>NC_089589.1:116859261-117459261 GCF_019320115.1 Miscanthus floridulus | reverse complement strand
AGAAATATATTGAAAAACAATTGCATAATATCATAAACTTATTGTATTCTAAGACTATATTCTAAAATTAATTGAAAGATGTGTGTGCCCTTCCTCCATCTCATTCTCCACTATCGTTGCCGCCTTCTTGAGCAACGTGCGTAGATAAGGGCATGTTTGGTTCTAAATAAGTCACCTACTTATAAGTTAAAAAGTGAAATAAGTGACTGATTTTACCAAACACCACCAACTTATAAGTCACCTCTGCTTATAAGTTTTAAGTTGGTTCACCCATGCTTAAAACTTATAAGCCACTCTTTTCTGCATGGAGCCCACAGCTTATAAGTCATCTACAACCAAACAGGCACGACTTATAAGTTACTGGTTTTCAGTCACCTGACTTATAGAAACCAAACAGGCCCTAATCTCCTCCTACTTGCTCAGTGCAATGTCGTTGCCCGCCGCCTGCTCGAATTATATCCGCAGCCTGAGCCTGACCTCCTCCTTTTCTCCTGTGACGTCCATGGATGACCTTTCCTTATTGTGAGTTTCCCCTAGCCTTCTCATAATGGTCATACCCAATCGATGGATATGCATGCTAGACAGATAGATTGATTGACACGGTATGTTTCTTTTTTCCAGTTGCAAGGCTGACGCATAAGCTTGATTTTCTATTCATCAACGAATAAAGCTCGGAAGCGTTTCATTACGTACTTATTACACGCCCATGTTGGGCCGGCCCAAGTCCAAACGGGCACGAAGGACTCCAACACGGGAGACATCCATCACCCTATTCGTTGGTTGGGGCTGGGCTGGAAGTGGCTGAAGTGGGACTAGTCATTTCAGTCCAGATCAAGCTGGTATATATACCAGCTAGGACGCCGCTGGTCTCCCTCTCCCTCTCCCATTCGCTCGCGCCACCCTAGGGTTCCCCCTTCCCAGCTAGCCTCCTACAAACGCCGCCATCGCCCCCTCCCCTCCTGATCTCCCGCAACGGCCGCCCTCAACCAATCGCGCCGTCCCATCAGACCTCCCCCATCCGCCGTAGCCAATCTCGACGCCTCGCATCGGACCTCCCGCATCCGCCGTAGCCAAGCTCGGCCCCTCCCATCGGACCTCCCGCATCAGCCGCCTTCCACCTCGGCCACTCCACCTCCCGCATCCGCCGCCTCCAACTCCGGCAGTCAGCCTCAGTCGTATCCCCAACCGTGCTCACCCTTCAGATCCGCCCGTCTCCGAATCCGTCGTCGACGTCGTGCTCCTCCAAGCAGCTCCGCCCGTTTGTCGATCGCCACCAGGGTCATGGCCGCCAAGGTCGTCGTCATCTCCACCGCCACAACCGGTAAGACTTTCGGATTTGTGTGCATTTTCTTTGTGAAATGGTCTACCCGAGGATGGAGTATGGGGGTTACGATGGAGATTCGGATTTAGGTCTAGGGATTTTACAAAGTTATAGTTTTGGTAAATTTATTTATCTTTTCATTGGATTCTAGAACACTAATTCAAATTGTATTTAGAGAACTATTGAAGTCAGCTGCGTATGCATGCAGTCCAGTAGGAAATCCTCGGGGTGACCTTATGACTTACATTAAATATAGTAATAAGCGCCATTACTATTAACTAATCTAGATAGTAATATATACATTCTGATGAGGCTGTACGGTAGCAGCAGATTAGTGTCATGCATGGCCTATCTATGGTTTGCAAAGCATTTTTAGTTTGATAATTAATATGGTGCCTTTGATCAGAAAAGTTAGGATATATATAACCATGTTTTCTGAATATTAGGTCTCATCATTTGAGGTTAATCCTTGAACGGAAGTCTACTATATTTAATCTCTTTTATATTGGGTGGGGGTTTTATTTAGGTGTGTAAGGATATCGTTTTTATTCAATGCTATGAAGCTTCCTGTTCAACGTCTCTACATATTGCTTTTTCAAGGAAATGTTTCACTCAATTGTGCTTAGACATGGTCACATTACTTTGGTAAAGGCAAGTAACACATAGGGATGGGCCCCATGCTATGTTTTAGGCATACAATAGAGCATAATAAAGCAACAATGACAACTTGCTTTAATTTTTTATTGCCCTTGGTAAGCTTACAATTGAATCATGCCTCAGGTTTGTGCCTATATTGGTTATGCTCAATGTTGGGTGGTTGGCGAGATGATGGATGTTGGCCGCAACCTTTCTGTGACTAGTTGTGGTACATGGAATTGCATGAGAGGTAGACATGGTCCAACAAATGGACATTAAAATTGAGTTATACTATGCGTGCCCATGTAGTTAATATCATTTGGGTTATACAAAATCTTGGATAATACAACATTACGGTTTATGGATTTGTCAATGGAATTTTGTAGGCCCAAATCCGCCCCTGGTGCTGCGGGTTCCATTTCAGCATGTCCAGCTAGTTTTGAGGTCAAAATTAGGGTGCGTAAGAAACCCGTGCACTTGTGTTGCCTCTGTAATGCACATGTTAATACATTTCATAACTTACTTTGTCGTATTCCTTCATTGTAGGAACCTTTGTGCAGTACCACATGCGCACCGCTCCCTACGCTGGCACTGTCATCCTCGTCAGTCCTGCTCGCCTCCTGCACGGCCGCGATACACCCTCCGTCCTGCGGTCATCCAATCGTCCATTCAAGGTGAGTTCAACTCCGTCCCTTTCTCGTTGGACTTAGTTTTTGTGTGACCTCGTACGGCAACTACTTGCTACTCAAACCATGGTCCTACTATACACAACCGATGTGTACATTGCTGCTATTCAACAGATGCATGCTCCATGTGCGAACTGGAAAACAACACATGACAAACTGCTGCTCGACATCTATCAAAATGAGAAGAACCAATACAACTGGTGTAAACAGGGTCCAAGTAAGGAAGGGTGGAGGAATGTGTACCAGGATTATAGGAATGCGGGGCTAGCCGTACGACGAAGAAGCAAATCCACAACAAATTCACTGACATGAAAAAGAAATTCCTCAACTGGCAAATCCTTCAGATCAAAACAGGCCTCGGGCGGGACCCTACCACAGGGGCAAGTTGTGGCCGAGGACTTGGCACCCAACCACACCGAAGGAGGTAGCCACGAAGCGGTAATATGCCTCCTCCCTTTCCTTTGTCCTTTTGCACTAATCCCAACATGTGGTCTTATTTGTCCTTTTGCACTAATCCCAACATATGTTTACCATTATACAGGAACCGAGTGCATATGCAGGAAAGTTTGGAGACCCCCCCCCCCGCCCACTTCGATGAATTGTGGGCCCTTTTTGGGGATCATCACTAGGAGAGGGGGGCATTCAATGCTACGGGTGGTGTTGATGATGTAACACGCACTCCCCCTAGGACACCCTTCGTACTGTTTGCCCACTCTAGTGCCAGAACCTCCTCCAAAAGGGCCACGCCGGACAATGAAGTCAACAACCCAAAGAAAGGAAACATGTTGAAGGAAGTTGGAGAGTACTTGTCCGACATATATGACAGCATCAAGGCTAGGAGTGCAAAGCCCACTGTGGCAGAGGAGATGGCTGAGGTCATGCAAATGCTACGTGACGACGGTGTCTCCCAAAAGTCAGAGCTGTTCCTTATGGCATGTGACCTTTTCTAGGAGAAGGGGTGCCGCGAATAGTACAAGAACATCAATGACAGAGAAGATCGTATCACTTACATTAGCTGGACCTAGAAGAATGGCAGATATGCCGGCAGCAAATAGCGGCCCTGATAAGCAGTCACGTGTTTTAGTGAAGCCTACCTAGTTTGCTTTCATGCATCATTTGTTTTTGTTGTCAGTATGTAACGAACCTTCTATTGGGCACTATTTGTGTTCATTTGACCTCATGTATGTCGGACATGGTTTGAGTACTTGTGCTGAATGTTTGATGTGGTTTCAATCTAATCTATCTATGCATTAGTGCGGCTTTATACTGTACAACTGTTGTAGCTAACTTGTTCCATTTGCTGGTTTGCAGGTTGTTGCAGCAGCTGGGCATCATCGTGAGAACTGGTCAGCGCTGTTGTAAGGTTAGTACTTCTCTTCATAAACTAGAAACTTCAGGATGATAACTATTTATTTGCAAGACTGTGCAATTAATATGATGCTGTTTTGTATCAAGTACCGTTAGGGGACCGATTGCAAAGTGATTGAAGAGGCATGTCGTGTAGTGATAGGGCTAGTGAACATTCAAGTGATTCCAGCGCAAGTTACTGGGAGGATGTGAGATATGTTGCGGCTGTTGGTGGATACGCAGCCGCTGTAGCAGCTGATGTCTCGGTACCACCTCCTGGCTTCGGTTGGCAAGAGTTGAACGACAGTCAGTGGGTACTGTAACACCCCTGGTGTTAGTCTTGCATAATTGCACTTGCATTTCAGGAACATGGGCATCATTCATCCATGCATGAGCTTATAACACACGAAACATGAAATCGAAACATTGCAACATACTCTATATTTCATGAAGTGTTGTTTTAGGAAATGAATAGTGTGCAACACCCAAGTGCAACATGTGCAACTCATTGTAGTGGAACCTAGATAGTTAGAACTATGCAACAAGATCATGAAACATGTGAAACATGGCCTTGAAACAAATATAACATTTGTATTGTTTTTCATTGTTTCAGTGCATTTTGTGCTTGATTCTTGCGTGACCAATGCGTGGTATGGCTAAATATATTTTTAAACACCTTAGCTATGCTTATAAAGTCATTAGGAATAATGTTCATGTTGACCATTTTGACTAATTAAGTTTTCAAATAGTGGTTGACTTGTTTTGACTCCTGGACTCTTTAGTTTGACTGTTTAAAAAGTATAACTTAGAGTCTATGCATGTCTGAGCAACCTAAAACAAAGTTGTAGCAAACTTTATAAGGAACAAACTTTGTTTAGAAACCAAGTTATGAAAATGTGCACAACATGATCAAAAAGGGCCCACAAGCTAGAATTTGGGTTGGGTTCAACACTTAGAAATTTTCTAAGTACAAAACTCCATTTTTCAGTTTCATGAACACGACTTTGGCATGAATTTACTCTCTGTCCTTTGCGAATTAGCTTAAGATTTCTATAGAACAATTGTAGCCCTAACATAGCTTTGCAACTTTCATGTATACGATTTGCACTGATTCACCACGATTTGGGAGATCTAGCGCTATCAAGTAACGCTGTCAGTCAACTCGTTGTTTCAACTGATTGCTGAAATTTTGAACTCGGCACAGTGCCGACCGGTGACAGCTCCTGTCCGCCGCGTGGCTGCCACGCGCCATGGCCGGCCTGACGCCGTTGCTCGCTGGCGAACGCTTGAAGGCCGCGCCCGCCTGCCAACGCACTCGCACTCGCCCTCTATTTCTTTCTCTCGCGCGCGCTGGAGCCACCGAGAAAAGCCACCGCCGTGACATTGCTCCACCGAGCCCGGGAACCCTCGCCATTGCCTCGCTTCTCACTCCGGCTAGCCCGCGACTCCATCATCATCATCTGGAGCTCGTCCATCTCGCCACTGAGCAGGAGAGTCAAGGTAGGCGCTGTTTTTCTTCTTCTCCCGCAGCGGAGCACCATTTTCGCCGGCGTTGAAGTTGTGCTCGCCGTGGACAACCACCACCGGAGCCCTCTCCCTCCTTCCTCTCCCTTCCCTCGGTTTCCCTGAGTAACCTTGATGCTCACGCCAAGCTCTGATCGGACCGCCATGGCCGGAGTTGGCCGGCGCACCTCTGCGCAGCGCCACCGTGATCGCCATTGTCACCGGCGACCTCCTCCGCTGTAGCTAGGGGGTCCATTTTCTACTTCCATCGGTGCGGGACAACCTGCTGTGCACGCTGGTGCCACCCCCTTCGCCGGACTCCTCGCCGTCGTCGAGCGGCGGCCGGTCAACCGACCTCCCCTGTCTCCGGTCGGCTGACCAGTGGGGCCGGTTGACCCGCTGGGACCCTGCTTGTCTGTCTCCCAGTAGCAGTCTTGGGTGCAGATCTGGGTGCGCATAGCAGTTTAGGATCCAACTGATTTTTGTTTATAAAAAAAGGATTTTTCAGATTTTTGTTAAAGACTTTGGAAAATGTTTGAGTACTCAAATTTGCTCCAAATTTGTTGAAACAAATTTTGCTAGGTTCCTTATCACCAGATCTACTAGGGAAAATTATTGCATGCCATTTTTGGAATACTTTTCTGTGGAACTTTATTTAATCATGAATATTGCAGATAACTTGAAAAATATGTAGAAAAATCTATAGGATTCAGAAAAATATGATTCCAAGTTTGTTAATCTTCTTAGTGTCATGTACTTCTTAGGAAAAATATGTTTCATGCATGTGCTGTGGGAAAATTTTGAGGTGTAGTTCAAAGTACCTTTAATTGCTGAATTTCTGTTATTTTTGCTAGAGAGCAAACTTTGTATAAAACATGCATGTGATAATTTTTATACAGTCATTATATGCTATTAAGAACCTAGGAAAAATACTAATTCTGTTGTTTGACACTTTTCATAGTACAAAGTAATTTCATGCTCATTTTTATGCTATAGCTTGTCATTTTTGTGTAGGATAGTTTACTTATCCAAATTCCATGAAATTTTTATGGTAGTCTGTTTAGGGTAGTAGTATGCTACTGTAATTTTCTCAGATGTTTAGTAACATCAGAAATATATGTTGCTATTCAAACCTATTATTAATTAGAGTTAAAGCAAGTGTTGCTTTAAGTGTGATTAGGAAATTAGTAAAGCTTTGGTGTATCTTTGAAGCATTTCATAAGGTATGTTAACTTAACATATTAGTAGTAGAAGAGAATGCAGTAGATGACATGTGCTTGTAGTATAGTTCTTGGATGATGTTGACTACCTTGCATTTCAACATATCCATTACATTCATCTCCTTCGATGCACCGTTTGCATAATCACTTACGCGCATTGCATCATACAGGATCGCAAACCGAGAACCCAGTCGTCATACCCAAGGAGCCCGAGGAGCAGCTCGAGGTGCAGCAGCAGGAAGTGCCAGAAGTCGACGAGGAGGACGTTGAGGAACTTCCGGAGTGCCCCGATCACCGTCCGAGCTCCTTCGAGAGAGGCAAGCCCCGGAGCATTTTCTCCCGGTTTGCGATTATTTAATTAAATACTTTACTTTAAATTGATGCATTACGTTCAGGAGTTGTTTGCAACCGTTGCTGCATTATACCTTGCTTACCTTTGTTATACTATATCCTTGTTACCCTGGTATCCGCAGTCGAGTCAATGCTTAGCTGGCTTAGACCGGTAGAAGTCGGGTGATTTCCTGTCACCTGTGAGCTATAGGTGGTTACCTGGATCTGCTTGGATGACTATGAAGTCATGGTATAACTAAGTGTTAAATGAAGTTGAGACCGGACGGAGACTTGCAGAGTTTTGGACTGTAGTGTTTCCGTCTGTGTCGATTAAGGACCGACCTGTTGTTGGGCCTCGAGTCATGTTGAACGCATGCCTTACATTTAGCTGGCCAGGATAAAGTACCTTCCGACCGCTGAAGCTGGGAGATTTTTCGGGCCGAGTAGATTGCCCGCAACGCACTGTACCGGAGCAGGTGTGGTAGGACACGGGGGCGGGATGATAAGACCAAAGTGCAGTCGGTCGGCCCCTGGGTACATGTGGTTCCTGGCAAACTCGAGATTCCTAGAAAGTTGACTCGGTGATCAATATCTCACTTTAGCGGGTGAGTGAGGTTTGTGTAAGGAATAAATCACCAGCTGGTTAGGAATCGATTCGAATCGCCATCGCTCCTGGATAGTGAGCACTTGACTTGAGTTACTTCATCGTAGTAAATGTTATGGAACACTTGGACAGTTATAGTGAATATGACAGTATGGAAGTTGCTTAATGATCATTGGTTATCATTATCTGCTTAATCACATGTTTACTCTAGTATAGGTGCAAATCTAGTTGACAGGTTAATAATAATTAACTTGGCAATAATGCTTTTAGAAAGGTTCTTGAAATGCTAAAAATGCTTCTTTCTGCAAATGAGTCAGCTACCCTACTATAAAGCCCTTCATAATCCTTGGTGTCAATTATTTTCGGTTATGTCGGGTAAGTCTGGCTGAGTACCTTCTCGTACTCAGGGTTTTATTCCCACTTGTTGCAGATGGGCAGATGTACTATAGGCTACTGTATCAACTGCCTTTATCCTGCGATGGGTGATGCTTAGGACCATGGGCATGGTCATTCCTTACGTCTCATCTAATGCTTTTGTTGGAGATGATCATTCCGCTGGCACTATATTTAAACTCCGCGTGAGTGTGTGTGTGGTTTGAACAAATGACTTCCGCTACTTTTATTCGAACTGGTTTGTAATAACTATGTTTAAACTCTGATGTATCTGAGATCGCGAACTTTTATGTAATATGTGATGGTGACCGCTAAACTTACTACGATCATGGCTGGGACACGAGTTGGTTTGAAATCCTTCGTGATTTCACGGACTACCGGGTTATACGGGCTTAAGTTTGTCAATCGTCTGCTCTGGTGGATGATTTTCTTACTTAATTTCGTATAATTGGTCGGTTCTGTCACAGCTGGTATCAGAGCATGGTTTAGCGTGTTACTGTTCACAAGTGTATTTAAAACAAAAAGGCATTTGGAAAACGTGATTTTAAAAACTATAAAGTGTGCCAGTGATCATATCCTTTATGCCCAGTTAAGGACTTTAGGTGGCTTAATTAAGTACTGACTGGGGTTCTTGCATCATATTTCTCTTTCGTCGCTCATACGGCGTGCTATTGTATGAGTGCCACTTGTTTGAGTGGTAATGAATGGATCATTTGCCTCTACGCCTCGGTAAGTGTGAGTTGTGAGAGCATGATCGGATACACCGCCGATCTAGGGTGAATGCTTATATGATGCTGGAGTAATTACATGTTCTACGCATGTTTTACAAAGGTATCTCATGTATGGGTCTTCCGTCTAGTGGAGGCGATGCCGTCAATAGGACGATGGTTCGGGTAGTTACTACCGTTGTACACGTATCTGGGGATTCGTGTAGAGCGTGTAGATAAAACTTTACTGCTTTTATGCATTCATTGGGAATTGGGCTGAAATGGAATCTTCTGCAGGTACATAACAACGCTATCGTGTAGAACGTATTAGCTACGTATTGAGAGATCGTTGTTATGCCACCGAATTCGTCGTTAGAAATTATTATTTCATAAGTTTGTGAGAACGTACGACACGTACATACATCATGTTACTTGTGCATCTCATTCATCTCATGCATTACCTCCCCTTATAAATTGATTATCTCATTTTGATAAAAGTTGTATCACCTAAAATATGTTTCCCCGAAGTAATAAGAGAACTTTTGCTACAGATGGCCCGCACGAAGCAGACCGCCCGTAAGTCCACCGGAGGAAGAGCACCCTCGACGTCCAGTTGGCCCTGAGGGAGCACCGCACCACGGACACCTTCTTGAGCGAGTTTGGCATGCCGACTTTGCTTTGGAGAGTGCTCCATGATGTGGGGTACCCAGAGGGTCAAGAGCCGGTGTACTCTTGGAATGAGAGCCAGTTAGCAGATGATGGACTTGCAGTGGTGGAGATCACAGGTTCCTGCTCTCGGTGATGCTCCAGATTGGGATGGTTGGCATTTGGAGTTTGAGGGTCGCACTCCAGCTGAGGGTGCAGAGGGAGCAGCCTTCCGTGTCATCAGGGACATTATGAGCAGATTTCCCAGTGAGCTTGCATGCAGCTCTAGCTGGTACTTTTCCTAGGGATGATCCTCGCGATGCCATTTGGGTTCAGCCTCAAGGAAGTGCATTGGTCAGAGGTCCAGCTGAGGGACAGGCTAGCGACAACCAGGCAATGAGTGCTATGTTCGCCGCCATCAGAGCGTATGAGGGTCTCGAGAGTACCTACTGGACTTTGACTGGCTTGCGTAGTGAGGATAAGCTCAAAGGGAAGAAGCAGAAGAAGAGACAGGCACGAGCCATAGCTAGCTTGCAGGAGCAGTTGGCTGATATGAACTTACAGCGAGATCAGGCGGTTGAGAGAGGTGATAGAGCTATGCAGCGAGTGCATACGTTGACTCAAGCCAACAACAATGCAGACCGCATGATTGGACAGTTGGTTCAAGAAAGGAATGAAGCCTGGAACGCAAGAAACCTTCTGCTGCAGAGAGGTCGATGAGCTAGAGGAATACAACGGCTACCTTGCACGAGGAGTTTCACGCGCTCTACAATGGGGTTGGCCCATATGCTCCACCGAACGTCGCTGGTATGGACAGTCGACGACGACAACCGAGGACGAGCCTGTAGTTTCACCTGGGAGGCGATGGTGACGTCTCCGATCCCGACGATGGCCCCGAGGAGTAGGCTAGTTGCTTTGTGCTAGTATCTAGGTCTTGTCGCGATGACCTTTCTTTTGTTGGCATGTAATCTATCGTATGTTGCTTCGAACTGTATGAGACTTGGCATATGGTTGGAACTTGATTTTAGAATGCGATATCTGAACGCATAAAAAGTCCAGTGTATGTATGCTGGCAATGTGATTGTATGGACGCAATGTTTGCCGTTGAAGTAATTCGATTAAGTGCTGTTGTTTTAATTGGAATGCGATTGTTGTGCCTCTGTTTTATTGTATGAATTTATTCTCTCCAGTAAATTCAGTATGGCATAATTTTTCCTTCACTCGCAATTATTACAGCATCACTCAATCGTACTTGTTGCTGAAATATGCAGATGACAAACACTCGCCGAACCACGTATGAGGCCGCTGAGCCCGGTGCCAACGGTGCGGGGACCGGTGGTGGTGGTGGTGGTGGAAACCACAGCAACAACAATGAACCTCCCCATGAACCGCATTTGCCACCTCCTCCCCCGTTTACCCCCGAAATGTTCCTCGCACAGCTGCTCGGGAGTCAGCGCAACACGGAACAATCTCAGAAGAACATGGAGGATCTTCTCAGAACCATCGCCAACAACGTTCAACGTGGTAACAATCAAGGTGGTGGCATGGGAGTGAACCAATATAGCAGCTTCAAAGATTTCATGGACACCAGGCCACCAGTATTCAAGGAAGCAACAGAGCCACTCGATGCTGAGGAATGGATCAACACGATGGAAGATAAATTCCGTGTGTTGAGAATGACTGAGGTGCTGAAAACAGAATATGCTGCACTTCAATTGCAAGGACCGGCGGGAATGTGGTGGAAGCACCATCGCACCACCTTCCCTCCAAATGCTCAGATTTCTTGGAGAGAGTTTGCTGAGGCCTTCCGTGGAGTCTATATTCCACCCGGGCTGACCGAGATGAAGTTGGGAGAGTTTCTGGCATTGAACCAGGGCACCAAAACCGTGACGCAATACCTGCATGCCTTCAACAACTTGTGTCGCTATGCTCCCGACATGGTTGACACAGATGCTAAAAGGATAGCCAGTTTTAAGAGGGGTCTCAATCCAAAAATGATGAAGCATGTTGGTATCCAACAACCGCGTCAGATTCAACGACTTCATCAGCGACTGTCTGAAGCAGGAGAAGAATAACAACGCCAGCACCGCAGCCAAGACACGCAAGAGAGCCTTTGAAGGTGGGCCGTCTCAAGCTAGAGCACCTATGGGAGGTCGTCCTCCATATCGCCCATCGGCACCTGGCGCTAGATTCAGGCCACCTCAGCCAAGAAGCCAGAATTTCCGTGGACCTCAAAAGCCGTACAAGATGGCAGTACAGCCCAACAAAGCAGCCGCAACTGCGGTACAAGGCAGTTCCAAGGGAGCTGTGGGATCTGCCGGGACAGTAAGAGGACCCTGCTATAACTGTGATCAACCCGGTCATTTCTCGAGGTTTTGTCCGTACCCGCCTAAGAAGAAGCAGCAGACTTATAATGCTAGAGTGCATAGTACAACAGTGGATGAAATTCCAGAGGGAGAGCCCGTCACTGCTGGTAAGTTTCCTGTCAACGAAAACCCTGCAGTTGTTCTATTTGATTCTGGATCATCGCATTCTTTTATGAGTCAAGCATTTGCACAGAAACATGAACAACTATGCACAGAATTGGGTTATGGGTACCGTATAAGTTCAGCAGGGGCTGATGTTTTGACCAACCAGATGGTTCGAGGGGCAACCCTTGAATTAGGTAGCAGGAAGTTCCGAGTGAACTTGATAGTTATGCCTAGGGTTAGTCTTGGATGTCATTATAGGGATGAATTGGATGAAGGATTGGGGAGCAGTCATAGATACTGGAAGGTCGAGTACTTACCCTTAAGGATCCCCTAGGTGAGGGTACTTTCCAAGTACCATTGCCTCGAAGGACAGACCTTATAAGTGTTACATGTGCTATGGCAGTCACATCCTATTCATCAGATTTCGATAGTGTGTGAATTCCCGGACGTATTTCCGGATGAGCTACCTGGTCTTCCGCCAGATAGGGAGATTGAGTTTGGAATCGAGCTAGTCCCCGGAACAGCTCCGATTTCAAGGAGACCTTATCGGATGCCTCCAGATGAGTTAGCTGAGCTAAAGAAGCAATTAGAAGATTTGTCGAAAAAGGGGTTTATTCGGCCAAGCAAGTCTGAATGGGGATGTCCCGCTTTGTTTGTGAAGAAAAAGAAAGAGGGCACGTTGAGAATGTGCGTAGACTATAGGCCACTCAATGCTGTGACCATCAAGAATAAATATCCCTTGCCACATATTGATGTTCTGTTTGACCAATTATCCAAGGCCAAGGTATTCTCAAAAATAGATTTGAGATCCGGTTATCATCAGATTAAGATTAGGCCACAGGATATACCGAAAACTGCATTTTCCACCAGATACGGGTTGTATGAGTATCTTGTCATGTCTTTTGGCTTGACAAATGCTCCTGCATACTTTATGTTCTTGATGAATACAGTTTTCATGCCAGAATTGGATAAGTTTGTGGTAGTAGTTCATCGATGACATTCTGGTGTACTCCGAGAACTGAAAAAGATCATGAAGAGCATCTGAGAACTGTCTTGACCAGACTTAGAGATCATCAATTGTATGCTAAGTTTAGCAAATGCGAATTCTGGTTGAAGGAAGTTCCTTTCCTTGGTCACATTCTGTCAGAGAATGGAGTTTCAGTCGATCCAAGTAAGGTGCAAGAAGTTATGAATTGGAAAGCACCGACCACAGTTCCTGAGATTAGAAGTTTCTTAGGATTAGCAGGTTATTACCGTCGCTTTATACCAGATTTCTCGAAGATCGCCAAACCAATGACAAGCCTCCTTACAGAAGGATCACTAAGTTTGTGTGGACAGAGGAGTGTGAAGCAGCTTTCCACACTTTGCGGAAACTGTTGACCACTGCTCCGGTTCTAGCACAACCAGATATTGAGAAACCATTTGATGTGTTTTGCGACGCATCGAAGACTGGATTGGGTTGTGTTCTTATGCAAGAAAGGAGAGTCATAGCTTATGCATCACGTCAATTGAGGAAGCACGAGGTCAACTATCCAACACATGATCTTGAACTTGCTGCAGTTGTGCACGCCCTAAAAATTTGGAGACATTATCTACTTGGTAATGTGTGCAATATTTTCACGGATCACAAGAGTCTTAAGTATATCTTTACCCAACCAGAGCTAAACATGAGACAACGTAGATGGTTGGAATTGATCAAGGATTACAACTTGAATGTGCAATATCATCCTGGTAAAGCCAATGTAGTGGCAGATGCTTTGAGCAGAAAGTCACATTACTTGAATGTGCAGCCATTACTTGAAGATGGATTCGATCTAATGCATCCTGCTGTGTTACATAGTATTCAGATTAGTTGCTCTTTGGAGAGTAAGATAATAGAAGGTCAGAAAACTGACAAGGGGATATTCCACATCAAAGAGAAAATAAAAGAAAAGCCGTCTCAACACTTTAAAGTGGATGAACAGGGCGTGTTGTGGTTTGACAACCGTCTTGTGGTTCCCAAGGATCGAGAGCTTAGGAATAAACTCATGGATGAAGCTCACCTTTCTAAGCTATCTATCCATCCCTGGAAGTAGTAAGATGTATCAATGAACTAAGGATCTCGCTATTGGTGGACCAAAATGAAGAAAGAAATTACAGCATATGTTGCCAGATGTGACACATGTTGTCGAGTGAAAGCCATTCACATGAAACCTGCTGGTATGTTGCAACCCTTATCAGTCCCTAGTTGGAAGTGGGACGATATCAGTATGGATTTTATCACGGGTTTGCCCACTACTCAAAAAGGACATGATTCGATTTGGGTAATTGTGGATCGTCTTACCAAGACCGCTCATTTCTTGCCGGTCAAAACAGATTATCGACCACCTCAATATGCCGAGAAGTATATCGCAGAAATTGTGAGGTTGCATGGTATACCAATGACCATAGTATCTGATAGAGGCTCACAGTTCACGGCTCATTTTTGGGAACATTTACACAAAGGCTTAGGAACTAGTTTGATTCGCAGTACCGCTTATCATCCTCAGACAGATGGTCAGACTGAACGAGTAAATGCTGTTTTGGAGGATATGTTGAGAGCCTGTGTATTGTCTTCTAAGGGATCATGGGAGTCATGGTTACCGTTAGCTGAGTTTTCTTATAATAATAGCTATCAAGAAAGCATCAAGATGGCCCCATTCGAAGCTTTATATGGCAGAAAATGTAGAACACCATTGAATTGGGATCGAGCCTGGTGATAGAAGGTATTATGGCATTGACTTTGTAGAAGAAGCCGAGAAGAAAGTTCATATTATTCAGCAGAATATGAAAGCTGCCCAATCACGTCAGAAAAGCTATGCAGACAAAGAAGGAGACCCCTTGTGTTTGAAGTTGGTGACTATGTTTATCTGAAAGTCACGCCAATGAAGAAGAAAAGGTTTGGAATTCGAAGAAAGCTTGCCGCGAGATTCGTAGGACCATACAAGATCTTGGAACGAAGAGGTCCGGTAGCCTACAAGTTAGAGTTACCTGAGACAATGAGTACCGTTTTCCCAGTTTTCCATGTATCACATCTCAAGAAATGTTTGCGTGTTCCGGAAGGAAAGAATAGAACCTCGAGGTATTCAACTCAAATCAGATTTGGTGTATCGTGAACAACCAGTACGGGTGTTAGACACTAAGGAACGTGCTACTCAGAATAGTGTGGTGAAAACATACAAGATACAGTGGGATCATCATGATGAGGGAGATGCAACTTGGGAAACAGGAGAGTATCTACAAAAAGCTTATGAAGATTTTTATAACAAATGGTTCGTAACCCAAATCTCGGGACGAGATTTTTATAAGGGGGGAGGGCTGTAACACCCCTGGTGTTAGTCTTGCATAATTGCACTTGCATTTCAGGAACATGGGCATCATTCATCCATTCATGAGCTTATAACACACGAAACATGTAATCGAAACATTGCAACATACTCTATATTTCATGAAGTGTTGTTTTAGGAAATGAATAGTGTGCAACACCCAAGTGCAACATGTGCAACTCGTTGTAGTGGAACCTAGATAGTTAGAACTATGCAACAAGATCATGAAACATGTGAAACATGGCCTTGAAACAAATATAACATTTGTATTGTTTTTCATCGTTTCAGTGCATTCTGTGCTTGATTCTTGCGTGACCAATGTGTGGTATGGCTAAATATATTTTTAAACACCTTAGCTATGCTTATAAAGTCATTAGGAACAATGTTCATGTTGACCATTTTGACTAATTAAGTT
Organism: Miscanthus floridulus; assembly: GCF_019320115.1. Lineage (NCBI taxonomy): Eukaryota > Viridiplantae > Streptophyta > Magnoliopsida > Poales > Poaceae > Miscanthus > Miscanthus floridulus. Next base: position 117,443,639 of record NC_089589.1, on the reverse strand, counting down.
TTCAAATAGTGGTTGACTTGTTTTGACTCCTGGACTCTTTAGTTTGACTGTTTAAAAAGTATAACTTAGAGTCTATGCATGTCTGAGCAACCTAAAACAAAGTTGTAGCAAACTTTATAAGGAACAAACTTTGTTTAGAAACCAAGTTATGAAAATGTGCACAACATGATCAAAAAGGGCCCACAAGCCAGAATTTGGGTTGGGTTCAACACTTAGAAATTTTCTAAGTACAAAACTCCATTTTTCAGTTTCATGAACACGACTTTGGCATGAATTTACTCTCTGTCCTTTGCGAATTAGCTTAAGATTTCTATAGAACAATTGTAGCCCTAACATAGCTTTGCAACTTTCATGTATACGATTTGCACTGATTCACCACGATTTGGGAGATCTAGCGCTATCAAGTAACGCTGTCAGTCAACTCGTTGTTTCAACTGATTGCTGAAATTTTGAACTCGGCACAGTGCCGACCGGTGACAGCTCCTGTCCGCCGCGTGGCTGCCACGCGCCATGGCCGGCCTGACGCCGTTGCTCGCTGGCGAACGCTTGAAGGCCGCGCCCGCCTGCCAACGCACTCGCACTCGCCCTCTATTTCTTTCTCTCGCGCGCGCTGGAGCCACCGAGAAAAGCCACCGCCGTGACATTGCTCCGCCGAGCCCGGGAACCCTCGCCATTGCCTCGCTTCTCACTCCGGCTAGCCCGCGACTCCATCATCATCATCTGGAGCTCGTCCATCTCGCCACTGAGCAGGAGAGTCAAGGTAGGCGCTGTTTTTCTTCTTCTCCCGCAGCGGAGCACCATTTCCGCCGGCGTCGGAGTTGTGCTCGCCGTGGACAACCACCACCGGAGCCCTCTCCCTCCTTCCTCTCCCTTCCCTCGGTTTCCCTGAGTAACCTTGATGCTCACGCCAAGCTCTGATCGGACCGCCATGGCCGGAGTTGGCCGGCGCACCTCGCGCAGCGCCGCCGTGATCGCCATTAGTCGCCGGCGACCTCCTCCGCTGTAGCTAGGGGGTCCATTTTCTACTTCCATCGGTGCGGGACAACCTGCTGTGCACGCTGGTGCCACCCCCTTCGCCGGACTCCTCGCCGTCGTCGAGCGGTGGCCGGTCAACCGACCTCCCCTGTCTCCGGTCGGCTGACCAGTGGGGCCGGTTGACCCGCTGGGACCCGCTTGTCTGTCTCCCAGTAGCAGTCTTGGGTGCAGATCTGGGTGCGCATAGCAGTTTAGGATCCAACTGATTTTCGTTTATAAAAAAAGGATTTTTCAGATTTTTGTTAAAGACTTTGGAAAATGTTTGAGTACTCAAATTTGCTCCAAATTTGTTGAAACAAATTTTGCTAGGTTCCTTATCACCAGATCTACTAGGGAAAATTATTGCATGTCCATTTTTGGAATACTTTTCTGTAGGAACTTTATTTAATCATGAATATTGCTGATAACTTGAAAAATATGTAGAAAAATCTATAGGATTCAGAAAAATATGATTCCAAGTTTGTTAATCTTCTAGTGTCATGTACTTCTTAGGAAAAATATGTTTCATGCATGTGCTTGTGGGAAAATTTTGAGGTGTAGTTCAAGTACCTTTAATTGCTGAATTCTGTTATTTTTGTTAGAGAGCAAACTTTGTATAAAACATGCATGTGATAATTTTTGTACAGTCATTATATGCTATTAAGAACCTAGGAAAAATACTAATTCTGTTGTTTGACACTTTTCATAGTACAAAGTAATTTCATGCTCATTTTTATGCTATAGCTTGTCATTTTTGTGTAGGATAGTTTACTTATCCAAATTCCATGAAATTTTTATGGTAGTCTGTTTAGGGTAGTAGTATGCTACTGTAATTTTCTCAGATTTTTAGTAACATCAGAAATATATGTTGCTATTCAAACCTATTATTAATTAGAGTTAAAGCAAGTGTTGCTTTAAGTGTGATTAGTAAATTAGTAAAGCTTTGGTGTATCTTTGAAGCATTTCATAAGGATATGTTAACTTAACATATTAGTAGTAGAAGAGAATGCAGTAGATGACATGTGCTTGTAGTATAGTTCTTGGATGATGTTGACTACCTTGCATTTCAACATATCTATTACATTCATCTCCTTCGATGCACCGTTTGCATAATCACTTACGCGCATTGCATCATACAGGATCGCAAACCGAGAACCCAGTCGTCATACCCGAGGAGCCCGAGGAGCAGCCCGAGGTGCAGCAGCAGGAAGTGCCAGAAGTCGACGAGGAGGACGTTGAGGAACTTCCGGAGTGCCCCGATCACCGTCCGAGCTCCTTCGAGAGAGGCAAGCCCCGGAGCATTTTTCTCCCGGTTTGCGATTATTTAATTAAATACTTTACTTTAAATTGATGCATTACGTTCAGGAGTTGTTTACAACCGTTGCTGCATTATACCTTGCTTACCTTTGTTATACTATATCCTTGTTACCCTGGTATCCGCAGTCGAGTCAATGCTTAGCTGGCTTAGACTGGTAGAAGTCGGGTGATTTCCTATCACCTGCGAGCTATAGGTGGTTACCTGGATCTGCTTGGATGACTATGAAGTCATGGTATAACTAAGTGTTAAATGAAGTTGAGACCGGACGGAGACTTGCAGAGTTTTGGACTGTAGTGTTTCCGTCTGTGTCGATTAAGGACCGACCGTTGTTGGGCCTCGAGTCATGTTGAACGCATGCCTTACATTTAGCTGGCCAGATAAAGTACCTTCCGACCGCGAAGCTGGGAGATTTTTCGGGCCGAGTAGATTGCCCGCAACGCACTGTACCGGAGCAGGTGTGGTAGGACACGGGGGCGGGATGATAAGACCAAAGTGCAGTCGGTCGGCCCCTAGGTACATGTGGTTCCTGGCAAACTCGAGATTCCTGGAAAGTTGACTCGGTGATCAATATCTCACTTTAGCGGGTGAGTGAGGTTTGTGTAAGGAATAAATCACCAGCTGGTTAGGAATCGATTCGAATCGCCATCGCTCCTGGATAGTGAGCACTTGACTTGAGTTACTTCATCGTAGTAAATGTTATGGAACACTTGGACAGTTATAGTGAATATGACAGTATGGAAGTTGCTTAATGATCATTGGTTATCATTATCTGCTTAATCACATGTTTACTCTAGTATAGGTGCAAATCTAGTTGACAGGTTAATAATAATTAACTTGGCAATAATGCTTTTAGAAAGGTTCTTGAAATGCTAAAAATGCTTCTTTCTGCAAATGAGTCAGCTACCCTACTATAAAGCCCTTCATAATCCTTGGTGTCAATTATTTTCGGTTATGTCGGGTAAGTCTGGCTGAGTACCTTCTCGTACTCAGGGTTTTATTCCCACTTGTTGCAGATGGGCAGATGTATTATGGCTACTGTATCAACTGCCTTTATCCTGCGATGGGTGATGCTTAGGACCATGGGCATGGTCATTCCTTACGTCTCATCTAATGCTTTTGTTGGAGATGATCATCCGCTGGCACTGTATTTAAACTCCGTGTGAGTGTGTGTGTGGTTTGAACAAATGACTTCCGCTACTTTTATTCGAACTGGTTTGTAATAACTATGTTTAAACTCTGATGTATCTGAGACCGCGAACTTTTATGTAATATGTGATGGTGACCGCTAAACTTACTACGATCATGGCTGGGACACGAGTTGGTTTGAAATCCTTCGTGATTTCACGGACTACCGGGTTATACGGGCTTAAGTTTGTCAATCGTCTGCTCTGGTGGATGATTTTCTTACTTAATTTCGTATAATTGGTCGGTTCTGTCACAGGTACGCAAGGTTCTTTCTCACCCAAAAAGGAGTGTTATAAATTTTCATATGGAACCTATTGCTTTTTTTGAACTGCACGAAATGCTAATTTGTAATCATGGCCTGCGAGACTATGGGGACTTTGATACACAGGAGGCTTTAGGGATGTTTTTGGGCACTAGCAAAACAAGTCGGACAACGGGACATGGGAGAACGGTTTAAAAGGGGTCTGGGAACGGTTAGTGAGAGGTTTGGTCAAGTGTTGGAATGCGTCGCTAACTTTGTAGACGTGATTTGTACACCTAGGCACGTAGACATATCAAAAGTGCATGATAGGCCGCACAAGTACACACCTTTCTTTGATGGCGCAATAGGCGCTATCGATGGGACACATATCAGGATCAGTGTTGATAGGGTGTTCCATGGTGATTACATAAATAGGCACGGTTGGCCTAGCCAAAATGTGGTCGCAGTTTATGACTTTGATGGGTGGGTTACATTTCTTGGTGTTGGCATGGCGGGGGCAGTGCATGATATGAGGGTCCTAAGGGAAGCTTGGACCAAACCCAGGTTCCCGCACCCATCGCCAGGTTAGTTACATTTGCTGTTATAAAATTGAACTCGATGTTATCACGGTAATGCAGATGTTTGATGTGCTGATAAGTTGAAGGGGTTGTCATGTGCAGGTAGGTACTATCTGGTGGACTCGGGGTATGCAGGTGAACATGGTTATTTGGGGCCACACAAAGGCACAGGTACCATTTGAAAGAGTTTGACGATAGGCCGGCTCAAGGTCCTAACGAGGTGTTCAATTTCCACCATGCTAGTTTGCGTAATGTGGTGGAAACATTATTTGGGGTGGTCAAAGCTAGGTGGCACATGTTGAAAGGAGTGCCACACTATCTTAGGGAGAAGCAGGATAACATTATTAAGGCTGTTTTTGCCCTGCATAACTACTTGAAAATAAATGAAGTAACTAAGCCACTCCATCCACTAAGCCCACTGTTGATGCAGTGGCTTGCTACAAGTACAAATGATTCCATGGACAATGCGAGGATGTGGATTACCCATGGACTGACAAATTTGGGGTACAGGTAAGTCAATGGTGCCAGTGGCAAGTTGATGATTACGCGTGCAAATGGACAGAAATTTGAAAATTGTCACTTTGCAGGTGATGGCTGGAGGTGGACGTTGGGGTGGAAGGGGACTGATGGCTGTCATGAGGAGTAGACGACGGCGAGCAAAACAGTGCATGCGTAAGTGACTTTTGCGTTTGTACCATACTGTTGCCGGTGATTATGTGCCTGAGAAGGGTACAAATTTTGTATAGCTGGACTAAGGTCATTGGAACAGCTACATGTGTTGTATAATGCTCCACTAATCCATGTATACCAGAGTACTGTGTTGGACAAATGGACTGTGTATTGAGACCTGGGTGTCTGATGAACAGTAGTGAGTCTGGTAGTTGTAAATATGGACAACTATGTATTTGTATGAAATGTATGCCTTGTAAATGGTGGGTTCAGTTTACTGTTTTATTGGCGCCAAATGTGTATTGAGACCTGCGCTGTTGGCGCCAGGTTTTGAACGAGCATGTTGAATTCAAATTCATGCTACCAATCAGCTGAACGGCTGGTTGTCAGCTGAAGCTGATTTTGAACTATACAACTAGCCAAAATCAGTCATGATCCAACCAGCCGAACATGGTGCATATCGTCCTCGAATCCGACCTGGATTTTGCTAAAAAAAATCCAACCTGGATCAGTAGGTACGGTTCGCCTCCGTCCACGCCCATATTCTGGACAAAAAAAAGGAATCTAGATTTATTTAAGTGTATGCTTGTTTAAAAGTATTTATAAATCTATAAGTAAGTTATACATGATCTAATGAGTATGAAATTTTTATTACAGTTCAAGCATATAATAATTAGTCTACCATAAAAATTTCACCATAATTAGACCATAGAAACTGCAACTATAAATTAATTACAGAAAATCATAGATCTAAAGCTACAACAAAAAAAAATGTACTAAAACATACCAAATTTTATGTCCATTGTGTAGATCTACTTATGTGTAGTCCGACAAAATTAGATTTTCTATTTTTATGATTTTTCTGTGATTTATTATGATTGTTCAAAGATTCAGCCGAAATACATTAAAAAAAAGACAAAACCGCATTTGAAAACCACTTATAACCGGTCATGAGGTAAAATGAACAGTTTTAAAAGTTCAGATATGTGGTTTATCCCGTTTTAGGGTTCAGGGAGAAAAAGCAGACGTAAAAGTTGAGGGAGATAATGTGAATTTTTTCCTATTGGCTCCCATCATAAAGAGAGCTCGTTCTACTTCTTGGGCTGTAAATGGGGTCTCCAACGTCTTGTTCATTTCAGGAAGAAAAAAGTCTACATTACCTCCCTCAATTTTCGCGAAAGTCCGCTTTTCATCCCTGAACTCTAAAACCAGGCAAAATATATCACTCAACTTTTAAAACCGTTCATCTTACATCCCTACCCTGTTATAAGCAGTTTTGGAGGCGGTTTTGTCTTTTTCTTTTTATTTATTTCAGCTGAATCTTTAAAAAATCATAATAAACCACAGAAAAATCATAAAATGAAAAATCCAATTTTGTTGGACTTCACATGAGTAGATCTACACAGTGAACATGTAATATGGTATGCTTTAGTATAAAGTTTTTTTTGTGGCTTTAATCTATGTTTTTCTGTAATTAATTGGAATAATTCATAGCTGCAGTTTCTATGGTCCAATTGTGATAAAAAATTTTATGGTGGGCTAATTATTGTATGATTAAACTGTAGTAAAAATTTCATACCTATTGGATCATGTATAGCTTAGTTATAGATTTATTTATATTTAACAAGCATAAATCTAAATAAAATCTATAACTAAGTTATACATGATCCAATGAGTATAAAATTTTTACTACAGTTTAAGCATACAATAATTAGCCCACCATAAAAATTTCAACACAATTGGACCATAGAAACTGCAGGCTATGAATTATTCCTATTTAGTTATAGAAAAGCATAGATCTAAAGCTATAGCAAACATTTGTACTAAAGCATACCATGTTCGCTTCGCTGAAAAGCCAGGCTGAAAGTACTGTTTGTTGATTTGTTGTAAGAGAAAAACTATGTTTCCTTCGCTTGAAAAAGTACGGCTGATAAGTCAAGCGAACAGGGCAATATTATATATTCACTACGTAGATCTACTCATGTGGAATCCAACAAAATTAGATTTTTATTTTATGATTTTCTATGATTTACTATAATTTTTCAAAGATTCAACCGAAATAAATAAAAAAGAAAGAAACAAAATCACCTTTAAAACTGCTTATAACAGGCTAAGGAGGGAGGAAAAGCGGATTTTCACGAAAGTTGAGAAAAGCGGATTTTCACGAAAGTTGAGAAAAGCGGATTTTCACGAAAGTTGAGAAAGATAATATGAATTTTTTCATTCATTTCAACAGTCACCCGCGGCGGGACATGGGCCAAGACCTCGTCTGGGTTCGGCTCCGGCTGGACCGTGAACAAATCGCTATAAAAGACGGAGGCCATATTCTAACTCCTCCTGCCCTCCTGGCCTGTATAACCAACGCACCACCTTCTCTGCGCAAGCTTGTTCTGCAATTTCAGTAGCCCGTGCTCACGCTCTCGTCACAACAAGGATTGGCACGCAGCAGTCAGCACGTTGTGGCCACCGGCCAAGCGGCCCGCCTCTTCGGACTGACGGTGACTGAGTCTCATCCACCGCGACACCACATTCCACCACGCTGAACTACGATTTCAGTCAACGGGATAAAAGGTAGTTCATCCCTGCTAAGATTTAACAATTTCACGAGCTATCTGATGATCAAACGAGGAAAAATGGTAAAATACTATATAACAATTCATAACCTTCTGGTCACAGTCTGAAATATTCAACACATCATCTAGTAAAAAACATTGCGTTAAATCCATAAATGCTCAACTATACCATCTTAGCAAGAACACTAAAGGCCATTGTTTCATCAATACGAAGCGAGATCGCAATCTGAAAACATTGCGTTTAATCCAGAAATATTCAACACATCATCTAGTCAAAAACATTATATAAAAGCAAGGATAATCGTCTGATCATAAGTTTGCAAGATTCTCTAGTATAAGCGTGCAATCACACCGCTGCTTTTGGTTTGGGTGTCTTCTTAAGCTTCTTTGGCAGTGGTAATGGCATGCCGTTATCATCCTTAATCTGAGTCATCAGCAGATGAACTCTCTCCATGAGTCTATTGTACTCTTCAAAGGACTCAGTAGCAGCCTCTCTTGAGGGGGGCCCTACTAATCAGTCGGTGGTACCATAAAGCTCGTCATATAGATCCTGTAGCTCTTTGTTTTTTATCTTGGTGATGGTGTACTCTGACTTATATGGACTTCCAGTGTAGACTATCTATATACATTTAGAAACTCAGTATTAAATATTTTACACACAGGATCAAATGTAAGAATAAAAGGACCCATAAATAGATAGACCACAAATAATTTTACATAAGGTTGATCTTGTTTGAAATTATCATGAACAAGATAAATATTGCATCTCCATTTTGTTGAACAACTAAACAATCTAGCAGTGGATATCTCTAATACTCCATTCCTTAAAAATACTGAAATAAGAAAAAAAATTAAGGAATAAAAAAACATTCATGAAGTTTAGCTTTCTAGCATTTACATATATGAATCTGTTCTCAAAGAATTTCAATGTGCTAATTTAATTTGCAGCCAGCGTCAAAATGAATATGTACATTCAAAGGGACAAAATAAACGATTAAGTTCCGGTGTACGCTATCTATATACATTTAGACACTCAGTTAAATATTTTACACACAGGATCAAATGTAAAAATAAAAGGCGGAAAGAAGTGAACCGATGAATAAGTCTCTGTGTGGGGCTACAGCTAGGACTAGCATCTAGGACAGCATCTATGACTAACATCTAGGACTAACATCTAGGACAGCATCTAGGACAGCACCTAGGATTAGCATCTTGGCATATGCTTGCATCTTGACATATGCTTGGCTGGCTAGCGGCCTATAAATATGTATCCCCAACCCCTCAGGTTGGCATGGCATTTGTGTGAGAAATAAATCAGAAAATTACCACAACTCCTAGTATCATCCTCTCTCGATGAGAGTAAGAATTCTGCTACTACCAAGAGTAAGAATTCAGTGACTAACAACTGGTATCAAAGCCGTACTATCCTGTAGCCTGAGCATCTCCTGCTCATCTCCTTTCACAGCCGCGCAACAGCCCCAGCTGGGAGCAGTAGTAGCTCCGGCCGCTCCTGCTCACTCCTCTCCCTCTGCGCAACTCGTCTAAAGCAGCCCTCTCCCCACGCAGCAGCCCCCCCGGTAGCGCGTCATGTCCGCAGGGCAGTCTCAGCGCTAGGTCGCCTTGAGCACACGGCGTCGGCAGGAGGCCGAACTTGCCGCGGCAGAGGAACGCGAGCGAGCGGCGGTAGAGACCGCTGCGACGGCGACAAGGGCGTTGAGGCTGGCAGCAGCCAGAGCGGAGGTGGATGCAGCGCGTGCGGCGGCAGCAGAGGTCGAGGCTCTGCGCGGTAACATCAGCAGCTCTGTTTCTGCTGATGACAGCGCCGACGCGGACCTCGAGTTGCTGGGGATGGAGGCAGCATGAGCGCGGGCGGCGCAGTGGGTAGCCGCGCACGCCCACGAGTGCGGCGGCAACCCAGACAGGCGCGGACGTGCCGACGGCGCTCCTAGAGGAGGCGCGCACGGTGGTGGCGCTCCTGGAGGAGGCGCGCACGGCAACCCTGGCGGACGGGTCGATGGAGAGCGCGGCCTTCACAGGTAGCGTAGCTCTCTCTCCCCGGATCGGTATCGTGGTTACCACGGGCTCCAGGCTGTTGTTAGGGACGTCGACCCTGACGGTGGATGGCCTACCCTCACTAAGACCAACTACGTCGAGTGGGCTGCGGTGATGAGGGTACAGCTCCAGGTGCGGCACATGTGGGAGGTAGTCCGATACGGCGACGTCGACTACGACTAGGATCGACGGGCGCTGGATGCCCTCATCGCTGCAGTCCCGTCCGAGATGTAGTTCTCGCTTACCAATAAGTGGACTGCCAAGGAGGCTTGGGATGCCATTGCTGCGGCACGCATCGGCAGCGACCACGCCCGTAAGTCCACACTACAGGCACTTCACAAGGAGTGAGAGAACCTGGCCTTCAAGCCAGGTGAGGACGTTGATGACTTTGCTCTCCGTCTCAACACTCTGTTGCAGAAGATGGTGCAGTTCGGCGATGACACCTATGGCGAGGAGAGAGTTGTTGAAAAGCTCTTCCGCTGTGTCCTCAAGAAGTACAAGCAGATGGCTCGCTCGATCGAGTCCCTGCTGGATCTCTCCACGATGTTGATCAAGGAGGCGATAGGTCGCCTCAAGGTCGTCGACAGCGATGAGCCACAGTCTCTCACGGGGCCCATCACCACTGGTGGGAAGCTCCTTCTCACTCGGGAGCAGTGGGTTGCCTGCCAATGTGACCGAAAGAAGGGGGAGCCTTCTTCTGCGATGGGCGGCCGCAAGCGTGGCAAGCTACGCAAGGTGCACAGAGATGCCTAGGCCGGGGCGTGAGGACGTGCCGAGGGTGATGCCCGTGGAGGCGCCCAGGGCGGCGCCACCGGAAAGCACAAACCGGCACAAGACGACACCTGTCGCAACTGCGGCCAGCTTAGCTATTGGGCCAAGGACTGTCAACAGCCACGACGCGGCCAGGCCCACATCGCACAGGCGGAGGAGGAGGAGCCGGCTCTGTTCATGGCACATGCAAGCATCGAGCTACCTCTAGCGGCATCGGCCATAGCAGCTCTCCTCCACCTTGATGAGCCAAAAGCACACGCCCTCCTTGGCGATGGCTCCAGCAACGACAAGACTGACGGGTGGTGCCTCGACATCGGCACCACCCATCACATGACTGATCGATGAGAGTTCTTCCCCGAGCTTGACTCTAGCGTCTGAGGCTCCGTCAAGTTTGGGGATGCCTTCAGCATGGAGATCAAGGGCGTCGGCTCTGTCATCTTCACCGTCGTGTCTGGTGAGCACAGGCTGCTCACCGGAGTCTACTACATCCCCACATTTAGGAACTCCATCATCAGCTTGGGATAGCTAGATGAGAATGGTTCGCATGTGGTGGTAGAGGATGGAGTCATGAGGATTTGGGATCACCGTCGCCGCCTTCTTGCCAAGGTATCCAGAAGCACAAATCGACTCTACATCCTTAATGTGCAGGTGGCACAACCTCGCTACTTGTCGGGATGACGAGGCGTGGCAGTGGCACGAGTGCTTCGGGCACCTTCACTTCGAGGCCCTGAAGCGGCTCAGTGCCACGGATGTGGTGCGAGGCCTGTCGTGCCTCGACCATGTGGAGCAGCTCTGCAACGTCTGCGTGTTGACAAAGCAGAGGCGACTCCCCTTTCCCTAGCGGGCAAGCTTTCGAGCCAAGGAGAGGCTCGAGCTTGTGCACGGGGACTTGTGTGGCCCGATGACACCAACCACACCGGGAGGACGATGCTACTTCCTGCTGCTCATCGATGACCTCTCCCGCTACATGTGGATGATGGTCCTCGGCAGCAAGGGAGAGGCTGTGGATGCCATCAGGCGCTCGTAGGCTGCTGCGGAGGCGGAGTGCGGCTGCAAGCTGCGCGTGCTGCGCACCGACAACAGTAGTTGAATTCGCGTCGTACTGCGCTGATGAGGGCATTCAACGCCACTACTCTACGCCGTATAGCCCGCAGCAGAACAGCGTCGTCGAGCGGCGCAACCAGACGATTGTGGGGATGGCTTGGGCCCTTCTCAAGCAGAGGGGGATGTCGGTTGTCTTCTGGGGAGAGGCAGTGGTATCGACCGTCTACATCCTCAACTGCTCGCCTACCAAGGCACTCAACGGTAGGATGCCGTACGAGGCTTGGCATGGGCGCAAGCCGGTGGTCTCCATCTTGCGGGTCTTCGGCTACCTCGCGTTCGTCAAAGAGCTTGGCCACATCAGCAAGCTCGACGATAGGACCACTCCAAGAGTGTTCATTGGCTACGCGGAGGTCTCGAAGGCCTACCGCATCCTCGACCCGAAGACACAGCGTGTGCGCATGGCGCGCGATGTTGTGTTCGACGAAGGGCGAGGATGGGCATGGGACAAGGCGGTGGACGATGGCTCGGCTCCGACATACGACGACTTCACTGTCGAGTATGTCCACTTTGAGGGAGCTAGGGGAGTAGGCAGCTCTTCTTCGATGAGCACGTCTACCCCAGTCCCTGAGCCTCCACCGACCCTAGCGCCTGCTACTCCGACAGCACCACGCTCTCCAGCCAGGACCTCGGCTGCGATGAGTTCTTCGCCGGCTCCACCACAATCAGCACTGCCACGCACTCCAGCACCGACAGGCACCTCTCTGGGCACGTCTACTCCAACACTAGCTCATGTTGAGCACAACCCGGTTGAGCTCGCTACTCTGCTCTCTCACAACGAGGAGCGCATCGACGTGTCCCACGATGGCGAGCCGTTATGGTACCATACGATGGAGAACCTTCTCGGTGACCAGCCGGTGCTGGGACTGGTGCCTCATGACCTGGAGGCGCAGTTGCACCTTGCGTGTGACGACGGTGAGCCTCGGTCGTTTGCAGAGGCCGAGAGACACACGGCATGGCGCGCCGCGATGCAATTAGAGATGGATGCGGTTGAGAAGAACCGCACCTGGGAGCTTGCTGACCTTCCTCATGGTCACCGCGCGATCACCCTTAAGTGGGTGTACAAGCTGAAGAGGGATGAAGCCGGCGCCATCGTCAAGCACAAGGCTCGCTTGGTGGCACGAGGTTTCGTGCAGTAGGAGGGGGTCGACTTCGATGACGCCTTTGCTCCCATGGCATGGATGGAGTCCGTACGACTCCTCCTTGCGCTAGCTGCCCAGGAGGGCTAGCATGTTCATCACATGGATGTCAAGTCGGTGTTCCTTAATGACAACTTGAAGGAGGAGGTCTACGTGCACCAACCGCTAGGATTTGCGATCCCCGGCAAGGAGGGCAAGGTGCTCTGCCTACGCAAGGCCCTCTATGGCTTGCGGCAGGCACCGAGGGCATGGAATGCCAAGTTGGATTCCACGCTAAAGGGGATGGGCTTCGAGCAAAGCCCATACAAGGCGGCCATCTACCGACGGGGTAGTGGAGGAAATGCTCTGCTGTTGGGTGTCTACGTCGATGACTTGGTGATCATCGGCACCAAGGATGCGGAGGTGGCGGCATTCAAGGAAGAAATGAAGGCCACCTTCCAAATGAGTGACCTAGGGCCTCTCTCCTTCTACCTGGGAATTGAGGTGCACCAGGATGACTCCGGGATCACGCTTTGACAGACCGCCTATGCCAAGCGCGTCGTTGAGCTAGCTAGGCTCACCGACTGCAACCCAGCTCTCACTCCGATGGAGGAGAGGCTAAAGCTGAGCTGCGACAGCACAACGGAGGAGGTGGACGCTATGCAGTACCGGCGTCTTGTGGGGAGCCTTCGCTACCTCACCCACACATGACCGGACTTGCATTCTCCGTCGGCTACGTTAGTCGGTTCATGCAACGATCGATGACGAAGCACCAGCAGGCTGTGAAGAGGATCATCCGCTATGTTGCTGGGACTCTCGACCACGGCCTCTACTACCCTAGGTGCTCTAGGGCAGCACACTTCGTCGGGTACAGCGACAATGACCACGCCAGTGACATCGACACCAGCAAGAGCATGAGTGGGATCCTTTTCCTCCTCGGCAAGTGCCTCGTTAGCTGACAGTCGGTCAAGCAGCAGGTGGTGGCCCTGTCCAGCTGTGAGGCCGAGTACATAGCAGCCTCCACCGCTTCGGCTCAAGCGCTCTGGCTCGCTCGACTGCTTGGTGATCTTCTCGGTAGAGACACTAGAGCAGTGGAGCTCAGGATGGATAGCAAGTCCGCTCTAGCCCTAGCAAAGAACCCCGTTTTTCATGAACGGAGTAAGCACATCCGGGTGAGGTACCACTTCATCAGATGCTGTTTGGAGGAAGGGAGCATCAAGGCAAGCTACATCAACACCAAGGACCAGCTTACGAACCTGCTTACCAAGCCTCTTGGGAGGATCAAGTTCCTTGAGCTCTGCTCCAGGACCGGGATGGTTCAACTTTCCCACAAGACGACACACAAGACTTAGGAGGAGAATGATGGATAAGTCTCTGTGTGGGGCTGCAGCTAGGACTAGCATCTATGACTAGCATCTAGGACAACATCTAGGACTAGCATCTAGGACTAGCATCTTGGCTTATGCTTGGCATTTTGGCATATGCTTGGCATCTTGGCATATGCTTGGCTGGCTAGCAGCCTATAAATATGTATCCCCAACCCCTCAGGTTGGCATAGTATTTGTGTGAGAAATAAACCAGAAAATTGTTCCAACTCCTAGTATCATCCTCTCTTGATGAGAGTAAGAATTCTGCTACTACCAAGAGTAAGAATTCAGCGACTAACATGAACAACGTACCTTTTTCTCCACAATTGTTCTGTGTGGATTTTTTTTGCGACCACTTGCCCCCGACTTCCTGTCCAACCTGCAACATACATACGGTAGAGTTCTATCAAATGGAGAAAAGTGTGATAGAGAATGGCTTGTGTATAGCAAAGAACTTGACATAGTATTCTGTTTTTGCTGTAAATTATTAAAAAAAGGGCTTCTGAGAGGCCAACTAGCAAATGCGGGCTTCAATGACTGGGCTCATCTTGGCCATAGACTTAAAGAGCATGAAATTAGTAGGGAACATGTCACAAATATGGCTGCATGGTATGACTTGCGTCTCAGGTTCCAGAATAATCAAACAATTGAATGTTGCTCAGCGAGAACTAGAAAAAGAAAGAGAGCATTGGAGAAAAGTTTTGCTCAGGATTATTTTGATTGTTAAATTTCTTGCATAACATAATATAGCATTTCGGGGCAGTAATAGCAGGTTGTACCAAGATCACAATGGCAATTTCTTAGGACTTGTTCAAATGTTGGCTGAATTTGACCCAGTTATCAAAGAGCATGTTGATCACATCACCAATGATAAAATCCGTGATCATTATCTTGGTCCTTCCATCTAATGAGTTAATAAATTTGCTAGCTGCTGCAATCAGGTCCGCAATCATTGCAAAGGTAAAAGAAGCAAAGTATTTCTAAGTTTTACTTGACTGTACTCCTGATGCAAGCCACCAAGAACAGATTTCTTTGATAATAAGGTATGTTGAAAAAACTTCTGGTTGCATTGAAGAATCATTCTTAGGCTTTTTGGAAGTGAATGATACCACTGGTCAGGGATTGTTTGATGCTATACTAGAGGAATTAAAGAATCTTGACCTTGATGTAGACAATGTTAGAGGACAGGTATATGATAATGGGTCCAATATGAAAGGAAAACATCAAGGGGTACAAAAGAAACTTTTGGATATAAACCCAAGAGCATTTTATTCTACTTGTGGTTGTCATAGTCTTACACTGTGATATGGCAAAGTCTTGTCGTAAAGCTACAGAATTTTTTAGAGTTATCCAGCGTATCTATACAACATTTGCTAATTCTACCAAGAGGTGGCAAATTCTTAAAGATAACATATCAGGACTTACTCTCAAGTCATTGTCATCTACTCGTTGGGAGACTCGTGTTGATAGTGTCAAGGCTATAAGGTTTTAGATCCCAGAAATAAGAGAGGCTTTACTACAAGTGGCTAAAAGTGATAATGATCCTGTTACGGCGCCTAGACTTGCTACGGAGGAAGTAGGGAGGCGAGCTCACTGGCCGGGGCCTGGAGATCCGGCGGCGAGCGGGCGCCGTGCTCGGCGCTGAACAGAGACGGCTCGGGGCTGGGAGCCCAAGGGAGATTAGATCTCAAACCCAGGCTTATCCATTCATTAGGGAATGTGTGTGCTATATAAGCAGCTTACAAACAAACTTTCCTAAATTCTCTCCTTGCCAACAACTGAACGGAAACAAAGCAAATCGACTTGATCAACTAACTGGACCGACTGACCCGGCACCTGGAGCCGTGGTGACCGTGCCCTGGGCGCTGTGCCGCTCGGCAAGCCTCCTCGGTGATCAGCTCTAGCCACTATTGTGATCCCGCATGTGGTACTGTTTTCCCACCATAACATCTCTCCCCCCCTTCGGGAACAGCTCATCCTCGAGCTGAAGCGAGGGGTAGGCAGCGCGGAACGCGTCGATCGTCTCCCATGTGGCCTCTGCTGCCGGCATGCCAGCCCACTGCACCAAGATGTGCCAAGCTCCACGACGTAGGCTGGAACGGAGGACGCGCTCGGGCTATTGCAGAGAGCATCCAAGCTGTAGTGGAGGTAGTGTCGGAGTAGTTGCCGGAGGAGTGCCGATGAAGGGCTTGAGGACGCCGACATGGAAGACGTTGTGGATCCAGGCGTTCGCCGGTAGTTGTAGACGATTGGCCACTGACCTGATACGTTCCAATACTTGAAAAGGGCCGGCGTATTTGGGTCCAAGCTTCTTGCGGGTGGCCGGAAGCAGGGACTGAGTCGTGCGGTTGAGCAGACGAAGCCAGACCCAATCCCCGACGGTGAACTCCACAGCACGGTGATTAGCATCGTAATGCTTGCGTGCATATTGCTGCGCCTACAGGAGACGGTCACGGACTTCCGCGAGGAATGCGTCGCGTCGGGTGAGCAGATCATCGATGGCTTCAGTGTGAGCCGAGCCCTGCTCATACGGTAGCAGGGACAGAGGGGTCCTGTCATAGACAACCTGGAACAGCGATGTGCGTAGGGCAGAGTGAAATGAGGAGTTGTAGCAGAACTCCGCCTAGGGCAACCAGTCAAGCCATTCGCGAGGACAGTCGCCGGTGATGCAGCGGAGGTACATGGCGATCACTTTGTTCACCACTTCGGACTGGCCGTCAGTCTGGGGATGGAAGGCAGAGCTCATGCGCAACTGTACCCCGGAAAGCCAAAACAAGTCCCGCCACACACGACCTGTGAAGACGGGGTCGCGGTCGGTGACGATCGACTCCGAAAAACCGTGGAGTCGAACGATGTCGTCAAAAAACGCGTGAGCGACGGATGCTGTCGTGTACAGGTGTCCCAGCGGAATGAAGTGCGTGTACTTGGAGAACCTGTCCACCATGGTGAGCAGCACACTCTTACCATGTACCTTCGAAAGTGCCTCAATAAAATCCATCGAGATGTCGGCCCACACCCACGACGGCACTGGCAATGGCTGGAGAAGACCGGCCAGGTGTAGTGCCTCGATCTTATTGCGTTGGCAGGTGTAGCAGGCCCGTACGTAGTCGTGGACGACCCGACGATCATGTTCGACGGAGAAATCAGCACGGAGGCACTGGAGGGTCTTTTGAATGCCCTCATGCCCCACCATGTGGGCGAGCTGGAGGATGTCGGACAACAGCGGAGATGCCTCGGGCATGAACACGCGTCCCTGGTGGAGAATGAGACCGTTGCGGACACGCCACGCCTCCACGCGATCACCGTTGGCAGCGACGTCCCTCAGTGCGCTGAGTTTAGGGGACGCCATGATTTCTTGGCGCAGCTCGTCGAAGAGGTGGAAGGATGGGCTGGAGAGCGCCGCGAGCGATGCGGATTCCAGACCGCGGGCTGCACCCTCCCGGCTGGAAGCTACGGCTTCCTGGTAGGCCATAGTGTCGCCATCACGACGGGACAGAGCGTCAACGACCATGTTCAGCCGTCCCGGTCAGTATTCCACCCTGAAATCAAAGCCAAACAATTTGCTAATCCCGTGGTGCTGGGGTATCATGGAGAGGCGCTGGTCAAGCATGAACTTGAGCGCGTAATGATCTGTGCGCACGATGAATGCGCGCCCCCACAAGTACGGCCGCCAGTGGCGCACTGCCTAAACCAGGCCAATGAGCTCACGCTCGTAGGCGGTGACTTTCATGTGCCACGCCATGAAGGGCCAGCTGAAGAACGCCAGTGGCCCTTCTCCCTGGTGCAAGACGGCACCGAAGCCAGACCCTGATGCGTCGCAATCCACGATGAAGACCGTGGTGGCCTCCTCTGTCCATCGGAACCCGTCCCTCTTGAGCAGCAACATCAGCGGGGCGGCGATGGCACCGAAATTCTTGATAAACCGGCGGTAGTATCCGGCGAGATCGAGGAAGCCGCACAGTCCACGCGCAGAACGCGGCAGCGGCCAGGTGGTGACTGCTTCCACCTTGTCGCTGTCCATGGCCACGCCATTGGCCGAAATCACATGGCCCAAGTACTAGACCAACGAGGCTGCAGACGCGCACTTAGAACGCTTGACGTGGAGGTAGTGCGCACGCAGGACGTCGAGGACGACGCGAAGATGTTGGAGGTGTTTGGTCCAGGACGAGCTATAGATCAAAATGTCATCGAAGAAGACGAGCACACACCGGCGAAGGAACGGCTGCAGGACAAAATTCATTAGCGCTTGGAACGTGGCCGGAGCGTTGGATAGGCCGAATGGCATGACCAAGAACTCGAAGTGGCCATGGTGGGTGCGGAACGCCATCTTGGCCACATCGTTGGGGTGGACATGGACTTGGTGATAGCCCGAGCGGAGGTCAAGTTTGGTGAAGAAGCGTGCCCCGCGAAGCTCGTCTAAAAGCTCCTCGACAACCGGAATCGGAAACTTGTCCTTCACTGTGGTGGAGTTGAGGCCGCGGTAGTCCACACAGAAGTGCCATGACGCGTCCTGCTTCTTGACTAGCAGCACCGGTGCTGAGAACGGCGATGTACTTGGGCGTATGATGCCCTGTTGGAGCATGTCGGCGCACTGCTTCTCCAGTTCATCCTTCTGGAGGTGAGGGTACCGATAGGGCCGCACCGCCACCAGTTCTGTGTTGGCCTTGAGGTCGATGCGGTGGTCGCACGGGCGTGCCGGGGGTAGGCCGGCCGGAGAGGCGAAGACGTCATCGTACGTGCTCAGTAGCCGGTCCAGCAGTACCGGTTCGAGGCCACGCGCCGCGTGGACGCACGCGGCATGGAGTCGGCCCGTCATAGGAGTGTTGGTGCGGGTGGAACCAAGCCCCTTCCAAAGGACTCGCTGGCCGTGGTGCACGAAGGACATGCATAGGTCGTCGAAATCCTAGAGGATGGGACCCAGTGCGCGCAGCCAAGAGACGCCGAGCACCATTTCGTGGTAGTCCAGGGGGATGGCGAAGCAGTCCACCATGAAGAACTCCTCGCCGATCCGCAAGGCGACGTTGCGAGCGAAGCCCTGGCACGCGACGCGGTCGCCATTCGCCACGGTGACGTGCGCGCCGTGGCTGTCCCGGAAGCAGAGGCCAGCGCGATAGGCGGCGGGAAGGCTGATGAAATTGTGCGTTGAACCGGAGTCCAGGAGCGCCCTGAACTCGTGGGCACCGATCTAGACGCGGAGTTGCATAGTGTCCTCCGTTCGAATTCCTGTGATCGCCGAGAGGGAGATCAGGGGCTCCTCGGGGTCGAAGGCCAACTGGGTTGTTGCCGCGGTGGCCGGCACGGTGTCGACCTCTTTGGGTTCCTCAACGATGTAGTTCTTCGCCTCGAGGAAGAACAGGCGGGCACACTTGTGACCGCGCACATAGGGCTCGTCACAATTATAGCAGAGGCCTTGCTTGCGGCGCTCTGCCATCTCGTCCGGCGATAGTCGCTTGAAGGTGCGCGGGACCGTTGTGGTCGCTGATGATGATGATGACGAGGCCGCAGCACCCTGGGCTGACGCTGGTGCCGGTAGCTCCTGCTGCCCCCAGTATAGCGGCGCGGTGCACGACCCGGCGGCGCAGGCAGGGCAAGGAGAGCCGGAGCGTTGTGCCTTTCGTATGCACGCGCCAGCCGCATGGCGCGCTGGAGGTCCTGTGGGTCATGCAACTCGACGTCGACGCGGATGTGGTCTGGCAGTCCGCCGGTGAATAGTTGTGCCTTCTGAAGTGGCGAGAGGTGGCCCGTGTGCGCCGCACGAGCCTGGAACGCGTCCATGTATGCGTCCACCGTGGAGGTGAATGGTAGCCTCGCCAGGTCGGCCAAGTGGTTGGTGCTGAGCGGAGGTCCGAAGCGCTGCTAGCATAGGCCCCGGAACTCCTCCCACGTGTTTTCCCACCATAACAGATCCATTGGCAAGTAGTGAAGCTAAATCATTGGCAAAAAATGACCTTGGTGGCTTTGAATTTTTAGTGTTCAAGTATTATATGGTATGAGATATTATCTGCAATTAATTTGATTAGCAAGCAACCACAATAAAAAGATATGCTTATTGGTATTGCAATTGAATCTGTACAAGGGCTGATTTCCTTTTTCAAAAAGTACAGAGAAACTGGATTTTCAAAAGCATTAGAAGCTGCAAAAGAAATTGCACTAGAGATGGATATTCATCCAGAGTTCCGCAAAAGGCGAAAAATCAAAAGAAAAAGACAATTTGATGATGCATCTACTGAGTCACAGTCTGCAGAGGTGTTATTCAGGATTGATTATTTTATACCTATTGTTGATCAAGCTATATCTTCACTTACCAGAAGATTTGAGCAGTATCAAGAGTATGAAAAAACTTTTGGTTTCTTGTTTACCTCAGATAGACTGTGGTCCTTGGATGACACGAGTTTGATGGCTGCTTGTGTTAATATTGAGAATGCACTGAAGAGTGGAGAACAGAAAGATATTGATGGGAATGAATTGTTTGAGGAGTTAATTTTCATACAGGATTTACTCAAGGAATCAATGGGTCCTCTTGATATTTTGAAGTTTTTGAAAGAGCGCCCCTTTTATCCTAATGCTATTATTGCATACAGAATTTTGTTAACCATTCCTGTGACTGTTGCGTCTGCAGAAATAAGCTTCTAAACTGAAGTTGTTCAAGTCTTACTTGCGTTCAACTATGACACAAGAAAGACTCAACGGGCTAGCGACGATTGCACTTGAAAATGATATCTTGGAGAAGATTAATTATGAAGATATAATTGAGGATTTAATTTCAAGAAACACTAGACGGATGATGCTTTTTAGTAGAATATGAGGTCAGTACTATGTTGACTTGTTTAGCATTAATTATTTGATAGATTGCTAAACACTATATGAAATCACATATATTGGAGTTATATTATTAAGTCAAAGTATATGCCTTGTTTTATTAGACATGATTTTATATATTTTAGGGCCTATTTCGCTCACGGGCCTCCAATTCCTAGAGACGGCCCTGCTGCATATAGCTAAACTCCTACTTAACAATGTTTTCAAGCTTCATGGCCTACCCAAGTCAATGCTCAATGGTCGTGATCGCATTTTCATCAGACATGTGTGGAACCAGGACAGGCGGGTGTAGACGGGAACCTACAGCATGCCTGCTGCAGAACCACGTCAAGACTCAGTAGCATCTTGTGCATGATGTTTCTATGTGTTGGTGGACCCATGTGGTCAGTGTCTGCTGCAGCTAGGTTAACGTATCGTGGAAGACAAGCAAACTATGAATGAACCAGTAAAAGTTAATCGGGCAAAAGGAGGGTCCTCCTCCCCTGCTAGCGTACTCTGCTTCCTTCTCGTCTATCTCACGTCGCCGGCGATCCGTCGGTGGCCATGGGTGTGAAACGGAGGTACCTAGGCTCAGCATGCAGGGTGGCATGGTCAATGACTGTAGACAAGATAATGGCAGTGGCCCAACGTGCTCGGCGATTGGAAGGATGCCTGGGAGAGAATGATGCAAGTGGGGGGGCGACACGGATGGGGGGCGACACGGATAGATCGAGAGCAGATGGAAAGTTGAAGGCTAGTTGGGGGCTACGCGCATGAAAAGGCAGGTGAAATTTGTTATTTACCCTGCAAATCTGATGCAGGCCTCAACAACAAGCTTTGGAAAGCGCTGATATGTCGTATTCAATTCCATGGAGGTTCAAAACAGACCACTTCAGGATTTCAATTCAGAATTGAGAGGGGGTCAGGACTATCTATACCTGTTCCCCATCAGCGCGTGGGCGATAAATATGAGCTTTAGTTGCTTTCTGGGAGGGATAAATATGAGCTTTTGTTGGTTGAAGAACCTGTAATGATTACGATGTTTCACTGTTAACTGCTATAAACCCCTCAGGGTGCTGGGGATGTTTTATTCCCTGGAACACTATGGAAAAAGATAATTCATTGGATGATTTCTTGGTCTGTAGATTGTGCAGGAGCTCTCAGTTTTAATTTACTTTAGGGCTGCTGATCAATCAACCTGCATACTCGTATGTAGGAACCAATATATACAGCAGAAGTTAGTTTCATAGTTTGTATAGACAGTTGTTTTCGTCCAATAGCGTGAATTGTGGATTGTGTTAACAGCAATCTTTTGTGATATATAAAGCCTAATGGTATATATAAATAAAGAAAATGGATCCCAACAAGGAAACATGTATATCATTGTCTTGTGCAAACATAAGTTGTGCCCTTGGACTCTGATGTCACATTTCAGGTAACACCATGCGTGAGCTCTATTCCGTGCTAACAGGTGAACTAGAGTTGTAAGGTGTGAGCCCTAGAGGTGTTGGTGTGCAAGAGAGGAGAGCTACTCTGTTTTGGCTACCAATGAACATGAACTGAATGTCTGAATACATAACTGGTCGGAGGTGGACATGATGTCTTGTCTCTACCCTGAGCCCCCAACTCTTGTTCCTCGGGATTCCCCAATTCTTTCCAAATTCCCTCCTGCTATCGTTCTATCCAGTTCGTGATCATGGTTCATAACAGATACCCTTGACCTTATCATGGTTCAGGATTTGCAAAGCACTGATATGTTGTATTTAATCGAGGAAATTACCTATTTGGCACCGAAACAAATCAGTCTTTCGTATTTAGTACTAAAAAATTTTAACTTTCTTATTTAGCGCCAAGTTGAAATTTTCTTCCATATATGACACTGCCGTCTACTTTCACTAGCGACTATGTTAAGTGGCTTGTAAAATGACAAAAATGCTCTTGTTTGTAACAGTACTCCACAAGTTTATCAGATAAGAAAATCATAAAACCGACTCAACCCATAAAAAATTCTGTTTGTATGGTAATCGCGGGTTAGACGGGCTCGTTAATAGACGAGGGCGTGGTTGTCGAGCAGGGACACGTACGCGGTGGCAAGAGCGCAGAAACATGGCAAGCGCGCGTGCCTCACACCTCTGCTGCGCCACAGCCAGCCACCAGCCGCCAACAAGGTCCGAGGCTCTAGGCACATAGCGGTGATGCAATCATTGTGGCTAA
Organism: Miscanthus floridulus; assembly: GCF_019320115.1. Classification (NCBI taxonomy): domain Eukaryota; kingdom Viridiplantae; phylum Streptophyta; class Magnoliopsida; order Poales; family Poaceae; genus Miscanthus; species Miscanthus floridulus. The sequence goes on along the minus strand of NC_089589.1, from coordinate 117,420,640 downwards.
CCATCTGAGATGGAAGCTGAGAAGGGGCTCCGGAAAGGACATATGAGAGACTGAGAGAGGAGCAACTAAAAAAATCATCAAATTTTGTCAAGTTGCCATGTAAAGAAGCTAAGACAACTGGAAAATTCATCGAATCTGATTAATTTTGCTCATGGAGTCTGTACGACAAAAGACATTAAGGCAGAAGATTGAAGCGAGGTGCGCAAGATCATGTAAAGCTAGTAGATTTGAACGTGGCGCTAGGACAATCCGGCGCCGCCACACCATGCGAAGTGGCAGTGTCGTGCAGAAGAGAGGAGGAACACGATGTCGTGCAGCAGCGCACCAATGCCTGGCGAGTTGCGACCGCATGGCCTTGGCGCACCCAAATCTCCCTCTCCTTCGTGGTCTGTGCGCCAGGAGCCGTGACTGCCGGCTGGCGAGGCTGCCACGCCGTGTGCTGGCCGGAGGGGCCGCGCTGCCTCCGCCATGCAGCTGGCTGGCCGGAGCACAGGCCCGCGAGCCCGCCCCGCTGCCGCTAGGAGCCGCGACAACGGCCTGGCTCCGACGGGTGAGGCCGCCCCACCAGAGGACGCGTGTAGCTGGTGCTAGGCGCCACCGGCCACGGGATCATCTGCTCCATCTTTCTCTCCTCGCGGAAGCGCTCGGCCGCACAACACGAGGAAGAAGGTCGCTGGATCGGGCCATCGGGGGCTCGGGCACATTGGATGCGGAGGGGTATGTTGGACACAGGGAGATAAAACTGACAAGGTCAAATCAGTCAACTAACCGATGGACTGTAAAAATTGACGGCAGTGCTATTTACGAAAGAAAATTTCAACTTGGTGCTAGATAAGGAAATTCAAATTTTTGAGTGCGAAATATGAAAGACTAATTTGTTTTAGCGCCAAATAGAGAATTCTCTTTATTCAATTCGGGAGAATCGGGAGGGGTCAGGAACCTGTACCTCATCGGCGCATGGGCCGTGGGCACGGGCGACATCGCTGCGTGGGCCGTGGGGACGGGCGACATCGCCGCGTGGGCCGTAGGGACGGGCGGCGACAGGGTTTTGGCCGCCTCCGCGGGCTCCTCCTCCCGCCCAGCGGTCCGCCATCTGCACTCGCCCCCAGTGTTGTGCGCTGGCGGCGTGGGCAGCGCGGATTTGGGAATTGGAGTCTCGGGGTAACACGGTAATTTTTTATTCTATATTTTTTTGTAAAGAGCGATGGGGCTTTTCCGAATTTCCCCTAGGCCCAGCAGACCAAAATGCCACGCCTCGTGCCGCATACACCTGCTTTCTTTCTTTTTTTTCCCTTCCGGGGCGCATACCTGTGTTGAGAAGCCTGTTTGGAAATGTACACAAAGTTTTCTCGTACTTTGTTTATAAAAAAATACATACATAATACCGTTCAAGGTTGTTACAAAAAAAGTAGTATATAGTTGTACACCTGACAAACAAATCGAATTCAAGGGTAAAATAAATAAATTTGAACTGACCGGTGTACAACTCGAATGTGATACAAGATGCGCACCCAATAACCAACGAATCACACCAACTGAACTTGCAAACTTCTTTTTTGGTGGGAGAAAAAAGAAAGTTAAGATATATTCCTTCATAAGTGCTCTTCTAGGATCCTTAAGGAGATTAATGACCCTCATCGGCTGGACTAACCACAGCACAACTACTGATTAGTAATCTGATAACACCATTAGCTACTGAGGGTAATTCGCAGGAAAGTGAGAACAATGCTGACGAATCACCCAATAAGTAACAAGACACTACATATATGTCAAATAAAATTGGAGTTGCAATAAAAGATGGAAGCAAACATCAATAGGGCACCACAGCATGTCCCTATGCTTAATGAGAACATGTAACAACATCTGAAAAAGACTGAGCCAAAGCATTGACACTGAACCTACAGTTGAAATATACACAAACATACTGCAGTAAAAAAATTTGACATACAGGGGCATGATCAGAAAGTCCAGGTACGATACCTGGCAGACTAACAAATTTTGACATACAGGGGCATGGTCAGAAAGTCCAGGTACGATACCTGGCAAACTAATTAGAAACAACATACAAACATGTGACAAACAAACCAAAGCATCATTTCAGTGTTAATGATAAATCTAATGGGACATGACCAAATTAACTGCCAAAACCGACCAAACATTGCGATTTTTCAACCACTTTGCTGTGCAACTTCAAGGTCATGGCAATGTAGTAGTGGAGAAGTTATAAGCAAACTCTTTGCAGCATAGCATAATCACATTGTAACACACACATAAGAGTTCTAACTTAAATAAATATTATATAATCCACGCCATGGCATCCAACAGGCACTTAACTTAATACAAGCGTCATTCATTGATTGACTAAGACCCTGCTAACTGCAAGCATATTGTCGGGTTCATAGACCCGGGGTCTCGAAGGGGCCCGCTTCCCAGCAAAAACTCGGCCCAGCAGATGACGTTGCGACAACGCGCGCCTCTTGGGCCGGCCCAGATACGTAACGATAGGCCGGAAGAGCGATCCAGTCTCCGACCGGAAGGCCCGGCCAAGGAGGGGACGACGCTCGCTTCCGATTCCGACCCGCTTTTCCGACCGGGAATACGTCGAACCTCTGCTTACGGCTCTTCTCCGACCGACACGGTCAGAGCCGACTAGGAGCGACCGGCCGGGGACGCCCGCTCAGTGAGGACCCAAGAAATCAGGTGGAACAGATAAGGTAGGACGCTCAAGTCAACCGCAATACCAAGGACCGTACCCTGCACACCTGTATGACAGTAATGTCAGATCATGCTAGAAGGGTACTTTGGCTTATAGTGTTGTGGGCGCCGTCCTTTGCCATGCCAGGCAAACACGATAAAGTCTGACACATGCGTCTAACATAAAACAGTATTGTAGGCGTTGACGACCGTCTTGTACCTGACATTGTGGGCAACAAGACTTAGTGGCACACGTGCTCTCTCTCTCTTCTAAACTTGTAAGGTCATCTCCTTCACCTATAAAAGGGGATACGCTATCTCCCAACAGAGTATTAATTCCGACTCTCTCTCTGCTAAGCTTTAGACATTCTGAGAACTCGAACAGCTCCATAGCTGTAGAACTCTAAAGCTACACAGAGCATACATTCTAATACTTAGCGCACGTTGGAGCTCCCGTCAGAACCCGACCGGACCTTCGACACCCTCCTTATTTTTCATTTGTTTGTAACCCCACAGCAAACTTCGAGCACCTATGCTCAGGAATAAAGTCACCGATCGACTAGAACTGGACGTAGAGCACGTTGCCTAAAGCAGTATAAATCATGTGTCCTTGAGTGCTAGACCACATCCGATAACAACGTACGGTAAAACTATAAATATTTATTTTTTGGTCACTTTTCGCACAGACACATATAGATAGATAAAACATGTGCACTTAATTAAATAAGTTAAACTATGAGCCTCATTGCTTCCAGAGCACCTCTACTTCACTTCATCATCTTCTTCCGCTTCACCCTCATCAGAATCGCTCACATCCTCTAGTAGTACAGTTCATCCTCTTCTTCGTCTTCGTCTTCGTCTTCACTCTCATCGGAGCCTTCACCCTCATCTGAATCGCTCTCGTCACCACCTTGGTACTTCTTTTCAGAGAGGATGAGGGATTTAATTTTTTCTTCGATTGCTGGCCATTCTCGGTCGATCACTGCCTGCACCTCGGCCCTGCGCTTGGCGCTCGCCACGTCGAGTTCGACGTAGCCCTTCTTCTCCAGCTCGCTGCGCACCCACTCCTGCGTCCTGGGGAGCCCCTCTTCCATCTCGAAGAACGCCTTGGCCAGGCGGTAGAGCCTCCTCTTGTCCTCGTCCGCCTCCTCGCCCGGCTGCGGCGTCAGGTCCGGATTGCTGCGCTTCAGGACAGCTAGGCGGGCTGGGGGCTTCATCGGCTTCAAAGCCAGGATACAGCGGATGTCCGCCTTTGATAGCTGCCGGAACTTCTGTTCTCCTGGCGCCAACATAGCCGCCGCCGCCGCCTCCTCCACATCGTTGGCCTTCCTTCGGGTGGCGCGCGGAAGTGGCATCCGACAAGACGCCGGATCCTTCGCCGCCTTCCTCTTGGTGGAGGACCCCTTCGACGAACCGTGAGGTCCGGTGGCCGGCGCTTCCTTCTTCGCCTTCCTCTTGGTGGGGTACCTCTTCAACGGGCCCTGTGGTCCCGTCGCCGCCGCCGCGCTCTTGGCGGTGCCCTGGCTCAGCGAACCTTCCCCGCCTGCCATCGGCGGCCGATTGGAACCTTCTCGCCGGGAAACCTCGAAGCTTACAGCGATTGGAAGTGAGATCTCGCAACCCTAGCTGTCGATGGCTTGGCTGAAGGATGCGGCGGCGGGGTGGTCTGGATCTATATGGGAGGAGGCGAACCCTACCTCCCTGATCAGGTCGGATTCGGGGAGAGAGACGAAGTCGGAATCGAACGGAAAATGGAGGCTGCCATCGTCGGTCCAGCCCGAGTCGACTCCACTCCCCCGCGCCAGTTGGGCCGGGCCGAACGTGGGACGTAACGAAAAAGGCTTCCAGCTTCATTTAACACATTCTTGTTTGCCTCTCCAAAAAAAAAAAAAACGCATTCTTGTTTGACGAATTTTAATGGAACACATTCTTGTTTGACGAATTTTAACATAGTGTCTGAAGATATCATTAAAATCCGTCAAACAAGGATGTAACAATGCCATCGCCTTTTGTTTCACGGTAAGAAACATTTATATTTTAACATTTTTCTAAAACACATTTAAAATTAATTAGAATATTTTGAAAAAAAATTCTATCTTTCTAGAACTAGATCCAAATTTTGGAAACTCCAAGACATATTTTCAAGAGCTCTAAATTTTTTGCTTATATATATCGTATCACAATATATCTTTAGGATTTTCATTGCAACTTTCAAAATCTTAAAGAAATTTATGGTGGTTCTATAAACCTTACTAGGTATTTATCAGATTTCTTTTTAACTATACAAATGGAAAATGGTGAAATCATCTTAAAACCGTTTCTAATCCGACAGATAGGTAATTTAAATAGTTTGGAGAGGTGAGGAATAAGATACCTGATTATAGAGTTTGATGAGAAAAATTAGACCATAAAAAGTTTTTTATCTCTTTCATTTGTATAAACCAATCGATATTAAGGATTAGATTTGACGTGTGACGACCACTCAAGGTAACGACATGCCGACACCAAGTTATGCCAAGAATCTAGTTGTTGAGGTCCACAACTGTGGCTCTTCTAGTGCCAAAACTTGACGACACGCTATGACTCGAAAAAAAAGTCTTCCTGACATCCTCAACTATTGCGTGAATCTGATTTGTCCTCTCAATTAAAAAAATAGATTTGTTGACCTTCGCAACTCTTAAAACGTCTGATTTACCTCTGCGAATGGTTTTAAAAGCGGTTGTGGCTGATGTGCACCATGTCGTGGCGCCACGTTAGAAGAGGGAGCTAAATCAGACTTTAGCAATAATTTAGGGAGGTCAATTGTGCTTTTATAAAAAGTGTAGAAACATTTTTTTGAAAAACGTCCATTTTCTAGAACAAATATGCATAGGATGCAGACCAAATAGGATTTAATACTAAAATATGATTTAATATTAGAATTATTTAAAATTAGGCCAAATAGGAAACATAGGATGCAGACCAAGAAAAATCCTTGCAGACCGCTGGCATGAATCACCACACAGCACCCCCCAAAATAACTAAAAAAACGTTTTCTTGACAGAAATGCCTACCTTAAGCATCAAAATATGCACCGGAAATTCTAGATAAAAAAAATAGTTCAAGCTCTGATTGCACATTAACAACATGGATCATCCGATTTGACTTTCTAGTAGCACCGTCTTCTTCTGGGCACATTACGATGATGATGTATGTGGACTCATTAGACCATCATCACAAACCTACGCAGACTGTTTCCTCATTTGTCATTGTTGCAGTAGACCTACGCAGGAGGTGCAGGGAGAGGCGGTGGAGGCGGCGTGCAGCCGAGGACTCCTCCCCCACGGTGGATTCACCGGCGTGGGTCGCCATGGGCGCGCCGCGGAGGTGCTCGACGAAATCGTGGGGGTGGAGGAGTGCGCGCGAAGGGAAGGAGGGGAAGTGGTGAGGTTACGGTAAAGACAGTTTGGCTTTAATAATGGAGTCTCGGTGGGCGTCGCAAGGGTGGGTCCCTGGAAGTTTTGTGATTTTTGTTTATGACCTTATGTTGTGTTTGGATGGTAGTTTGCAATTATGGTTTAGTCCTCATTTGGGGTGCTCGATGCAAATGTGTATTTGTTGGAGGGTGGTTTAGGGGATTTGAATATAGATACTAGGAGTCAGGACGGTGAAGGCAACGACGACGGGATATGGAGGTGACGTGTCAGCGCATGGACGGTGATGTGGAGTGGAGATAAGGCTCGGTCGATGAGTTGGCGTCCGACCCTAATGACATGTGGGACCAAACAAGTCGTGGTACATCTTGGGTCCACACGCTAGTGACACAAGGGGCTGAGTGCGTATTGTTTCGGTGCGTCTTCTTGGTTTTTGTTGTTCGTTGCGGTGGAGAAAGGAATCAAACGTGTGGGGTTTCAATCCAGATTCTCTGACTTTGTGAACAAAAGTCACAGGTGACTTTCTTGGTGCCGGATGCCATCCATTTAGAATCCAACGGTGGGTGCCCATCTCAGTTCTCCCACTGCAGGCCTGTCCAGCCCAAACGTCAAAGCAGCCCAACTAAAGCTCACTTCGTGGACAGAAGACATGCAGTTTTCAGAGTTTCAGTATACAGTCATTTTAGTGCAGAACTAAAATAGAATTCACTTAAATATTTTTAACAGTTCCATGCTAATAATTAACTTCCATCAATAGTCACCACTACAGCATATAAATGCGTACAGTTAGCCAGAGAACTATCAAGGCTAAAAGAACCAAAATAATCTCCATTCAAGCAATCCATTAGCACACGGGTGCTCAACAATCATCCCAAAAGACGAATATGTTCCATATGTGATAGCAGCTACTAAATCAAAGATTAAAAAAAGATCTTGAACGGCCGGGTTAGAGAATTCAGTACGACCCTGCAAAGGCAAATGAGCAGTTAGAAAAGAGAAGAGAAATATTGGCACTAGCTCTTCAAAATCTAAGAGGAGCAACAATAAAAGTAGCATTATCAGTCTGTGAAGCTTGTGAAAGCAAAGGAATTCTGGTCCTGATGGGTTTGACCTTTTTGGACTTTTGATTGATGAGATTTTGCGTGCACACCTTCCAATGTCCAGATGAGGATGGTGACGCGCGAACTTCCCCCGTCCCATGCGGTCTTTCCATGCTCCCCTCTTCTAGGTCTCCCTCCAAAAACATAAACATACTTAGTTTATCTTAAGTCAACCTATTTTAATAAATTTGATAAAAAAAATTAGACATCATTTGGGAAGGCTTCGTCATCCTAGTCCTAGTAAAAGTGGCTTCTCCCCACTGGGGCTTCGCCTTTGAAATCGTATTTGAGCCGGTGTATGACAGGGCTTCACTCGAGAAGCAAGAAAAGATAGAACCAAGGGTGTTTGGCACTGCTCCGCTCCCTTTTTTCTAGCTCTGCTCAACGAAGTCCACCATGGAGCAGCTCTGCCGTGGAGTTTGTAGAGCAAGTGGTACTGTTTGGCACGCAGCTCTGCTCTAGCTCCAGGAATGGGTTGTTTTCATGCAAATGGTCCATTATGCCCCTGATTGAAATTGCACTTGATATTTTCCGACAAAAATAGAAAACAAATGATAGAACATTAACAGAGGCCATAATTCAAATACAAATAATTGTCCCATAAATTGTAAATGATAGAAAATTAATAAACAAAGGTCATAATTCGAATACAAATAATATTCCCTATGTAAGCACAACGACTACGAATCGAAGTGTTCCAATAATTCTAGCCCCAAGCAAGAGAGAGAGCGGTGGCCAACTCATCACATAATTTATCCATAGTAGGAGCGTTAGGTTCTGTAGTAGACCTATTTGATGGCGCTACATATTTGTGATACATGGCCACCAGGACCAGTGCCTTGGCTGCCGATGCCCTAGCCATCAGGGGCTGGGCCGCCGGTGCCACTAGTGTCGGGCCGGTGCTTGACCACTAGCCGGCCGAGGCAGGAGAGGGCCAGGCATGGCCACTAGGAGCCATTGCCCCCACGCCATAGGAGCCCTGTTGTCGCGACGGGCCATACGGGGCCAGCGGCGTCGTCACGGCATAGCCTGCCGCCAGCGACTACGCGCCATACAAGGCTGACGGCGGCACGACTTGAGGGGGCAGTAGAGGCCGACTCTAGGTGCCATCGGTGTCGAGGAAGAACGACCGGAGATCGTGAACATGTGCTGCCCAAACACAAGGTCGTCCGGAATATGTCCGTTGCCGAGGTACTCCGAGCCATCCATGGGAGTGGCGGCCTAGCCCTGAAGAGGAGATTGGAGACGCTAGGGTTAGAGGAGAGGGGCGGCGCTGAGGAAGAGGAGAGGGGCGGCGCGCAGGGGAAGGGTCGCGTCGCATCGCTTTCACGGACGTCGGGGAGGGGAAGCGATTAGGGGAAGGTAAGCCGTGATTAATGAGTGGCAAGGTGAGTAATTATCCCACAACTCCATGTGAGAGTTCGAAACTCCAAAACCTGGAGTACCCCTCGAGGTCCTCCAAAGAAAAAGTAGAGTTGGCCTCTAGCTCCACCTTTTTTGTGGAACAGAGTTCGTGGAGCTGGGGGTGTTTGGCAACACGGAGCTAGTGCAGAGCTAGAAAAACTGGAGCGGAGCAGTCCCAACACTCCCTTAATAGTATCAATATTACCAACTAGAAAAGTAAACCATAGCGTCTTCTCCCCACCGGGGCTTCTCCTGTAAAGCCGTTTTTGAGCAGTGTTTGACAGATCGAAGCCAGAAAAGCCAGAGCTAAACAAACCTTAATAGTATCAGCAACATTTACCAACTAGAAATGTAAACCGTAAATATATTTCATAATGAATTTGTTTGATATCATAATTATTATTGTCCTTCCTCGTAAAAAGTATTAGTGTTATACAAATCTGATCGAGCTTATGATAGTTTGACTAAGACAATATAAGAAATACTTGTATTTTAGAATCGCATGGAGTACTATTACGAAAAATACATCATTTAAGAGAAGATTTAGCCAAACCTTACAAACTGAAATACACAAATAACTTTTAAATTTCTCAGTTTGAAATGTGTCGGTTACTCTCTCCGCTCATTAAAACATATCATTTAGGAGAAGATTTAGCCAAACCTTACAAACTAAAAAACACAAATAACTTCTATCCATGGATGGAGAGAGTATATGGGTAGAAATACATTGAAAAACACTTGCACAATATCAAAAACTTTCTAAGAGTATATTCTAAAATAAATTGAAAGATGTGTGCCCTTCCTCAATCTCATCCCCCCCCCCCCCTCCTTGAGGAACGTGCGCAGATGCCGTTGCCCGTCGCCTGCTCGAATTATATCTGCAGCCTGAGCCTGACCTCCTCCTCCTTTTCTTGAGTGACGTCCATGGATGACCTTGTCGATCGCTATTGTGAAATTTCCCTTCTCATACCCAAGGGATGGATATGCATGCTAGACAGATAGATGGATTGACAAGGTATTTTTCTTTTCCGTTGCAACGCTGACGCATAAGATTGATGATTTCTATATTCCTTTTTTTTGAAAGGACATATCTGCTTAAGCATTAGAGAAGGACAATAACAGTACACGGGAGTACAGAACTCGACACCGCAACACCCTTAACGAAAAGGAAAATTACAAATACGCCCAGCAGTGTCATCTTCCACGCAGCCGGCAACGTATCACAGGTGAGCTCGCCATCGGCTTCTCCCAAGCGACAGCAAAAGGAAGGGGACTGCTACCATGAGCTCCCCGAGTTCACATCAACACAGATCGCCACAACTCTGCAATAGGAGCCTGTCCCAAGAGACAGGGCAAAGGTATACTTGGCCATTTGGCCCGAGCACTATGGGCCGGCCCAAGCACGGCACTGAGAAGCACGGCCTAGGCACGGTCCGGCTCGGCTCGCTTCATGCCCGTGCCTGGCACGACCCGGTCTTAGTGCCGTGCTTGGGCCACCATGTCGGCCCATAGTGCCGGACCAGGCACGGCACGAATAATGGGCCGGCACGACATGGCTCGTTTATTCTCCACCGTTGATGAGCAGCAGATGAACCAGAGCCGTTGTATACCAGTATATAAGCATCCCTCCCTCACCTAAACCCTAACTTCCTCCTCCTCTCTCTCTCCCCACTCATTTCCTCGGTAGCGCCTCCCCTCCGCAAGCAGCAGCCGCCGGCTCCCTCCGCAAGCAGCAGCCGCCGGGGCTCCCTCTCTGGCTCTCTCAGTCTCTCCCGTGGCCGCCACCGGGGCGCGGCCGCAACTCCTCCTCTCCCCAACAGGCCAGCAGCAGCCGCCGGCCCCTCCCACTCTAGCTCTCTCCCGTGGCCGCCCGCGGGGGGGCCGCCGCCGCCGCCGCGGCTCCACCCCTTCCCATCCCCAACAGGCCAGCAGCAGCCGCCGGCCCCTCCCTCTCTAGCTCTCTCGCGTGGCCGCGGCGGAGCGGCTTCACTGGCACGGCGTGGCGGAGCCTCCTCTCTCCCTCGTGGCGCCCGGATCCATGGCATGGCATGGCGCGGCCTCTCCCTCGCCGGTGCTTAGATCCACGGTGGCGGCGGGCGGATCCGGCGGCCATGGCCTAGATCCGGCCACCTCCTCCCGGATCCAGCCTTCTCTGCGGCATCGAGGGTGGCGGCGGCGGCGGCGGCCCCGGCGAGGGCGAGCTCAGGCGGCGGCGTGGCCCCACGCCGGCGGGCGAGCACAAGCGGTGGCGCGGCCCCATGCTGGCAGGTGAGCACAGGTGGCGGCGCGGGCACGTCAGGCTGCCGTGCTCGACGGCACGACACGGCATGGTTCACCGCCGATAGGGCCTTGCCTGGGCCAAGGTCTCGGCACGGCGGCGCTGTTAGGCACGGCACGGTTAAGCCACCGTGCCGTGCCTGACCGTGCTCGTGCCAGTGACGTGCGGCCCGGTTGGCCATCTATAGGCAAAGGCACCGATGAAAGACCCTCGGCCGGGGCAACGCCCCAAAACAAGGTTGATGCAGATCCATTGTCAACGCCAGAGAGAAACAGACAAGGAGCACTCCGATGTTGCATCGCAGACGGAATGGAATGAGTACGAACTTCCCATCCCCTTTGCCGATTCCTCGCCCGACAGTACCAACCAGTTACCGTGCGAGAAACCGGAGCTTATTTGCACCTCCGCCGCCGCGAATCCATCCACACTCGTCAACATCACCGCCGGCGAGCAGGAAAAAATCCCACAAAAGCTGGAGACCGCATCACTCACCCACCGATTCGCAGATAGGTGGAGATAAACTGACCTCACGCAGGCATCACCGGAGACCTCGTCGCCGTTGTCGCCGGAGCTGCCATGGAGGAGACAAAGCCAGAGCATCAAGCCTAGCAAACCCTAGCATTACTACCTATAACTAGTAGACTATACACACACCCGACCGTCGATCCGCACAATTCTCACCCCCAGAACGCCGCAGAGGACACCCAGAGGGAAGGAATCGGCTGGACATGGCAAGCGGGGAGGGTCCCCTTAGGCGGTGCACTGCCAAAACCGTGGAGTCCTGGAGGCCGCGGCGGCGATGGGACCACAGGCTCCGTCGAGGAGGTGCTCCAGCTCCACAATGAGGAAGGCGTCGGGGAAGGACGCGTCGGTGTCTGGTCGGACGCCCCTTCTATCCGCGCGCCTCACTGCCTCAGGAAGCAAGACCAAGGACACTAAAGGACTTTTAGAGAGATGCTACAGTCCTAACATGTCTTGGAGAAACACGAGATCCTGGGCTGCAACAACTTGACAGCATAAAGTGGATAAAATGCAAGGTTTTAAATAGCCGGCTATGCCATTTAGCTTTTTTGTCCGAAAACAGACTATAGCCGGCTATAGCGGCAGCTAAGGGCTAACTTGTACATAGAAAAACTTAGCTAAATCCTTCTCAAACAACTATAGCCGAAAATAGCGGAGGCTATAGCCGGAGATTTAAAACCTTGATAAAATGACGAAGGCACACAAGAATGCTCCAACGCTGACCACAAGTAAAGGACAATACCACAAGTAATGGACAATACCAACTGGACCAGGGATATTAGAAGGCTGACATCCATTCAGAAACCGTTCAAGACCAGGGATGCGTACAACATGCTGGCTCTCGCGCCGTCGTTGCAAGATTTCCATGGCCAATGGATTTGGGGCACAAAAGTTCCGAACAAGGTGAAGATCTTTGCATGGTTATACTTCAAGAACAGGCTAAGCACGAAGGTAAATTTGTTTGACAAAAATGTGATGGAGAACTCCATTTGCAGCCGATGCAGTCATCCATTAGAAGATCGGCGTCATGTATTCTTTGATTGCAAGCTTAGCAAGGACGTGTGGCTTGTCTTGGGTCTCCGTTTTCTCCCCGATGCTACGTTTGGGCGCATGGAAGGGGACTGCCAGCAAGACCCGGCGACCTGGCCTTCAGTACTTCTAACCATCTTATGGCGACTATGGGATTCAAGGAACAGAGACATCTTCCGGAACGAAAGGCAGCTTCTGCGTGATGTGATTATTCGCGTTTGTGATGACTTAACCATTTGGGAGGGGAGATTTAGCTCTGCCTCCATGATACTCGGCCTACGTCGATGGTGTTTCTTTCTCCGTTCTTGTGTAAATTCTATGTAAGGCGATCGATATCGTCTTAAGCTGTAACCAAACTTTATCTATTGATCTTAATATATATATTCCAGGCGGGGAAGCTCTCCCCTCCGTAGGTTCTCGTCAAAAAAATACCAACTGGACCAAGGCATGTATATATGCAGAATGAATAAATATAGGTAGGCACTAGATAAAACCATGATCTATTAGCATGTATCTGATACTGAGCATAGAAATATATGTCATTCTTGTGTTTGCCTAGGGACACAATTTCAACTTTACTAGGGTAACCGAAATAATAGGATAGACAATCAAAGGTGTATGTGCTTTTGTTCTTGTTTATGTGTTGGTCTCCTGGACTTTCCATGTATTGGTGATCCATGGAAAATTGACTTTGCCATCCAAAAGCCAGCTTCATCTATAGGTTGCCACTGTAATCGGAAGCGCAAAGACAACTCTGCTGTCAAAAGGACTCATTGGTTGACCGACTCTAAAAATGAGTTAATGTGCCTCAAGTGTAGGTCGTCAGTCTAGTGGGTATAAGTTCACCACTGTTTCCCAATAGTGATTAACAAAGATAAAGGAATGACAATACCATTACCAAGGAAGCTTAAGAAGTTACCAAAACTGAATACAAAAGTGTGCTCGTTTATGTTAGAAAATCTCGCAAACCTCTAATTAAGTGATGATCTTTCTTGTTTTTGTGTAATTTTCTTAGCTAAGACAATGTAGTTGAATATTCCTGAATTATATATATTATTTTCACATTTTTATCTCACAAACCTCTAATGGTATTAACGAAGTGCCTTTGTTATTTTTATAAAAGCATTAACTGTTAGTGGAGCGTGGTGGTGCATGTGGTGTGGCGGTGGATGAGGACTCTGTTAGTCCGAAGAGGCAGAAGACGCTTGTGCCACGGCCGGTCCATGTGGAGAGGCGGTTGCTGTGGGCAGACACCATGGAGGGGCGATAGCGGCTACGGGCGGACGCCATGGAGCGGCCTGCGGCCACCATTGAGCGGCGATGGCCGCAGAGGGGGTGGTGGCCAACGCCGCGGCGCACCAGCCCTACATGGCCCAGCACGCGCCCGGGTATAACCCTAACACCTGCTCAACCTGTATTTCCAAATTGGTCGGTCCAGAAATCCCTCTCCCTCTCGACTTGTGAGAGATCTCTGCGTTTGTCGTTGCCAGGTCGATGGGGTTTTGGCTTTTGCTGGTTGATTCATGATCTGGTTTTGCCTTTTGCCGGTTGATTACGTATCAGATAGGCTTGCCTTTTGTCGGTTGATCTCGAATCAGATAGGTTAATTTCCTTCTGCAGCTAACATTGACGAATTTATTGTTCTTGACACCAAAACCGTTTTGGTGGTGAATCAGATACGCTAATTTCCTTCTTCAGGGAACATTGGTAGATTCGTCGACCTTGGTGTCAAAACCATTTTGATTCGAGGTTCTTCGGAGATAATAGCATTGATTTTCTCGTGGAATAGATTTGATTTTGGGGTTCTTATGTAATTGAACATTTTCTGAGTTGATTTCATTTTGTAAGATCGCCAATTGAATAGGCTCATAATTCTACAAACTCCATCATTACACAAACACACACTTCAAAAGCATGGTAGGACACGATGGGTTAGATGGAAGATACATTATGTCGAACCCCACTGATGTAATAATTGGAGATGGTTCCACCGCCGCCTTTTCTTTCCCCCTTCGACCAAGTATTTTCCAAGGTAGCGTTTGAAATTTTGTTTGGATGAATGGTTAGCACAAAAAAATTACGACCGGTTTGGCCTAATACCGTCAGGAAAAACTAATCATCTGAGGAGGTGCGAAAAATAATATGACAACTGTCAGGTCCCTCATCTGGGCTACCGCGATTGGACCTTAGAAGCGCAGCTCATGGCGATCACACCGTCACCATTGAGGAGCTCATTGGCCAAATTCCCCCCGTCGCCGCCACACCAGCGCCATTTGTCGCTTGCTCACCCATACCAATACAATCATCTGTCGCTGCCTTATAGCGCGTTGATTGGACTCCCATCTGTAGCAATACCTATCTTCGTCCTCTATTGCGACCGGCCTCGATTCACGTCGTCAATTAGATGGGATGACTCATGATGCGGCAGAGCCCTCGATGGTTGAGGATTACTATCACATCGGCACAACATGCCCATCGAATCATCACCCTGCACTGCTCTTAGTTCTTGTGATCTGCTAATCTGCATCTATTGTGTTGCCTGTATCAGATAGTAAGTTCGTCCCATCCCATGGCTTTGGATTTTTCACTGCAATTTCAAGTTCTGCTTCCTCTCTATTGACGATGAGAGCTTGCCTCTTTTGCAAGGATGGGTTCCCCATCGATGACATCGACACCATGCTCTTCCTGCAAGCCCAAATTGATGCTTTGGTCTGAACTTTCTGTGGTCTATGCCTTGGTTTGAGTTCTGAATTTCTGATCAGAAACTTGTCTAGTGTTGCTCTCAAAACTGAAGTTTGGTCTGATCTTTTACTATGCTTTGTTCTGCAATTTCAGTGATTGACGCAATGGTCATTCTCACTAGCTTAATGTGAATTCCATGGATAAATAACTTTTCCTTCTTGAACATGTTGTAGAAGGATGAGAACTCAATGCATCCCAGTTGTTTGCAAATTCAGAATACGTGCAGAACCTGAACTAATTGGAATGGTAATTGAATGGCTACATGTGTGTGAATCTTATTTGCATTTCATATTCAGTAGATATTTGCATAGTTGGTTTTCTCTACACCCAAACGGCAAGTGCTACCAGTGAAAAATATTTCCTCTGCATCCTTGTGCACAAGGAATTACAGATGTAATGCACTTCTAGGTGACAGACAATACAACGTTTCCAAACAGGGCCTTAATGAAGTACGTGCATCGGCATGGCAGGAAAAGAAGGGCATGGTAGGTCAGTACATGCATTCAATCTATGTCACCAAATCTGATTTAGTTATGTGTGAAAGGTTAAGTTTGATCTGGTTCAGTTATGTGTGAAAGGCAAATTTTGATCTAGTTCAGCAATTATAGTGGGTTAAGTAAACCTTTTCTTAGTTTAGGGTTTATACACTACTACAGATTGACTTATCACTATCGCCACTTTCACTGCCATAACAATAGAAACGACTGTGTTTTACTTCCACCGCCGGTTGGACCGATAGCGAGGCCTCCTGGTGAAGGAAACCGGCAGTTGAAACTTCTACCACCCATGGGTTAGCAGTAGATGCGGCAGTGGTATTCTCTCCGTCGCATGAGAAGCCGAGCCGACTCGATAGGCGTTCTGGCCGCCGGCCCTACACGAATGTTTGGTCTACCGGCGGTAGTAAATTCAGCGTGAGTTATTTCGCCATTTTCCAACTACCCACAACACAGTTGCATCACCATTACACTTCTCCATCTTCAAGGTTGGAGCATTGTTCCTCTCTCCATTGCACGCCTCGCACCACGCTACTGCCACCTCCTGCACGGCTGGTGCATTGTTCCTCTCGCAATTTGTGTGAACCATTGCACGCCTCGCGCCGCGCCGCCGCCAGATCCAAAGGTAAGGGTATGCTTTCGCACTTCACTAATGGATCTTTGTCGGATTATTTTCCTCTTTAGATCTCGTTAGTAAGGAATGGATCTTTGTCGTAGGTTCTTTGAAATGGAGGCGGCCCCCAACCAGAGGAACGCTGTGGCCAACCTCACAGACAATCTCCTTCTCGACATTCTCCGCCACCTCTCGGCCCACTCCTTGTTCTCTTGCAAATGTGTTTGTCGCTCCTGGAACCGCCTCATCTTTGATAACCATCAGGTGCTGCCCCAGACTGTGTCCGACTTCTTCTACGATAGTGAGAACGGCAATCGAAACTTCACCAGCGTCGTCCCTGGTGTACGCCCCCTCCTTGGAATTCTTACCCTTAAACATTGACAATGTAGCTGTCTCAGATTGCTGCAACGGCCTCATCCTATGCTGGTGTCTTGGGGCTGATGGATATCGCTATGTCTTCTGCAATCCAATAACCCAGAAGTTTAAAATTCTGCCGCCTAGCACCCATGATGTTGGTGAGGCTCACTTGGGGTTCGTTCCGACAGCCTCCTCGCACTTCCATGTGATTGAATATATGGATGTCGAGGCTGTGTGCGTAGGTGTGGAGATCTACTCATCTCAAATTGTGGCATGGATCTACAAGGAATCTGAATGGGGCGAGCATACTGATGTGACATTTTATAAACAACCAAGTGTGTTTCTTAACGGTTGTCTGCACTTAATGGGGCACTCTGGGGAGTACTCTATGATACTTGCTGTGGATATGGAGGGAAACACATGGAAGACAATTGATAGCCTAGCGATTTTCAACACTCCATGCATCAAGCTCAGGGTCACTTGTGTGTATGTACTGTTGATGGTCCCAATGATTCCAAGCTTTCAATCTGGATCCTTGAAGACCATGGTACTGATAATTGGACATTGAAGCATTGAAAGCTCTAGCTTGGTTTTGGTGAATTGATGGAACCCTAAGTGCTAACCTAGTTTATCTAAGTGAGCATGAGATAGGCAGCACTATTCCAAGTGATGAAGCAATGGTGAAGATCATGATGATGGTGATGCCATGGTGATGATCAAGTGCTTGGACTTGGAAAAGAAGAAAGAGAAAAACAAAAAGCTCAAGGCAAAGGTGAAACTGATAGGAGCTTTTCGGTTTGGTGATCGAGACACTTAGTGAGTGTGATCACATTTAGGATTGATAGCCGTACTATTAAGAGGAGTGAAACTCGTATCGGAATGCGGTTATCAAAGTGCCACTAGATGCTCTAACTCATTGCATATGCATTTAGGATCTAGTGGAGAACTAACACCCTTGAAAATATTTGTGAAAATATGCTAACACACATGCACAAGGTGATACACTTGGTGGTTGACACATTTGAGCAAGGCTAAAGAAGTTGGTGAAATCGTAGAGCTCACTAGAGCTGACCGAACGCAGGACCGGACGTTGATCTTGCGCGTTCGGTCAGTAGTGGATCAGTGGCGTGGTCTCGGTCTTGATGATCGGACTCTGGAGGTGTTGTTGATCGGACACGGCGAAGGTGAGTCCGGTCACTGCTAACATATGCTGACGATGGCGGCTTTGGAGAAGGTGCGAAGGGACAGAGAAGACCGGATGCTACAGTAAGTTCGGTCATGGTGGACCGGACACGTCCGGTCGGAAATTGGCCGCTCTGAAACCTCTCTGGAGTTGACCGGACTCTGAGTAGTGGAGAGTCTAGTGGTGCAGCGATGAGTCCTCTCACCACTTAATCGAGAAAGGTGCTAAGAATCGACCGTTGAGATCATGCAGTGGAGAATCAAACAGGAGACACGTGTCGAGCATCGGGGGACTGGACGCTGTGGGTCTATGTCCGGTCAACCTGACCGGCGTGTCCGGTTAGCCCATGTTTCACTGGACAGAGGAGCCAACGGCTCTATTCATGGGGGCTCTCTATTTAAGCCTCATGGCTAGTTCTAGCTCACTCTCTTGGCTATTTGCATTGACATAGCAACCTTGTGAGCTTAGCCAAAGCCCTCCCACTCATCTCCATCATTGATTTATCATCTTTGTGACATTGGGAGTGAATCCAAGTGCATTGCTTGAGTGTTTGCATCTAGAGGCACTTGGTGTTCGTGTTTCGCTGTGGAATTCGCTTGTTACTCTTGGTGGTTGCCGCCACCTAGATGGCTTGGAGCAGTGAGGATCATCGAGCGGAGGTTGGTGATTGTCTCCGGCTCTGATCGTGGTGATTATGAGGGTTCTTGACCTTTCTCCGGCAGAGAGCCAAAAAGTACTTTAGTAAATTGCTCGGGGCTTGTGTGATCCTCATCTTGTGTTGGTTGTGTGGCACCCTATTGAGGGTTTGGCGTATGATGCCAATTAGCGCGTGAACCTCCAAGTGAGTGAATCACCACAACGAGGACTAGCTTGCCAGCAAGCAAGTAAACCTCGGTAAAAAATCTTGTGTCACCTTGTCCAAGGATTTCATTGGCTATCTTGTGATTGATTGATTGGCTCCATCTTGTGATTGGCTCATACCTCGACATGTCGGTATAATCATCGCCATTCTCTCTTGTATTACATTCCTAGTGTGTAAGCTTAGCTCTTTAGTGTAATTAGTTTTGAGAGCTAGCTTGCGTCAGGACTCGTGGTTAGTGAGGTTCTTTAGTTAGTCTTTGAGAGCTCACTAACTTAGTATAGTGACATAGACATTGTGTGGATAGAGACTATAGAAACTAGAATTGTGGTAGGTGACTTGCAGTTATAGTAGGCTAGCGTAACACTCGCTTCGCTTCATATTTGTCTAACTGGTTTGCTAAGTGTTGTTGTAGAAATTTTTAATAGGCTACTCACCCCCTCTAGCCATTAGGACCTTTCAAGCATACTGTCACCATGCGGACCCTGTGTGGAAGGATTGATATTAGATTTGGTTACCCAGATTTTGTTGACGAGTACATAGTGATTACCCCAGAATGAAATTTGATTTTCTTTGCTGGGGAGGATGGAACAATCATCGCATATGACATGGACCGCATAAGAGTTCATGTCATCCCTGCCCGTGTCTTTCGGTATGGTAGACGTACCATTAAAAAAAAGTTCATCTACAGACCATACAATCTTCCTTATGTTCCCTTGTTCTTGGATTCATTAGCAGAGCAGTAAATAAAGATTTATTTGATGTATCTCTCTGTCATGCATTTTAAATGGACCAATGTTGTTTGCTTGTCTATGGACATGTTAATTTCCTCAATGATGGATGTTGTCATTATTTCAGCTAACTAATGTGCCATCTTTGTTTTGTTTACAAATTGAATTATTTGTTTGGTGCGCACCTGTGTTACGGTGGTGTTTGTAAGGAAAATAGACCCTAGGCCCATTTACTTTGGATTTTGGTGTTTGATGACCAACACAACCAAATTGGACTAATGAATTTGTAAGTAATTGTTTTGTAGTTCAATAGGGTGCAAGACGTGACTTGTAGTTCAACACCTCAAGCAAGACCCTAGAAGCACCATAGAAGACCCAAGAAACCAAGAAAAGTCCAAGCACGAAGATAGGAACCAAGTCGAATGCAAGATCATGAAGAAATAAGCTCAGCAGAGGTGACTAGACGTCTGGACGCGGCCCTTATAAGGACCAGAGTCATCTGATCTGTTGCTCGGCAGTAGCAGGCGTCAGCAGCAGCGACCGGACGCTGAGCGATGCAGTGACCGAACGCATGGAGTTCATTGTTCATCATCGCGGCAGCAACTTAGTAAGGACCGAACACAGCAGCTGTGGACGACCGGACACGCCAGGCAATGACGTTCAATCGACTCCAGAGAGGTTCTAGAGCGGTGAAATGTCAACTAGACGCATCCGATGGCAAGTGACCGGACTCAGCGCAGAGTCCGATCAACGCGCGCGCTCCAACAGTCGGGATGACCGGACGTGTCCGATCCGGACGACCTGCGTGTCTGGTCAATGGCAGAAAGCTGGGTTTTGTCCCCAACGGCTACTTTTTCCATGGGACTTATAAATAGATCCCCAACCGGCCATTTGAGTAAGGTGAGAGCTGAGGAAACATACCAAGGGTGTTGATACACCATTTTAGTGATCTCCACTTGCATAGTGCTTAGTGTTTCATTAGGTGATTAGCGTAGGTGCTTTGCGAAGTGCTTAGGTTGATTAGACCACTGCTTATGCGCTTGCTCTAGGTTTAGGCCTAGTGTTTAGTGAGGTTTGCACACCTCTTATCACTTGGTGCTTGCGCACACCATTGTTGTACTCAGCGGAGCTTGTAGTCTTGTGAGATCACACCAATTGCGTTTGTGGTGTGGCTACCACCGTGTACCGAAGGGAACAAGGCCCGCGGCGGTTCGGCCGGAAGCTTGATAGTGAAGACGGCGGGGAGCGGTTCAGGAAAGGCTTGCCAGAAGGCACACTGGAGACCCACTTGCGCGTGGGGAAGGCCCGGAGATATCCATGGAGTTACCCGACAAGGAGCTTGGCCCTTGCGAGGGATTCCTTGTGAGGGGCTCCAACGAGGACTAGGGGGAAGCTTGAGCGCTTCTCGATACCTCGGTATAAATACCGGAGTCATCGACGGGAGTTTGCATCTCTACCTCATCTTTACCTTCCTCATTTACATTGCTACCTTGGTTGTGTGCTTTACTTCCCTAGCTTAGTTGATAGGCAAATTGATAGGATTGGAACCTAGGTTGCATAACTCTTTTGCGGTAGAGATAGCAACACACCTAGCAAAACCATAGTTGCACATCTAGATAGATTACTTTCTTGCATAAGTTTTGACTAGGTGGAATTAGAGGCCATAGTTAGAAGTAGATTTTTAAGTTGCCTAATTCACCCCCCTCTTAGGAGTCACGGTCCCTTACAGTGTTACAATAACATTTCAACACCAATGGCTCCTCTGCTTGACTTTTAATAGAGGGATGTGGTCACATGTACTATCTTCTGCTTGGCTTTTAATTTAATTCCTCACAAAAAATGTGACGTGAGACTTGATCGGATGAACTCTGTTATGCGATGAATCTGGAATTAGACATCAATTCTCGGTGGTGTGACAGCTCTCGTCACCGTTTCATATGGTGATTCAGCGTTAGTAGCATGAAGAGTACTGTAGTAGATCACTTTTATTGAATTACGGAGTAGTTTCCTAACTAATTCGTAGTAGAACACTTATATATTGAATTGTGGAGTACTATAGTAGAACACTTATTGAATAGTACTATAGTAGAAGACTTATACAGAAAATCAAAACATAACTAATAATTCACTCTTGTATGTAAAGAGTGAATTAGTTTCCTATTCCAATTGCCTTTTCGAACAAAATAATTTTGCGGCGAAGCCTATAGTCCTCGCTGCAAAACAGTGTCCTTCGTTCCCATTCTTTTGGAACGCCGCAGTCGCCGCCTGCACACGAAAGATCGTCGCGCACCTGTGCCGCTGCCGGCGGTGGCCACTTGTTGCGCCACCACGTTGTTTCGAGGATCACGTTCATGGCCGCCTCGTGGCATAGCCAACACCCCTTGGTGCTTAGCCGCCTACTCATTGGTCCACCGCCGCCGCCCGCCGCCACTACCAGCGATTCTTCCTCTCCCTCGACCCGTCTTATGTATCGCCTCACAGTGTTGTCATTGCTGGCACCGCCATTGTGCCTATAGAGGAATATGGCGATCAGATAGGCCACCACATTATGCCCGTCTTTGGCGGCGTGAGTGATATAGTCGAGGCATGATCGGGGCTGTAGTTTGCTGTGAATACGGTTTGTATCCCGGTGAGCAAGCAAGCCTTTAGGTTGCCGACTTGTGTCAGCCTAGCAAGGTGGGTGAAGTAGTTGACATGGTCGTTTGATGACCTCGCCCCGCGTCTACACCGATCCACTGCCACACGTTGACCGACGGAGGGGTCACCGTAGATGCTATGCATGGACAAGCACGTCACCCATAGGCTGTGGAGGTCATCCATGGGCTGCTCCGAGGTCGCAGCGAGGTGGCCGGTGATCTCAATTTGCACCTTGGTAGGGAGTGCCGTCAGTGATGTGGGGTGCCGCTTCACCGCTATGATTGCCACCATGGATGGAGGTACGGCGTGTGGACAACACGACGTACGTTGATTGAGGAGGATTTTTTTTGGGGGGGGGGGAATTTGATTGAGGAGGAGTTATTATGACAAATCTTTGTTTCTCAGTTATTTAAAGAGTATTGTCCAGCCATACAGTGCATTGTGCCACTTGGTCTTGGACGTGATCTCGATGGCGCGTGGCCCACAACATCGCTGTTGGGTACGGCGTGTTCTTATGTGTGAATCGCATGCACTCCTAATTGATGGCCATTGTGGCGGTTCCTTTTCCAATGTTTTAGAATGCTTTGGGTACACTGCCAGGCCAAGCGATGTGAAATACGCGCCTTGGGAACTCAACGCTGCCATGCGAATGGTCACCAATGAATGGACGCGTTGGGTACGCTACGAGGCAAGATGACGGGAAATATGCACCTAGGGAAGTCGATGTTGCCATGTGAATCGTCGCCATTGCTTCATATAAGAAGGGGGTGTGGTGTGTTGCTTTCTCCACCCTTAACTTGCAAAATTTTGCAGTTGATCTTTCTCTTTCTTTCTTCCACGTCCTCTACAAGCATGGCAGACCACAGTGACTCTGAGAGTGAATACTCATATTTAGACGAGGCTGAATTCGAAGAGAAGGAGAGCGAGATCCTACTCGGCCTCTCCAATGGAGGCATCAGGTTTCATGGTCATGGCGAGGGCACCTTTGTGTGTCCTTTTTTCCTGTCACATCTAGTTTTTAAGACAAAACCAGGTTTGCCATATGTGTGCCCAAGAAGTCCACACATACAACAATAGAATGAATAGTATCAGAAACAATGTTATTAAATAACGTATACATAACTATATTAACACTTACATTAGAGTATCGCAAAATGGTAACTAATCTTTAGACTCCATTCTTCACAGGGATGGCTGACTAGGGGTAACATATGCCTAGCACTCCTATCAATCTTCTAGGAACTCCTCTGTGTCCTCATTAATCTTCTGAGCAACTTTACTATAGACTGAGGTGTGGGGGAAATAGCAAGGGTGAGCACATGTTGTACTTAGCAAATATAACATGGGGTTCATGAGGCTCAAAAGGTTGACACTGGTTTATTGCGATTAGCTTTTAGTGAGTCATAATTTTAACATTTGAGTAGCATCAAATTTATCATAAACCCATATAAACATATGATCAGGTAAACATGAATAATGAATAGCATAAACTATTAATTATCCATTAATAATCATCTATTTTGTAAGAGTTCCAAGGCCACTCGTGACCATGAGCATGACTGTTATAACATTTTTACACTCTGTAGAGGTTGTACACTTTCACCATGAGTCGTGATTTACCCTTTCACCCGAGGCGACCAACCTCTTGACTCACTACCAAGGAAGGTCGGTAGGGTTCACTATGAAGCCTTTCAAAGGTTCGTCTAACAAGTTAGGGCCGCTAGGATTCCAATTGGCAAATAGATGTAGAGCTCCCCTTCCAAATGGCACATTCCGCGTAGGCTATACACATAAGGACATAGGCCACACTATACCCAATTCATCAAGCTCCTCTTGCACCATAAAGGTAACCACTAACAAGCTAGAAAAGGTCCTCATACTTGACTAAAGCCAGAGCCATATGACACTCATGGTTGTACTGTATGTCCCGGTGACCACTTACAGATAAGTCCTTAGGGAGAGGAATCTAGAGCATCACAAAAACTATGCTCTAGCCCCCTTATTCCTTGTTGCTAAAAAGCATCTTTTAGTGTTTATTGCATATTCCATTAGTCAAGTTACAAGATCATGGTCTTTAATTGAGTGCTAGCATCATACTACCCAAATGCATAAACCCATAGGTGACAAGGTACAAGTACAAAGCTAGGATATCCTTAATGGTAATCAAGATAGACACATGCAGTGTGAATTAAATGAAATTAATAGTCAATAGGTAACAAGGGTGATCCCATGCTATACTTGCCTTAAACTCTGATCTTCTTCTAGTCTAAACCTTCCAAGAACTACTTCTTGATCACCAACGCAAAGCTCACAGACTGGACATGATCATAAAGCACCACACAAGTATCCATGCAATCATACATGAAGCAAACAATAGAACTAAATTAGAACAGTACACCAAACATATGTAACAACAAGTGAAAAGGTTTTAAAGATGTTTTACACGTTGCTATGAACACACAGGCATGAAAAGCACACTAATTGGAGCTACGGTGCAAAAGATACAACTACCGAAAGATTTACTTTACCGAAAGATTTATTTTATAAAAGAGAACCACGAGCCTCATTAATTTTAACTATATAAAAAGGTATATAAGATATTTCAGAGAAATATCTAAATTGAATTAGGTCAAATTGTATTCGAATTGAAAAACTAAAGTATAATTAATCATATTTTATTTATAAATCTAGTTTCATAATCATTATTCAAATTAGGATTTAAACCATGAAATTCTAGAGCTAGTGACAAGGTAATTATTGTTACTAATGCGTATATTACATCGTTATGAATCTAACGCAACTTGAACGGATCAAAACGGAGCTAGAACAAAGATTTTATGGCTAAAACAATATCAGTGGCAAATCTGTAAATAACTAGATTTTATTTTTGAATTAAAATAAAGAAAAATCAGGATTAAATCGATTCAGGGATGGCAGGCATAAATATCTGAAAGTCGAGGGGCTCTTTAGAAAAAATGCAGGGACGACGGGTTTAATTACGCAAAACTACAGGGGCTGCTTTGCAAAAACACCTACCGAACCGGTATGGCCCGATCTAGGCTGTCGGATCTTAGTTGGACAGCTTGGATTAGAAGGGGAAGTTGGGTCGTCGGCGCACAGTGCCAAGATGGAGGCGCCATGACTGGCCACGGTGGGACCTCACCAGCGTTTGGCTTTTTGTCGATTCCGGCCACCATCAGCCACGGGGAGAGCACGGGGAGAGATAGGAGCGATCAGCAAACTTGCCCAGGGCCTTCTTGCGGTCGACGGTGGGTCTACGGCATCGAGCAGCGTGGTGAGGCGGACGGCAAGCTCCGGTGAAGGTTCGGCGACACGGCGCGAGCGAGCTAGCGCAAGAAAAGAAGAAAGAAGGGGCTCGACGGATTCACAAGATTGACACGAAGCTCGGTAGTGGCTTGGAGACGTCGGCACAGCAGCAGACGGTGACTCCATGGTGGCAGGCGGATGCGCTCTGCTCGGCGAGATCCAAAATGCGGTAGGAGGGCTCTAGGGCTCGAGGTGGCGTCACACGGAAGCTAGGCGGAGGCGACGGGCTCAGATTTATAGGGGCACTGGGCGTGGGGAGCACGTCGTATCCCAGGACGGGGCGTGCGGTGGCGGGATTCCATCGGGCAGAGTCCACTTTGGCCACGGGAGGTAGGGGACACGACTGACACGCAGGCTCCACTTGGCAGTGAGAGAAGAGGAGGGCCCGGGCTGTCAGCTGAACAGAGGGAAGAAGGAGCACTCGCGCTGGGCTCCCAAGCCGATGGGCCGGCCAGTTGGGCCAAAAGCGAGCGCGTTGGGCTGCGGGAACAGAGGGGAGAGGGAGAGACCGAGCGGGGCTTGCCAGCCTAGGCTAGAAGGGAGGGGGAAGCAGGCCGGTCTGGGCCTACAGGCCGAAAAAGGGAAAGGGTTTCCCTTTTCTTTTTATTTTTCACAGATTTCAAATCCATTTTCAAACTCAGTTTGAGACATTTTAAATTTTGAACAAAACCACTCAACTCAATAAATCAAATGCAATGGCATGTATGCTCAAACATGTTGCTACCTTACGATAAATTTTAGTTTAATGAAAAATTATTATCTTTCTATATTTCATGAGCACAAAAAATCATAAATAACTCAATTTATCTCTATTTCAAAAAGAGCAAAAATTTAGGGTGTTACATTGCCGCGACAAGAAAGTGCCATCATGGAGTCTTTGTGAGTTGCTGTAGCACACCAATGGGAAGTCTCATAGAGGCGAGGGGATCTCTGGGCCAGAGCATAGTGCTTTGGACAAGTATATCCTGAGCAGCGATGCCATGGCCCGCAACCGCGAGCTTGCTAGTGTTAGGGACTGCGGCAACAATGAGGCGGTGAAGGCTCATAGGGACCAGCGCCACGCGGCCAATAGGGCCAACAAGGAAGCGCACAAGGAGAAGGTACTAAAGAAATAACTCTGTGTGATGATGTTTTTTATGATCAACCTTCTTTCAATTTTTTATAAGTTACTACATAGTTCATGTCAGCAA
This sequence comes from Miscanthus floridulus, assembly GCF_019320115.1. NCBI lineage: Eukaryota > Viridiplantae > Streptophyta > Magnoliopsida > Poales > Poaceae > Miscanthus > Miscanthus floridulus. The sequence goes on along the minus strand of NC_089589.1, from coordinate 117,394,067 downwards.
TCGAAACTAACTATATATATTTTAATTAACATAGCGGACCGCATGCCGCATGGGAAAGAGCCCCTACTACAAGCCTGACAGAAGGCCCGATGGAGGGTCATCCACATCCCGTTGAAGCTAGTCTTGTAGTAGGATTTTATTTTATGTAGTGAATTTTTAGCGTAGAATATGTATGTATTATTTACATGAAATATGAAATGTTCTTAACTTATGTATTTTTTGGGATCTTCCTTATCTTTGCTGTGATGTTTATTTTGTGTGATGGGGAAGCGGTCTGCTATGACCGATAGTGTGATGGTAGCCCCCGAGCACCTTAGATTTCATGACCGTATGTCACATCTGTCGTTAGGTGATATTCATAACACACAACCACCACCACCGGCAGACTTCACCACCGCTTCCAGACGGTCAGGATGGCACCGCTATCGTCAATCTCTAAGCCCGCCCAAGTCTCCCACGCTTATTTACAAAGTTTTGCTCAAATTTGCATTGCCACGGCCCCGACTTTAGCTTACAAAGACTGCTTCCCCACCATATCTGTCTCCCCCTCAGTGCTACTATTCCCCATCACCACCGCTCACCACCAACAATCTAGTGCTCTGCCTGCTCCTTGTGTAGCTGCAAGTGTGTCTACCGCTCCTAGAACCACCTCATCTCGGACGTCGAGTACCGAAAGGAGCTGCCCTAGATTGTTGCCGGATTCTTCTATCGCACCTAGAAAGGCAAATGCCACTTCACCGGTGTCACCGGTGAACACCCCTCCTTGTCCTTCTTGCCCTTCCCCATTCACGATGTCGTCATCTTAGATTGCTGCAGCGGCCTCATCCTCTGCTGGTGTTTTGGGTGTCGCTATGTTGTCTGCAATCCGGCGACTAACAAATGGTTGCTACTGCGGGATAACCTCCGTTCTTATGGCAAGGCTTGCTTGGGCTTCGATCCGATAGTCTCCTTGCACTTCCATGTGTTTGAATATGGAAAGATGAGGGAGGGTGAGTCTGTAGGTGTGAGCATCTACTCATCTAAGAGTGCAGCTTGGATCTTTAAATAATCTAAATGGGGCGACTGTATTATAGTATCCACATATGCGAGAAGTGCGTTTCTTAATGGTTTTACGCACTGGCTCGAGTTCTCCTAGATCGTTGCTGTTGATATGGATGGAAAGACATGGACGAAAATACAGAAGCCACATGGCGATGCAATCTCCATCCATGAAGCCCAGGGTCAGTTGTGTTTATGTACTTCTGATATTTACACTATGACTTAACTTTCAATTTGGATCTTTGAAGACTATGGTAGTAATAGATGGACATTGAAGCATATGGTGACCACGCTGGAGATATTTGGACAGAACAATATTGAATTTGGTTACGAGGTTTGTGATGCGGAGTACAGAGTGATTGCAGTTCACCTTGAATGGAATTTGATTTTCCTTATTGGGGAGGACAGAACACTGCTTGGATATGACATGTACCACAGAAAAGTTCTTGTCCTCCCTATATGGGTCATTCACTGTCCTAGACCTACCTAGAGTCTATGTATTAACAGACCTCACTATCATCCTTATGTTCCCTTGTTCATGGAGTCAATAGCAGAGCAATAAAGGTGTATATGCTATATTTTGTTGTTAGGATATGTCTTTGTTCAGGTAGGGAGTTGTTTTGAGTCTATATATAGTCTAATTTTGGCTTGGTAACTAAACCAATGGTATGTTGAATATTATTAATTCTACTGCTTTGCATTGTGCATGTTTTGGAGTCTCGGTGCTTTTGAACGATTTTCCTGCAATGGCTATGGGAGGAAGAAGAGGGGTTCCATCGTGCATTGGCTGCCAAGCTGATCAAGGAGTGCAAATCTGAAGGAGCGGAGCACATCTACCTTACGTAAGTCGGTAGGGAGTAGAGCCTTTATATGCTATCTATGTACCACTTGTGTTAATTCATCAGTTGACACAGTTGTTATGTTAGTGTCGAGCATTGTTATTATAACAAGTACTCTTCGTTGTGGACATGATGAATGATGTGTTATGATTATATCTGTATGATGTGTGTTCAGTAAGTTATTAAGGACCAGCTGAATTAGTAAATACATTGTGAAAAACAAGAAGCAATTATGTCATCGTTGGATGTATGGGCCGTTAGTTGTTATGTCATCACCGCCATACCACTCATCATTGGTGAAGCTAACGGCCATCACAGCCGCTATTCGTCTGATGTGGCAGGGGTCAATAGTGTATAACCGCCGAATCGTTTAGTAACCCGACACCGACTAAAGGATCATCATGGGCGGATTGTACTATAACACGACGGTGACAATGCCCTATGACCAAGTGGTTCATTCGTTGAAGTGACGATGATGTTCACCTCGACACAGGCGGGTCGTGCTCCAATATGACAAAAACAAGGACTTGATCACGAACGGATCATAAGCCAACACGACGTTGTTAGTGTACACCTACACAGAAGGGTTGGGCCTTAATGCGATGGAATAAGGATCTGATCACAGAAGGATAATAAGCCATGCGGTGGTGTTAGTGCATACCACATATGTGAGCCGTGCTCCAATGCGACGGAAGTAAGGACCTTATCATAGACCGATGATAAGCCAAAACGGCGATGTAGTGAACATCCCAGTCGGTCTCAGATAGCGACGGTGATGGCTATGACTATCACTGCCGACAGCTTACTGTCGAGGCCGAAATTGAACTGCGATAGGGGTTACGATGTGGCTGTGAAAGGTGCGAGTGTAGTAGTGATATATGGACTTAAGCTACACTTAGGGGTATTAAATTGAATTTTCCTTTTCATATCATATATCTACGTATTGATGGAAGAGTAAGAATTTAATTGTGTTTTCAATGCAGTGTGACAGCCTAAGAAGCTTTGCTTGGAAGGAAACAATAATAGATAAACTAAGGAAAACAAGGTAAGATAACCTTTCCTTCTTTTATTTCTTTGCAGAGGCCGCAACATACAAAAGAATTGCTATGAATTTTCTTTTCTTTACTGTTTTGTTATTAGGCTATTCTAACAGGTTCCCCTTTCAAATCGGAACACACTCTCACCAAGGTTAAGAATGCACGGCTGAGGCAAATTTATGATGAACTCTGTGGTCTACATGATACTGACAAACACTTCAAGTTGTGAGATTCAAACAGGAGCGTTGAAACGTTAGGAGAATATTCTTGCTGAATCTAAGGCACTTCAGGATGATATCAAGGTGGTGAAGGGGACGCCACTCCCATGTCCGAATAAACTGCTTAACAACCCAAGAGCAGAACTCCACTGGAGTAGCTAGAATAAGAAGTTGGTAGGATCAAATCAGTATGCAACTAGTATTTCAGTTACCCCAGTAAAGTCAAAATCTTGTTCCTAGGCGTAAACAAGAATATCATAGAGTTTTGACATATATTTTTATGCTCAGTATCAGATGCTAATAGATGGTGGTTAGGATCAGACCATCTCTGCTAAGTAGCTACGATCAAATCATTATGCAACTGGGCATGGTATGTCACTCTAACTCATGGTGGCTACCTACGTAGGTATGGTAAGGGGTGGCAAGCACCCTATATATTGGCCTAGGTGAGCCATGGACAACATAGCATGTGTCCATGCTCTAGAATATTCTTAAGTTATATAAACACTCTTCTCTATGTATCATATGAACTAAGTTCTAGAATCCTCCAAGATAAATATCCCATACCCCATGGTGGAGAAGATTCTCTTGCCTTCTTTAACACTCCATCTCCATGGTAAATATCTCTCTCTGATACTCACAAAAAAAAATCTCTCTATGGTAATCTCCATATCCTTCTAGAACTTACTTCTCTTTTGTTCTGTGAAGTTTATTCTAGAATATTCCATGGCAAAAATCTTACCTCCTATAATTTTGAGAATCTTCTGGAATCTTCCAAGCATGCATCACTATTTCAACAATCCCATCCCTCGATAGGACAACTCTCTCCATCTATTTCTTATAGTCCTCCATAGCATCAGTGGCAACCTCTATTAAGGGAGCCCTACTAATCAGTATAAGATACCCATAAAGCTCATCATAGATGTTCTGTAGCTCTTTGTTTTTTGTCTTCGTAAACATATACTCTGGTTTATATGAACATCCATAGTATACTAAACATAGTATTTAATATTTTACATAGAGTAGATGTAAGAATAAAAGGAAGAAAGAAGTGAGCAACTTAGTACCGTTTCCTCAGTAACTTTTAAGAGTAGGTACGGTTCACCTCCGTCCGCACCCATATAGATCCAGACCAAGACCACCCCGCCACCGCATCCTTCAGCCAAGCAAGCCATTGACAGCTAAACCTAGACCTAGGATTGCGAGATCTCACTTGCGATCTCAACAAGGTTTTGAGGTTTACCCGACGGTGATTCGTGCTTATGGACATGGCAGGTGGAGAGGGTCCCCTCAGGCGGCGCACCGCCAAAAGCGCGGAGGCCGCGGCGGCAACGGGACCATAGGCTCCATCGAGGAGGTGCTCCAGCTCCACCAAGAGGGAGGCATCGGGGAAAAAGGCGGCGACGGCGTCTGGTCGGACGCCCCGTCGTCCGCGCGCCTCACCAAGCAAGACTAAGGAGGATGAAACAACGTCGCAAGGGTGGAGGCGGAGAAGCTGACAGAGAAAGCTGAAGGGGTGAAGAAACCGTAGAAGCACCGGTTGCCGGCGAAGGATATGCGGTGGATCCTAGCACAAGAGACGAAGGCTCCACCGGCGACGTATGAGGCCCTGAAGTGCAGCAACCCGGAGCTAGTGCCGCGACCCGGGGAGGAGGATGACGAGGAGCTGGTGGGGCTCTACGTCCTAGCCAGGACGTTCTACGAGCTGGAGGAGGAGTTCCTGAAGTTTTAGGACTAGGTGCGCGGTGAGCTCAGGGACAAGGGCTATGTCGAGGTCGACATGAGGATGGCAACGGGTACCCGAAACTTGACAGGTTTTTATCCTGTTATGGCAAGGGTCTGGGTCAATTTCTCTACCCATGGGTTTGTCAATGGACAAAAAGCTAGACCTAGCGGGTTTGTGGGCATGGGTCTAGGGGCGTAGTATCCAAACCCGTGAACCCATGGGTTTTTTAAACCCGGTCCCTGAGACATTTGCTTGAGCTAGTGTTGTCTAGTTGGGCCTTAACAAGGAAAACGAGGCGACATCTGTTTGTTCAGTTGTTACTGACAACATGCTGTGTTTTAGTCCCATATCGTTCCGCGAGAGCAGAGAGTGTGGGATCTACACTATTTAATGGTACCCAGGAAAGCAGCTGGAGCTCCATCGTTCCATGCTGCTCGTTTGTTTAGCTTTTTTGTCTAAGACAAAAATTAATTTTTGGATATCCACTACCTATTGGATATCGATCATATAATATTTGTATCGGATATATATGAAATATAAAAATTGCATTTGTATCCAATATCATAGGAGATATTAGTATCTGAATATCTATCTATGAATAAATAAATTTGAATTCATATGGATATCATGGCTGACCGCGGGTACCCGAGACCCGAATGGGCATGGGTTTGGGCACAAAATTAAAGCCGTGACAGGTCATGGGTTTTTTTGTGGGCAGATTTTTCACGGGCATGGGTTTGGGATGGCAAAACCCAGTGGGTTTGTGCTCGTTGCCATCTCATGAGTGGTTCCAGCGCACGGCCAATGTACAGGCGGCGATCGACCGTGAGTGGCCCAGCCATGATTGATGAACTCTGCCTCTCGGAAGGTGGTGGTGACGACATCAACTCTGACAAGGAAGAGGGATTGCATTCATCAGTGAACAATAACTGAATAAGATATGTGTTATACTGATATACTTACTGAAGAAAGAGTTTCAGAGAGATTTGGATGGATGGTGCGGAAAAATCATTTGTACTAGATGCTTTAGAACAAGTGAAGATAAATGTGCAGTTAATTACATACGTAATCCTTAATAAGGTGAAAAAAATGTGCAGTTGTGTCTTTACTAGTTGAGTGGGCGAAGCAGAGTCACTCAACTGTGACTATACTTGTCTAGATTAGAGTTAGAGTTACAGGTCAACTTACTAGCTGAAGATTGTCTGCTTCCTCCCTGTAAGAGCTAGCCTGGAACTAGTCACTCTTCCTGCATATAAATGTTGCCTGGTGGAATCTGGATACGCCTTAGCCTCTCCTGGTTCAACCACTCCAACCTTTCTGATAAACTGTGTGTCATGTATAACATTCTTTCTTATGATGAACTGAAAAGTGAGCCAAAAAAAAAAAGAACAAGAAAAAAGACTAGGATCTCGTATCTGTCCGGGAGCATATCTCTTCTGACAACGGGCGTTTCTAAATTTATCTATGCATATAATCGTTGGGCGTTTCTAAATTTATCTATACATATAAAATCGTTGGTTACATAAATTTTCCGGTGCTCGATGTCATCGTGTCAAGGGTGAGTGTGGCACTGTTTTAAGCAAAGCAGGGGATAACGATTTTCAACTAGTTTTCTGACAATGGGCATTATTTCTTGCTTCAAACAAACAACTAATTTGATGTTTATGCACGCAACAAGAGTTTATAGGTCAAATGTTACCATCGCTGCTTATGCTTAAATTAGGGCAGCATTCGGTGTGGCGCAAAATAAGGGTAGCCTCGGAGCCAAACAGCATAGACTTTATATAGCATCTGAATGAAACTGCATCATAGCAAAAATGTCCACGTCAGGGTGACAAAAATCGAAAAAAGGAACCCCTTTCAGTAACACTTATAGGCTTACAGCCATGTCTAAGGGTCTGTCTGGTTCAGTTGTGAACTGTTAAAAAACTGTTGCTAGCTATGTACCGCTGCTCCATCATTGACAAAGTTGTCCAAACCCCGCCTACATTGGCCCTATCTGTTTCAAGTGCCGAAGAGGATGATTTGGCTTGATTAGCAGCCACATACAAGCCTTGATTATCATAAAAATTAGACGACATCCTATATTGAGGTTGTTTAGTAGATTCACTAGTATATGTGTAAGGAAAATGGACCCCATGGGCCATTTGGCTTGGATTTTGACGTTTGATGATCAACAAGACCAATTGGACTAATATTATTTGCAAGTGTTTTTCATAAAGTCCAATAGGATGCAAATGCAGATTGAGATGGAACAATAGAGAAGATGATCTACACCTTAATGAAGACCTTTGGAGCTTACTTGAAGACCTAAAAGAAGACAAGAGTCCACGACATAAGTTGAAAAAGCTCGGGACGATCAACAAAGAAGATAGAGTGAAGAAAGGAGAAGGACAGGCTCTACCCTGTCTCACGGTTGGAACTTGGAACGTAAGAAACAGCGGTTGGACCGTGAGCAAGGCTGCGCGTGTGGGAAACGGGCGGCTTCAAATTGGGCCGAGCACATCGTCCGATGGCGCTCGTTGGTCCAATCTGATGGCCGGCGCACCGTGCACACCTCTCTATGTGTGTCACGGCTGGACCGTGAGAAGACACAGTTGGACCCGATGCAGAGGCAATGAACGGCGCCCTGCCGTCGCCACTTCTCAACACATTCATGGCCTTGTGGCCCACGGCTGCTGCTCCCTCCATGCACCGTGGCCACCACAGCTCCTCCATGCAGGCACCCAAACGCTCACCACTTGTCGGTCATGAACGATTTGGAAGGACAGATGAACCCATATCTGGAGGGAATATTGTCTTAGGAGAATGAACCCAGCCCACTGGTCCCTGAACCAAGCACTCCAAAAAATGGTTCCAACCCTAGAACCAAACACACACTAATCTCAATATCTAGTGCTCACATGCGCGTACTAAAAATGCATCTATAACTTTATTAGAAGAGGTATGGTATTGAACTATTGATAGATATAGACTATCAACAACAGATATGGTTTATTATAGATGATATTGTAATAAATGAATCATAGTTGACAGCAACGGTACTTGTCACACCTTAAAAAATTTATTTTGTGTGTGAATAGAAACACAAAGTAAAATAAGTGATTGAATGATTTTTATAAAATTTGCCAATCTTTCATTAGTTTATTACCAATTTGAACAAAATATTTTCTTTGAAGAATATTTATAAAATAAATTTGTTAGTGGTGTTGCATTGATGCTGGCAGCATAATATAATTTGAGTGAAAAATGAACTTATAAAATTCGTTTAAGCCTCGAATAGGTTTGCTTCCCTTTCAAAAAACTTTGTTTAGAAAATAAGTTTTCAAAATGGGTATAGGTTTGATATTCAAAAGTTATAAAAACATAGTTTTAAAATATTTCAAAAGTACTTAAAATAATCTTTAACTGAACTTTCAAAATTTACATTTGATAGTTTCTAAATATGCTTTCAAAGGAATTTTAAAATATGTTAAAATTTTGAAAATATTTTAATTAAAATGAGTTCAAAAATATTTATTTTTCTCAAAATTTCAAATGTTTGAAAAATACTTTGCAAATTAGCTTGATGACTTTGAGAGAAAGAAAAAGGTTTTCTTTTCTCTCTCCCTGACTCTCTGTTTTTTGGCCCAGCCCACGGCTTTCGACCTGCCTCTTCTCCCACTCATCGTTCAGCCTGGAAAAGCAACCAGCCCAACCCAGCAGCAGCAAGAAGGCCCAGCAGCGCCACCACCACTGTCCCTTCTCTCTCACGCTTAGGCCGGCTAGCTTAGCCACCGCGTGTCCACTCAGCCCAACCGACCTGCCCAACTAGCACAGTGGAGACCTATGTATCTACGTCTACTCAAGATCAAGAGGATGTCTTTTGAGTAGGATTTTCAAGTCCGACAAGTAATGAACGGTTGAAAAAGGAAGACTAAATGGTTTCTCATGTACTCTTATTTTTTTAAGACTTTTATATTTTATTACCCATCTTCTATACTACCATCTTTTGCTTCCCTTAGTAATTCTCTCTAATATTTATTAGATTTGAGACACTCTTTTGAGTATCTTTTTATTATAAAAAAAAATACTCAAGATCGATCCCTGGTAGGCTGCGACACAACAGCGACTGTGTGCTCCACCACCGTCGGCTCCTCTGCGCAAGTTGTTCTGCAATTTGTATAGCCCACACCCTCTTCACATAGGATTGGCACACCATGGCCACCGCAATGGCTTCCGCCTCTTTAGAAATCAAAATCAACTACCGCTCACTCTGCTAACTGAGAGTCCTCGGCTCCTCGCCGCACCACACCACATGTACCCCCACCAGGCTGAACCACGATTTCTCAACGGGCTAAAGAGCACTGAACTATCTGATGTTCAATTTAGGAAGCAAGAGACAAAATATTCATATTAACCTCCAGTAGGCTTAATCCATATGTTCAGCCATGTCGTCTTAGCCAGGGACATACACCAAAACAAAACAGAAAGATATATGATAGGTTTGCGAAGTTGCAATCTTAAAAAAGAAGGTTTAATCCAGAATATCCAACGACCTTGTCTTCCCAAGACATTACCCAAGTAAGAAATAGTATCACCTTGTCTTTCCAAGACGTTACCCAATCTCAACACTCATTTTTCTGATTTTAGCAACTCCTTCAGTTTCCTCGGTATCGTCGTCCCTTTGTTCTTGATAATCTCACCTCTGAGTGTATGACTGTACAGTGTATAATCTCGGGACTTGTATCACCATCCCTTTCCTCGGCACCGATATCTCCATCCATTTATACCCGAGCTGCTTATTGAAAGACATGCACTGTATAGTAACATCTATGTAACACCTCTGGTGTTACGAGCTCACTTAGCACCTAGGTTAGACCTAAGACGGATCAGCCAATAAATTTTTGGGTTTTATAAAAACACATGGAATGACGAGTGAGTCTTATGTGGTTCACCTTGATGGACTAAACTAAATATATGAGTTAATTCACTTAGTGCGTAAAAGTATTTAAAAATATTCGATAGCGATTCTAGCAAGTAAATGGTGAATGGCTTGTTCTGTTGGATTGAGCATGAAAACAATTTTTATAAACTAAGTAAAGATATAACTTGTATTGAGAACTTAAATAAAATTTAAAGTGCAAGTTAGTAGTTGAGAATGCAATTTTTGTTCTGGTGAGTAAAGGTTGCTTAATAGTATATTTGGGAGCTTCGAAATCGAATCCGTAATTCAAATTAGAACGTTTCGTTCAATTGGCGGGACAATGAACTTATGTTGCGAATGCCATTTTTGGTAGAGTATTTCGCCTAAATAGCTAAAAGGTGCATAAGTATCCCGCTTCGTGTGCTAGTATGTAGTGCAGGCTAATGAGTGAAATATTCGATGGGCGAAATTAATAATGTTTGGGTATCCCAAAAATTTCGATAAAAGTGGTAGTAGCTGTTAATCTAAAACTGAGCCTTAACTTTGAAACGTTGGTAGGCAATGCCATTTTGGCAAATTAATTATAGAAAATCTAGTTAAACACTAGTGCTATATTCTTATTTAGTGAGTTGCACCAAACTAAGTACGTTGTGATGATATGGTGGTTGGTATTGTTTGGAGCTTGTTTGGGCTACTAAATAATTACGTTAAAACATCAAGAACAGGAAACGGGTTCGGCCATTGGGCCTTTGGCCGCGGTAGCAGTGAACAGCAAGTCAAGCGAGCATGCGCGCAGGCAGGTAGCACAGCGTTGAGCTCGCACTAAAGTCGGTGACCGCTCGACCCATCTCTGCGGTGTCATTACTCCGCATGCACGCTCTGTCGCCTCAGCGCCACCGTCGTCGCAATCATGCCACGCTCGCTGGCCGACGCCGGGCTGCTCTCCTCCATTGCACTGAGCTGCAGCTGCCGCTCGTTTCACCTACCCCTACGTTCACGCTCACATGGAGGCCGAGCCTCGCGCTGCTTCCCCTTCCTCTCTTTTTCTGCGACTGAAGAGGAGGCGTCCCAGCTCCAGTCCACCCGTAGCCCCCCTCGCGAGCACGCGCAAGCGCTCTGCCGTGGCCACGTCACCGTAGGCACCCCCGGTGCGTAGTGGCCGTCCATCGTCGCGCCGCGCCAACCGCCCGCACTTCGCTGGTCTTTCCCCCCACACCTCGCGCGCGCGTGAGCCCCCTCGGTCCACGCTGGACCTGCAGCTCCCCCGCGCTGCCCCTCCCACGCGCCTCCTCCGCCGACACTGCCCCGGCACGAGCAGGACCAAGCTGGGGTTGCGCCATGTCTGCCCGGTGTGAAGGATCCCACCCTCGCCAGCCACCGCCTACTGCCTGGCGTCGGCGAGGCAACCGCCGCCGTCGCCCCGCGGCTGTCCGTGTGCGTGCGTGGCGGGTGCTCCACCGTCCCCGCTCGGTCATGCTGTTGCCATCCTCGGGTGTGGCCGGAGCCGCTGATGCCCCCACTCGCCTCCCTGCGATAGCACCGCCATCGACGAGCCGCTCCTTTGTCGTGCTATGCTTTTGAGGAGGGGAGAAGGTGAGAAATCAAAATAGAGAATGTTTCAGGGTTCCGAATGCAAAACACGAGACTCATATGAATAGTATTGCATAGTGTTGTTTACCTCGAATTAAATAAGGAAAAGCACATGGTCCTTTTTGCATAGTTGTGCGCCCTCTCTGGGTCCTGGCCGCGTGGGCTGGCTTGTTGGGCCACGCTCGTCCACGCGTGGGCCGGCCTACTCGCGCTAGGCTGCGGTCCGCCTGCCGCTCACGCCCGCGCCTAGGCTGCGTGCATGCGCTGTGCACCTAGGCCGTGTCCTAGTTGGTCGGATAACCATCCCTCGCCCATTCAGGAGTGAGTGGTGTGTATGTAGGGTCCTATGATCCGGTTCTCTCCACATACCAATCCTTAGGGGGACTAGACATGACATCTTCTCAAAGGGGATAACCAACACCCCGTGCCTCGATGGCACCTCCATCTCGAAGAGTCACCTCCTCAGAATATACTCCTCACACGTGTATCCGCCACATGTACCTCTCGTAGGGAATGCCCAGGTCACATCCCCCTAGCAAGACTCATCCAAAGACTCGTATAATCCTATCCGGTCGACTCAACCCTCACCACATACCTAAGATACATGCCAAGATGTCCCCAAGTTATCACCAGTTTTAGCGGCACCATGTGCCTTAGCCACTCACAAACAATCCTCCACCAAGCATCACATCACAGATATAATGCGTAGTAGAAGTAAGCAGTAAGTAGTAAGTGAAAATCTAGCCTAACAGCGGGTGTGCAGGGGCAAAGGTTGCGTCAAGGTAATGGCTTCAGGCAATTCTACCTTGCAACCTATCACAGTTCATTTGCATGAAAGTAAAGCAATAGCATCTACATTATTGCATGTCTAAGGATTCTACGAGGTTGGGTGGGACATGGCACCTGTTGATTGGTTATCTCCGAGGTCCTCAGTGTACTCATAGCCATCCTCCTCAAAGTCCTATTGTCATCTATGTCTCCTCCCTCCAATGGATTCCAGTTCATTCAACGTCATCCCCGATGCAACTACCTCGCTCGTACGACAAACAAAGCAAGGAGCAATCAACCACTAACCAAGAAAGACCGCAAATAAAGAGGCAACAAGGCATGGGAAGATCGAATAACACCAAAGGAACACTGAAGGAAAAAGGACTTAGCCCTCATGGAGGATGTCCGATCCTTAGGCTAAAAAGACGCAGAAGTGGTTGTTTGCTAAGCATAAGCTCAAGTCACAGCCTAGCTAGTACTTCCTGGGCCGATCGTGTCAACTTGTATGGCTTTAAGTATAATGGCCTAGACCCTAGCTCAGCTTAAGCAAACACCACGGGAAAACAAGGCTAGCCCTCACGAAGCGAGTCTGTTTTCCTCGTGCTAAAATGGGGCGAGGGAGAAAGTCAGCTAAGCACGTCCATGTCACATCCTCGGTAGAGATGGCACTCCAATGGTCGATCGGGTCAACTCATAGGGTTTTGAGAACACGACATAGACGGTAGCCTCGCCAACTAGAAGTGATAGCCTGGTCTTTGATATGATCATCATGGTTAAGGATGGGATTGAATAGAGTGGGCTAAGGGGAAAAGGAAGTAGTTCCGATCCCTCTCGATCCGTACACCATTATTATTGATGAGAATAGAAGAGAGGGTGGAATAGAAAGAAAAGGAGAGGAACGGTGGTCTGCTTCTTCCAATCATCATGCCATGGAAAAGACGGGGCATCGAAAGGGAGCGACACACCAAAGAACACCAACACCTGAGTCCACTCATAGGGTACCGAGACCTAGGCGCACTAAATGGCACTAGGACACCTCTAGGGTCTTAGAGAGTGCTCAGGTCTAAAATAGGTACAAGCATACAAGGGGCTCGAGCATGAAAGAGCCAAAAGAGGGGGAAGAGACACATGATTTGCCTTCCTTTGATCACTCGCCATAGCAATCGACGAGAATCAAAGGAATGGAATCAAGAAGCAACAGGAAACACCAAGCAAGCGAAGGGCTGAATCCACATCTTACTGGATCGACGAGGATTGAAAGAGAGAACAAGAGAAGAGAGAAGATTGGTCCCGCATTCCTTCGTCCCGCTCTTCATGGCAAGGACGGAGGTTGATAGAATAGAGACACAAATCCCATGGTCTCTTGATCCACACCATCTCATAGGGCACCACGACCTATGTGCAACTAGATTGGCACTATGCAATCCCTAAGGTTCATAGCAGTACGGTTGTCACCACAAGAACCGAATAAATGCTACGGTCAATGTGGCACAAGCATACGAGATGGTTAGGAAGAACAAAAGAGCAAATGAGAGCGTTGGTATTTATTAACTTATCATTTATTTTAAGTAGCCACCTATTATATGTCTACATCTCTTAGCATTACTTGTACTAGGTTGTTGTTGACGGTCACTAACAACAATTATAAATCATCAACATAACCTGCATTTATACTTAATTCCATCACCAAACATAGGTATAGGGGTTTAAACTAATAAATTCCATGAGTTTTGGTGAATCTATGTTTTTAGCAGGGTTTATCTAGAGAACCGTCAAGGGGGACCTATTCGTCAAAGGAAATTACAGAATTCTACTGCGGAAACATCATGGGAAGATTCTAGAAGACTCCAAGAGGCTCTCCACCGAAGCAGACCCCGAGGGGCTGCCATGTGGGGCTGGTTGACCCAACCTGTAGGCTAGCCAGCCTGTGGGTCCCACTAGTCAGCCTCCGCTTTGAAAGTCGATTCTCCACCGCCTCCTATGTTGCATCTACGTCGTCCTTTAAGTCAGTTTGATCCGAGGGCTCAAGATTGATGCTCCGGCCTATATATATCAGCCCCTACCCCCTCCCTTAGCAGATCCTAAAACCCTAATTTATATTCTCCTCATCAGGATCAGAGCTAGCTATCAAGAGAAGATTAATCCTCCATAGGATCTAGTCTTATGAATAGAAATAGTGAGATAGAGAGTGAGGGAAGAGTTTGGAGGAGGTGCTGGCCTGTCGGTGCTCCCTCTATGGCTTGTACCTTGGTGGATCCAAGTTCTACTTGAGCTTGCCTTTGAGATATCTCTGGTAATCAACTTCTAATTCGATTAAGCATCTTATTTATATTGTTCATCAGGATCATACTCTTTTGAGTGCTTTATTCCTGTTCTAGAGGGAGTAGAGTATTAATTGTAAGTGTAAGCGTGGTGCTTAGACTTAGGTTAATCGTGGATGCACCCTGCATTCCGAATGGTGGTAGATCACGCGTGTGACATTAGTTCTATATAGCCTGTACTATATAGCTTCGTTGATCCTTTGTAGTCCACCTCCCATCTATAGGCGCAACCAGGACGCAGTTGCGAAGGAAACCATCCTCTGCTGGTGTCTTTCCCTAGTAATATCCCCAGTTGAATAGTAAAAGACATAGCTTACCCAAGTTAGAATTAGAGAACCTTAGTCATCCTCTCTACGCTCTTATTTATCCTAACCTTGTTGCTACCCTTAGTTAAGTTAGACCATAGTTAGCCTCACATATTTCCCTGTGGATACGATACTTGGAATACTTCTGGGTGAAAGCAACAAGTGTATCCGTGCGCTTGCGGATTTATCTATGTGCATTAATTTATACCAATAGTTGTCATCCCTAATGATGGTGCCACAGATGCTTGTTGGTTTTACCTAGCATTACTACAAGAATGATACTAACTAGTTCTTTATCATTTCATATGACTAGAAATAATATATAGATATGAATAAAAAGGAATATGCAAGCGCACATATAATATACCATTATAGCACTTCATCCGGGAGTATTCCAGGTATCGTTATTTATATTTTTACCACAGGGAGGGTCTAGCATGGACATGTATTGATAACTTATACTATTGATGAAGAAGTAAATCATAACCAATAATCTACTCACAACAGAGGTAAGTCATAAGATAAGATATGTATATGATAAGTATTGCTCAATGATAATGATAAATCACTTAGAGTACTCCTTTCTATGGCATTAGCATGGTCAGGTAGAATATTAGAGGACTAATTCCTAAGTCATTCTTAATTACAAGTCAAAGCATACATTGATTAGTGCAATTACACCTAGTAATCATTGCTAAGATCAACTTCATATCTACACATAAGGGATATTACTAAGGAAGATTAAGAACAGAGCTTGTCTTCTGTCGTAACCGCATCCTACTTGCAAACCTATATTCAGGGAGTGGACTACAAAGGACTCAATGGGAGTGTCACATCCGCGATCTACCACATGACCCAGAATATTGAGTGTATCTATAGGTAAACAATATATAAGCACCACGCTTATACAATGTCGACTACTCACCCTGTGTACTTAAGAGTGAGCGCTATACGAACTTATGTATGAATATGATGATAATCCAATTATACTAATCATATAATCAAAGTAGATGATGAACATCATAATGAAGAACATAAATGGGATGAATACTAATGTTGTCATAACAATTGTAGCAAGCATATAAAAGTAATGGAGATACAAAAGAGAGGGGGTACAAAGATTATACCAAACCACGCTCTTGACAAGATTGGGAATCCAAGCGAAGCCTACTTGCCTCCCTCTAGACCTAGCCTAACTAACTATGCCCTAGAATATGGTGGAGCTCTAGGGATAATTAGGGGTTCTGTCTTCTCAAATGACTTGATGATCGGAGTTATGCCTGGGGGTGATAGGGGCTAGTATATATAGGCCGGAGCGTCCATCGTGAGCCCTTGGATCAAACTGACTTAAAGGACTATGTAGTTGCAACCTAGGAGGTAGTGGAGAACTGACATTGCAACGCAGATGCTAATAGTGGGCCCTAGGGGTCGGGCGGCCTATAGGTGGGGCCGGCTGGCCCTACCTAGTAGCGTCTCGCTACCCGCTTTGGTGTGGAGTCCTCTCGAGTCTTTTAGAGTTTTCTGGTGTCCATTTCATGGTGGGTAAGCACAATTAATTCTGACATGTAGGTCCACCTTGATGGTTTTCTAGATAAACCCTATAGAAAATATAGATTCACCAAAACTCGTGTAATTTGTTAGTTTAAACCCCTAGACCTTTGTTGGTGATCATATTTATGCCCTTATACAAGTTTCATTGATGGTTTATAATTGCTGTTAACTACCGTTAACAAGCTCCCCCAAGATTAACCTTTGCTAGTCCTTTAGCAAAGCTAAACTTAGCAAAATGGATTAGGAGTTGCTGTGATGCTTTCACTCCTCAAAAGTACACATGCGTTTAAACAAAAATTCTCCTCCGGATTAGAATAAACCGATCTGACTTTCAAACTTACCCATATTACTTTCAACCATGGGGCTTCTTAGCTTTCACTTAAGTCTTGAGCAATTGAAAGACAACGATCAAGTCAAGCACCATGTCTCAAGCTCTTTGCGCAACCATTATTCTGGAGTTTTTGTAAGTTTTCAAAATAAAACTCAGAGCTTCCATTGTATGACTCCCTCAAGTCTCTCAATATATGTAGTATTTGTGGATCCTCACCAAGGTAGTAATGATGTTATGCCTTTCTCTTCCTACAGCTAAGGCTTATGTGGAGCTCATAGGAGTGGAAATAACATGAAAGAGCATACTTGCAGTACATATATTGTAAAGTCAAACCTCAGATCCAAAGAGAGTTGAGTCATACAATCAAATCAAGATGTGCATGTGTGTGAATGTATATGGTGGATATATATAGTGGCTAACCTAATTCTACTATGCTCATTGAAAACATATCTCTCTTTTGAATCTTGGAAACAACTTTGGAAGAGAACATGGGCTATCTTATTCATCTTTTCTCTCTTTTTTCAGGCGGGCATCTGAGTACCCATTGTTTTTGATAGCTCGGACACTTGTCCATTTTTTCACAACTCTTTTTTCCCTTTTTTTATGAATAACTTTTGCATAGCCACATGCTTCTTTTCTGCAATAAAACTTTTGAGAAATAGCAATAAGAACTTAGAGCATTTATTTGGTGGATATCCTATAGGGCATATTTTTTTGGTATTTACTCCTAGTGTAGGAGTAAAATATTTTTGGGTGGATCTAAATGGAATGACATGTTTTTGCGCCTACCCCTAGTGTAGGAGTAGTGCATATGTAGGTGGTATGTACGTGATCTTGATTTTCAGAGCATGACAAACCTCTCACAAGGGTCAACAAAGCTTGACTGAACTCAATGCAAAACAAGCAGCATATAAGTGGAAGTTTTCCTAATCTAAATATCATATATGGCTCTGGTAGGAATTCAAGCTTTGTCGTACAAGGAACTCATCATGAAATATTTTTATGTTTTTCAAAAGATAAATCTCCAGAACTTTAGTATCACTAGGAACAAGATAAACAGCAACTCAAACCTTCTCATATCATATCCGTCAATTACCTAGACTTAGATCAAGCATATGCTTCCCACAAGTTTTAAGTTCAGAGCAAATTCTTATATCAAAATAGTCGTATCCAAATCTCGGGAGAATTCAAGGTTGAAAACTAGGTACTTAAAAGGAATTACAAAAGAGCAACTATTCATCATTTCCATTTCAAGAGATATCTTCAGAGTCCTTTTTATTTATCCAGCTCTTAAAAATCATACTTAAAGAAAACTAAGCACACCTTTTATTTTGTTTTCAAAGATTTAAGATCACACCCTAATATATATAACTAGCTAAGATAAATTTTTATTTTGTTTTAGTTTGTTATGCATCTTTTTATTTTAAATAGCATGAAGCAAACTTACTAATAGTAAAACAAAAGAGAAAGTAATACTTATCTAGATACACGGAGGATGCTCCTCCCCCAAGCTGGATATTGCTGTGGATTTCTTTAGAGCGGTTTTACCAGTAGAAGTGTTTCTCGTCCATGAGTGGAGCGAGATGAAGATGACTGGGTGAACTTACTCTTAATCTCATGTATCATCCTCTCGGCGAGGGTTTGGATTTTTAAGTCCTCCGACCAGGACTTTGCTGGAGAGAAGTCTTTCATTCTTCAGGTGCACCACCCGGTCCCAAAGATGGAGACCTTGATGGTTGCACCTCTTATGATGGTGATTCTGATGATGATGTTACCTTCTCTTTCCATACATACTTGGCCTGTGGACTTGACTTAGGCGGAGTAGGTTCATCTTTCATGGGTTCTTTAGGCTCTTCCCTTTCATCCCTTGGGAGTTGATCCCTTTGGCGTTGAGATGATCGACGTCTCCTCCTAGAGCGGGTCTTCTTGAGCTGTTCATAAGTGGTATAACTATTAAAATAACAACATACCATTTCTCCAGGAAATTGGAAGTGGACTTGTCCAGATTCGACATAGATGATTGCATTGGTGGTGTTGAGGAATGGTCTTCCAAGGATGATGGGTGTATCGTCTTATTCTTCTCCCATGTCTAAAACCATAAAGTCAGCAGGGGCATATTGATCGTGGATTCTAACCATGACATCTTTAGCTATCCCCTCTGAAAATTGAATTGATTGGTCCGCCATTTGCAATTACATATATGTAGGGAAGAAAGGTTCATTACTAAATTAATATTCATATGTTACCTTGGATATTATGTTGACACCCGATCCAATGTCGCAGAAGGTCTTGTGGAAGATTCTTTGCCCAATGGTACACTCGATCGTTGGCATGCTAGGATCATCCTTCTTGGCAAGGAATGGCGAAGCGAGGAGGTGGTCGTACTCTGATTGGAGTGTGTTGATCATGTTGACTGATTCCTCTTGTGACTGCTTGACCTTGTTCTTCCTCCTTTTTTGGTTGTTCTTCTTCATGGTAATTGTTGTTTCTTCAAGTAGGTATGCCTTTTGTGGATGACTAGGAGATTGCAAGATGCAGTTCTTGAAAGAGAATTGTTCCTTCTTATCCTTGATTGTAAAACAGATCTTGGCACTGTTCGCGTAGACGATGGCTTTTGCGGTGCTTAGGAAAGGTTGGCCCAAAATGATGGGTGCCCTTTCATCTCCACCTGTCTCCAAAACCACAAAGTCTACGGGGACATATGAGCTTCCCACTCATATGATGGCGTCTTCAAGAATTCCCTTGGGGAAGTAGAGTGATTGATCTGCAAGCTGTAAACGCATATTTGTGTACAACAAAGGATCTCCTAAAATTTTCTCATAAATTACCTTAGGCATGATGTTGACACTCACCTCAAAGTCACAGACAGCTTCCTGGAAATGTGAGGTCTAATGGTGATGGGGATGATAGGTCTCCTAGGGTCATCTTTCTTGTCGAGCAAGGTATAATCTATCCACCTTCTCGTTGATGGCTCCATATAGTAGTAAGCTGCATTGTGAATATCGACAAGATTTGTAGTTTTTAGATCTTCTGACTGCCCCAGAATCTTACCTTTGTCGGACAGAGGAACAACAGCCGCCAGCTGAGCTATTTGTGATTCTATCATTTTATTAAAGCTATACTGGTTCTTAATGGCAAAAGCAAGGCTATCAATTCTATTATTTATGTTTTCTAAAATTTTATCATTGGAAGCTATCTTTCTATATAAATTCTCCATTATTTTAGCTTGGCCAGAAATCAATTCTCTCAAAGGTGGTTGATTGAAATTATTATAATTATTACCTTGAGGGTTAACTTGGTAATTACCTTGGTAGTTTGGCCTCTTTTGCTTTTTCCATCCTTGATTCTATTGAGGACAAAAGTAGTAGTAGTTGTTGACAAAGTTCACATCCTCTTGGGTTTCAGGACAACTGTTCCCTGAATGCCCAGTGTTGCCACATACTTCACATGTCATGCGGGAATCATGAATGTGCATGACTTCTTGCTTCTCATTAGCTCGGTCCTCGAGCTTCTTCATCAGTAGGTCCATCTTAGCAGACAACATGTCTACCTCCTTGAGTTGATGCATACCTCCACCTCTCTTACGGGTCTAAACACGTTCTTCATTCCAATCTTGGTTGGAGGCCATCTTCTCCACTAGAGTTGTTGCAGCTGGGATAGTGAGTGACAAGAAGGCATCTCCAGCAGCAGCATCCATAGTCTTAAGGGTACTACTGGTCAACCCGTGGTAGAAAGTCTGCATGAGTAGCCAATTCTCCATCCCATGATGAGGACATTCTGATATGTAGTCTTGAAAGCATTTCTAAGCCTCAGGGATAGATTCATCATGTTGCTGTTGAAAACTTAAAATTCTCCCACGCAAAGCATTGGTCTTGCCTATGGGAAAGAACTTAACTAGAAAGGCAGTGGAGCAGTTATCCCATGTAGTGTTTCTATCTTTGTTGGCATAGAACCATTGCTTTGCCTTCCCTAGGAGTGAGAATGGGAAGAGGCGAAGTAGTATGGCGTCTCTGGTTACTCCTTTGATGGTGAAAGAGTTGCAGATCTCCAAGAAGTGTTGGAGATGGGCACTCGCATCTTCATGTGCCTTCCCACAAAACTGGCTAGCTTACACCATGTTGATGAGAGCTGGCTTGAGCTCAAATCCATTATCTCCGACATTGACCGCCAGTCTAGTACGGATGTTGGCCGTAGTTGGAGCAAAGAACTCGTAGAGAGTCTTGTTAGCCATGGCTTCGAATTCTGGTGTTAAGCTTTGCCTTGTCTGGTTGTCTTCCGAATCTAAAGCTGAGACTTTCTTGAGTTTAGCTTTAGTTCTCCTGATTAATGCTTCTGGATCTTCAACGTAGTTCGTCAAAAGGTCAAAACCGGTCATACATTACCCTACATAAGATACAAAAGTAGACAAAGCAAGGGGAAGCCTATTTGAGCAGAGGTCAATGGTTATTTCTCTCACATCAATAAGTATAAGTTTATCAATACTTCCTTTGCCTAGCTACCGTCCCCGGCAACGGCGCTAGAAATGATTGTTGGTATTTATTAACTTGTCACTTGTTTTAAGTAGCCACCTATTATATGCCTACATCTCTTAGCATTACTTGTACTAGGTTGTCATCCCTAATGATGGTGCCAGAGATGCTTGTTGGTTTTACCTAGCATTACTACAAGAATGATACTAAGTAGTTCTTTATCATTTCATGTGACTAGAAAGAATATATAGATATGAATAAAAAGGAATTTGCAAGTGCACAGATAATATACCATTGTAGCACTTCATCCGAGCGTATTCCAGGTATTGTTGTTTATATTTTTACCACAGGGAAGTTCTAGCATGGACATGTATTGATAACTTATACTATTGATGGAGAAGTAAACCATAACCAAAAATCTACTCACAATAGAGGTAAGTCATAAGATAAGATATGTATATGATAAGTATTGATCAATGATAATGACAAATCACTCATAGTACTCCTTTCTATGGCATTAGCATGGTCAGGTAGAATATTAGAGGATTAATTCCTAAGTCATTCTTAATTACAAGTCAAACATACATTGATTAGTGCAATTACACCTAGTAATCATTGCTAAGATCAACTTCATATCTACATATAAGGGATATTACTAAGGTAAATTAAGAACAGAGCTTCTCTTCCGTCGTAACCGCATCCTACTTGCAAAACTATATTCGGGGAGTGGACTACAAATGACTCAACGGGAGTATCACATCCGCGATCTACCACATGACCCAGAATATTGAGTGTATCTGCAGGTAAACAATGTATAAGCACCATGCTTACACAATGTCGACCACTCACCCTGTGTACTTTAGAGTGAGCGCTATACGAACTTATGTATGAATATGATGATAATCCAATTATACTAATCATATAATCAAAGTAGATGATGAACATCATAATGAAGAACATAAATGAGATGAATACTATTGTTGTCATAACAATTGTAGCAAGCATATAAAAGTAATGGAGATACAAAAGAGAGGGGGTACAAAGATTATACCAAACCACGCTCTTGACAAGATTGGGAATCCAAGCGAAGCCTGCTTGCCTCCCTCTAGACCTAGCCTAACTAGCTATGCCCTAGAATATGGTGGAGCTCTGAGGATGATTAGGGTTTCTGTCTTCTCAAATGACTTGATGATCGGAGTTATGCCTGGGGGGTGACAGGGGCTGGTATATATAGGCCGGAGCATCCATCATGAGCCCTTGGATCAAACCGACTTAAAGGACTACGTAGATGCAACCTAGGAGGCAGTGGAGAACTAACATTGCAACGCGGAGGCTGACAGTGGGCCCTAGGGGTTGAGCGGCCTATAGGTGGGGCCGGCTGGCCCTACCTAGCAGCGCCTCGCTGCCCGCTTCGGTTTGGAGTCCTCTCGAGTCTTCTGGTGTCCATTTCATGGCGGATAAGCGCGATTAATTCTAACATGTAGGTCCACCTTGATGGTTTTCTGGATAAACCCTGCAGAAAATACAGATTCACCAAAACTCATGAAATTTAATAGTTTAAACCCCTAGACCTTTGTTTGTGATCATATTTATGCCCTTATACAAGTTTCATTGATGGTTTATAATGATTGTTAACTACCATCAACAGAGAGCAAAGAGCAAAAGAGGTAGAGCCTGATGATGATAGCAAGGCAACTAGTGGTCATGAGCTTTACCCACATGGGTTGGCTTCCGTGAGTTCCATGACGGTCGCCCCCTAGTTCGTCTTCCATAGACTAGGTCAAGATGGGCTCATCATGCGCGGGTAGGATGTGCACTGATATCGAGCCCATGGTGGCCACGTCCTAAAGCCGTAGGAGGGGACAACGAACACGGCACTACGAAGTCAACTAAAAACTAGGGGTCAAGTTACTCTCGGCATCACGGCCATGGCAGGACGAACCCACGACTGAAACATTCAAACGAGGTACGATCCCTCGACCAGCTCAAAGGCTCGGTCCATAGACAGCAACACAAACACACAAAGAACCAACAATACAAACAACAACTAGAGTAGCACATTTCCATAGCACAAGAGGTAGACACCATAGCATAAGAGATAGACCGGCACGAAGGCACGACACTGGCATAGATAGATAGATACATAGATCATGTATCAAGTGTATGAACAAGTATAGATGATAAAAAGATGCATAGATAAGCATGAACGACAATAAAAAGGAGGTTTGACGTCGGGGACGACGTCGGCAAAAGTTGGAGGGATTTGACCTTGTTGTGGAGAGGGGCTGCTGTAGGCTTGCTGCTGCCACTCTCGGCTAGCTGCTGCTTGCAGCTAGCCGGCTGCAGCTTGCTGCGGCTTGGCTGTAGCTTGCTGCATGTGGCCGAGGCGCGGCTGCTGCTGGCCGAACGTGGCAGCAGGAGGCTAGGAGGTGGCTGCTGCTCAACTGGACGCGGCAGCTGGCGACCGGGAGGTGGTTGGAGCTCCGGCGAGGTAGATGTCGATGTCCGGCACCTAAGAAATGGTGCAGCAAGGCCGAGGCTTCCCTGCGACGGTGAAGAACAGTGGCATGAAGGCCGGTCTCAGCCATGAAATCGTCAACGAGAAGGGAAAGGTGGAAGCTTTTGGTGTTGGGAGGAATCCCAAAAAGGACCCGAGGGGAATTGCTACGGATTTGTGCACTCCAAACTTCAAGACAAAACTCAAAGCCCAAACCAACTCAAGAACGCACGCACTCTCCTACAATCAATGCTATATGAATGCAACAATTTATCGGTAAGCTCTCCTAGGTTTGACTAAAGTTTGACCTAGAGGCCACATGATCCACACATTGCAGGAAAAAATTTAAAAAGCTCGTATTTTTTGTTGCACAAAAACCGGGGATGTTACACCATATCAACCCACTCAGGCCCACGCGCAAAGCCACAGCCGAAGCAGCCCAGCAGGCCACCTCGTTCCTCCTGTGGACAAACCAGCCCTGTAGCCTACCCGACTTGGGCCGAAACCGGCCAAACGGCCCAACTCGGCACCCTTCTTCCTTGCTGTTGGGCCAGCACCACCGCAAGTGAAGCCCAGCCTATCCCTGCCTTTTCCTTTTATCTGTTTTCCAGAAAACATTTCCAACTTTTCACTGTACTTAGCACACTTGCTTTACTTTTCATACCTTGTGTTTGTGTGCTAGTTGCCTGTAGTGGTAGCTTGCTAGCGTAGTGTAGTTTTAGTTGTAGTAGTAATTAACTAGTTGTCAATTGCACTCTTTTGTAGCTCTCTAGTTTAGCTTTGTGTAGCTAGTAGCTCTTGTGTGGTGTTGTGATTTAGACTAGAATTCAATGGCTACTAGTCTTGTTTAGAGGCTTGCTTGGGTGAATTAGATAGCATAGTAGTTGCTATTAGGGCTTACTATTTTACTAATCTCCTTTGCTATGTTTGTGAAGTTTATAGAGAAATTTTTATAGGCTGTTCATCCTATCTAGCCATCTACGCCCTGTTCGTTTGGGCTGGTTTGGCTTATAAGCCATGACTGAAAGTACTGTTGGCTGACTTGGTGAGAAAGAAAAATACTATTCGTTGGCTGATAAACCATGGCTTATAAGCCAAATACGATCAAGCGAACAGACTACTAGATCCTATCATCGTCCACGCGGCCACCCCTAGTTGTGGCCCGCGTCTGCGCTCCACCTATGGCCAAGGTAAAAGGGTCTGGGCCCACACTACGGTCGTAGAAAAATGGAGCCGCAGGTGAGAAGCAGTTTGATTTCCTACTATATGGTAAAAAAAGTGCAAGCATATAAGATTGATAAGACATATGCACTTAATTACTCTCTCTGTTTCAAATGGTAAGACATTTGACTTTTTAGGTACATTATTTTTCCTGTGTATCTAGACATAATGTATATCTGAGTACATAGTAAAATCCATGTATCTAGAAAAGCTAAAACATCTTATAATTTAGAATATGGAGAGAATATTAATTAAGAGTCTGTTTGAGTCCATTAGCTACTAATAGCTAGCTAGCCAATAACTTGATAGCTAGTATTAGCCAGAGGCTGTTTCGATCCACAACTTATAGATCATCTCCCTCTATTAGAGACTATTAGCTAGCTAGGTTGGTTCAATTTGTGAGATAGTTGTTAGATGAGAATTATTTAACAATTAACTAAGCTATTAGCCAGTTCTGTTTGGTGCACAATAGTTAATCATTAACACCTAAGTAATGGCTCTACGGATATAACAGGGTGTGGGGGTATGGCCCCCAAGACATGGGCCGCACCATCGGAGGTGGCCCGGCCCACAAGATCAAGGCGTGCACGGCGTTGCTCGGCGTGCACCACAAGACATTGTATAGTACCAAATATGATACTTTACTTGTAACCCTGCCCCTCCAGAGTATATAAGGAGAGGCAGGGGTCCTCTACTCGACATCATGTATTCAATACAATACACCAAAGACACAGGACGTAGGGTATTACGTCGATCAGAGGCCCGAACCTGTCTAAATCGCTGTCTCTGCGCCTTGTGTCACCATCCAATTCCTGATTACGCGCATCCCCACCGACAAATCTACCATCGTGGGATACCCCTCGGTGGACTGCCGAGCATATTCTGTCGACAGTTGGCGCGGCAGGTAGGGGTGTGCGCTTGATCCATGGCGAGCCAGATGGATCTCAAATCAACAACGCGTTCTCATCGTCAATCTCGTGGAGATCCATCCTGCTCCACGACGACGATTCATCGCTGCTACACCAGCCCCTGCGACAGCAGATCCGATCTCGGAACCACCTCCGAGGTTGTCTTCACCAACAACTCCCCGTTGCTGCTCTCGTCAGCCCTCGCCGACCACTCGCCGCCACTGCCCTCGTCGACGACTCACCGTCGCTGCCCTCGGTGGCCTTCACCGACAGCCCTCGCCGACGTCTTTCGCCGACGTCCCTCGTCGACGACTCGCCGCCGCTGCCCTCGGCGGCCTTCGCCGACAGCCTTCACCGACATCTTTCGCCGACGTCCCTCGTCGACGACTCGCCGTCGATGCTCTCGTCAGCCCCCGTCGATGACTCACCGTTGCTGCTCTCGTCAGCCCTCGCCAACAACTCGCCGCCGCTGCCCTCATCAGCCCTCGTCGACGACTCGCCGTTGCTGCCCTCGGCGATGACTCACCGCCGCTGCCCTCGGCGGCCTTCGCCGACAGCCCTCACCGACATCTTTCGCCGACGTCCCTCGCCGTCGACTCGTCATCACCGCTCGGCGGCCTTCGCCGACATCGTTCGCCAACATCTCTCGCCGTCGACTCGTCGTCACCACTCGACGGCCTTCGCCGACATCCTTCGCCGACGCCCCTCGCCGTTGTCTTGTCGTCATTACTCGGCGGCCCTCGCCGACATCCCTCGTCACCGTCGAGCTGCAAGCGAGCTGCCCGCGTCGCTGACCAGATAACGCCATACGCCGCTGACCAGACATTCTGTCTAAAGCTAAGTCACGTTTTAATATTCTTCTAAATATTCTCCAATCTCCGTATATCGTCATAATATTTCTCCGAGCTGTTTTCTCCATATTTGCTCTCCAAACGATTTTTCGAACCCTCGAATAGTCATGTTGATGCTCGGACGCCTCCAGAGACGACCCTATCTCCGGCTCCTCCCTACACGTGCTATGAGCTCCGCGCTCTGCGTTATGGGTGGTCGGCAGCGGCTCCTTGGTCACGCCTGTTCCTCCTACACGTGCACGGGCTTCGCGCTCGACGTTATGGACTATAGGCTAGCTAGGGCTGGAGACTCAGCTACACACTAACTGTTCGGGCGGTTAATATTAAACATAAATATATTTTCACGCCAACTGATCGCTGAACTGCATACGCCGTTTCATCACCATTGCTGATTTTTCTCCGGAGTTTATTTATTTGTGCGTCATGTACTACCCATTCTACATGTTTATATTACAGGATCATCGTCCAGGTGATCGAATCACCTAGTGCTCGGGCTTCCTCACCGATCAACTGGTCAGACCACTCGATTCATGGACTCCATCGCCGACCAGTTGATCAGACTGTTCGCCACTCGTGCTTCATCGCCAGCTACGCCGGTTACTCCTCAGTGCTCGGTTTCTTCGTGCTCGAGGAGTAAGTGGGCACACTTCACCGCACGGACGTCGCCAGCTACACCGAGGACTCCTCGGTGCTCGGACCTCGCCAGCTTCGCCTGGGACTCCTTGGTGCTCGAACATCGCCGCCTATGTCGGGGACTCCTCGGTGCTCAGTGCTCGGTCATCACCAGCGACGCCGGGGACTCCTCGCTCCTCGGTGCTCGGTCATCGCCAACAACGCCAGAGACTCCTCGCTCCTTGGTGCTCGGTCATCGCCGCCAACGCCGGGGGCTCTTCGCTCCTCGGCACTCGATCATCACCAGCGACGCCGGAGACTCCTCGCTCCTCGGTGCTCGGTCATCGCCGCTAACGCTGGGGACTCCTCGCTCCTCGGTGCTCGGTCATCACCAGCGACGCTGGGGACTCCTCGCTCCTCGGTGCTCGGTCATCGCCAACGACGCCGGGGACTCCTCGCTCCTCGGTGCTCTGTCATCTCCACCTACACCGGGGACTCCTTACTCCTCGCTCCTCGGTGCTCGGTCATCGCCAGCGACGCCGGGGACTCCTCGCTCCTCGATGCTCGGTCATCGCCGCCTATGCTGGGGATTCCTCGCTCCTCGCTCCTCGGTGCTCGGTCATCGCCAGCGACGCCCGGGACTCCTCGCTCCTCGGTGCTCGGTCATCGCCGCCTACGCCGGGGAGTCCTCGCTCCTCGGTGCTCGGTCATCGCCGCCTACGTCGGGGACTCCTCGCTCCTCAGTGGTCGGTCATCGCCACCTATGTCGGGGACTCCTCACTCCTCGCTCCTCGGTGCTCGGTCATCACCAGCAACGCCGGGGACTCCTCGCTCCTCGGTGCTCGGTCATAGCCACCTACGCCGGGGACTCCTTGCTCCTCGCTCCTCGGTGCTCGGTCATCGCCAGCGACGCCGGGGACTCCTCGCTCCTCGGTGCTCGGTCATCGCTACCTACGCCGGGGACTCCTCACTCCACGCTCCTCGGTGCTCGATCATCGCTGCCTACGCCGGGAACTCCTCGCTCCTCGCTCCTCGGTGCTCGGTCATCGCCGCCGACGCCGGGGACTCCTCGCTCCTCGGTGCTCGGTCATCGCCAGCGACGCCGGGGACTCCTCGCTCCTCGGTGCTCGGTCATCGCCAGCGGCGTCGGGGACTCCTCGGTGCTCGGACATCGCTGCCTACGCCGGGGACTCCTCGCTCCTCGGTGCTCGGTCATCGCCAGCGACACCGGGGACTCCTCGCTCCTCGATCATCGCCAGCAACGCCGGGGACTCCCTTGCTGCTCGGATCTTGCTACGTCTCGTCGGTGTGCTATCATGCTGCTCCATGCTGTTCGGATCAGGGTGCTGATCTTGGGCAGCACGTCTGGGTCTTGATACGCGCATGTCAGACAACGTCGGCAAGCTTCCAGACTTCTTTGACCCTGCTACAAGATTCATTCTTCATCTTCTAGCAGGCTCGGGGACTAAGTGGGCACACTTCACCTTGCGGTGAATGTGCTTGTTCTCATCTCGAGGCTACGCCCGGGGACTGGCTGCCTGCTCGGCTGGTCTTCTACTTTATGACCCTGGCACCACGTGACTGCGTCACCTACTGTCAGGCTCGGGGACTAACTGTGGGGGTATGGCCCCCAAGACATGGGCCGCACCATCGGAGGTGGCCCGGCCCACAAGATCAAGGCGTGCACGGCGCTGCTCGACGTGCACTGCAAGACATTGTATAGTACCAAATATGATACTTTACTTGTAACCCTGCCCCTCCAGAGTATATAAGGAGAGGCAGGGGTCCTCTACTCGATATCATGTATTTAATACAATACACCAAAGACACATGACGTAGGGTATTACGTCGATCAGAAGGCCTGAGCCTGTCTAAATCGCTGTCTCTGCGCCTTGTGTCACCATCCGGTTCCTGATTACGCGCATCCCCACCGACAAATCTACCATCGTGGGATACCCCTCGGTGGACTGCCGAGCATATTCTGTCGACACAGGGCCTAAATAAAAAAATTAAACTACGAGCTTCATTGCATTCCAGAGCACCTCCTCTGATTCACTTTGTCATCTTCCTCATGAACGCGTGCACGTTCGGTAATAATGCGTGTTTTTCGCGCACTAGAGGCTAGAGAGCCTCCCAATCCCTTCTTTATGTGTGTATGGACGCGCACACGCGTGTATGTGTGTGGTGTGAGTGTGGAGTGCGTGGGTTAGGTGCGTGTAGATTTTCAAGTTGTACCGATAAAAAAATATAAACTAGGTCAAATATGAAATGAAGGATACAAATCAAGATAAATCATTGCAGATCGCAACGTGAATCATCATGCAACTCCTGGTGCAAATAAAAAATATATTTTAAGCTCTGATTGCACATTAAAAACATGTGTCCTGTTGTATGACTTTGTAGCAGCACGGTCTTCTTTAAGGCACATTACGACGATGATGTGTGTAGACTCATTGGACCATCAGCAGCAACCAGCGTGCGACTTTAATTCTTAGACTCTCGACCGACGTCTGTGACGCAGCTGACATCATCCGGATGGACGCGTCCGCTTCCTCGTTTGTCGTCTCCGTCATAGGCCTGTGCACGCACCAAGAGCACATGATTGGTAGGAAGGTAGCTGACTTCATGTTTCCTAAAATTATGCTATGTATCATAGTTCCTTACTCTGAAAAACATAGAGAATGATTTTAGGAAAAACATGAAACTGGTTTCATAGTTCTATGAGTTAAACAAATTCTATGAATTTTTAATATTAAATTTGAATTTAGTATTTTTAAATGTATATTTATTCTAGAAAAATATTTAGACAAAATATTGAAATTTTATTTCTACAATTGTCTTTAATAATGGTTAATTCACCACCTTGAACTATTGTGAAAGTCTAATAATTTACCTCCCTTGTGGTTGATATGGCACCCTGTAAGACGCTGACATGGTACCACGTCAACCAAAAACGTTAATGGAGATAAATTGAACGGTTTTAAGAGTTAAACATTAATTCTAGCTAGTTGGAGGTCACTTTTACATTTTTTTTTCTCTGGGTTTAGGTCGTGTTTAGTGAGCTTTGCATACCTCCTTACTACCGCTGCTTGCACACACCAAGAGTTGTACACACGGTGCTTGTAATCTTATAAGATAATAAGATCACACCTTCCGAGTTTATGGTGTAGTCATCGATGGTGTACGGGAATGAGAGGCCCCTAGCTGTTTGTCTAAAAGCTCTCCATGGCAAAGACGATGGAAAGTGATACAAGAGAGGTCATAGGAGACCCACTTGCACATGAGGAAGACTTGTGGACTATCTAAGGAGTTTCCTGACCAGGAATTTGACCCCTGTAAGAGGCTCCAATGAGGACAATGGAAAGCATGACCTATCCGATATATATCTCGAGAAAAATCATTGTGCAGGAGTTTATTAGTGTTACTATACAAAATCGTTTAGCCCGTTTAACTCTATTTAAACACCGTGTAAAAGGCATAAACACTAAAAAATGGTGACCGACTATTTACCGTTTAGTGTTGAACAACTTGGATTCACAAAGCCTTCTCACAATAGCTTTCGGTGTTGATGATTATTGCCCACCAGACAACATTGGAACTACAAAGAACTGGTCTATCAGGAAGCATTTGTTGTTGCACCTTCTAAAAAACAAAAAGCTACGATTCTCTAGACTAATTGATAGGAATATCATCACCCATAGCCATAGAGCAATAAACTGCAGACTCAATCCTATAATGAACTTTATGTGTCCTAGTGCCAAAT
The DNA here is from genome assembly GCF_019320115.1 of Miscanthus floridulus. Taxonomy (NCBI): domain Eukaryota; kingdom Viridiplantae; phylum Streptophyta; class Magnoliopsida; order Poales; family Poaceae; genus Miscanthus; species Miscanthus floridulus. Next base: position 117,363,116 of record NC_089589.1, on the reverse strand, counting down.
AAATCCTTTGATAATGCAATTTCTTGTTTCTAAATCAATAGTGAAGAGATTTGTTTGTACTAGTGACATGCTTAACTTAGGTGTAGCATCAACATCAAATTATGACAATAGCACTGTAAAACCATGGAGGCTAACCCCCTCCACCAACCTAACCTCTTCACATTGGGGCATATGCCCCTAGTCTTCAATGTGACAAGTTTCACAATATTGTTTTTGAGTGTCAGTTATTATTACTCCATTGCTTTCATCAACGAACCCTTCGATAAACTTCACCAATCCTTGTTATCCCACTCGATCTTGGAAGAAGCATTACTAATTGGTGTGCATCCTTTGTATTGTATATCTCAACCCGTATTGCGAGCTTGGTAATTAGTATGCACCCACGGTCACGTTGGCCCCTAGGCCCACTTGGGTGAGCTCATCCCAAAGGGCAAAAGACACCTCATGGGCTCTTTGTTCTATGTAAGGAGAGTTAAGATGTTAGTAAAAAATATCACAAGAGAAAATAATAAAAGAGAAGAGAAATTTATCTATTTGTTCCTATTTTTCCATCCATTTCTTGTGTGATGGTAAGCTTCAAGACAGGTTAAGGATTTAGACTTCCATAATGTAATGATTGCATATTTGCCTTGCAGTCTAGACTTTGGATAAACCCTACCAGCGGTCAAGATAGCAGGCTATGTTCTGTTCATTCAGTTGCTAATCCTGATAAATTAGTTCGTAGCAATGCGGTGCCAATGTAATGTCTCATTACCACTGGCAGTAGCTTCAATAACCAATACAATTGAAGAATTGAATCTTAATTCTAGGATCTACTCCTCTACCATGCTAGCAGGGACATGCGCTCAGCCATGCCCAAAGTTAGCAAGACATTGTTATGGCCACCTGCTAAAATGATGCTGCTTTGCAGTGTTAGCTCAAAATTAAACCCCATTCCTTTGATTGCTAAGGAAGTTGGTTGTGGAACAGTAGAAATACCACCCCTAATTTCTAAGATCTAGTTACATTTTATATCCCTGCATGTTTTTTGCTTGATCATTAGGTTCATGTTCGTGTTCCCTTCAGATTTCATGTAGAGTTTATAACAGTGTAGCAGCTAGGCAATGTTGCTCCTATCGGGGGAAATAATAGGCTATCACTGGTGTTGTGCCTGATTAATTTGCCGATTCACTACAGCACGAAGCCATTTGACAGAAGTAAGCACACTAGTGGAGAAACGGGCTGTACTCCCAATTCTCAACCGCCTTCAGTCCCGGTTTTGGAACTGGGAGTACCAAATCGGGACTAAAGGTCCCCTCCTTTAGTCCCGGTTTCGCGCCCGGGACTAAAGGTGCACCTTTAGTCCCGGTTGGTCTCCCGGCCTGGCCACGTGGGGCGGCCCTTTAGTCCCGGTTGGCAACCGGGACTAAAGGTTTCCTTTTTTTGTTTCTATTTTCAATTGATGATTCGTTTTGGTTTTCGAATAGGTTTTTGAATACGCATTCTACGCTGCTAATAATATACGTATTCTACACGTTTATAATGTTTGAACATTTTGTACAAACTAAAGTATGAAACTAACGTATATATTACATGCATATACATATATTGTACGTTATTTTATGTACATAATATATATATATATATTACAAATAAAGGTTGCATTGTATATTCTATCATATCCTTGGGATAACAAAATCACTCCATCTAGTTTGGCTTCCATGTTTCGTTGACGTCATTGTAGAACTCGCCGGTGGGGTTGAGGACCTGGTCATTAAGAAATCCTGCTATGGTCTCTTGAATTGCTTTCAGTTGGTCATGTCGTATGACTTTTTCCTTCAACCATAGAGTCTTCAATAAAAGTTAAAGGAAAAGTATTAATATATATATATATATATATATATATATATATATATATATATATATATATATATATATATATATATATATATATATATATATATATATGTGTGTGTGTGTGTGTGTGTGTGTGTGTGTGTGTGTGTGTGTGTGTGTTGGTCACTTGATTACTTATATATATGAGCAACAAAAGAAATTGTGAATATATGAATATATTTATATAACATACTTTGAGGATCTCTTCAGGAGTTCTTTTTGTGTACGCCCCGATAAACTCGCAAACATAGTATCCGCAGTAGTTGTTCCCCTGTTCTTGCCTCAGAAACCACTTTTACGAGAAAAAAGATCTGGTGAATTGAAAGCATGCATGGTGTTAATTGAATTATATATATATATATATATATATATATATATATATATATATATATATATATATATATATATATATATATATATATATAAATGTAGATAGTACTTACTTTGTGTGCGATTACATCCAGTGGCGCTTTGCAATGTTTCATGTGGTGATTCTCAATGAAACTTTTCCAAACACTGCGCCCAATAAAATAAAACATTAATTTGGTCTTTAAGAATTGTTGCAGTTAAGATATCAGGTATATATAGTTGCTAGAGAGACCATATTACCCTTGGATAATATCTATCATGTCTTGGTACTCTGTTTACTCTTTTCTTAACGAGTCTAAGATTCTCAACCGACTATTGACCATATCGATGACCATCAATATCCAGTGATTGCTGCATATGTTTTTATACACAAATATGATCGATATTAACTAGAGTCAACATATATGTATATATATGGGAGATAGCTTAGCTAGTAAGCAAATAATTGAACAAATGTCCATATGATCGACATTAATTATTTAACACTCACTTGAAGTTGTAGGGGAAGAGTATGTCCTTGTTTTGTTGGTTCACTAAGAACCTCATGAGATTTTTCTCGAGTTCAGCTTTCCATTGAGGCGGGGGATTAGGGTGTTTGAATATGACATTTGGATCAACGAAACCAACATCATTATCCTTTCTCTTTCTGAGTTTTGTCATCTCATATCTGCATATATAAAAATATAGTGTGAGGATATATAATGTATATATATACATGTAGCTTTATATATACACACTTTAATAGTAGAAAATAATCACACTTACAGACAATAGCAGCTAATGAGACTTTTGTCAAGAGAGTCCAGGTGGCATAGTTGGTGTAATTCTTCAAACTCGACATATATAACGTCATCGCCATGAAAGTAATGTTGGTTTCTAACTCTGACAGTAACAAAGGCCTCTCCCCATTCACACGCCGCCATATACCACTTGTTTAGCAGGTACATTTGCATACCCAATTCACCTAAGGCCTCAGGGTTGTATAGACTCTTTCCACGTTCAAATTTCTTCCAAGGATCTACTTTCGGAGCAGATGGTCCTTCAACGAGCACTTGGGCAAGGTCCAAACCAGTTTCCTCGTAAAACCGAGCCAGCTCCTCAAAATCGACGTCTAAGTCTAAGTTCGAACCATATTCATTACGAACGACAAGAGGGGGGACTGATTGTTGCGATTGTTATTCGAGTTGTGCAACACCTTTCCCTGGTCTAGTCTTTTTCTGCGCCGCCTCAAATGACTTGGTGAGAGAGCGGTCGTAGTCCGATTTTGGCCGGGTCTTTTGAGATTCCCGCTTTTTCTGGTCCACCTTCTTTCTTAGAAGATCTAGAGGTAGGTAAGTATGATTTCTCCGGGTTCTCCCTCTCTTCTCGTTGCTTTTTTACTTTTTCGAAGAAACTGTCCACATCTTTTTTTACTGCAGCTTTTAATTCCTTTTCACTTTTCTCGAAAGACAGTTTTTGGGGAATAACTGGATTAGATGAGGCTTTCTTCTTTGCCGACTGGTGGGACAACGACTTTGTTTGCGGGGCGGACCTCTTAGGAGCTGGCTTCCTCTTAGTCATCAAGGGAGGCGGGGCAGCCGTTGGAGGCGTTGGAGACCTCCTTGGAGGTGGCGACGGTGGCGGCGTTGCCACCTGATTGCTCGGAGCACTATGATGATCTGGAGATTGAATAATTGGACTTAGGTTGGCGGTGGCACTGCTGTGTGATTACAAAAAAGAATAATTAGGTATAAGAAATTATTATTATTAATCATGCATGTCAATAGAAAGTTTGTGAAAAAACTATTTCGTTCACTTTTGTCCGCACCTATTGTCTGGCAGTTGAGGAAGTGGCGGTGGACTAGAGACCCCGGGAATAATGATGTAGTGCTTGTGCCATAGTATGAATATTTTCTCTCCTTCTCCTAGAGTCTTCTCCCCATCACCTCCTGGAATGTCAAGAGGCAGGTCACTAAAACCTTTGTTAACTCTATCCACTGAGACGCTAACATATCCAGGTGGTATTATTGCCCCATGGATTCTTGGTGTCTTGGTAGGATCTGGAGGAGAAAAAACACTGAGAGCCACCATGATTGTGGCATTCTCTTTTGGAATATGTAGCTCACATGATGTAAACGGTGCAGTGATGTCATCCACGGGGAAACGTAGCATTGCGTCATCTTGATTTGGCAACTCTGTGGAAGCGTAGCTGCTTTTCAACTGATCAGGGGGGCTAATATTAATGTTCATTCCTGGATCTGATGCCTGCCTCTGGGCACTCATTGCTATTTGCACTTGCTTTATGATTTCATCCTGCATTCTAGCTTGCATGTCTTTTTCGCGCTCCTGTGCTTGAAGCAATGCCTCCCGTGACTCACGAACCAATTCCTCCAACCTGCTGATCCGCGCTGCATCCTCATCCTACCTTCTTTGTCGGCTTCTGTAGGTATCTCTGTCATCAGGGAAACCATGCTCCCAAAAAATGTTCCGTCCTAAACCTCTCGTTCGGCCACTATGTTCAGTGGTCCCGAGGGCATACGTTAGTTTATCCTTCTCTCTATGGGGCCTGAACGCACCAATAGCTTTAGCTTGTAGAGCATAAGACAATCTTTGTGTTGTTCTTTCGAGTTTTGTGCCATGAACCATCTTTCCGGTCTCTAGGTCCAGTCTTCCCCCATGAGCGAAAAACTAATTCTTCGCGCGTGTGGGCTAATTGAGTGATTCCGGTGCGATACCCTTGGCAAGAATATCCGCTTCCATTTTCTCCCACTTGGGAATGGCAGTCGCGTAGCCACCTGATCCCATGCCATGGTGGTATACCTTCTGTCGAGCATTCTCTTAGTTCCTTCTCACCCGTTCCTCACCCTCTTCCGATGTCTTGTACTGTACAAAATCATTCTAGTAGGGCCTCAACTTCGCGAGCGGGCCGCTAGTATTGAAATTGGGCGTTAGGTTCTTCTTGACGTATTTCGTGTATAGGGATTTCTTCCAAGTCTGGAATTGTGTGGCCATCTTCTTCATATCCCACTTTTGAACTAGTTCCTTCAATTCATCATCATTGATAGCATCATAATCATCTGCTTGCAACATGAAATGTTGAAGGATATCATCCCAAATTAAATTCTTATCAAGATCAGAGACAAAACTAACATGAGGCTCATTGATCTTTTGCTTCCATTCACAAGCACTGATCGGAAGTCTGTCCCTTACAAGGCACCCACAGTGTTGCACGAATTTCCTTGCATGTGGACCAAGTGGTTCGCCTGTCTCGATATTGAATTCCGATATTATGTAGCACCCCTCCAATGGCTTTTTCGGGCCTCAAATTTTTTTGCTTTTCGCCGTTGTGGTCGTCGATCCAGAGGGCTACGTATAAAAAAGAATAAATCAATATCATGTGTACACATAATAGATGATAGATGTTCAAATATATATATATATAATATTCAAATATATATATAAATATAATATTCAAATATATATAAATATATATACCTCGCCAGTATTTTCTTGCACAATATTTTCTTGGTTATCTTCAAGAGCCAGGTATTGACTCCCATCATCTATATCCTGCTGGTCACCATCGGCAAATTGAGTGCCGGTGTTGATAATATTCATCATTTCTTCATCCATGTTGTCTCTCGAGGCAGCCATCTAGCTTTTACACCACCAGATATATCTATAAAAAATAAAAACTATACCTATAAAATGAACTCCTGCAGGACGTGCCACCTCAAGGATAGTAACATTTGTAAAAATCATTTCTGTATCTGTACTCCAGTAGACTCTATTGATTACTCTATGGTTTTTAGAAAGTTCGTCAAAGGAGACTTTGGTAAAAGTAAGATATTGATGCAACAAATGTAATAACAGCACTCTAGGTATATATAACCCAGTGGGGAAGAGGAGAGCAATGAATGAACAAGAACCCATCCAGACAGAGAGGAATAAGTGCTTCTCTCCATATAGTAATTCGTCCCAACAACACAATGGTGCTTGCCGACAAGGTTGCTAGTGTTGTGTCGTTGGCATTTTTCATGGCCGTGGCCATGGTCATTATGGCAGGTAAGTAATTCACATGATATTTCCGCAGGTTAACAAAAAAATAGGAGTGTACACACATAATAATCATTTATCATTTATATTTATATATATACTACGTTTGGGTACGGTGATTGATAGACTACTGCGATGATATCGGGACGTGTGAATAAATAACCATCCGTACTAGTTGACCTTGCTTACGTGATCATCTCGGCGAGCATTTCTCCACCGGACGGCACCGTACTTGGCCACGGAAGAGTTCCAATTCTACGAGGAAGGGAACACGGTCTTCCACGACCATTGCCGCTCTCCCTCGTAGAATCAAAGCTCCTCCTTGACGTCCGTTACCGCTCGGTAGAGAACATGCTCACCGAGCTGAACACGGTCCGTGAGTTCAACTATTACGGATTTTCTACAATTTTCTAACTAGTCCGCGCCAAGGAGGCGAAGGTATGCCCGTCCGAGTATGAGAACTACGTGCCCTGCTACTACGTCATGGACGCCGTCGAACGTCTCGGATCTGGGGGCCGGCGTCCGCAAGTTCAACTAGTACGTGTGTTCCAAGCGATGGACGGACAGAGCCAACGAGCCAATGCCAACTTGCCCATCGAACGCCTCCTGTACGCCATCCATGCCCACTTGGGCGCGTCAAATGCCATCGGCACTGCTTTGCGCTCGACACAGCTATACCGACGCCCCAGGCATCTGCTGCTACCGCCACGAGCTTAAGTTTTTTCTCAACCGAAGCCACCCTCCCCGCAGCCGTGGCCATCGCCGCTTCCCTCCTCGCAGCCGTGACCATGAATAGGAGCGTGCAGAACTCTAATCTCCCCGCACCGGCGACACCCAAGCTGAAAGGGATGGTGGGCATGACATTCTGGCCACCTGCAAACCTTCGCCGCATCGGCAGCACCCACCACCGACAAGACGCGAGCCGGTCCGAGCACACACTCATACACAAATAAAATCTACAAATAAATATACACACACTATTGCTCACATATAGCACGGCGAGCAACACAAGCACGATGGCCGGAGGTTTTAATCAAGTCGACGACGAGGATAAGCGCGCTGACAAGGATGATGAGTGTGGAGGACGACGAGGATGGCCGGAGGTGATCTCTCGACGATGAGGATGTGATGGGGACGACGACGAGGACGAGGATCGACGACGACGATGAGGCCGCGGTGGATCCAAATCAGAGCCAGGCCGCTGGTGGAGATGGGCGAGGGCGAGGATGATGGCGGTGGATCCGGGTCTAGGCGCCGCGCATGAATGGGAGAGGCACGAGCCGAACCGCTGGCAGAGATGGCGAGAGACGGGAGAGGCGTGTGGAGGCGTCTGGAGGCTATGGGGAGCGGTGGCGGCGCGGTGGCTCTCGGGCGAAGAATGAAAAAAATGGATGGGGAGAAGAAGACGAGGCGATATATATTTGGCAAATCTTTAGTCCCGGGTGAAGCTACGGCCCAGGACTAAAGAACCTTTAGTCCCGGCTGATGGTAAGAACCCGGACTAAAGGTCTGACCTTTAATCCCGGGTGCAGCCATGATCCGGGACTAAAGTTATTTTTTTGGCGAGCCACGAAAACATAGCCAACCTTTAGTCCCGGGTTATGGTAAAGTGAAGTCATGGCCCAGGACTAAAGAACCTTTAGTCCCGGCTGATGGTAAGAACCCACACTAAAGGTCTGACCTTTAGTCCCGGGTGCATCCATGACCCGGGACTAAAGTTATTTTTTTGCAGGCCACAAAAACGTAGCCAACCTTTAGTCCTGGGTGGTTGATCGACCTGGGAGCAAAGGTGGGCTACAGTTGGTTCCAAACGTTTTTTCCTTTTTTATTTATTTCTTTTATATAAATATGCAGAGAGTTATTAATTGCCAAATAAATAAAATATCATCCAAAAAATTATAATAAATATTTCTGGACTTGGTTTTGCATTATTATACACAACAAAAATTTGTAACCTAAACTCTTTTATTTTACTGTATAAATATTTAACATAGTGTAAATAATAATTACAATTTGCACCATGCAAAAATATACTACTTGATTAAAATCATTACAACTATTACTTTTTGACAGGAAATAAGTTTTCACATCTTATTAACGTTGATCATTTGGTTTTTCATCACACATTCTTCACAGGAAATCCACCGTCAAGCAGAAAATTCATTTAAACTGTAGAAAATATGAAAACACAACAAAAAAATATGAAGTCACAGTTATTACATAATAGGTCTAATACATCACTATATATATCAAGCGGGCATAGTAGTGAACTTTTTCTTAACGTATATCCCTTGGTTATGATCGCGCCGTAACCATGGAGTGTCCTCATCGGTCTTTGTTCACTGTGAAGGGTGGAATTCGGTTATCCTTTTCATAATCTTCTGATATGTCTGACTTGTCTTCAATTCCGATGACGTTTCTTTTCCCTAAAAGAACTATGTGGTGCTTTGGCTCATTGATTGGGTCATTGTTGTTTTTTCCTCTCTTCGGTTTTGTAGACATGTCCTTGACATAGAACACCTGATTCACATCCTTGGCAAGGACGAACGGTTCATCTTTGTACCCAATATTATTGAGGTCCACGGTTCTCATTCTATACTAGTTGTCGACTGCTACCCCGCCTCCAGTCGCCTTTACCCATTGACACTTGAACAAAGGTACCTTAAAAGTAGGTGCATAGTTTAGTTCCCATATCTCCTCTATGTGACCATAATATATTTGCTTATTTCCATTAGGGTCGGTGGCATCTATGCAGACACCACTGTTTTGGTTGGTGCTCCTTTTATCTTGGGCTACTGTGTAAAATGTATTCTCATTTATCTCGTACTCTTTGTTTGTGAGGATATGCCACGATGGCTGCCTAGCCAACAAATACAGTTGCTCATCAATACTCTCATCACCCTGACATTCTTTTCGCAACCAGTCGCTGAAAGTTTCCATGTGCTGACGCATAATCCAAGCTTCAGACTTCCCTGAAAACTCGGATCGGAGCAACTCTTTATGTGTCTCGATATACGGATCCACCAAGGAGGAGTTTTGTAGAACTGTGTAGTGTGCTTTATTAAAATAATTATCCTGTATACCAATATATGTTTTCTTCCCTAGTGTCCCCTTTCCACTTAGTCTCCCCTCGTGTCGCGATTCAGGAACACTAATCGGATCAAGGTCGGGAATAAAGTCAACACAAAACTCAATGACCTCCTCTGGTCCATAGCCCTTGGCGATGCTTCCTTCTGGCCGAGCATGGTTGTGAACATATTTCTTTAGGACTCCCATGAACCTCTCAAAGGGGAACATGTTGTGCAGGAACACAAGACCGAGAATGCTAATCTCCTTGACCAGGTGAACTAGGAGGTGTGTCATGATATTAAAGAAGGAAGGATGGAACACCAACTCAAAGCTGACAAGACATTGAACCACATCATTCTATAGTTTAGCTAGATCCATTGGATCGATTGCCTTCTGAGAAATTGCATTGATGAATGCACATAGCTTTACGGTGGCTAGACGTACATTTGGAGGTAGAATTCCTCTTAATGCAACTGGAAGCAATTGCGTCATGAGCACGTGGCAGTCATGGGACTTTAAGTTTATGAATTTCTTCTCTAGCACATTTATTATACCCTTTATATTCGAGGAGAATCCAGATGGTACCTTGATGCTTGCTAGGCATTCAAACATGCTTTCCTTCTCTTCTTTGCTAAGAGTGTAGCTGGTAGCACTTAAATAATGGCGTCCATCATCTGTCTTCTCTAGATGTAGGTTGTCTCATTCTTTCAAACACCGCAGGTCCTGTCGTGCTTCAAGTGTGTCCTTAGGCTTCCAATACACACTCATGAAGCCTAGCAGGTTCACACAAAGATTCTTCGTTAGGTGCATCATGTCGATCGAGCTATGGACCTCTAGGATTTGCCAATAGGGTAGCTCCCAAAATATGGACTTCTTCTTCCACATGGGTGCGTGACCGTCGGCGTCGTTCAGAACAGGTTCGCTGCCATGTGCCTTTCCAAATACTACTTTCACATCCTTGACCATATTGAGTACATCCTCACCAGTTCGGTTGCCCGGCTTGGTCTGGTGGTCTGCCTTACCTTTAAAATGCTTGCCTTTCTTGCTTAGGGGGTGATTCATAGGAAGAAATCGACGATGGCCAAGGTACACGACCTTTCGACATTTTTTTCAAGAATATACCTTTAATATCATCGAAACAGTGCGTGCATGCATTATATCCCTTGTTTGATTGTCCTGAAAGATTACTTAGAGCAGGCCAATCATTGATTGTTACGAACAACAATACTCGCAGGTCAAAGTGCTCCTGTTTGTGCTCATCCCACACACGTACACCTGGTCTGTTCCACAAAAGTAGAAGTTCTTCAACTAGTGGCCTCAGGTACACATCGATGTCGTTGCTAGGTTGCCTTGGGCCTTGGATGAGCACTGACATCATAATAAACTTACGCTTCATGCATAACCAGGGAGGAAGGTTGTAGATACATAGAGTAACAGGCCAAGTGCTATGATTACTGCTCTGCTCCCCGAAAGGATTCATACCATCCGTACTTAAAGCAAACCTTAAGTTTCTTGCGTCATTTGCAAACTCCTGGAATTCTCTATCGATTGCTCTTCACTGGGACCCATCAGTAGGGTGTCTCAACATATTGTCTACCTTACGGTCTTCTTTGTGCCATCGCAACAACTTTGCATGGTCTTTGTTTCTGAATAGACGTTTCAAGCGTGGTATTATAGGAGCATACCACATAATCTTGGCAGAGATTTTCTTCATGGGACGTTCGCCCTCAACATCACTAGGGTCATCTCGCCTGATCTTATACCGCAATGCATGACATACCGGGCATGCATCTAACTTCTCGTACTCCTCGCCACGGTAGAGGATGCAGTCATTAGGACATGCATGTATCTTCTAGATTTCTAATCCCAAAGGGCAGACTACCTGTTTTGCTTCGTACGTAGTGAAGGGCAATTCGTTATCCTTCGGAAGCATCTTCTTTTGGATTTTCAGTAACTCCCCAAATCCCTTGTCAGATACACCATTCTTTACCTTCCATTGCAGCAATTCCAGTGTGGTACCCAACTTTTTCTGTCCCGCATCACAAGTTGGGTATAACAATTTCTTGTGATCCTCTAGCATGCGCTCGAACTTGATCTTCTCCTTTTCACTTTCGCATTCTCTTTGTGCATCATGAATGGCCTGACCAAGATCATCAGCGGGCTCATCTTCTGCCACTACCTCTTCTTCAGCTTCCCCCATTGCAGTATCATTGAAGGCACCATATTCAGCAATAATGTCATCATCGTCCCATTGTTCTTCTTCACCTTCTTCCATTACAACCCTGGTTTCTCCGTGCTTCATCCAACAAATATAGTTTGGCTTGAAACCCGACTTCAACAAGTGTGAATGAAGACTCCTTGAGCTAACATATTCCTTCAAATTCTTACATATGGCACATGGGCAGCACATGAAACCATCACGTTTGTTTGCCTCGGCCATACATAAGAAAGAATGCACGCCCTCAATGAACTCTTGGGAGCGGCGATCAGCATTGTACATCCAATGCCGACTCATCTGCATTACATGACATACATACCATATTAAAATCTAGAACATAATTAGTTAATTATACGACATGCATGCTACCACATAAGGTATTAATTTATGAAAATCTCGCTACAATGTAGACAATCCCAACTACCACTAAAAAACTAAAGCTAAAATGCACTTCAGCAGCATAAGGATTTCGCGACAAATCCCAACTAAAACAGACAGATCATGCGTTTGTTCAACATCTATGGGCTTCTTCCATAGGATCACTGCCTCATCAGCCGCCGTAGCCACCTGTGGAAGAGAGTTTTGCATGTGTTCAACATACTCTTCCTCCCAGAACCAGCCTGGATATCCAGTGCCATCCCACTGAAATTAAAACAAAAAATTAGAACTTTAATCACAATCATCATGAAAATAAGTATAAATTAACCATAATCATCAAATGTGACAAAATAACTCACATTGCGATTCGGACACTTGTAGAAGATACGACCCTTGTTGGGACACTCCTTCCTCACCCGGTACTCCATCACAATCTTCTCCTCACACTTGCCGCATGCAATGAGAGAAAGGTCCGGCCTCAGTCGCTTTGGAACCCGATGAGAGGCCGAGGACCTGGAAGCAGTTGCCATCTACTCTCTATACTCATTTTAATATAATATAAATATCTCATTTTATAAACAGATAAAATTAAAAAAACTCTAAAATTCTCTATATCTCCAAACCATGAAGTGTGCTATGCATGCTAGAATTGAAAACTCAATACTAGTTTTGAATAACTACTTTAACCTTCCTTCATCCAAATATGCAAACTTTAAAGTGATTTTGAGCTTAATTGGCTTACAAATAAAAAAAATCTAACATAAAAAAACCACATATATCTAGTCCACAAAATGAAATAAGCTACTGATGAAACATGAGAGTATAAAGTTAGTAACCTTCAGAACCGAAGAATCAATGGAGGAATGGAAGAAATCTTGTGATACACCGGTGATGAGGAAGAAGAGAGGCCGGCGATGAAGCAAGAACACTGAGCTCGAAGTGGCTCGGGCTCGGGGAGGAACAAGGGCTATATAGGAGGGGACCTTTAGTCCCGGTTGGAGACAGAAACCGGGACTAAAGGTCCCTTCCTAGTCCCAGACAGAGCCTCCAGCCAGGAGTAGACTTTTACTCCTAGTTGGAGGGACCAACCGGGAGTAAAAGTTAACCTTTAATCCCGGTTGGTAACTCCAACCGGAACTAAAGGTCCCCTGCAGCAAAAGCCTGCTACAGTAGCCGTTGGGCAGGGACCTTTAGTCCCGGTTAGAGCTACAAACCGGGACTAAAGGTATCTCTAGTTCCAGGCGCGAAAAATACCGGAACTAAAGTCAAATTTCGAGGTGAGATCAAAGGTCGTTTCTCTACTAGTGGCATTGAGTAACTACCAAGCTTGCAAGAACAATGTTACCATATATAGGGAGACTCTTCCTTTCAAAATATTTGTCATTTTTTTTTCGTTGGATGTCAAAGGTTGGGACAATTTAATTTGATAGTGACTACCTATCATAGATTTGCAAAAGTGAAATGGTTTTTCTAAAGTGTTTGAGCCTTAACGGGGCTCGAGTTAGCAGGCTCCCACAAGACATCAAGAACATAGTGAATCTGGCAATGATGGACATAAGTTTCACACGGACTATTCGAATATGCATGATGAATACACAAATAGTTAGCATTTCCGATGAGAAGAGTTCAAACCGCATTGCAGCAAATAGGGAAGGGATACTCTGCATGGCACGTACTATAAATTAGATTATGTATATCCATTGAATACGGTAGTCAGATAATACACATAACCCCTATTAGTGAAAGTGTGAAACTTAAACGTTTGTAAAAAAAGTAGAGTGCAGTCTTTGAGGACAAGTTGGTAGAAAGGAAAGCCAGTAAAGGATTACAATGCAGAACACACAGAATCCTAACTATGAATTCAATTACAACAAGGAATCAAGAAAATCAAGGTAAATCATGTGAACTTCGGAGCAAAGCTGATGACGATGACTCAGAAGAAGGGTTCGTGTTGCCGGTGGTTGCCGAAGAACATGTACTGCTGTAGGCATCGATAGACAAAGCGCCATATGCTCGTGCCGGAATGGGAACATCCAACGTTGTCTTGTACATCTGCGGCGGGAGGGCCGGAAGCAGCCTCTTGTCCTCAGACTGCAGAACGTGCATAGCTTGCTCGATGGACGGCCGCTCACTAGGGTCAGGATGTGCGCACCAGAGGCCGACCACCAGCACTCGCTCCATACACAGCTCATCGAGCTCATCACCCCTTAGCCGCTCATCTGCAGCGTCAAGAGTAGCATTCTGGCCATAAAGGCCCCACACCCATTTCAGCAGCACGAAGGGTTGTTGCTCCTCGCCAGCTTCCTTCGGCATGACAACCGGAGGTCGGTTGCAGATGATCTCAAGCAGGACGATGCCAAAGCTGTAGACGTCCGAATAGGTGCTCGGGCGGCGTGTGTTGACGAACTCGGGATCGATGTACCCTGCAGTGCCAAGGACTGCCTTGGTGGTCTGCCACCCGGCGCCATGGTCGACTAGTCGTGCCAGGCCGAAGTCCCCTAGCTTAGTTCCGTGTGACTCGTCCAGCATGATGTTACTAGGCTTTATGTCTCCATGAACGATGCACTGCTCCCACTCCTTGTGAAGATACCGTAAAGCCGAGCCCAAACCAAGGACGATCTCGTACCTGCAAGCAGTGAAAATTAAGCTAGCTAGCACTGATCATCATCATATCAGTTGTTACAACAGATGATTGCTGGAGACGGAAAATTAAAAATCTTTCTGCTTGTTAGGTTTGTGTTACCTTTCTGGCCACGTCAAGAATGTATCCCGGCTGTAGAGATGCCTGTCGAGGCTGCCTTTGGCCACCAGCTCATAGACCAGCATGAGACCATTGCGACTGTCGCACCAACCCAACAGCTGTACAAGGTTTCGATGCTTCAGCCGGCTTATGATCCTCACCTCAGCCTCGAACTCTCGCCTCCCTTGCGCTGACGACTCCGACGATAACATCTTTATCGCCACGGCACGATCTTGGCCAGCAACGTTGAGCTGACCCAGGTAGACGCTTCCGAAGCCGCCACGACCGAGCTTCTTCTCCTCGGCGAAATTGTTCGTGGTGTTGGCCAGCTCAGCGTATGTGTATCGCTTGGGGCCACCAGCAGCTACCCCTCTCTCTAGCTCAGCTCTATCAAACTGTTCTTCGGAGTCGCTGCTACTACCATTTGCTTCGTGTCGCCGCCGCCGCCGCCGCCGGACAAGAAAGGAGGTCCCGGCGGCGCACAGTGACAGAAATAGGAGGATAGGCACCAGGACAGATAAAAGTAGTCGTAATTTCTTCGGAAGCTTATTGGAGGTACCATCGACATGTGTTGTCGTTGCTGTGGTCTCCGACGATGCGAGTGTTGAACTGAACGACCAGGTCAGCACCCGGTGCAGCTCGGCGGACAAGCCCGTGGATGCCGAGAAGCCCACGGCGACTTCCTCCGGAAGGTAACTGCTCAGATCGATGGTCGCGTTGACGTGGTATGAACTGCCGTTGATCAGTAGATCGGCTGTCAACAGCTTCGAACCGTTGTGGTAGCTGATCGTGGCGGTCATGTCGATATTCGACGTCAGGTTCCCGGTCGGAGAGGACGTGCTGGTGGACGCCATGGAGACGATGGAGGTGTTGTCGATGCCCATATGGTTGCCGTTGATGTCGGCAGGCGGGCCATTGGACCAGGTGTCGAACTCAACGGCGACGAACACGAACCGGCTGTCCCCGGTCGAGTTGCCGCCTGCAAGAAGGCCGAGGTTCCCACCACCGCTCCCCGGCGGGATCTCGGTCGCCGACGGGTAAGGCGTGAGGAAGAAAGCCATCCCGTCTCCGGTGTTGGGCTGCTTTGGGTCCGGCGTGATCCTGAAAGTGAACGACGTGGTGAAGCTTGCCAGCAGCTTGGCGCCGCCGCCGGCACCGGCACGCCAGAGTGGAACTGGCTTGGCGTACGTGGCCCGGCCGATGCTGTCGATGGTGCCCCGATCTATGTCGTTTCTGGTCAGCTCAAGCATGCCCCCATCTATGTACGTGTTGGTGCAGTTGATCTGCACACCGCAGGCAGATGCCGGGTCGGAGAAGCTGAGGTTGAAGGAGAGCGAGGAGGCGCGAGGTACATGGGTGGAGAACAAGGAGCAGCAGACGCAGAGCAAGAAGAGCAGGGAGAGACCCAGAGGCATCTTTGTACCCATTGTTTGCACGCCTGGTTGGGAGATTAATTATGTAGAAGGATAATAACTGGAATCGATGAAGCTTGGGGATTTATTAAAAATAGATGCCTCAAGCACCAGGGGCTGATGTTGACGCCTCAACTACTAGTAGCGATGTAGATCCGTGGATTGCTTCCACACGGTGAAGAAAGAAGGGGGGCTGATGTTGACGCCTCTGTGGCACGTGCTTGACTGCTGACTGAGCCCTCAGGGCAGGTGACAATGGGACGAGTGGAGAAGGAAACTTGCATTGCTTACTAGTGAAGGTTCCGTAGACCTGGACAACTGGTTCACATTTTTCCACCTTGACTTTGTCAAAAACACACTTTTTGATTGCCTATCAGTGTCTCCACTCCACTCTGGTTTTCTGTCCTACTGATAACAACAGGCAGCGCTCAGTGCACCAAGATATCAATAGCGTGGCAACAAATATTATTCCATGGCTCAATAGTGCAGGTCCTGTACAAAGACGTACAGACAGCAGATAGGATCACAATCACAAGTGAATTTAACTGTCATCAAAACAAAACAAATAAATAACAAACAGATCAATCTTGATGTTATAGTATAAAAGGAAACAATAGACCAAATAAATAACAAAGGAAAAAATTGATTTTCACAAGGTTGAAAAGAAACGATAATCATATTGCCATATTATTAGCAACAACATTTTGGTAGGTTAGTAAGAAGAGTCCCAAAGAGACCTTGGGTTTCCGTCCCATTGATTTCTGTGGGCATATTTCACATGAAAACAAATCCATGACGTATGACTTGTTATTGTGCATGTGGACTATCACATCCAGTTTTAAGGCCAAAACTGGTTTCTAACTATATGTATACCAGGATCAAGTTTCATACATATAGTGACTTCATCAATGATAAATAGCAACAATATCACGTAAAAGAGTTACAAAAGACCTTATATTCTATCAGATAGGGACACAGTTTGTCCTGGAAACCAAGGCTCCAACACTTCACAGGCAATCGACTAGGGGCGGTACGTTGCGTACGCTTAGCAATCATCTTCAACAACTTCACACACCTTCTTCTGAGCAGCGGTTAGCAAGGGTAACTACACTTATTGTTAGTACTCAGCAAGGCCACAACAAATAACTAGAGAAAATGATTTAATATCAACTTCAAGTAAATTAATCACGTGAGGCTCCAGGCCACTCTTGTCCATGTTCGGTTGGCTGGTTCGTATCGTTGCTGGTTCGTGAAGAAGTACTGCTGGCTGGTTTGTGTGAGAGAAAAATAATGTGCTGGCTGGAAAACACTGTTCGTGTGAGGGGGCTGGCCAGCCCAGCCAACCAGCCAGCCCCAGCCGAATAGGCGGCTTGACTATGAGCACTGCTATTATAAATAGTTTTTAAAACTCTGCATAGGTTGTACACTTTCACCGGCCACAAGTCATGTTCCACACTAATGCCAAAGGTTGCAAGCCTCTTAAGAACGCCGAAGTGTGTGGCTAGGGATATCACTATGAGGCCTTTACAAAGAAAACATTAACATGTAACAATCTGCTAAGGTTTCGAGTCATAGTGAAGCATAACCCTCCCTAATCGCCGAGTTACTTAGCAAAGCATACTCCCAATGCAAGAGGACCGAGCTATACCCCATCAAATGCAACCCTTCTTGCCCATTTGGTAAGGTCATTACAAGTTAATGTTTCTAATTAATCAGCCAAGACCCTTCCATATAGTTCATGTGGTTATACTGTTTTCCCAGGTGGTTCTCCATGTTCCGATTAAAATCACCATGATATTATAAATAAGTATAATAGGAGGATGGTTAGAGACACTTGCCTTGATGGTTAGAGACAAGGCAGGGACGGACGTGGCGGGCGCCACGGCTAGTTGCGTTGTGTGTCGTGCGGCGAAGCGCGACTGAATGGATAAGGTGGGAGGTGAGGTTAGGGATAAGACTTGCTACTCACACATTCACACATGGGCTTGGACTGCTTTACGGGCTTTCCTATACAACTCTTGGCCCACTAGTCTCATGT
This sequence comes from Miscanthus floridulus, assembly GCF_019320115.1. Classification (NCBI taxonomy): domain Eukaryota; kingdom Viridiplantae; phylum Streptophyta; class Magnoliopsida; order Poales; family Poaceae; genus Miscanthus; species Miscanthus floridulus. The sequence goes on along the minus strand of NC_089589.1, from coordinate 117,344,982 downwards.
TTCTTCTTTTCTTTTAGACTTTTGTTATGAGTAAATATGCACGGATATAGAATGCCTAAAAAACGCCTAGGCACGTCTAGGCTCTAGGCGATGGGTTACCCTTTTCTAACTTTGGAGGCAAGGTTGGCTCAAGTAGTAGGTGAGATACTAGATGTTAGTTGCAAATCAACTAACAATTAGCTAAGCTATTAGCTAGAACTATTGAGATGCAAAATACCTAATTATTAACACCTAACTATTAGCTCCATGGATATAACAGGGCCTTAATAATCTTACTAGTACTTATTAGCTGTGAACTCAATTTGGTGAGGTGTGGTGGTGGCAGTAGTATTATTGTTCTTGCTGCAATGGCCTTGTTTGAGAACATGAAAAGTAAAGGCAGTAAACATTTGTGCTTGTCCAGCAACCCAACTAGTTATATGTTTTTTTGTTTGAGAACATGGATGCTTAAAGCAGTGTTTTTGTTGGGAAATTCACACCCTGTACAGCTTCTTTTGGGCCAACTTCATAAGCTTGAAAGCTTGTCATTTTTTATTCTGAAGTTTCATGGCTCCAAAAAGTATGAAAACTTTACAGTATGCTATCTTGAGCATCTAGATTCTGCAGTAATTTTCTTAGGCCCAGATCTGTTCTCTAAGTATGCTAACTTGTTTAGGCTTGTAGCTTTTGCCTTTTTCATATCTCATGTTGTAGTTGTCCAAAAATTATGAATCTTGGTTTGTATGCTAATCTGGGTATGTACTTGCTGCTATGAAATTCTCTAGTCCATATCTGTTCAGAAAGTAGCAGTTCTCTTTTAGTAAACAATACACATGAATGGTCACTCTATCAGTTAGCTGAAAATGAATAGTTAGCCTGTGGTCACTCTATTAGTTAGATAAATCACTACAACATGAACACCCCTCTTGCAACGCATGTATATCAGCCATTAAAGTACCTATAGTATGATAACAGTTCTAGAAAATATTTTCTGATCATAAAAAATTAAATATTAGTGTACTGATGGTAAATTCATACCACTCTAACTCTTAAGATTATCTTGCAAAAGCAATGAAATTTAAGATAGGAGCTATAATCTGGAGACTACAACATAGAAAATTTAAGAATACACCTTCCACGCAAACTTCTGTACAAAAGAAGGAACTGTGTGTTACTTGCCTGCTACTAGTAGTGCTAGGGACATTCTGATTCAGATTATCATCAGGTTCTAATTATTGGCCTAAGCCAGATTATTTTTTGGTGGCAAATTTGGTATAGAGGAACACATAAATATGGTAACATATGTAGTACGTGATTATTAACTGTAGAGCCCCTTAACTATATATCGAAAGGATTTTGATCTCTTCTACAGAGCTGATGCTTTGTCTTGTGTATGAATCTACTATAGCGAGCTGGTGGGTTGTCCATGCATGCAGGGGGTACATGCATATATATATATAGAGCAGTTGAGATTCTGAAGTGGTCAGACAGCTGGGCCGGCTTGCTCTACTGAAATTGTCTCAGGGTGTAGTGCCTCCCGTGAAAGCAACAATTTTGATTTGGTCAACACGTACGGTTTTGAGTAGATCAATACTACTACCATGGCCCCCGTCATGGATGACAATAAGACATCGTTGCTGACTGGTTCTGTGACTGTTATTTTGTTGGATAAGGTCTTTGGCAAGTAACTAAACTCAACAATAGCATGTTATTAAAGCTAGACAGATTCGATAATAACTCATTTGATTCGTTTCATACCATTCATACTGCTGGCTTTTAATGAAGTTGGCTCCCAGAATCCCATGCTGTCTTCCCCGAAAAAGGAAGAAGAAGCTGATGTTGTCTAGCAGAAAATATCATGAAAAAATACCAAAAAATAACAGTTTCTTAGTCCCAGGCATGGCCTCGTCAGGTTAGTTACCCCTACATATATGTGTATATTGCTTCAAATAGACAACTGCTGATGGTCAGAGCATGCTAACCCTGATAGCTACCGAGTCAATCCAGCCATGTTGCTCTACTCCGTGACTTGTTCCCATCCTCACCTAACATTTCTGCTGCTACTACACATATATACACACGCCCACACCCTCTCTCCACCAAAGCATCAACTGCACAAACACATTCATCAGCTAGCACCAGTTCTAGAAAATACCTTTGCTGATTTGTCTAAGATAATTCATTTTGAGAACTGCAATATACCTTTGCTTCATACAGATTGGCCTAGTGTTTTAGAAAAAAAATGTCCATCTGGTGGTGAATCATAACTGAACCACAACTGATTTTGTGCTTTTGTGTTCTAGAAAATTGCAAAACAGGCAAGGTACTAATTTTTTAAGAGATGATAGGGTGAATGGCTAACATTCTTGTCGGATATCTATACCCGGGTATCCGAGCCAAAGGATTAATGAGCACCACGTCACCTCATCTGATGGTTAAAGGCGCAACTACGGCCTCGTCCGACTCCGAGGGCGAGGTTTCCGCCTCGTCCGACCCCCGGGGGGCGGGCCACGCCTCGTCCAACACCGAGGACGAGGTTGCCGCCTCGTCCGACCCCAAGGGGCCGGACCACGCCTCGTTCCACTACCGACCCCCAGGGGTCGGGACACGCCTCGTTTGGTCCCACGGGGAGGGTCCCGCCTCGTCCGACCCCCGAGGGTCGGATTCCGTCTTGCCCGGCCCCAAGGGAGAGATTTCCGTCTCGCCCGATCCTTGGGGGTCGGATCTGCTACCAGAAGAAAGCGGTGGTCCCAAGGTAGGACCCGAACCGCCTCAACCACTACGGCATGGAGGCGCACGCCCGGGAGCACGTCTCGGACGCTTCCTGATGCGACTGGCGGTCGCATCGGGCCACACTGGGAGACTCGCATCGCCCACAGTGACAGACGCACAATCACTATGCTACTCACTCCCTGTGTGGCCACTGAGCAGCATGCTGGTCAGCCACGCCGCCCGCCGAGGCGGGGTGGGACATTACGACTCGCTGACAACGCCAGGGCATGGCATTGTCAGAGGACAGGTGACCTGCAGGGAACTGTCCCTATCACCGCCTGCTGTGTCAGCGGGGCCCATATGAAGGAAAAGGAAGGCCTGGCGACCCTGAAGACTTCCTTGGCCTCTTGGTTCTCTTTTTTCTCCCATTGTAACCCATGCTTTCCCCTGGCCTATAAAAGGGAAAGCAGGGCATCCCACTAAGGGAGATCGACTCATCAATTCATCAGTACACCACGTCGCATATCACATGGCATCACACCAGAGACTTGGGCGCTCCTCCCTCTCTCGCCAGTTTGTAACCCCCTACTACAAACTCAGTGATAGTAACACGAGCAGCTCAAAACTGGACATAGGGACATTCGGCCCGAACCAATATAATCCTTGTGTCCTCTTAGCACACCATCCGGGTCAGACGTACAATATACAAATTTACTAGCCGGTGCTTACTCGAAACACCGATAGTTGGCGCGCCAGGTAGGGGTCTTTTGCGCGTTCAACACCAACACTAGGCCTCAAATGGCTAATCACAACATCGGTTGGGTCCCAGGCAAACACGTGCGCTTTGAGGACCTAGACTTCATCGTCATGACAGAGGGAGAGCTGGCACGTACGCCCATCGTCATTCAACCCCTCCACTCCGCTGGCCTCGACACAATCGCCGAGGCGCTCGAGGAGCTACGGCTGCATACGCCAAAGGCCCACACCCCCGGGAGCGGCCAGCTCCTTGACTTCGACTACGGGAGGTTCGAGCGCTAGCTCAGCGCCTTCCTAGGACCCCAGTCGTCCCCGGAACACTTGTGCCACCTCACCTTCTTGTTCGCCAACATCATGGTGTAGCTTACCAGAGGAGAGCCGCTCTCCCTAGAATACCTCATCCGGAGCACCCGGACAGTGCTCCTGTTCGGTCTCTGCAATGCCGCAGAGACCGTTGGCCACCTTGTGGCACAACGCATGATTCCATCCCCCGCGAATGACGAGTTCGTGGGGATGATCGAACACATCGTAGAGTCTTTCCGCGACCTCCTCATAGAGGAGCCAGAGACACCCTCTGTCTCTAACTCCAGCAAGGGGAGCCATCACCCCTCTCGTGAATGCTTCATGACAGGTACTCCCGAGAGTCACGTCGAAAACATCCATGAGGAGGATGCTACACCAATGAATGGCCTCAATGATGAGGCCAAGAGGGAGACAGCGGCCCCACCTTGCGTACGGGTGGAGCAGCTAAAAGCCCGACACCAAGAGCTTGAGGAAGCGTGACACCAAGAGACGGTGGACGCGCACGCGCCATGACCTATGACATGAAATAGAGGATCGTCGAAGATGATCAAGTGCTCCCGCATTTTGCCCGGGCAAGCCAGAACATCGCTGTTGTGGTAGCCTTGCTCAGTGGGCTTTCGGAGCCTGCGACGCCCGAGGATCGATGGGCCCACCGCGAGGTTCGCAAGCTACTCGAGCGTGCCGCTGCGCAGTAGGCCGAGAGCTCACTGTCTCGGTGAGGGGAGCTAAGATGCCAGCCAGCACATGCCCTTAGTGTGGCCCGACAAGGATGCATCAGCCCACCAAGCGCTACACGGCGGTAGGCCGTGCATCACGATTTCGATGCAGGAATGCCTCGGCCGCAACCGTGATGCCGCGACACCCTTGATGCCCGCCAGCGTACCCGCAATGATGCGGGGGAGGGGGCTAGCCGTAGTTACCACCCTCGATGGGGCGAACACTATGACTATGAGGAGAACTAGAGTCATAGCCCCGAGCCAACGGGGCCCTAGGCTTTCGGTTGGCGTATCCTCGAGGCGGCACTCCCGCCCTGATACCGCCCATCGACTAACGTCCCAAAATACTCTAGGGAAATGAACCCCGACTTGTGGCTCGAGGACTATCGGCTCACCTGCTGGGCCGGCGGGGCGGTTAGTGATGACTTCATCATCCGCAATGTCCCCCTATTTCTAGCCAACTCGGCACGAACATGGCTGGAGCACCTTCCGCCCAACTACGTTCAGAGTTGGGTAGACCTAAAACAAATCTTCGTGGGGACCTTCCAGGGCACCTACGCATGCCCTGGGAACCCCTAGGACTTGAAGAACTGCCGATAGAAGTCGGGAGAGACTCTCTACAAGTACATTCGATGCTTCTCCCGGTAGTGCAACGAGCTCCCCAAAGTCGCCGATGCCAATGTCATCAGGGCCTTCCTATCAGGGACCACCTACGAGTCCCTGGTCCATAAGTTGGGACGTAAGGGCCCATGGACTACCAAGGAACTCCTCAACATCACGACTAGCCATGCTTCTGGCGAGGAGGTGGTTAGAGCAATTTTTTATCGCTCTAGGGGTAAGGCAAAGCAGGACGAGGATGCCGACAAAGGCCCCTCTAACTGTTCGAATAAGAAGAAGAACTAGAAAGGGTGTGGGGGCTCGCTCGTGGCTGCTGCCGAGCGAAAAGACGATCGAGCACCGGCCGAGGGCACCCTTGACCTATCACTTCGACAAGCTGCTCGAGGGGCCATGCCCAAACCACGCCTTCCCCGTCAAGCACATATATAAAGACTGCTCCCTCATGAAGCATTTCTTCACCGATGGCTCCAAGAAATGGGAGCAGAAGAAGCCCAAGGCAGAAGCCGATGATGCCAGAGAGAAGGACGGTGACTTTCCATCGCTGGATGGCTACCTCATGATCTTTGGTGGGCCAGAGGCATACGGCTCCAAGCACCGACAGAAGCTTGCGCACCAAGAGGTCTAAGAAGCCAAGCCCACCACGTCCGCTTTCCTCAAATGGTTAGGATTTCCCATAACCTTCGATCGATCCGACCACCCGGATATTGTTGCATACCCAGGCAGGTACCCGCTCGTGGTCGACCCTATCGTTGGCATGAAGCAGCTCACCAAGGTACTAATGGATGGAGGCAGCAGCCTCAACATCATGTACACCGAGATGCTCGATGCAATGGGCATCGACCGAGCGTGCATACGGCCGACCAGGGCGCCTTTCCACAACATCATGCCGGGAAAGCAGGCCATACCAATCGGGCAGATCGACCTGCCCATCACCTTCAGGGATTCATCCAACTACAGGACAGAGACCCTCACCTTTAAGGTAGTCGGGTTCCCCCCAGTCTACCACGCCATTTTGGGGCAACCGTGTTACGTGAAGTTCATGGTCGTTCCCAATTACACCTACCTCAAGCTGAAGATGTCGGGCCCACGTGGGGTCATCACCATTGGCACTTCTTTTCAGAGGGCCTACGAGTGCGAGGTTGAGAGTTGCGAGCTCGCTTCAGCGACCCTCACTTCCGAGGAGCTCACAGCCATCGGGAAGGACATCGCTGAAGGAGCGCCCGACGCGAAGCGAACGTCTGGATCCTTTTAGCCTGTGGAGAACATCAAGGAGGTCCTCGTTGACCCCGACAACTCCACCAACAAGACGGTTTGTATCGGCACCGCCCTCTCCCCCAAGTAGGAAGGCACGCTCGTCGACTTCCTCTGCACCAATCGAGACATCTTCGCGTGGAAACCCTCGGATATGCCGGGGATTCCAAGGCAAGTCGCTAAGCATGCCTTGACGATCAAGCCAGACTCCAGGCCAGTCAAACAACGCCTTCACCGCTTCAATAAGCAGAAGCGGAGGCTCATCGGCGAAGAAATCTCTAAGCTCTTGGCGGCCGGTTTTATCAAGGAAGTATACCACCCAGAGTGGTTATCCAATCCTGTTCTTGTAAAAAAGAAAAGTGGGAAATGGAGAATGTGTGTCAACTACATGAGCCTCAATAAGGCATGTCCAAAAGATTCGTTTCCTTTGCCATGCATAGATCAGGTAGTTGACTCGACCTCAGGGTGCGAAACCCTATGCTTCCTTCATGCGTACTTCGGCTATCATCAAATCGCGATGAAAGAGTCGGACCAGCTCGCGACTTCTTTCATCACTCTGTTTGGATCGTTCTGCTATGTTACGATGTCGTTCAGACTCAAGAACATCGGGGCTATGTACCATCACTGCATGACCAAATGCTTTGGAGACCGCATCGGGTGGACCATTGAGGCTTACATGGATGACATCGTAGTCAAGTCCAAGCATACTGACCAGCTCGTGGCCGACCTAGAGCAAACCTTCGGGAAGCTCTAGGAGAACAGCACCAAGCTCAACCCCAAGAAATGCATCTTTGGGGTCCCAAGAGGCATGCTGCTCGAATTCATCATCTCTGAGCGTGGCATCAAAGCCAACCCAGTAAAAATCTTAGCCATCATGAAGATGGGCCCAATTCTGAACCTAAAGGGAGTTTAGAAGATTACCGGGTGCCTCGCAGCGCTTAGTCGCTTCATTTCACACCTCAGTGAGCGGGGGCTCCTCCTTTACTAGCTCCTAATGAAAACCGACCGATTCACGTGGACGCCTAAGGCTCAGGAGGTGCTTGACAAGCTCAAAGTGCTCTTGACAAAGGCCCCGATTCTAGTCCCACCGGCTGAGGGAGAGCCGCTCCTACTCTACGTCGTAGCTACAACTCAGGTGGTTAGTGCTGCCTTGGTTGTAGAACAGGGAGAAGAGGGACACGCCCTCAAGGTACAGCGCCCCATGTACTTCATTATTGAGGCCTTGTCCAACTCCAAGACATGCTACCCCTAGATCCAGAAGCTCCTTTACGCTGTCCTGATCACCAAGAGGAAACTACGCCACTACTTCGACTCACACCAGGTGACCGTCGTGTCATCCTCCCCCCTCAATGAGGTTATCTAGAACCGGGAGGCCATGGGGAGAATTGCAAAATGGGCGCTTGAGCTGATGGATTAGGGTGTCACGTATGCCCCACGAATGGCCATCAAGTCTTAGGTGCTGGCTGACTTTGTGGCCGAATGGACCGAGACCTAGATGCCACTGGTGGTCGTGGATCAGGAGTACTAGACGATATACTTTGATGGATCACTGATGAAGAAGAGCATCGGTGTTGGGGTGGTTTTCGTTTGCCCCCTTGGGGTGCGCATGAGGTATGCAATTCACATCCACTTCCTGATTTCAAATAATGTGGCTGAGTACAAGGCACTCATCAATGGTTTGCACATCACCATTGAGTTGGGCATCCGACTGCTTGACATCCGAGGCGACTCGCAACTAGTTATCGACCAGGTCATGAAGGAGTCAAGCTGTCACAACGCCAAGATGGCTGCGTATTGTCATGAACTCTGGCGGTTGGAGGACAAGTTCGACGGCCTTGAGCTCAACCATATCTCGAGGTGGCTCAATGAAGCAGCCGACACCTTTGCGAAGATGGCATCGAGTCAAGAGCCGGTCCCCACCGACATCTTCGCTAGTGACCTACATAAGCCCTCTATCCGATACGAGGAACTAGAACAGACCGGCAATGAGCCACTAGTTCTGGGCTTGGGGGCTGACCGACCCTTAGTTCCATCTGACCTAGAGGTCATGGAACTCGTTGAAAACCCAGTGGTAGATCCCGACCCTCCAACCAACTAGAGAACACCTTATCTCGATTGCCTCCTCCATGAGGTGCTCCCTGTCGACAAGACGGAGGCCCATCGGCTCATGCATCATGCCAAGTCCTTCGTCATCATCGAAGGGGAGCTCTACAAGCATAGCCTCACTGGAATCCTGTAGCGCTGCATCCCCACCGAGCAGGGGAAGGTCGTGCTGGAAGACATCCATGGAGGGTTCTGCGGACATCACGCCGCACCTAGAACCTTGGTCAGAAACGCATTCCGACAAGGTTTCTACTGGCCAACCGCGGTGGCCGATGCCGAGCAGGTCGTACACACCTGCAAAGGATGCCAGTACTATGCTCAGCAAACTCACCTACCAACCCAAGCACTCTAGCTGATCCCCATCATATGGTCGTTCATGGTCTGGGGGCTCGACCTGGTAGGGCCCCTCAAGAGGGTGCCCGGGGACTTCATGCACTTACTTGCCACCGTAGACAAGTTCATGAAGTGGATAGAGGCTCGGCCAAACACCGTGATCAAATCCGAGCAGGCCGTGTTGTTGTTCATGGACATCATCCACCGATTCAGAGTCCCAAACTCCATCATAACTGACAATGTCGCATAGTTCACGGGGAAGAAATTCCTCCGGTTCTGCGATGACCATCACATCCATGTTGATTGGGCTGCCGTAAAGCATCCCCGCACAAATGGGTAGGTCGAGCACGCAAACGGCATGGTCCTATAGGGCCTCAAGCCTAGGATCTTTAACCAGTTGAACAAGTTTGGCTGACGGTGGGTCACCAAACTTCCCGTGGTACCCTGGAGCCTAAGGACGTCCAACAGCCGAGCAACTGGTTACACACCATTTTTCATGGTCTACGACTCCAAAGCCATCCTCCCAACCGACCTCGACTACAAAGCGCCGAGGGTCAAGGCCTACAACGAGCAGGGAAATGAAGCGTCTTTAGACGATGCCATGGACCTACTTGATGAAGTGCACGATATGGCCCTACTCTGTTCTGCCAAATACCAGCAGGCGCTATTATGGTACCATAGCCAACGTGTGCGGGATCGCGCCTTTGGCGTAGGCGATTTAGTCCTCCGCCGCATCCAGAGCAACAAAAATTGCTACAAGCTTTTGGTGCCATGGGAAGGACCATACATCATCGCAGAAGTACACCGACCCGGCACCTACAAGCTCAAGACTGAGGATGGCAAAGCCATCGCCAACACCTGGAACATCGAATAGCTATGTTGCTTTTACCCTTAGCTTTTTCGTTCCAAAGCTTTCAATATGCTTATCGAACTGAGCAATGTTTCTGCAAAAACCAAAAAATGTTACCTCGTACAGGATTCGCTTCTGATCTGATCGATCTTCAGTAAACACCCGTACATATACTCAGTAACATTTTCTCATCTGACCCTTCCTTTTTTATGACAAGACTTAGAAATAAGAGTTGCCAAAAACTAACGATGAGTAAAACTGGTTGGAACGCAAAAGCCTACACCCCAATGGCTACAGCATCGCTTGCTCACCAGCGTGATCATTACATAGTCGCTCTCAACTTAAGTTTCCAATGCCTTAACATAAAACAAGGGTCGGATCGAAACAAACTTTATATATATATAAGTCTTTACAAAAAGACCGACGCCAGATTCAGCTATCTAATTAAACACTCTTGGGCAGGATTTCTTCTTCGAACTTCTCCACCAGGTCATGCGCCGGGGGCTTCACTTCCTTCTCAATTTCACCTAGCTCGACATCGGTCTAGCCAGGCGCGAAGCCCTCATTGATCATCGGCAGGTCGATGTTGATGTAGTGGGAGCGAGCAACGGTGAACGCGCAATGGACGCTGCTGTGCAGGGCCACCCTTGCGAGCGTGCGTGCTCTATCTAGGATCTAGGTAACCCGGACTACGAGCGAGCTCATCTCCATAGCCGGGGCGACCCTAAGGTCATCGAAGACCAACTTGACGGCAGCACACAAGGCATCGTGATCGTCACTCTCTGACTGGAGTTGACTTCGCACCTCGAAGAGTTGCCTCTGTAGGGCTGCCCAAGCCGAACACCAAAGAGCATCAGAAAATCAACTGCGAACATCAAGCAAAAAGGTAACTTGAGCCTCACCTGTCACTTGCTCCTTGAGGACCATCTTCTCCCTCTAGAGCATGCCGACATCCCAGCCAAGGCGGCGGCCAGGCCCTTGGCTTCCTCCTTTGATTTCCACTCGTTTTTTAGAGCGTGTCGAGCAAGGTCGAGGGCCAGGCGAAGTCATCCAAGCTCTGCGGCATCTTCCCCGGCCCTAGTGACCGCAGCCTTGAGCTTGTCCTCGGCCTCTCTAGTGTGTTAATGGGCTTCCTGTTCCTTGGCTTGGAGGCTCGCCACTTCCTCCTGTAGCCACGGTACTTCGGCAGCAAGCCCCCAGACCTCCCTCTTGCGATGGAGGAATAGGGACTTCTCCTAGCTGCGCATCACAAGGGACTTCAAAAAATCAGGTTAGAATCATATAAATAGGGCTTGAAGGTAGAAAACATGAAGACACGACAAACTTGGCCGGCCGGGGCGATGTCAGCCTTCAACACCCCCAACGCATCGGTTGTGGAGCGGACTATGGACTCAAGTCCTGAGCACATGCTCGTCTAGTCCTTCTCCTCCACCGGGTCATTGAGAGTGAACACCGAGTCGCTCGAGCCCAGCCGCCTAGCCCATTGGAGCCAGTCTCCTCCCCACGCAAGCGGATCGTCGCCCACTCGGATGAGGGATCAGGAGGACCTAGCCCCAACCAAGGGGTCAGCCGTCGCAACCGTTGGTGTCGGCCCAATGGGGGGTGACGGTACCCCCTCCATCGTCGGCGCTCCTCCGGGAGTGGACCCCTCGATGGTAGAGGAGGCTAGCAGCTCGGGCTTCAAGGTCCAAGCCATTGTCGTGTCTGCAGGGGACACCCCGGTCATGCCTCCTCCCGTCTACCCCGCCTCAAGCGTGTTGGCCGGCGTGGGCACCGATCCCACGAGCGCCTCCTCTGACATGATCGGTGCCTCCACCTCCCCTGCTTCCCCAGGCAGCACCATGTCCGCCTTGACACCATCATGGCGTGCCCCCGGCACCACGCTAGACGGCTCCTAGGGGGTTGGCCGACGCGCCAGGATCTTCTGTGGCGCCAACATCAGGGGTCTGTGGGGGCCAGCCCTGCGGAAAGCACCAACGTCACACAAATGAAATCTGAGAACACAACAAAAGGACGAAGAGGTCATTAACTCACCTCAATGCCATTACCCGAGATTGTTTCAGGGGCTGACTGCTTGACTCCGACTCTGCCACGTAGGCAATCGGACGCTTCGATCCCCCGGCAGGGTCGGTCAGAGTGGGGCAGACTTGCTTCAGCAACCTCAGGGTCGCATCCGCCCCCACCAATCTTAGAGGAGCATTGGGGTCGGTCGGAATGCGGCAGACTTGCTCCACCAACCTCAGGGGCGCGTCCTCCCCCACCGATCTTAGAGGCGTGTCCTCCTCGGTTCGTGTTAGGGCATGCTATGGAATCAGGGTCAAGTTGACCTACCCCACGTCGGCCTACTCATCCTCAAGCGCCAGCGTGCCCCATGAGATGTTGGGGTCAGACTCTTCCTCCTCTTCCTCCTCGTCGTCATCGATCTCCTTCGAGCCTTACTAGCACCTTCCATGTTGGAGCCTCGCTCGCTCCTTCTTAGCCCTCTTCCGCTCCTTCTTCGCCTTCGCCGCCTTAGCCGTAGCGCGGTTCGCTGCCCTCCGCACTGCATCCTCTGGCAATGGTGGGTCGGAATCATGGGCGATAAGGCCAGGCTGCAAATCCTAGTGGTTAGAATCTAAGAATAGAGGAGGGTCGGCCAAGGAAAGAAACTTGAAGAAGGCTTACCAGTTCAATGATACCCACATCCGACCGCATTGCGGGATGCCCCGGGACTAGGTACACTAGGGCAAGATCCACCGATGGATCTGTTGGGAACTCCATCACCTCCTTAAGGTGTTGTGCCATTTCATCGATGCTAAGGGCCTCACCGGCAACCATCACCGTCCCTTCTGGCGTGGAACCCAGTGTCATCTTGTACATTGGAAGGGCACGTGCCATTAGCGGCGCCAGCCTCCTGACATGGTACGCTTCGATGATGCCAGTACCATAAAGGCCGTGGCACTTCAGAGTCGTGAGGGCCTTAAGCAGGTTGCTGAGCCTCTTCTCCTCCTTCTTAATGGGCCCTATCTCCACACCTCCGGCACCTCCTCGATCTGGTGGCCAGTGAAGATCGACAGGGGTGTGGCATCATCGTTCTTCAGGTAGAACCAGAGCTTATGCCACCCCTTGTTGGACTTCAACAAAGGGATGGACATGTACTTCAACGCCCAGCTGCCCCATAGATGGATGCTCATGCACCCCATCGGCACCGCCAGGTCCGGCTTCTTCTTCTCCTTCTTCTTCTGCAGCTCGATCACAAAGAAGTACTTCCTTAGCTCGAAGTGGGGCTCGATCCCCAGATACCCCTCACACAGCATGACAAAGGCCAAGATGTGCTAAATCCTACTGGGATTCAGATGTTGCAGCTCTAGCTCGTAGTAGTGTAGCAGCCCTCGGAGGAATCGGTGGGGAGGAGTCGTGAACCCCTGCTCATGGAAGGCGATGAAGGAGATGAAGTAGCCATCAGGCATCGATGGCACATCGTTGCCACTATGTATGATCCACTCCATCCCCATGGTCCTTGCACAGAGAAGGCCCTTCTTGACTAGACCCTCCATGCGAGCATGGAGAACATCAGAGCGAGGCCACGGTTCCATCGAGGAATGAGGATGGCAATGCAGGAGATCCGACGGTGGCGTAGGGCTGGAGAGCAAGAACATCACCGGTAGCAGAGCAGAAATAGGGGAATAATGGACGGAACTCAAGAGCAAAAGGCAGAAAGATTGGAAAGGCAAGGATGCGGCTGCGTGTATGGAGGCTAGGAGGAAACCGCTTCATTTATAAGTTAAGGGCAGAATGGGCAAGGGGCGAACTACCCGCCTAAATTAACACGCCACACGCCCCACCAGACCCATTTCCTTCGGGGCTCGAGCCCTCATTATTTCTCGCAGCATCAGCCACGTCACTACCTCGAGAGACGAGTGCATGCCTATCACAAATCTTCCCCGCAAAGGATCTGTCGGGCGACGGTTCAACTTCAAAGGCCACGGGCCACCGCAGGTAAGAGGGATACGGAGCTAAAATGCTCCTATGGCCCATTAACGCCCTAGAGTTCAAAAGCTAGCCCACTGGTGGGTTCACGGCCGCTCTAGGGCACCTTAGAGTGAGGGGAGGTTAAGGACAGGCCCGCTAGCGGCCAATACCCAAAGCGCGTGAAGCGCCACGGGCGTCCTGACCCTCATTTCGAGTCTTGGATGATGCAAGGTCCATGGTTTTTCCCCAAAAGAAAGGCATCGAGCCCTTGGACTGGTCAAACAGATCCGGGAACTATATGGACCCGCCACCAAGAATCTGGAGTCAGTCACCAACTGACCTCGAACCAGGCCCCCATGAAGGGGATGCCGGGGCTCCACTCGAACAAGCTCATTAACAACTCACTGAGCACTGTGCTCTGTCCAGCAAGGAAAGCGTGGCACGGCTCAGCCCCTTCGTTCTAGCGAATGAACGCATGAGGGACGACGATCACAAGATGAACTGACCCCGACTAGACCCCCGCTATGCGCGGGGGCTCGGGGGCTCGACATTGCAAAGAGACCGAACACGCGGTCGCAGACCAACGACACGTGTCATACACAGCTCGCCATCCTGCAAAAATGACCATAATGAATAGTACTCCCATGCACCCTCAAGCGATGGATCGCCAAAAGCCTTTGTGGTAGTGTCTCACTCCTCCAAAGGCTCAAGGGCTACACCCACCAAGTGCGCTCGTGCGCACCCGGTGGAAAATGGATTACCAACGCATCTCCACCTCGAGGGCTAGGCACTCGTGTCTACTTTGCTAGTCCCCCACATAGAGGCTTGATACCTAAATCCGACTCAGTTACCCTATGTGGAACAACGAACTGAGGGGAAAACACCGAAGTTCCAATAAATGACCCGCCCCCATGGCGCAACGGCCGCAGGAGCAACAAATCACGAAAAAGCCTTTGCAGGAGTATCTCACTCCTCCAAAGGCTCGGGGGCTACTGTCGGATATCTATACCCGGGTATCCGAGCCAAAGGATTAGTGAGCATCACGTCACCTCATCCGATGGTTAGCGGCACAACTACAGCCTCGTCCGACTCCGAGGGTGAGGTTTTCGCCTCGTCCGACCCCTAGGGGGTGAGCCACGCCTCGTCTGACGCTGAGGATGAGGTTTCCGCCTCGTCTGACCCCAAGGGGCCGGACCACGCATCTTCGACTACCAACCCCAAGGGGCCGGGACATGCCTCGTTCGGTCCCACGGGGAGGGTCCCACCTCGTCTGACCCTCGAGGGTCGGATTCCGTCTCACCTAGCTCCTAGGGAGAGATTTCCATCTCGCCCGATCCTTGGGGTTGGGTCTGCTACCGGACGAAAGCGGTGGTCCTAGGGTAGGACCCGAACCGCCTCAACCACTATGGCATGGAGGCGCATGCCCGGGAGCACATCTCGGATGCATCCTGATGCGACTAGCGATCGCATCGGGCCATGCTGGGAGACTCACATCACCCACAGTGATGGATGCATGGTCACTATGCTACCCACTCCCTGTGTGGCCGCTGAGCAGCATGCTGGTTAGTCGCGTCGCCCGCCGAGGCAGGGTGGGACGTTACGACTCGCTGACAACGCCAGGGCATGGCATTGTCAGAGGACACGCGATCGATAGGGAGCTATCCCTGTCACCGTCTGCTGTATCAGCGGGGCCCATATGAAGGAAAAGGAAGGCCCGACGACCCTGAAGACTTCCTTGGCTTCTTGGTTCTCTTTTTTCTCCCATTGTAACCCATGCTTTCCCCTGGCCTATAAAAGGGAAAGCAGGGCATCCCACTAAGGGAGATCGACTCATCGATTCATCAGTACACCACATCGCATATCACACGGCATCACACCAAAGACTTGGGAGCTCCTCCCTCTCTCGCCAATTTGTAACCCCCTACTACAAACTCAGTGCTAGTAACACGAGCAGCTCGAAACTGGACGTAGGGACATTCGGCCCAAACCAGTATAATCCTTGTGTCCTCTTAGCACACCATCCGGGTCAGACGTGTAATATATAAATTTACTAGCCGGTGCTTACTCGAAACACCGACAATTCTGCAATCTAAAAGAAATTATGGTATTAATCATGAATGCCTGAGGCCTGGTCCTCTTCTCCTCGCACCGTAAAAATGCCACAAGTAGTTGAAACTGCTAAGTCAAGTGTTTTCTATGACAGGATTTTTGTTCTCAGATGTAAGTCTGTCTGTAATTGTAATCCTTATTGTGTTCACTCTATTGTACTTATTCAGATTATCATAATTATTGGCCTGAGCCAGATTGGTTTTTAATGATGGATTGTATATATTCTTATGAATTGGACTTGTAATGCTAGTTTATGTAATGCTCTTGTCCTTGTGGTCAGATTTGAATTATATATGTTCTGGTTAGATTTGAATTATATATGTATATGTATATATATATATATATATATATATATATATATATATATATATATATATATATATATATATATTTGAATTTTTTTTTGTGAAAAAATATATTGTAGGGACGGTTTTACACTAAACCGCCCCTACAAACAGGTATTATAGGGGCGGCTGGTACTACAGCCGACCCTACAAATCTATTTTGTACAAATCGATTTGTAAGAGCGGTCTGAGAACCGCCCCTACAAATGCATGATTTGTAGAGACGGTATGGTAGGGGCGGCTGGCTGAGCCGCCTCTACAAAGCCTCACCAGCCGTCCCTACTAATCCTTTCTGTGGTAGTGTCATGCATGCATATGGTCTCATGGACGAGCTGGTGCGTGATGGAGCTCATGCACCACTAACCCTAGAAGATTTATGACAATTTTGGCGGCCTCTCCACTGCACGATCGAAAGCCATGCATCCACATCAGAGTTCGTTCGACTCAGCATGCAAAAGTCTCTTTTAACAATCAATAAACCTCTAGCTATAATGTGACTATGTGTGCATAAAGGGTGTGTGTGGTTTGAGGAATGAAGTGGTCTATCTTCTTCTCATTCCTCACTTTTTTTATTTGGTTGGTGGAATGGAATGAGTTGATCCATCACCACCTTATTCCTCACAAGCTAATAATTAGTATATGCATGGTTTCAAAAAAAATTAGTTTATGCATAAGGAATAGGTTGATTCCATGGGATGAACTCATAGTCATGATGCATCACCTCATGAAGCATGAGGTGACTCCAAATTAAACACGCCAAAAGTATTGGGCCAATTCACCAACAGCTAGCAAACACAAATTCATCACTAATAAGGGGGTGTTTGGATCCCTAGGACTAAACTTTTCCCTGTCACATCAGATGTTTAGATTTTAGGAGGACTAAACATGAGGTAATTATAAAACTAATTGCATAGGTTATGGCTAATTTGCGAGACGAATCTATTAAGCCTAATTAATCCATGATTGGCCCATGTGATGCTACAGTAAACATGTGCTAATCATGGACACTCATGCACTATATCCTGCTGATGATCGAAGCCAAATATTTCCTAACAATAGATCAGCAACACTGTTAATTTCTTAAATAAATTTAAATGGTAGTTTTGGTAATATGGTATGCTAACCAAGTATTTACACTATAACAAAGTAGTATATTAATTCTGTCAATATGATATGCACATGGTTGAGTACTACTCTTCTAAAGCTATTTTCTTTGAATTTGTATCAGCTGAACACAGTTTCCTACTATAAACTTTAGACAATCTCTGAATTTGTCTTCATGCATCAATCTTTAAATGTCGCCTCTTATAACCAAAATAAGTAATGGACATTAGATAGAACTGAGTTGTTGTGTATATATAGCTTAGTATGTCACAGGCATGGTATTTTTGTCAAATAAATTTTAACTTAATAATGAGCAGGTGCTATATATATAATATGATTAATATCTCTAATTGAACCACCCGCGCTGCTGTGATTTTTTATTAGCGGGAATATATATAATGTATCCTGGTCTCTATTATATTTATTTGAACATGCATACAGCCATATATGTTGATGTATATGTTAAAATATTTGCATAGGTCTACATGCTAATGTTCCATATATGTGTATTCATATGTTCTCAAAGATACAGTTTTGACCATACACAAATGCAAATAAAAGTAAAGAAAAAGTATATCCTATCTTAATTATATCACAAATATAATCAACTGTTGGTCCCTCAATAAAAAGTCAAAAGCCCATGTTTATTAATAGGATTGAAGGAGGGAACCAGATGTTGTGCTAAATGAAAAAGTGCATCAGAAGGAAGAGCAAAGAATGTTAATCCCGACATATATATTCCTATATATTGTTGGCGCACATATTTAATACTTTAGAAACAAATTTTCTAATGACTTTCCAACCGACAAGGAAATAATATTTGAATTACCATATGCAATTTAATGATCCATGTACATCCGTAGTATAAAGATATTGACACACTATTTTATTAGCATAGGAAAAAAAGTAAAACAATTAAACTTTACAAAAAATAGTATATAACCATCTTCTCCACGTACTGATGACAGAAGATGGTCTTCCATGTAACGGCGAATACAACCTACGTTGCCAAGATCAACAAGGTGATCTACCAATGCTCCTCCTTTCTTCTATACACTACGTGAAAAATAGTTTGTAGCAACGGGGCTTCTTTAGGGGCGGCTGGCATTGGAGCAGCCCCTATAGTGGTATGCTCGGGCTCCAGCACAGTAGCCGCCCCTATAAATGGCACAGTAGAGGCGGCTAGTAATATGAGCCGCCCCTACAAATACATCGATTTGTAGGGGTAGCTGGTATGTAGAGGCGGCTATTACCGACCGCCCCTGCTATGTCCATTTGTAGGGGCAGCTAAATCACCAGCCGCCCCTACAAATGGCCGATGTATATATAGCACCTTCTTCCATGACTTCACTTTCCCCAAACTTTTCTCTTCCACCGAGCTACAGCCATTCGCTGCCCCCAACCCTCTCCTTCCCCTCACCGCTCGAAGCTATCCGGCGGCCGCAGCGCCTTCCCCTCACCGCACCGTAGCCATGGGGCGTCCCCATCCCCTCTCCTGCTCGGCTGCTCCTCTCCGCACCACAGACATTCGCCGCCGTGCCGCACCGTACCCATCGGCCGCTGCCACTCCTGTCACTTGCGCCGCCACCACCAATGCCCGGTGTCGCTACGGGCGGCCCAAAGCCACCAGCCAGCGCGGGACGCCTGGTCCGACAGTGTCGCGAATCTCTGACGCCCGGGGCGCCGCGCCGGTTCCGAGGGGCCGAGCGAATCTGCATCGGGGCGCCGCCAACCGGGGATCGAGGAGCTCAGTGGTCGGGTACCGGGCGGTGAGCGGCGAGCGGTCAGCCTTTTCCGTTTATCCTCTCCCTCTGAACTCATCCCCTAAGAGGTCTTCACATCTGAGCATACCCATTAGTGTGTAGGGTATTAGTGCCTAGATTTTGGTGTAAGTGACTGGAAATTTGTTTCTGCTCTTTACACCAGCTGAAGCTTCTCCAACATTGATGGTAATGTGTAGTTGTGCTCTTTCTTGGCGCAATTTATTCTTTCTTATATGGCAAATTTTTTAGTTTTGGTTTGAAGTAAATGAATCATGAATGGTTTCTTTTTTTGTCTTGTTTCAGATGTAGGGAGGGGTTGGAGATGCTCATGCCAACCAACTTGGACAACGATGATGGTCATTTAGTAGCCTTGTATTGTATGGTGAGTAGCCTACTCAAAGCATGCGTGCTGGTATTAGCATCTGCATATTGCCATCCAAGAATCTGTTAGGAAGCGCTAAGAGTTTCTTATATGTTGAGGTGTGGAAGCAAGTCCTGTGTTCTGAGAGAGCTACAACGATCGGTGTGAGGCAGAAGAACATGAAGCAATGATGCCGGCGCAGAATGGGCATGTCGATGTACATGAGTGCTTTAACAATGTCACCTTGGTTAGTTCCTAATTCTTTTAATTTACTATGCACGATGATGATTCATTGCACATTTATTTTGTCTTATAGAAATGTAGATGTAAAGGCATTCTCCTATTGATGTGTATCCTGACGTGCAGTTTATTTGTCCTCCCTAAGTTGTGCCTTATTACAAACATGGAGCTTCTGCATAGTGCCATCCAACACCGTATGTCCTAGGCCTTCCCCATCTTTGCAACACGATGGTGAGATCCCTGGTTGTGCTTGGTTCTGTTGTATGGTGCACAGATTATTTTTCTCTAATGCAACTCTCTATGTGTTATTTACAATAATTGGATAGGAAAATTTCTAAAATGAGTTAAGCTTCTTGGTAATTACTAATATTCAACATATTCAGAACTTGCCAATCAAACCAGGGAAATTTTCAAAATGAGATGAGCTTCTTAGTAGTTAATAAAATTATAAGATCATTCACTCTGTAGTCTCTACCCTCAAATCCATCGTGCCAAGACTCACCGTAAAAGCTGATGACTATGGGTGAATATACTATTATACTCATTTCTAATATCATACTAATATGGGTGAATTCTTTTATAAAACAAATCTAATGTATAGTTTTTATTAAGTATGCACTACTATTCATTCTTGGTAAGTTACCTTGCACACTTCCTTGTAGTTGACTTCTATAGGATCTCATGCTCATGCTATCACTACCACAAACTGTTTTTCTCTCGACTCTAATGTTTTTATCTCATATATCTTGCTGCAAAGTTGGATACCAATATTTTTTTATCATGTGCTGTAGAGTGCAGACTCTATTGTGACATGAGCTGTAAATTTCTAAGAGGTAAATTTATCTAGTTCTCTATTGTTGCCATTTTTTCTACCTACAGAACTGGTTTTTGCCTTCAAAGTTACAGATCCTGTATTGAGCAGTAGCGGTATTGATGCTTCTGAAGTAGTTGCCAGTCACCTTATTTTTAGAAAACAAATCTGCACAATCATCGATCTCAACATTATTCTTAATTTTTTTGGAAGAGAACTAAATCTCAACATATATTCTAATGAGAAATCGTCGATCTCAGATTTGTCCAGGGGCCGCTGCCATATCCTTCCAAACCTCACTTAAACGATAGACATTTTAAATAGCCAATAAATTTTTTCTCTGATATCTTGCCTTACATCACTATAACTGTGATGATGTTCTTCTCATAAAAAAAATTGAGACTTTAGTTGTTGCATAATTAGTATGGTGTGATGATATTGTATGGACTGTTGTGTATGATAAACTGCTTTAGCTACCATTAGAATGCTTGTTAGTTACTGTTTAAGCAGGCCACTTGAGGTACAGTTCTACTTTGGTCAATTATCTGATTGCAGCCTTATGTCCAAAACATGTATGGATCATATTGATACTTTACTTGCAGCTCATTTGTCAAAATTTTCAAATAGGCATACCACCAGAATTAACTAGCCCTTTTGAATCACAATAGCTGTTACATCACTGGTGATATGGTTACCGGCCTACAACTAGACCATTCTAAAATTTTTATGTTCCTACAAGTATTAATTTACTATATATGTAGCAAACATGAATATAACTCTTGTTTCCACATTTCATGGTTCATGTGCGAAATGTAAATATATATGTTCGGGTCGAATTTGAATTGTAAATTTAAATATTTTTGGCGAAAAAATATACTGTAGGGGCGGTTATAGACTGAACCGCCCCTATAAATAGGTATTATAGGGGCGGCTGGTACTATAGCCGCCCTTACAAATCGATTTGTAGGGGCGGCTGATAACACCAGCCGTCCCTATAAATCAATTTGTAAGGGCGGTCTGGGAACCGCCTCTACAAATGCATGATTTGTAGAGACGGTATGGTAGGGGCGGCTGGCCGAGCCGCCTCTACAAAGCCTCACCAGTCGCCCTTAGAAATCATTCCTGTAGTACTGATAGGTAACTTTTCCATTAGATACCACATAGTTGATTATTATATAGATCCAATTAATTATTCTCACAGCTATTGATCATATATAGCAAAAGCTACATTAGAGAACATCATGCAACCCACAAAGGCATAAAAATTAAATGACCATGATGGAAACACAGAAATGTTATCATCACCTTTTCAAGAGTGAAATAAATACACAAATATATAGTTTCAATAATGCAACTGAGATATGTAAGGATATGATATATATAATCTCATTATAGTTATTACATGGGAATAATTCTATTAGTTAAAAATCCCATGATTTCCTTCACATGCTCCAGATGTTGTTCAGTCCTCTTTGTAAGCCACCTTCTTATTCATCCTTAACATGACGGAAATTTTGGAGAACACATTAGATCCCAGAATCAACAGTATCAACCACCTCTGAAAATTGATTTTCACAAGGTTGAAAAAGAAGGGTCCCAAAGAGACCTTGTTCTGTCCCATTGATTGCCTGTGCGTGTATTTCACATGAAAAAAATCCATGACATATGACTTGTTATTGTGCATGTGGGGTGTCACATCCATTTTTAAGCACAAAATCGAATGCTAACTATATGTATGCTAGGATCAAGTTTCACACATATAGCGACTTCATCAGTGATAAACAACAACAATATCACATAAAAGATTTACAAAAGACCTTAAATTCTACTAGAGAGAGAGACACGATGTCCTGGAAACCTAGGCTCCAACACTTCACAGGCAAGGCAATCTACTGGGGTTGCGTATGCCTAGCATCATCTTCAACAACTTCACACCACCTTCTTTTGAGCACCAGTTAGCAAGGGTCAAGGAGTATAGTACACCTATGGTCAAGGTGAAAGGGTTTGGGCCCGCGCCGTGGCCGAAAAAAGGAGCTTCAGGCGAGGAGTGGTTTGATTCTCCACTGTTTGGTAAAAAAAAAAAGTGCTCCCGGTTGGTTCAGAAATTGCTCGAGAATCCCTACCAAATGGACTCTTACCATACAAGCGTCGTTTATCACAATTAACTTCACCATGCTAACTGCAAGCATACAAATATAAGAGATATGCACTTAATTATTTTCTCTGTTTTAAATTTAAGATAACATATTTGGACTTTTCTAGTTACATTGATTTTACTGTGTATCTAGACATAGTATATATATATTTAAGGACATAGCAAAACCTATGTACCTAAAAAAGCCAAAATGTCTTATAATTTGGAGTCGGGTATTACTTAAGAGTCTGTTTGAATGCATTAGGTGCTAATAGTTAGCTAACTAGACTTAATAGCTAATATTAGTGTGATAACTACTAGCTAATATTTAGCTAGCTAGAGGCTGTTTGGATCTATAGCTATTATTCCTATACCAGAGGCTATTAGCTAACTAGGTTGGCTAAGTCGTGAGATAGTTGTTAGTTAAGAATCAGCTAACAATTAATTAGCTAAGCTATTAGCTAAACATATTGGATATAAAATAGCTAATTATTAGCACCTAACCATAACAACAGGGCCTAAATATATTAAACTATGAGCCTCTTTGGTCTTTGCATTCCAGAGCACCTCCTCTACTTCACTTTGTCACTCTTCGTCTTCACCCTCATCACAGAATCGCTCACCTCCTCTAGTACACTTCGTCTTCTTCGTCGTCTTCACTCTCATCAGAATCTTCACCCTCATCCGAATCGCTCTCGTCACCACCTCGGTACTCCTTATCTTGCAGGATGATGGCATCAATCTTAGCTTGAATTGCTGGCCATTCTCGGTCGACCAGTGCATCCACCTCGGCCCTGCGCCTGCCGCTCTCGTCGTCGAGCTCGACGTACCCCTTCCTCCTCAGCTCACTGCGCACCCACTCCTGTTCCGTCGGGAGACTCTCCTCCATCTCGAAGAACGCCTTGGCCAGGCGGTAGAGCCTCCGCTTGTCCTCGTCCGCCTCCTCGCCCGGCTGCGGCGTCAGGTCCGGATTGCTCCGCTTCAGGGCCGCTAGGCGGGCTGGGGGCTCCATCGGCTTCAGAGCCAGGATCCAGCGGATGTACGTCTTCGACAGCCGGTACTTCTGTTCTCCGGCCGCCACCGTCGGCGCCTCCGCCGCTTCCTCCACCTTCTGCTTCTGCTCTTTGGTGGCGCGCGGACGCGGCATGCGACAGCAAGACGTTGGATCCTTCGCCGCCTTCCTCTTGGTGGAGGAGCCCTTCGACGAACCGTGAGGTCCGGTGGCCGCCGCTGCGGCTTTAGCGGTGCCCCGGCTCAGCGAACCTTCCCCGCCTGCCATCGGAACCTTCGTGTTCAATGTTCTCGCCGGGAAACCTCAAGCTTACAGCGATTGGAAGCGAGATCTCGCAACCCTATCTGTCGATGGCTTTGGCTGAAGGATGCGGCGGCGTGGTGGTATGGATCTATATGGGCAGAGGCGAACCGAGTCGGAATCGGACGAACGCACGGCGGAGGCTGCCTGCCATCGTCGGTCAAAGTCCATGTCCATCTTGGACTTGGAGTCAGACTCCTCCGCGCCAGTTGGGCCGGGCCGAACGTGGGTCGTAACTGAAAGGCTTCCAGCTTCATTTAACACTTTGTTGTTTGACGAATTTTAACTTATTACTTTACTAGTGTCTAAAGATAACATTAAAATTAGTCAAGTGTTAAACGAACATTTCTATATTAATATTAACTAATATTAATAACATTCATGTAACAATGCTATCGCCGTTTGTTTCATGGCAGAAAAAGTTAATATATTAACAAGTTTTTAAAACATGTTTAAACATAATTAGAATATTTTGGAAAATTTCTATTTTTCTTGAACTAAATCAGATTTTTTTATAGTAATCCTAGACATATTTTCAAGAGCTCTAATTTTTTTTTCTATGTGTCGTGTCCCAATATACCTTTAGGATTTCGATGCTCTCCTAAAAACTTAAAACTAGGTCAAATATGAAATAGAGGATACAAATCAAGATAAATCATTGCAAACCGCAACGTGAATCATCATGCAACTCCTCGTGCAAACTGCAAAAAATATTTTTTTAGCATCTTTATCTAACTTAACCATCGAGGCATGCATGGGAAATGTCAAATAAAAAATATATTTTAAGCTTTGATTGCACATTAACAACATGTAGTCCCTCTGTCGCGTTAATGTGCAATCAGAGCTTTGACCGAATTTCTTGAAAAAACCGTTAAGACTTATGGTATCAAATTAGTATCATTAAGTTTATCATAGAATGTATTTTCATAAGGTGCTCATTTTATGATATAGATGTTGTTACTTTTTTCTATAAAGTTAATCAAACTTAAAAAAGTTTGACTGGCACGGATTTTAGGAATTGATTTATTTAGGGACAGAGGGAGTATCATGTTGTTTGACTTTGTGTAGGAGCACGAACCGATGTCTGTGACACAGCCGACATCATCCATATGGACGCGCCCGCGACCTCGTTTGTCGTCACTATCGTAGGCCTGCGCACGCACCATGAGCACATGATTGAGTAGGAAGGCAGTTTGGATGGGCTCGAAATTCCAAACTTCATGTTTTTCTTAAAAGCATGCTTTGTATCATAGTTCCTAACTCTGAAAAGACATAGAGAATGATTTTAGGAAAAACATGAAATCGGTTTTAGTATTATATTTGATTTTTAGTATTTTTTTAATGTATATTTATTCTAGAAATATTTAGACATTTTTTTTGAAAAAAAAATTAACAATTGTTTTTATAAAGGTTAATTCACCACCTTGAACTATTGTGAAAGTTTAATTTACCTCCCTTGTGGTTGATATGGCGCCATGTAAGACGCTGGCGTGGTGCCATGTCAACCAAAGCTGCTCAGGGAGATAAATCGAACGGTTTTAAGAGTTGAAGGAGTATAAAAATCTTCTTTTCTAATTAAGGAAGAAAATCAGACTCACACAATAGTGTTTTTTTGGGGGGATGAGAGACACACACAATATAGTTGAGGGGGGTCAGATTTGTCCCTTACTCCCGATCTCTCGTGAGGCCTTGGATCGCCCTTAGCCCAACAGGCCCATACTATGGACGAGGGTTGCTCGTGACAAAAGCAAGGCCCGCATAACCCAAAGCCTACTTACACGCCCTGCTCAAGTGCTACTAACCAATCATGCGTTGCTCCAAAAACAAAAAAAATGCTAATCAATCTTGCTACTCTCATAGCAGTGTACTGTATACTTCTAGTGTGTGTAGCTAGCGTTGGACATTAAGGTGCATTAAGGAGGTCAAAGTCGTCCCCTATGCTCAGTACACTGGAATTATCCTGTGGTGCACCGGAGGAACTACTGAAGATTAAAAAAAAAATTAACAGTGAGCAATGGCTAATTGACGTGGTGGTACCAGATTCCGCAGTGTGGCCAGTGCTTACACTGCTGCAAATGCAACCCTAGCTTGCAATGACTAGTTGAGTTGCGACTCCAAGAAATTATTCACATAATTTGGCCGTTGGATTGGTACGCAGGCCACAGGCGTGTCCGTTGGGAAGTCTAGGTGCAGCACGTTAAAATTGAAGGGAGCACGTTTGATGGCTAGCTTGCACAGTTGCACCAGCTTGAGTCCGAGTTGAATAATGCTACGTACCTGGTCTGTTTTGAGTACTGAGATCGCTGGTGTTCGTGACATCAGTACAATATCAAAGTTGAGGCAATTAAGTCGGATGATACGCACGCAGCCAGATTGTATACAGATACAACAGATTTTCAGGTATGGATGGGTAGTTCACTCGTGCGTGCGCAGCAAGTTGCAAGAAACGAAGAGAAGCAGCCAAGCATAGGCGGTATGTGTCAAGAACTCAAGATTTTGTGCGCCGGCCGGTGCCAAGGAAAGGAAATACGATATTTTCCAAATAAGAAGACGGCCGACAGATGGCCATGTTCGCTTGTCTTATAATCCGTACTTTTCAGCTTGTTTTTTTAGCCGGAACAGTGTTTCGGCTTGTTTTTTCAGCGAAGCGAACGGGGCCTTAGCGTGGCGAGCAATTGGCGTCTGCGGATAGGATTCCAAATAAGAAGGAGAAAGCTGAATCGTTGACGAGGTATGTACTAGAGTCCGAGACGTATATGACTGACGACATTGTAACTTTATGGCCCTGTTTGGATCCTATGTATTAGCAACTAAACCTTAGACCAGTTTAGCTCTTTTGGCTCCAAAACAGATGGTCTAAGGTATGATATATAAAGTGTTTAGACCACCTCACAAAAATTTTAGACCACACAAGTGAGTTAAAATAGTCTAAAATTTTAGTCATCAACTTTGGCCACTAAACTTTAGATCAGATGATCCAAACAGACCCTATGTATCTCTTATCTTTATAGGGGGAAAGACTAGCCTAGTATGGTAGACAATCAAATTTAGAAGAACCAAAGTGTTTTATTCCAATTATGTTTTGTGTGATTTTATTGTCCAGAACACAATAAATATGTATGACAATATTTTAATCATACCTTATTAATACAAAAATAGACTGTTAATAACTATATAATATAAAATGTGTTGTTGTGTTGTTTGGGGTTGGGAGGGGGCGCATGCCCCCCTGCCAACCTCCCAGGCTTTGTCCTGCTTGGTGCACACAAATATAATAGTCACAACACTGGTTAAGCTGTCAGTTTTATGATCCTACATGCACAATTGTAAGATAACTTGAACTTACTTTCACCAGGTACTTTATCATAATTGAACATATGTGGGATGCTTCAGATTGGGAGGTAATCAAGGGTGTATTTCCTGAAAGCCACAATGGCAGTAGAATACTGGTTACTTCACGTGTCATAAGTGTGTGGTCGTGCTGCTTAGATAATGGTGCACTTGTTCATGAGATGAAAGCCCTCAACAACTTGGATTCACAAAGCTTGCTCCTTACAATAGCTTTCGGTATTGCTGATCATTGCCCACCAGGAAACATTGAAACTACAAAGAACTGTCTATCATGAACATTTGCTATTGCACCTTTTAAAAAACAAAAAGATATGCTTCTCTAGCCTAATCGATAGGAATATCATCACCCACAGCTATAGGGCAATAAACCGCAAACTCAATCCTAATGGCGTTTATGTGTTCTAGTGGCAAGTAAATCCTTTGATGATGCAATTTCTTGTTTCTCAATCAATAGTGAATAGTTTTGTTTGTACTAGTGACATGCTTAACTTAGGTGTAGCATCAGCATCAGATTAGGAACAATAGCACTATAAAACCATGGAGGCTAACCATCCACCAACCTGATGGAGGTATATGCCCCTAGGTGTTACCATAGGGAAACTCTTCCTTTCAAAATATTTGTCAATTTTTTGTCATTAGATGTCAAAGGTTGGGACAATTTAATTTGATAGTGACTACCTATCGAGATTTGCAAAAATGAAATGATTTCTCTAAAGTGTTTGAGCATTAACAGGACTCGAGTTAATAGGTTCCCACCAGACATCAAGAACCTAGTGAATCTGGCAATGATGGATATAAGTTTCGCACAGACTATTGAGCTTCCACTTGAAGTGTTCAAGCTCGAAAAGTTGATAGATTTAGATGTGGCAAACATACATTTTCCTAAGGAAGATTGATGATCATGGCATAGGTTACGTGTTCTCCATGTTGGTCGAGCCACAAGAATGCCGTTCAATGCATATTGTTTTCTTTCTCGAAGTATTGTAGCAATAATTGATGTAAGTGTATTTGAGGCTCAATGCATAAATGATTTCAATGGCATTATCATGTCATCAGTGCACTAAGGGAGCCTTCAGCTAGCAATGCATTGATGTCATGCATCCAAGGTTGGTATGAACTTATGCTAACAGTTCACTATGGACTGCGATTTTCCATGGAGTTCCTTGGCTCACTATCTGATCCACCGATACAGTGGCGAATATAGGATTTTAGCCTAGGGTATGCCGTCCAAAAATTTTCATATACAATTCGGTAAATCTATTTTAGCAATTCGGTAATCATTGTAAATTTTGTAATATGATTTGGTAAATTCAAGGATTAAGTTGAAATCATCCACTAAATACATTATAAATATTTCAAATATAGGCATAAAAGAGTACCGGAAACTTACAATGCTATTTTTCTGACTGTTTTATTTGACGCTTTCAAAAAGACATGAATGTCTTGAGTTATCATATTCATCAACTTCAAAGAAAATATGTCTTGACTTAAAAGGATTGAAGGCCGACATACAAGACAACAACTCCATATTACTCTGCCAAGAGTTTGCTCTTCCACCACAGGTTTGACCGGATCAAGGGAACATTTAAAAGTAGCAGCAGCAGCCACCACCACCTTCTTTGTTTCATGTTTCTGAAAAAGAGATGCAATATCCGAGTTTCTCTTCATAAGAGCACAAATATTAAAAACAATACTAAATAACTAAACAATTTATTATTTGTGATGCTTGCAAATTGCTATTGAAGTACACAATAATTTTCTAATAAATAGAATAGCACAAGAGACCGAATAACAAATTTTGGATTTCATCTCAACAAAATAACGAATCAAGAATCAAGACGAGTAGATGATGAATCTCCGTGAGACTGTGACTATCTGGTAATCTAATTAGTGCCACCGTTCAGGCGGCACGGCATGAGGCGACGTGTTCTATCACTTTGATGTTCTGTCCTCTCTCTCCGTCGCCTCCGAGAGTAGGCCATTAGGGATAGATTAGGGAAACTGGGAAAGTCTCCCGTACTCATGTGGGCAATGGGATTGTGTAACTGCGTATGCACGGCGGCACTAGGTGGCCAGGCCATCAGAGCGTTTCGTGATCCTTTGGTGGACTTACCGCGTGGGTCGCCTCACGTGGGCCTTTCTTGGTGGCGTGATCCAGGATTCCACCGGGTAAGTCATTTTCTTTTCTTTTTTTTACAATAAAGATGCTTATACATTATACGATATACCTATATACTATAATACTATGCTTGCCCGTGCTGCAGGGTATGCCCGTGCATACCTGGCATACCCTGTGGCTCCACCACTGCACCGATGTTGCTTGAGATGTTTTAGGTAATGGCAGCAAGATTCCCTCTTGTGCCCCGAAGGATAAACCATGTGCATAATAGAGTTGAGGAACTGGATGTTCCTGGAGGCTTGCCCATATTGCAAAGCTAAATTTAAGTTTGGACTTCATTCCTACATTAGCCCAGTTTTGTGGCTCACATTCAAGATAGGAGCTGCCTTAACTAACATATGTTCAACTTAAGCTTTGTATGTGCAAGTGATATCCAGACCAGTATTGTATTGAGCATCGGCAACCTCCTCAGCCTCAGGGAGGTTACCTTTTGCTACAACCCATGGTAAATGTTGAGCTCCAACATCACTATGATTGTGGACGCGATGATAAAAGTAATTGAAAAGCGCCCTAACTAGCTAGATTAACCTTTCTATTAATGGAGTTGAAGATTTGGATGATGTTCAAGCAGCTGATGAGGACAAAAGGAGTGCAACTGGAACTCAAAGCAGAGTTATTGATGTTGAATCTGTGGTTGTTGTACCAAATGTAGATGAGAAGGCAAGGAGGACAATAGTAGAAATCGAGTCAGAAATAATTGAAGAGGAGATCAATGTAGCTCCTAGATCCAAGTTCTCAAGGTAAGAACTATATGGAAATCTATATGTATATTCCTTCCAGAAAGCTCTACATTTATTACACAAACAATTAACATTATTGCCAAGCAAAAGACTACTATGTAATTAACACAATTTTTTCATGATGGTTTTTATGCTTAGTTGTAGCAGGATCATTGAGGAGCAGCAATGATATCCTCAATAGTGGACATTGTCCTCAATTGGCAAAAGAAAAGGATGAACGAGAACAATAATTGCAGCCAAGCAATATATAGATGTTGTGGAATGGTATATTATTTCCCATGCCACTCATGTGTCTGTTGACTACTTGACTGCGTGTTATTGCAGTTGGCATATCCGCTTGATTAAGATGTGGTATTATACCACATTATTTTCATGATTGCCCTATGTTAGTTCATGTGCCCATGTTGGTATACATAACCATTAGTGCCTATGAGGAAATCAGGAGTGTGCTATCTTCCAACTCGTTAGGATAGAACTGTTTGCTTTGTAATTCAAAACTCTAAATACGTACTATGGTTGCTACCCTTCATTGCGTCATGTATTTGCATGTTACGGACATACGGGCCTGTCATGTGTAAAGCAACCGTTTGGGGGATTAGTAGTGTTATCATATCCATACACTTGAGGCAGAATGGGAAGGAGAATAGAAATAATTTTAATGGTCTATTCGTTGCATAACGTATGTTTCCCCAAAAAGAATGAAACTCAAGCTTGTTAGTAGGTATAGTATCCTAAAAAGATGTGCTATATAGGTGTATAATACAATGAAGTATAAAGTTTGTAGGTGCCATGTGGAGAATAAAAAGAGTACGAGCACATGTGTTTTTTTTTTTGTTGTGTACTAAGGTCTTCTCGATATGTGAGAATTGTATTATTGTCAGGATAGAGGGAGTATATATAAAGGAAGCTGTCAGTGCAATAGAAACGTCTGCCAAGCAGTTTCATCACTACTACATAATAGATTTAAGGAGACATGGCGTTTTTATTTACAGAGACAATCACAAATTGACACCATCTCCTAAAAATAGCTGTAGAACTTTAGAGGCGGTTAGTTAATTTTCGGAGACAGTTAGATACATAGCTGCGTCTTAAAATTAGTTAACAGATCCAGACCTTTTTCTTGTATTCAACAGATTGGATCTAGCTATTATGATAAACCGAGACTCCTTCCTATATATATTTTTTTCGCGAGCGGGATTATACCCGTGTGTCATTAAGAGGAAAAGAGTTTCACAACCTCGCGAGGAACCGGGAAGGCGGCGAGAGGCAACCTCCAACCGGCAGCAGACCTACACTACTGGATACAAAGCGCGGACATTACATGTTTACAAAGTGTTGCGACCAAAGCTCGGACAGTGCAACCAGAGGCAGGAACCCCGCGATGGCCCAATCCTCCCCTTCCCGGAGCAACGAGCGGAGGACGGAGTGCACGCTTGATGCCGGTCTGCCGAAGACCCTCCCGTTCCTCTCCTTCCACAGCGACCACGCGACTAGCAGCAGCATGGAATCGAACAAAGGTCTGTCCGCGGTGACCACCCGAGCGCGCTGACGCAACCACCAAGAGGCAATGTCCTCATCGTGCTCCGGCATCAGGGTGTCCAACTGGAGCGGGCGTAGGAGCACGAACCAAACTTGCCTGGCGAACACACATCCGATGAGCAGATGGGCAACCGTCTCAGGCTCCTGGCCGCATAGCGCACATGCGTCGTCATCCTGGAGCCCATGTCGCTTCCGTCTAGCTGAGGTCCACAGACGCTTGTGCAGCGCCAGCCAGAAAGAACAGCTTGACACGAGGTGGTGCCTTGACCGACCAGAGCTCCTTCGCACCAAGCAGCGAGGTCGATCCATGGAAACAAGCTCTATAGGTCGAGGAAACCGACCTGAGAAGCTCCCAGACGCGAAAATAGTCACAAAGGACCTGAGTGGTTGTCGCTCCCGTGTGATGTCTCTGACCCACCGATCGTTGTGGAGCGCGTCGCGGAGCACGCGCGCCCGTCCCGTCCTGGACGTTGCCGCGAACAACGCGGGGGCGAACAGGTTTAGAGGGCCGACGGCGGCCCAGCTATCCGTCCATAGCTTGGTTGACGCCCCGTCACCCACGACGACAGAGAGGCGGCCTCACACATGGCCTTCACCGTCTTCTCGGCTTTCGACGGCAAGCTCGCCCAGCAGCGTTGGGGCTCCGCTCTGTCCAACCATTCCCAGCGAAGGCACAATGCAAAACCGAAGAATCGAAGGTCCAGCACGCCCAGACCCCCAAGACCGGTCGGCCTGCAAACCACCGGCCAGGCAACCTTGCATTTGCCACCCGAAACCGGGTCAACCCCGCCCCAGAGAAAAGCTCTACGGCGTTTGTCGATCTGGCTGATGGCCCATTGGGACAAACAACGTGCGATGCTAAGATGAACCGGAATGGCTGACAGAGTCACTTTAGTGAGAAGCACCCTCCCAGCGTTGGTCAATAGCCCAGCCTTCCAGGTCGGCAATCGTGCAGCGACAGCATCAACGAGAGGCTGCTCCATCGCGCGATTCAGCTTTCGCAGCGAGAGCGGAATGCCAAGATACTTGCAGGGGAAGACTTGCAGCGCGGCGGCCACCATGGTTTCCTTTTTCGGCCGAAATCTCCTGATATTTTCAATATATCATTTTTATCTGTAGGTACCGATAAGAAAATATCTATCTTTTTCGTATAATTTTTGTTTAAATTTATTTAAATTTACTTAAATTCAAATTAAATTTTATTTGAATTTAGTTCGATATTTCCTGTTTATCCTCTTTATTTGTGGCCCCCGATAAATTTTAATTTTCGAAAATGAAAAACTTAGGGGCCACTACAGACTCGTCACAGCGGATAGGCGTGATGACGCACTTGTCGAAGTTAGTGACGAGGCCCGAGGCGCCGGCAAACAAGCGCAAGACTTCACTCAAGCAGTTAAGGTCCTCGCTGGTGGGGGCTAGCAGGACAACCAAGTCGTCCGCATAGAGCGACGCCCTGTGCGCGACAGCATGACCCGGCAACGGGGTGAGCACCGCACGCCTGTCAGCCTCTTTGATGAGTGAGTTCAGGACCTCCATGACGATGACGAAGAGCATCGGAGATATAGGATCGCCTTGGCGCAGACCGCGAGCATGAGCAATACGACGACCCGGCCTGCCGTTCACCAGCACCTTGGTGCTCGCGGTTGAGAGAAGAATAGAGATCCAGTTCGTCCATCGCCTGGAGAACCCGACGTGCTGCAGGACCTCCAGAAGAAACGGCCAGGCGACGGAGTCGAAAGCCTTCGCGATGTCCACCTTGACGAGCAACGCAGGCCAGTTTCTGGAGTGGAGCCACCGACATGCTAGCTGCACGGTTCGAAAGTTGTCGTGGATGACACGGCCCATGATGAACGCGCTTTGGTATTGCGTAACCATGTCCTTTAGCCTAGCTAGGAGCCAGCCTCCGCGCCAAACACTTGGCGAACAACTTACTGAAACTATGCATCAAGCTGATGGGGTGGAAATCCTTGAGGCGATTTGGTGCTGCGGTCTTCCTGAGTAGAATCATCAGGGCGTCGTTAAGTAGGTGGAAGCTTCTGGCATCAAGCGACCAGAGCGCGTTGAATGCACGGATGATATCCTGCTTGATGATGTGCCATGCAGTGCGGTAGAACAAGCCGTTAAAACCGTCCGGCCCGGGTGCACGGTCGGGCGGCAGATCCTTGATGGTTGCCCAAATCTCGTCCTCAGTGAAACCAGCGTCGAGTCCAGACAGGTCAAGCTGGGGGCAGCAGCGCGGAGACCTCGATCGAGTGTAGGCGCTGGAATGGCTTACCCAAGATGGCATTGTAATACTCAAAGATGAGATCGGACTTAGCGTCATCCGCCGAGAACCAGACGCCTTCGTGGAGGATGGCGGGGATCTGGTTCTTCCGATTCCTATGGCATGCTTGGAGGTGGAAAAACCGTGTGTTCGCGTCCCCCTCCTCAAGGAACCGGATCCTAGAGCGCTGCCGAGCGATAGTGCGCGCCAAGGATGCCAGACCAAGAGAGTGCATTTTGAGTTCCTTCCGTAGCGCCAATTCTTCCACCAAGAGCTGCCTACTATCCTGCGCAGCGTCAAGCTGAGCGATGAGCTCTCTGGACATGAACCGCTGCGCGCGGACGCTACCGATGTTCCGCATGCTCCAGCTCTGTAAGGCCTTGGCGGTAGTCCCCAGTGATATTCTTTAGGTCCTGGTTCGACTCTTCGTGGAAGCGAATTTTAGGCTGGGGTTAAAAAAAATCCCCTCATCTGTCCTACACCAAAGCACAGGTCTAAGGATTAGTCTGTTCTCATAGGACGACGGTGCCGCTGTGTAAGAGTGGGGCAAGGGTTCAAGGATTTTCTAGATCTGTGTGAGAAGGTCTTCTTCTTAATGCAATGCTTAGGGTGGTCATACTCTGGCAGGTTCAGTTTTGATATCGACAGCCCGGCAAGCATCGACATTGGGGAGGGCGCAGTTCCAGGCTTGCTTGACCGCCTCCTCGAACCCCTCAAGGCGCACCCAGAACGCCTCGAAGCGGAACCTGGGTTTAGCCCAAGGTTCAGTTTGCAGTTGTAGCAGCAACGGCGCGTGGTCGGAGCAATCCGAGGATAGGCACCGCAGGTGGTGGTTGGGGAATAGCTCGAGCCAGTCGGCGGAGGCGAACGCACGGTCGATGCGCTCCAAGGTCGGACGTCGCCGTTCGTTTGACCAAGTATATAATCTACCGTGTAGGTAGAGCTCGTCGAGCTGAGTGTCGTCGAGCGCACGACGAAAACGGCGCATAGAACGGCGGCTGAGGCGATCCTTACTTTTGTCCGCGGCTTGATAGATTAAGTTGAAGTCGCTGCAGACCAGCAATGGATCCTGGCCGGCGGCGCGCACCGCACGGAGCTCGTCAAGGAAGGCCGGCTTGAGGTTGTCATCAACCGGGCCATAGACCGCGGTGAGCGACCGAGCCGAGTCTGGGCTGTCTGCCGACGCGACGCGCACCGAGACTGAGTGAGAACGACATGTCTGGGAGGACACCAGCCAAACATCGCGACGCCAAGCAACGACATTTCCCCCGGAAGCGCCGACGGAAGACAAGCACACATAATCAAACGATGTTCCCATTAGATCGGAAGCCATGGAGCCATGGAGGCAGAGAGTACATCAATCTTCGTCTCCAGGAGACAAAGCAGCGAGACGCGCTCTTGCAGCACGAACTCGCGCACGACGTCGCGACGGGCCCGCATGTTCTTAACTAATAACATGGGTCACTAAATGTTGCGACACTGACAGCCCTAGGCCTAGGCGGCGCAAACGGCACCAAGTGCCCGCTGCTTCCTACCTGGGAAAAGTACCTTCATGGCTTCCCGCTTTGACGACGACAGTGGCGAGGTGAACGCAGTCTGGAACTCGGCGAACGAGGCTTCATCAGGCACGACCGTCTCATGGTCCAGGCCAAGGCGTCTCATCATCACCTTTCTCGCCTGCGCCTCCAGCCTCTCCGCGCGGTACTTGCTCTTGGCGGCGAGGCGCGCGCTGCGCTTGGGGATCCAGTCCTCGTCGTCGGCAACTCGCGTGGTCCTGGTCGTGCGCAGCCGCGGCGTCGATGGCAGGATGGGCTGCGCAAGCGGCTTCCTGAAGGATTCGACAAAGGAGCCCACCGATACAGTTGCTGGTTGGACGTAATCACCGTATGAGGCGTAGCCCACTTCCTGAGGGCTAAGATGAGCCGGGGACGCGACCTCAGCACCAACCTGTGCTGGCCCAGACAAGGAGTCGTCAATGAATTGCAGCATGTCGACCCGGCCCAGCCCGCTTTCCGTGATGTACGAGCAGGGGTCGAAGAGAAACAAAGGCCCTTCCTGTGGGCCGTCGGCCCGTAGGAGCGCTCCGCCTGCCACCAGCCCGAAATCTTCATCGAGCGCCTTCCTCACGACGCCACGGCAGCGACTCCCAGAAGCATGGCCGCCCGCCGGCCGGGTTGCAGTCGATGGAGTGGACCCGCTCGGCGCAGACTGTGGCAGCAACTTTCTACGGAGTGCACAGGGACGCCTCAACCAGCATCGGTCTGCGGCCTCGAACTTGACAGGAGACGGTGAGCAGGAGAGCCGGGGCTCGAAGTCAACTTCCTGCAGCACTGGCTCCTCAACACGCGTCATCGTCAACGCAGGAATCCTGCTGGCAGAAAGGCAGGGCATGGCGCCGCGCGGCGACCTGACCGGGCAGGTCACATCACCCACCAGGATGGCACGTGACACCTCACGCGGCTGGAACGCAGGGCTGGACCCACGCCAGAGGTGAGGATCGTCGGCACCGCCGAACCTCGTCGTCCTTGGCCGCGCCCCGCCGCCGCCACGGTCACTGAACCCCGGCCAGTAGCCGTTGAAGTTGCTGTCGCCGCTGTCGCTGTCGTCATCGGCGTAGCCATCATCCGAGGACGGCGGAGGGGTGTGCCAATCCTGGAACTCGACCAAACGGAGCCGCACAAGATAGCGCAGGGCTGGCACCTCATCGTGAATAATCTCGTGAGGCCGGAGGTACAGCAGTGAGCCGCCATCGTGCTCCTCCTCCGGCTCCGGTATGGCCAAGATCTTCTCGTCAGGGATGAGATCGGGGTGGGCGCAGCAGGCTGCGACGAACAACTCCCGCTCGTCTTCGGGGTCCTGCAGGGCACCGTCGGCGGCGATCTCCGGCCGGGCACAAGATGACCCGAAGAGAGTCTGCGCCGTCTCCATGGACCTCGCGTGAGCGGGGATCCCCTTGAGCCCAACGAGGACCCGAAACCTGAAGGCCCCGGCGGACGCCATGGACAGGCGGATCCACCTCCGCCAGCGCAGGAGGAACGGCGCGTCGTCGGGGGTGGGGGTACCCAGAACAATCTCCAAGTCCTCCCGGCGACTGAAACGGACAATGAAGTCCTCCGGAAGATAACGATGGACGGAGACCATGTCCCCGGCGATCCCGTAGACCTCACGAAGGTGCTCCATCATCATCGATGTGGACACAGCCGGGCGCGTGCCAACCACCAGGGCGACCAGGGCCAGGGAAAGTGTGTCCTCCGCAGCCTGATGCTCGGGGGTGCGCGGAAGGACGACCATCTCAAGAAGCTTGGTCCTGGCCCTCGTCTGCGGCGACGCCGGCGGTGCCTGAACCCGCTCAAGCAACGACCGCGTTACCCTGATCGGACGAACCGGGGGGTCCGGCTCGACAGCGCCACCACGAACAGCGTCCCCCCCCCAGCCTGGCCGGCGACCATGGACTGGCCGGCCATGACGTTGGAGTTATCCCCGACATTGGGGCCCGCCTCCTGCGGAGCATCATCCGGCAATGGTCCCGCCGGCGACTGTGAGACCACCAGCTCGGGGGACGGCTGACAAACGGGTGGCACGGACGCGGCACGGCCGGTGGACACCGAGCGCGCCGACCCCGTGTCGGAGGCCTCAGCGCCGCGCCGCGGTGACCAACGACGACGGCGGGAGCCTCTGAATGCGACTGAAGCACGAGCCGGCGAGCGGCCACGCTTAGCATGATTCATGGGAAGAGTAATGCTCTCAGTGTGGTTCTCGATGAGTACAACGAATCAACAGAACAGAAGTAGATTACCTGGTCATAATGAGCATAGTTACAGAGGACGTTACTTTTCTCGCTCTGTTATGTTGTACGCTTGTAATAATACATTGCTCCATGATGGTGCACTATTTATTGTATGCTTTTCGGAACTATTATCTACTATTATCAACGTTACTTTTCCTGAAGTACACATCTTAATATTACTAAATGAAGGTTTCCAGTGGAGACTTCATGTTAAATTCTAATGAAACATCTTGGCTTTAAGTTGTACTCTAATCAACATCTCCTAAATTATTAAACTGTAGGCACCTCCAAGTGCATGTGCTTCAGGTAAGCATAACCAAAAAAGAACATCATTTTTAAAATATGAAGATATTGTATGATCAACATAGTCCCTGCACAATTTCCATACAGGAATATCTTGAGTACGTTGCACAAGGAGAAAAAATATATGACAGCACCATGGTAACATCAACATAACAACTAATGAATACTAATCCTAGAATAACATCAACATCACCACTAATGAATACTGATCTTAGAAATCAGTGAATTACTGTAATATCTTAGCATGCCACCAACACATTCTACACAAAATGACTGAGGGTAACTAATAAAAGTATATAACATGATGAATCAGCCAAGTCTCAAAATGGCAACAGGTACGTACCTGATGGGTACTGGCCACCCGTACCCGCACCCGCCAGATCAAAATCTTACCTGTCGGGTTACCCATATCCGCAGGCGGGTAGAAAATTCATTCCATACCCGCACCCGACGGGTAACCCACACCCAACAATATACCCAAGTTCACACACTAAAATATAATAGCTTCCAGCAAAACAAATCAACAATAGAGCAGCAAAACAGAAATATATCCAGGTCAAGCTAGTTGGAATAGATCAGATGCCTCATTGGTTCATTCCAGCAGACTACAAATTAAATGTGTGCTTAAAAGTAGCACACACACCAGCCTTCCCACTTTTCAAGTTCAGCCACCAGTTTCAACAGTTGCAGCACATACTAAATATTACAAGTTCACATGGATTCATCTACCATAAATCTAAAACTCTGAAATTCTTAGTATTCATGTCCAATAGCTTTTCATCCAAGTAGCGATCCAACTCAGTCTTGAATCCCATTGTTGTTGGCCGTCTACTAGCAACACGAGCCATCATGGAAGATAAGAAATCATCACTTTGTCCTGCTGCAGGTGCTGCTGCAGGTACACTGTTTCCCACATCATCTTCCCCATGGTACTCAAGCATCAAATCAGCCAACAAATTCTTCACTTCCTGAACCCTATCCTCGCACTCCCAACCAGTTGTCCCAAGCAAATCCTCAAAACAAATCAGCAGCACTGTGGTTTTTAATCTAGGATCTAGAATAGTTGCAATGCCCATGAACCCTTGAATATCAATCCAATATTTGTCAAACTTGGCTACCATATTGGCTGACATGGCTTGCACTAAAGGGTTTCCACAAGTTGACCACTCCCTAATCTCCTTTCTAACTTCAGCAATTTTAGTGAAATACATGTTAGTTGTTACATAATCTGTCCCAGAAAATATTTTAGTGATGTCATTGAACAATTTTAGCCTCCCTACAACATCCTCAGCAAATTTCCACTCATCCTCAGATGGCAAGCAAGTGTACAGCCTATCAACACGGCTTGCCCTAATGAAAGCAGATTTGTATGGTAATGCATGACTAAGCATATTAAAAGTTGAATTCCACCTAGTCTTACAGTCAGGACTATCTTAGTTGTGGCTTCCACTTTAACAAACTTAGCTATCTCCTCAAACTTTTCAATCCTTTTTAGTGTAGCTGTCCAATATGCGACACTATCACGGATGTTTTCTATTGCATCTTTCAAAACCTCTAAGCCTTCCTTTACTATCAGATTAAGAATATGGGTAGAACAGCGCATGTGTAACAACTTACCATCATTCAAGAGCTTATGTCTTCCAATATTCCTCACAAGCAGAGAGATTACTGCATCATTGGTACTGCAATTGTCAAGAGTAATGGCTGATATCTTCTCATCAAGATTCCACTGAACCAAGTTGTCATACAATTCTTCACCAATTACTTCAGCAGTGTGAGGAGCAGGGACATAAATGAACCTATCATTCAATAGTTACAAACAAAATCAGATTCCAAGAGTGTTGATTGACAAGGTGACAACAACATGCTGTGCAACCAGATCTAAGAAATAAGTTAGTACCTCATAAGAATATTTCTAAGATTCCAAGATTCATCAATAAAATGTGTCGTGATGGCCATATGATACGAACCTGTACCTTCCCCTTGGTCGATCGGAGATTGTACGTGTGCGGGGTGGCCGGATGCAGGGCACGGCGGCGGGGCGCCGTGATCGCGAGGGAAGGAGAAGAACAGGCGGCGGCTAGGGCAACTCCCGGCTCCCAAAGGAAGCCGAGTAAGTATATTACTCTTGCTTAATTATCCAAGTGTCTCACAATTGATATTTATAGCTAATAGAAATAATACTAATAATACTATGGGCCTTTAGGCCCCCTAACCTATCCGGCTGCTATCAGCCATTAGCCACTAATGGGCCGGCGCCTTTGATACTGGACGCCGGTCATAACATCTCTCCCCGCGTCGACAAACAGCTCGTCCTCGAGCTGTACATCGGGGTAGAGGGCTTTGAAGTCATCGAGAGCTTCCCATGTCGCAGCAGTAGTCGGAAGGCCGTGCCACTTGACCAACAGCTTCCAATGGCCGCGGCGCAGCTCAGCGCGCACGACCTGCTCCGGGGCCGGTAGCAGACGCCCCTCGGAAACGGGTGGCACCACCGCCGGCGTCGCTGGAGGATCACCCCGCCACTGCTTGAGCAGCCCGACGTGGAAGACATCATGGAGGCGTGCAGTCTCGGGCAGCTATAGACGATAGGCCACACGTCCAATGCGTTCCAGTACGCGGAACGGCCCAGCATAGCGAGGACGAAGCTTGCCCTTGGCCGGTGTCGCGAGCGTGTGGGTGGGACGGTGAAGAAGTCGAAGCAGCACCCAATCGCCCACAGCGAAGTCCACAGCCCGGTGGTGCTCGTCGTAACGCTCCTTGGCGTGTTGTTGCGCCTGGAGGAGGCGCTCCCGGACCTCGACCAGAAACGCGTCGCGGTCCCGAAGAATGGCATCCGCGTCCTCCGTCTCAGCCGCCCCCTCCTGGTGGGGCAGCAGGGAAGGCGGTGGGCGGCCGTAGACAATCTCGAACGGAGTCGCACGAAGCGCCGTGTGGTACGACGTGTTGTAGCAGTACTCCGCCCATGGTAGCCAGTCGACCCATGAGCGCGGCCTGTCACCGGTCGCACAGCGCAAGTACATGGCGATCACTTTGTTGACGATCTCAGACTGGCCGTCCGTCTGAGGATGAAAGGCCGTGCTGAGCCGCTGCTGCACCCCTGCAAGGCGAAACAAATCCCTCCACAAGTGGCTGGTGAAGACCGGATCGCGGTCGCTGACGATGGAAGTGGGGAAGCCATGAAGCCGCACGATCCCGTCGAAGAAGGCGCGAGCCACCGACGCGGCCGTGTAAGGGTGGCTGAGGGCGATGAAGTGCGCATACTTGGAGAAGCGATCCACCACCGTTAGAATCACAGATTTACCATGGACCTTGGGAAGGGCGTCGATGAAATCCATGGAGATGTCGGCCCACACTTGGGACGGCACATCCAAGGGCTGCAGGAGACCGGCCGGTTGTGTCGTGGGCGTTTTGTTGCGCTGACACACACCACACGTGCGGACGTAGTCGTGTACAAGCTTGCGGTCGCCAGGGATGTAGAAGTCGTTGCGCAGACGGACGAGGGTCTTCTGGACGCCCTCATGGCCCGTGGTATGCGCCAAGGTCACCACCTGATGGCGCAAATCCTGCAGGTCAGGAACGTAGACACGTTTGCCATGAAGGAGGAAGCCGTCCGCGGTGGTCCAGGGCGCCTCCAACGTCCCCGCGTCCTGCTGCTGCAAGAGGCCGCGTGCCACTGGGTCCTCCCGGGTGGCTGCCCTGATGTCGTCGTAGATGGCGAAGGACGGCCCAGACAAGGGAAATGCTGCCACAGCGTCCTCGTCGCGGCGGGACAGTGCATCCGCCACCGAGTTGAGACGTCCGAGGCGGTATTCCACCGCGAAGTCGAATCCGAGCAGCTTGCTAACCCACTGATGTTGCGGAAGAGTGGAAAGCCGTTGGTCGAGCAGGAACTTCAAACTGTAGTGGTCGGTGCGGACGAGGAAGCGGCGTCCCCACAAGTACGGCCGCCAGTGCCGGACCGCCTGCACCAGTCCGATGAGCTCGCGCTCGTAGGCCGCGAGCTTGACATGGCGCGCGACGAAGGGTCGGCTGAAGAACGCCAGGGGGCCCGACCCCTGGTGGAGGACGGCGCCGAAGCCTGCACCTGAGGCGTCACAGTCGACGACGAACTCGCGAGTGAAATCCGGCATCTGCAAAACAGGGGCGGATGACAAGGCCCTCTTGAGGGCGTCGAAGGCCTCCGCCGCCTCCGTCGTCCAGGCGAACGCCTCCTTGCGCAGGAGACGAGTGAGTGGAGCAGCGATGGAGCCGAAGTCGCGGATGAACTTGCGGTAGTAGCCTGCAAGCCCGAGGAAGCCTCGGACGCCCCGGGGTGAACGCGGCGTCGGCCACGAGGAGACCGCAGCCACCTTGTCGCTGTCCA
Source organism: Miscanthus floridulus (assembly GCF_019320115.1). NCBI lineage: Eukaryota > Viridiplantae > Streptophyta > Magnoliopsida > Poales > Poaceae > Miscanthus > Miscanthus floridulus. The sequence goes on along the minus strand of NC_089589.1, from coordinate 117,302,707 downwards.
TAGCGACGCCGTCGGCGGAGATGACGTGCCCGAGGTAGTTGACGGAGAGCGTCCCAAAGGAGCACTTGGACCTCTTTAGGTAGAGGCCGTGAGCCTTCAAGGCGGAGAAGACGAGGCCGACGTGCTGGAGGTGCTCGGACCACGAAGAGCTGTAGATCAAGATGTCATCGAAGAAGACCAGCACGAACCTACGAAGAAATGGCCGGAGGACGTCGTTCATCAGGGCTTGGAAAGTTGCCGGGGCGTTGGACAGCCCAAACGGCATCACCAAGAACTCGAAGTGGCCGTGGTGGGTGCGGAAAGCGGTCTTCTCAATGTCCGCCGGGTGCATGCGCACTTGGTGATAGCCCGAGCGGAGGTCGAGCTTGGTGAAGAAGCGTGCCCCGCGTAGCTCGTCGAGGAGCTCGTCGACCACCGGGATCGGGAACTTGTCCTTGGACGTCTTATCGTTGAGCGCGCGGTAGTCGATGCAGAACCGCCACGCCCCGTCCGACTTCTTGACGAGCAGCACAGGGGCGGAGAATGGTGACGAGCTCGGCCGAATGATGCCCTGCTCCAACATGGCGGCGCATTGCCGCTCCAGCTCATCCTTCTGGAGCTGCGGGTACCGGTAGGGCCGCACCGCCACTGGCGCGGTCCCCGGTAGGAGGTGGATGCGGTGGTCGTAGGTGCGCCTGGGTGGAAGACCACACGGCTCGTCGAAGATGGCCCCGTGTTGCTGCAGGAGCTGATCCAGCAGTGGCCGCTGCTGGTCCGGCGTGGTCGCGGCCAGTTGCTGCTGGTGTGTCGAAGCACCCGGGGCGCCCATGCACTGCCACGTGACGCGCTGGTCGCCGCGCTGGAAGGAGACGGTGAGGCCCTCGAAGTCCCACAGGAGAGGCCCCAAAGCTCCCAGGAAGTCGACGCCGAGGATGAAGTCGAAGCAGCCGAGGGCGAGCCCCACACACGTGACGGGGAAGGACTCGCCACCGATGAGGATGGGCAGATCGCGGGCGATCCCCTCGCACGGCAAACGCTCCCCGTTCGCGACAGTGACACGGAGGTTGGTGCCGCCATGCGGAACAATCCCCAGGCGGCGCATGACCGTAATCTGGAGGAAGGTGTTTGTGGAGCCGGTGTCCAGCAGGGCGAGGAGACGTTCCCCGTTGATGGTGACGGGCAGCAGCATGGTGTGGTAGGTGCGGATCCCTGCAAGAGCGTACACGGAGACCACCAGAGCATTTGCAGTAGCCCCGTCTGGTGGTGCCGTGGGGTCCTCGGCAGCGGCGTCCGCGGCGGCCTCTGCCCCGGTGAAGGCGTCGTCGTCGATGTAGTCGGAGGACTCCAGGTAGAAGACACGCGGGCAGATGTGGCCGCGCACGTACTGCTCATCGCAGTTGTAGCAAAGCCCCTGGCGACGGCGCTCGAGCATCTCTGCCGGTGTCAAGCGACGGAAGGTGCGGGCGGGTGTAGCGAGGCCGGTCGGGGTCGGCGCGGTAGGAGCGGGCGCACCGGCTGGAGTCCCTCCCCCAGCGGTTGAGCGAGCCGAAGGAGTCTGCCGCTGGGGAGGGCGAGCGCCACGCTGTGCTGGTGCCGCGAGGGCCGTGGCCTTGCGTTCGAAAGTGCGCGCCAGGTACATGGCCATCTGGAGGTCACCGGGTTCGTGCATCTCCACGTCCACGCGGAGGTGATCAGGCAGGCCGCCCACGAAGAGTTCCGCTTTCTGGCGGGTGGAGATGTCCCGGGCGTGAGCCAGGACCGCTTGAAAACGGCCTGCGAACTCGTCCACCGTGGAGTGGAAGGGCAGCCGGCCCAGCTCTGCCAGGCGAGTGCCACGAATGGGCGGTCCGAAGCGAAGGCGACACAAGTCCTTGAACCGATCCCATGGTGGCTGGCCCTCGTCCTGCTCGAGGGCATAGTACCACGTCTGGGCGTCGCCCGTGAGGTGATAGGACGCCATCCAGGTGCGCTGCGATGCCGGCGTGAGTTGGCCGCGGAAGAATTGCTCACAGTGCGTGAGCCAGTTCAGCGGATCGACGGAGCCATCGTACGTCGTGAACTCGATCTTGTGGAACTTGGGCGGCCCGTTGCCCTGCGCTGATTCCAGGGCACCCCCCCCGTAGCCGGGTGCGTGGTAGGATGGAGGCGATGGCGCCACGCTGCTGCCAGGGAGGAGGAGGCCGTCCGTGCCGCCGTAGAGGGTTCCCGACACCATCGGTGCGCCATGATCGGGCACATGTGACCGGGGGGGGCACCGACGTGTAGACCGGCCCGGATGAGTTCAGCGCCCATGGCGGAATCTGGGACGGCGACGGCGGAAAACGGAGTTGATGGATCGGAACGGACGACGAAGTAGGCGATGGCGCCGTCGAGAGCCCTGCGTCGGAGGGCATCCCGTAGGGGTAGGAGGCCGGCTGCGCGTGCTGAAGGGCGACCGACGGGGACGGCGGAGGTAGGAGCGGCTGATGCGGCGACGCGCCGTACTGCAGCTGTGGTGCGCCATACTGTGGCGGTGAGGTGTTGAAGAGCTGGAGCATGGTGTTCATCGTCAGTCGCAGCTCGGCCAAACCATGGCTGAGGTCGACGATCGCATCTGTCGTCTGTTCGAGCGTGAAGACGGCGCGCGGCCCCCTTGGCGCGCCCTGTGCCAGCGGCTGCGAGGAGGTCGGCACCAGGGCTGACGTTGATGCGGCTGCCTGGGGCAGGACGCCGGAGGCGGAAGGCGCCGGCGTGGATGATGGCGGAACGGCGGCGGTGGAGGGCTGGATCGACATGGCTCTGATACCAGGTTGATACGAACCTGTACCTTCCCCTTGGTCGATCGGAGATTGTACGTGTGCGGGGTGGCCGGATGCAGGGCACGGCGGCGGGGCGCCGTGATCGCGAGGGAAGGAGAAGAACAGGCGGCGGCTAGGGCAACTCCCGGCTCCCAAAGGAAGCCGAGTAAGTATATTACTCTTGCTTAATTATCCAAGTGTCTCACAATTGATATTTATAGCTAATAGAAATAATACTAATAATACTATGGGCCTTTAGGCCCCCTAACCTATCCGGCTGCTATCAGCCATTAGCCACTAATGGGCCGGCGCCTTTGATACTGGACGCCGGTCATAACACCATATAACCTCTCTTTTGGTTGTCAGATGTCCACAAATCTGTAGTGATGGCCACCCTTGACTGAATTCCAGCCATATATGCAATGGCTTTTTTCTTCTCCAGCTCATATTGTGCCACAATATCAGATCTGAAATAAAATATAAAATATTAGGAAACTGATATGGGCTCATACAAATGGCATAAAGGATGCGGGCTCATAGATCTTATACCTTATTGTGTTCCTTGTCCCAATTCTAAATAGTGGTTGAAGTGCGCCAACAAATCTTCAAAAGCCAACATGATCAACCATGCTTAAAGGGTACTCATGGAGAACTATCATGGCACTAAGTTCTTTTCTAGCTATATCTTGGTCAAAGGTGTAGTTCTCCACTGAAATTGTGCCTGCCTCTGTCCTATCAAATCTCAAACCAGCTTGTACCATTGTCTGCCCATTAAGCTTGATCTTCTTTAGCACACAAGTCTTCAAGTGATGCTTCAAATGGTTAGTCCCATTTCTGGACAACCCAGAAAGTTTCTTCCCACAATGGTTACATTTTGCATATTCACTGTTGCCAATCTGCACTTTTGTGAACTCATTCCAAACGGCAGATTTGAGCTTCCTCTTAGAACCAGCAATGATCTCTTCCTCTTCATCGTCATCATCTATCTCAATTGGCAGTGAATCATTGGTCGATTCAAGCTGAGGTGATCCAGAGATTGGAACTGAATCTGATTGCACTTGTGATGCTTGTGACCCACATTGCGGGTTGCTGCTCCCATCACTAGCAGTAGCTGACATCTTGTTCAGTCTGTACAAGCACATCGAGCAATTAGCTCAATAAAAAATAAGCTAGCAGATCACAAATAGACCAAACCTGAATATTTATTTATGATTGACCAAAAGAGCTACTTGCTTGAGAAAAACAAATCACGTGAACTACTACTAGTGAAAAGAAGTAATTTAAATACTTAATTCAGTAGCCAAAGATTGCTAGAGTAGTTCACGGATGGAAGATGCAAGCTTTCTGATCAAACAAATGAAAAGAGCAAACTGCTGTCATTTCTGGACACTGGACTGAAACTGAACTGCACTCCAACATTCAGAGAAGTAGAAAAAGCAAACGAATCAGAATGGAGGGGCTGCACTCCAACCTGCTGAAAAACTGACGAACGAGCAGAAACTAACAAGGCCACGCATGGCCAGGAACAAGGGCAGCTCGATGCAAGCACGCCTGGTGCTGATGCGCTCGTTGCTGGACTCTGGCTCGGTGAGCAGCCCACCAAGGGCAAGCACGTTGCTGTGCTGATTTGCTCGGGACTGGAATACAGGAGACCGACGAACGCAAGAATAGAGAAGAGAGCGGCACCAGGAACCAAGGAAATTCGAACTAAATTAAAACGACTTGCTCCCAAAACTTGCATAGGGGATCACAACAAGATTGAGGAGATATCCCGAAAGAATCATCGCCCAATTCCAACTCAAATTCCCATAAATCCCCATCTTGTGTAAGAACTCAGTTTTCCTCCTAAAAACGAAAAACAAATCGATCTCTGAGCTCGTGCCAAATTGAACAGGTTTACTTGGAGGAATCGATTAGCACATATCACTGCTCGTCATTAATCAACCAAAATCACCAAAAACCATCTCGACCAAGAGATCGAAGCAACAACAGGGAGGAAGAAAAGAACGAAGAACACTGGCACCAGAAACAACTTAGCACAAGATAATTTCAACCACCAGATGTCACGGTGAGGTTAAGGCCTCACTTCCCAAAACGAAAATCACACGCTACACAGACTAGTTTTTGGTTCATCTGTGGACCTCTCACACAATGAAAGCCATCATCTTTGCTAGACCAATACACAATCTTGCATATATCTGAGCAGAGAAAGTCATCTTTGCTTACCCAAGGCTGCGTTTGAGGTGCTGATTTTGCACTTTCTGAGCAGCTGCAGCTATGCTCGTTGGAGACAGGGGAGGCCGACCACCCTTCTTGGCCGCAACCTTCTTGGCCGCCGGACCAACAGGGACGCCCTTTGGCTTCGGCTTAGCAGCAGCGACCGGTGCAGTGGCTTGTGCAGGAGGTGGCAGGACGAGCGGGGCAGGCGTCGGGGTAGGCGGTGCACATGCGCCGTTCTTCGTCGCCTCCTCCGGATCCGGCGGTCGCAGGACGACGTCCCTTCGGGGACGGCGCAGGGTCAAAACTCAGAAGGGCAGAAGGCAAATGGGATCAAGAAGAACAACTGCAACTGCAACAATGGATTTCGAGGTTAGGGTTGAGGAAGAGCATCACCGACTATCATCTTGTCCTATTCCGGAGTTCTCCACCATGGCTACCGGAGATGGCGACGGCGACGGCGCTGTGCTCGTTGGGGGCACTGGTGGGGACTGGGCAGTGGAGACCGGAGACGGCGTGGTGGGGATTGGGGAGAGAACGGCAGAGGAGAGAGGAGCGGCAGAGGGCAGAGCCGTGGAGGTGGAGCCGCGGAGGGGCGGCGAGCGGACGGCGCGCGTGGGGTCGCGCGAGCCCGCGACGCCGCGATTCAACCGCTGGTCGTCTGATAGCTGGTGGAGTGGAGTGAGGATGAGGATTATGGTTTGAGGGAGTTCTGGAATATATATACTCATATGCTTATATGGGCCAAATATAGGCTATATGCTTATATGAGCTAAAATTGCAGAGGTTGGGTATTATTTATGCGGGTTTTTTTTACCCGTGGGTATGCGGGTATGGGTAGTATACACCCACACCCGTACCCGTATACCCGATGGGTACAAGAATTCGTCCACCCGCGGGTGCAAAATGTCTTCCATACCCTCTCCTTATCGGGTAAAACCCGTCGGGTACTCGGGTTTCGGGTACCCGTTGCCATTTTGAGCCAAGTCAGGGGTCATCAGGAACAACTGACTGAAGCACACATTCACACAGAATAAGACGACTACAGATCATTACATCTCAAACGAACTGGCTTACTGGACAGAAATAAACATCACTATAGGCACCTCCAAGTGCATGTGCTTCAGGTGAAGCATAACCGAAAGAGACTGGACCAAGGGAAAGCTTCGACAGCCAAGCATTGGGTAAATACTAACATACAGTTCAAATGCACAAATAAGCTGCGATAGCTGAGTTTGAACCAATATAATAATACAGTTGAAATGCACAAAAAAAAAATGCTGCAATAACAGAATTTGAATAAACAGGGGCATGAGGTATCTCAGTATGCATTTCAGTTTCAGTGTTTCAATAAGTCTGCTTGGGGGCATGACCGAATTAACAGTCACAGAGCCAACCAAAGTATGCATTTTGCCTTCTTTTTTTTTTCCCTCAAAATCACTTGCAGTTGAACCTCCAAGGTCATGGCACCTGCAAAATCGATCAAGGCGCCTAGCATAGCCAGTTCTAAGCGAAGCCTCAGTAACACTAGACAATCATCATGTTACTACTATATAAAATTTTTTAGTTAAATAGTTACATGACCATGTCCTTCGACAGCACTTAAACTTAGAACAAGCATCATGAATCACAATTAAAGATGACCTAACTCAGTGCAAACATACATATATATAGATTATATATGTGCAGTTAATTACATATAATCCTTCAGTGAATCCATAGCATCCTCGTCCTCTCCATCTTCCTCGTCAGAGTCGCTCTCGTCACCACCTTCTGAGGGGCCCCAGAGGGCATCGATCTTGGCTCTGACACTGGGCCAATCCCTGTCGATTCTCGCCTGCGCTTCAGCCTTGCGCTTGAACCACTCATCGTCGACCTCGACGTACCCCTTCTCCTTCAGCTCACTGCGCATCCACTTCTGAAGCTTCGGTAACCTCTCCTCCACCTCGTAGAACGCCCTGGCCAGGACGTAGAGCCCACACAGCTTCTTGTCCTCCTCCTCCCCCGGCCGCGGCACCAGCTCCGGGTTGCTGCGCTTCAGGGCCTGATAGGTTGGCGGCGGAGCCTCCGGCTTCTGGGCTAGGATCCACCGAATATCCTTCGCCGACAACAGGTTCTTCACCCCTGCCGACTTCTCTGCATCTGCACAGGCGGACGCCGACGCCGCGGCTGTCTCCTTCCTTCCTGAGGCGCGCGGACGAGGCATCCGACCAGACGCCTCCTCCTTCCCCGACTTCCGCTTGGTGGAGCACCTCCTCAGCGGTCCCGTCGCCGCGGCCTCCACGCTTTTGGCGGTGCGCCGCCTGGGCGAACCTTCACCCCCTGCCATCCGCGGCAAATCGGATCCTTCTCGCCGGGAAACCTCGAGCTTACAGCGATTGGAAGTGAGATCTGGCAACCCTAGCTGTCGATGGCGCGGCGGCGGGGTGGCTGGATCTATATGGGCGGAGGCGAACCCTACCTCCCTCCCTCCTGATCAGGTCGGATTCGGGGAAAGAGAGACCAAGTCGGAATTGGACCGAAAATGGAGGCTGCAGTCGTCGGTCCAGCCCCGTCTTGGAGAGTTGGACCAACTCCTCCGCGCCAGTTGGGCCGGGCCCAACGTCGGACGTAACGAAAAGGCTTTCCAGCTTCATTTAACATATTTCACGAATTTTAACACCATTAAATTTTGTCAAACAAGACGGTGTCAAATGAACTTTTTTCTAGTAATAGTGATGTAACAATGCCATGATTTGTGGAAAGAAAATTTTATGTTTTAACAAGTTTTTAAAACATGTTTAAATATTTATTTAGTAGTTTTGAGAGTTGAGAAATAAGATATCCGGTTATAGAATTTGATGAGAAAAAATAAACCATAAAAAGGCTTTTATTTGTACTAGTTGAGTGTCCGTGCGATGCTACGGGGGATATATAGATAGAATCTCATGATATACAATCACATAGACAAAACATACTTAGATATACCTTTTGTCTTTTGTCAATGGATTGTAGTCATCAGAGTGTTGCACCGACAATTTCTTTCCATCCTTTTGTTTATCTCTGTGTACGCTTACTTCAGACCTCATATGGTCATTCATTTGTTCCTTCAATATGTTGATCCTAAGTTTGTGTGTTGTGTCGTTGCTCATTTGTTAAATTCCTCCTATGAAAATTCTCCATACAATGCAACAACAAAAAATAACACCATGGCAATTAAAGTTTAAACATGTGTTATATCATTAGAAAATAATGTTTAGAGCATGATCCAACATTATGTTTATATCCAAAACTATTACTCATCACGCATGAACAATTCGCACAAAAGCACACAACTACGTTGAACTTGTCACTCAAAACCAAAAAGATCCACACAAGATGCTTGTTATCTTGTACGTATTCTCGTAGAGTAGTACAAGCACAGATTTGCAATATGTTTCAAGAAATTCTTCGGATCAAACAATATTGACGCAATCAAATTATTCTTTTCAGAACCAATTCTCTGTTGAGGTAATTAATGATTACAAAGAAAAAAAGGACGAAGACATTCAGAAAATTAGTGCGCAACAAGGATCAATGAATATTGGCTCCAGATCTTGAGGCTGTGGCCCGGTTTTCTTCTGTGCTTCAAGTGCTGAGGCTGTTCGTGGCTGCCATTGTATGGGACCTCAGGGCCCACAGCCAACATCCCTTTCTGGAAGTTGCCCACATCCCTTTTCAGTTAATAAAGCTTCTATTTCAACAATGTTGACCAGCTCCAAACTCCAAACTGATCAAGCCCAGCTCCTCCTTGAAGCCGTCAAACCTCACCATTACCACTGGAAGCTGATAACATGCAATGCTCAAAACATAAACAAAGTGACATAAAACAAGTGCTTACCGCATAGAAGCGTTGCGGCCATAACAAATGCAGGTAAGCAACTGATCTAGATAATCTTATCTAAACAATGAAGACTATGCCAAGAGAGAAAGACATCCATCACTCTGGCCTTCTTAGGGGGAAACATAAACAAGCTATATTAGAACAGATGTTTAGATATGCTATTATTATTAGCATCAGCCCGGCCTTCTTATGGTTAACAGATATGAGACATCTACCAGTAACTTGTAAATACTGTACATAATGCTATTTAAATAGTGTAGAAACAAATATAGCCGTTTTAGACCATGTTAGCATGTCTCCAAACATTATTAATAACAACAGACACTCTTCTCTGTTAAATGAGCATAGCAGTTTCGTGCCAGTTAATATAGCTGCAAACAACCCAATGACAGAAATTGTTGTGATTGGTGAAGCATATTTATACAACTAAATAAAAGAAAAAAATTACACCAGAGAAATTCCTGTCCATGGATCCTTATTCTTTGGTGTTCAGTAGCTAATTAGAAATATATTGCAGAGTAAGATGTACTGACCTTGAATACAAGTTCCCCTCTGACCAACTTGTCCAACGGTAAGTGCTGAAGCAACTTGGTAACCTTGCTCCTGCATTTCCCACCATTTCTTGTCTAGTCCTATCATCTTTCATGAATCAAAACGTCTAATAGATGAGACCTCAAAGGAATTGACATTGTCTACAAAACATCTCACAGATAAATCCAGATTGATATTGATTAGTTTTGTTTTACAACCAGATTGTTACCGCGGTGAGGATGTCTAGGGAATAAAGGACCAGATGCTGGACATACACCAAAAAAAAATCTGAATAACCACTAAACCAAATGGAACATGCACCAGCAGCCTCTCTCAGCAGCAGTAACCTACTTGCAGCCTGCTCTTCAGCTCTGCCTCATTTTGTGATAGCTCACCTCCTGCCCCTCCTTAACCATCTTCTCTCTCATCTTCTCAAGCTTTGCACATGCCTGCAGGTCAACAAACATAGGAAACAGTTAAGACAAGAGCTTGAAGAATTTGACATTATCTGTTGTAATGTAATTCACCAGTAAAGATAAGAATGCTGCTTGAGATAATATATAGTACCTTGATGGTCTCTAACAATGCTGATTGCTCATGTACAATGCTCCTTCTTTGGTCATTTTTTTGGGTCTTCATGGATTCACTCTCACCGAACAAGTTAAATAACCCAATTTATCATGTGATAATTCCGTACTCTAACATGTGTTGGTTTTTCCATGGTCCCAAACAATCATGAGTTGCAACAGATAAGTAAAATTCATTCTAAAACAGAAGATTAAGTAATTAAATCAGGTTGTGCTTGAATATACTTTATGTGAATAAAATAAAATAATTTTGATCAAACAGCAAAACATGTGAGAAAGCCAAAGTTTACCACCTGCAACTTAATTGGGCTTGATTGGTACGTTAGACAAACTGAAAATTAGGAGGAACTTGTTTATAGCACCACAAAAAAGTAAAAAAATGTCCCCCTTTTTTCCAAATCTCATCTGCAAATCAGTTTGGTTGCACAATTTGATTTGCTTACTTTTAGGAATAGAAGTGATGGATCCATTCAGGTAATGGACCTGAGCTCTACGTCGAAGATTCAGAACACGCAGTGGATGACCTCTTCGCGTTGGGCCATGCACGCAGCCAAAGGACGGCGCAGTTGGCTGGGGCAAGCAGGTAGAATCGGCTTGAGCTCCTATTCCACCGAAAACACATGAATAAACATCATAAAATACGTAACTATGCATTGATAAATCTAACACCAGGTACACACTGTGCTGAAAACAAACACAATTACAAAGCTGTTACAAACTCTCTCTTTCCAAGTTCAAGAGCAAAGCTCCAATACACAACACAATAACTTATTGTGAGTCCAAGAGGTTTAGTTTGGACCTCTCTGGCAGATTTTTTTATTGTTGCTATGGAGTGGATTCTCAAACCATTTATGGATGAACAATGTGACAGGATAGATCTAGGTAACAGGGCAATGACTGAATTTGTTAGAGTAGCTCTTTATCTGCTATTTTGCGCTATAAGATTGATGTTTGCATCAGAAGTTCAGAATAACAATTGAAACAAATTTATCAAAGTTAAACCCATCAGTCAACATCAGCATGCCTGACATCTCCAGATGCCTCTCCCATCATCCCAAACCCATCGGTAACCATTGGCATGCCCCAACATCTCTAGATGCCTCTCCCTCCTCTCCTCCTCCAAACCCATCGGTAACCTCTCCCTCCTCCCAACAAAGACAAATAACTAACCATACTTTTGAAGCAGACGTGCTCTAACTTAAACCAGCAATGGAGTTCCCCACCTCATCATGCCAATTACTTGCTGATCAGCAATATCTGCCTTTCAAACACCTGTCCGAGGACTATAATGCTATGAGCCTGCAAACAGACCCTGTACAATTTTACAATTTTAGCCAGTTGTCTGATACCAATAGTGTACCATAAATGCTAATATTTTCTTATAACTACATTCTTCAAATATACAGGAGGTCAAACAATCATCAGGACACAGATCGGAGAGGGTGCTACCTGTTTGTTTCTATTGGTAGCCTTCACTGTACAGATAATCAAGAAATATTGTTCACTTGTTTAGTTGTTTATTAGGTGATACATTTCATCGTACAGGCATGTAAGGCCACCTGATGCCTAAGTACCTATTTTGCAGTTTTTGTTTAACAAAAAATTATATGATTGTGCACTTCAATCCGATCTATTCAATGTTACAACCAATCCAGCCCCAAGACAGTGTTGATAAAGATTTTTGCAGGGCAGATGATAAGAGTCCTTGATCTGAGTTTTTAATTTTCATGTTCTTGGTCATATGAAATCAGGTGTATAATTGAAAAGTCGGGGCCTTATCATAAATCCCAAAGTTAAACTCGGTGGCAACAATACAAGATTAAAAAATGAATCATCCTATACCCCAAGCACAGCGAACAGAAGCAATTAACAAGCAACATCATAGAAGAAGAAACAATAATCTGACTCCGGAGATGGACCGCTCGCTCCTTTGCTGCAAAGCGGGAGAACAGAAAAACTAAAGACCGAGGTTTAACATCACGAACCTGGAAGAGGGGGCGGGGGAGCAAAAAGGTCGGCCCTCTTTATCGACGGGCGCGTCGGGCCCTAGGTTTTCGGCGCAGAATCTACGCTATAGAGAGTCGTCAGCGGGACGGCGGCGCGGAGGCGCGTGCTGGCGCAGGCAAGCGCGCCGCCTCTGGAGATGACCTGCGGGGGCAGGGAGCAGGGACGGGGTGGGGCGGGGCAGCGGCGTCCTCCTCGACGCCGATGCGAGCAATGAGCTCGATCTCACTCTCCTTTGGCGGGGGCGGGGACGGGGGCACCTATGGGCTGCCGCGCATATCCTCCTCGCCGCCGATGAAATGGGGCGGGGCAGGCGTCTGCGGGGTAGCAGCGGGGAGGCGGTGGGATGAGATGGGGCAGGGGAGGCCTCTGCGGGGTAGCGACAGGGAGGCGGTGGGATGAGATGGGGCAGGGGAGGCCTCTGCGGGGTAGCGACAGGGAGGCGGCGGGCTCAGGGCGGGGCGGGGCGGTGCTTGGCGTGTCAGGGCGGCGGCGGCAGGGGAGGGGCGAGGAGGCGGATTGGGTAGGGTGTGGTGTGGGGTTTCAGCGTCAGCGGGGGAAGCGGAGCTTCTGTTTTTTTTTCTCGGGTTTTTTTTATCCATAATATATATAAATATAAATAATATACCATTATAATTTTACAAGTCTAGATTTACGTCATTACAAATCGTCTATTCTCTCATCCATACTATTTTTTACGTCTCCTATGTACATGGGTCCACTGTCTGACACGTATTCGTACATGGGCCCACATGGACCGTGAACCCCTTGTGACGAACATGACGATGATGGCGGGCACGGTGGAGTTTGCGAGCGGGGGCTCTGCGGCGGGCGACGAGGTGAGCACACCCTTGTGTGCTAGCCGCAGCGGGTATAAGGGATCTCCCGCCATGGTGATGAGGTCCCGCATGGTGAGGGCCAGCACATCAGCGGCGTAGGACAACGCCAGGGCACTCGAGCTCCAGCGCCATCTTAGCGCACGTCACAGCCTCAAAGGCGTCCCTCGCTGACGAAGCAGACATAGAAGAAGAACGGCGAGGAGGAAGAGCGGCAACGAACAAGTGCCTCGAGCGCAGGTTGTCATGCCGCTTGCGCGCGGGCCACCGCGGGCGCTGGTCCACACTGTAGCTCTTGGTGCCAAAACTTAGCGACATGACCATTACTCCTAACAAATATCTTCTGACCTTCCTCAACTATTGTGCAAGTGTGATTTGCCCTTCTCAATTGAAAATTAGATTTTTAGAACTACCTCAGCTCTTAAAATCATCTGATTTACCTCCATGGACGGTTTTAAAAGTGCTTTGTGAATTACATGCATTACGTCAACTGTCTTATTTGGTGCCACATGAGCAAGGGGAACATAAATCATACTTAGCAATAATTTAAAGAGCTCAATTAGACTTTATAAAAATATAGGAACATATTTTTTTCAAAAAAAATATCCATTTTTCTAGAATAAATACTTATTTAAAATACTAAAATCCTGTTTAATATTAGAATTATTTAAAACTGTTCCAAATATGAAACGGACATGCAGAGCAAAACAAATCCTTGTTGACCACAGTGTGGATCACCATATAACCCCCGTGTAAACGGAAAAAAATGTTTTCTTGACAGCAATGTCTAGCTTTAACCATGCATCGAGACATGCACGGAAAATTCCAAAACACACACACACACACACAGACATATAATGATAAATTCTCTATTACTATATATTAGATATATTATTAACATAGATTATATATAGATATATATATATATATATATATATATATAATATATATATATAGAACTACTATTCTGTAGCTGGCCATTAGAATAACTTATTCTGTAGCCCACTTTGAGTTACGATAATTACTATGTTAATTTACGAGATTTACAGTAACTCCTTACTAAGTGGTTACTATAACGTTATGGTAAATATTCCCATGTGTTATAGTAACCCAACTATCGTAAATATGTATTGACATTATGGTAAATTAGTATATAAAATTATGGTAAATAGAGGTGGCTACAGAATAACTTATTTTGTAGCCGGCTGCTGAATAGTCTCTCCCTATATATATATATATATATATATATATATATATATATATCATTCAAGCCTTGATTACACTTTAACAATAATGTATAACGTGGTTTGACTTTGTAGCAGCACTATCTTTTTCAGGGCACATTAAGACGACGAAGTGTGTCGACTCATTGGACAACCAACGTGCGACTGTTTAGATTGTAGACCAACGTCCACGACTTGGACGACATCATCCGATGGACGTGACCGCTTCCCTTCCGAGGTTGTCGTCATCATCGTAGACCTATGCACGCACCAGGAGCGTATGATCAAGCAGAAAGATAAGATGGGGTGGACAAGCGCGCTTGAGATGCCAAACATCGTGCATTTCTTAAAGTCATGCTTTTCATTATGGTTCCTGGCTCCGAAAAAAAGTAGAGAATGATTTTAGGGCTTCGAAAAAAAGTAGAGAATGATTTTAGGAAAAATGAAGAAACTAGTTTCATAGTTTTCTGAGTTAAGCGAAAGGTGGGCCCTCGCCTTGTCGTATGCGAGCGGTGTCGACGTCAAGTGAAAGGCATGTCGAGCCGAGCATTCGATGTGATGCACGATGGGAGTGGCACGATGCAGATCTAAAGTTTCCACTCGAAATCGAGCAGCTTTTCGATCGGGCTGTTTGGTCGTGTACACTGTGCTGTACGTACATCACGATTTTGCGCAGATATACTCCTATTCGACGATGTACGAAACGGAAGGTTTGATGTTGGCAACTGCTGTCTTTCTCCTAAAATAAATGCACATCTTATTTCTCAAATCTCCGTTTAAAAGGAATGAAACCCTCATATTCCGAGGAGTTAGAGATTCTTAATTTTCATCAAATATAAATAAAAAGTATTGATGTTCACTAATACACAAATCTTTTAGGAGGCGGGCAAAAACGTTTTTTCGAGGCGGTTTTCGCAACCACCTCTGCTGAAAGGCCACGGTAAATCGTACCTTAATGGAGATGGTTAGCTGCCCGCCTCGGTTAATTGAATGAAAAACAAAAAAAGAAAAAAAAACCCGCAGCCCAACCGGGCTTATATCTAGGCCTCGCGTCGCCGGATCCGCCGTCGCCGCCCTAGGCCTGCTCCTGCTGCTGCTGCTACTGTCGCTGGATTCTACGCTGGAGGAGGCCTGCGCGCGCGCCCGCGTGTCCGCGCCGCCTGATCCGCAGCACTAGGCCCGCTCCTGCTGCTACCGTCGCCAAATTCGACACCAGAGGAGGCTTGCGCGCGCTCCCGCGCGTCAGCGCCGCCGAATCTACCGCCCTAGGCCCGCTGCTGCTGCTGCCGTCGCCAGATTTGACGTCGGAGGAGGCCTACGCGGGCCCCTGCGCGTCCGCGCCGCCGGATCCGCCGCTACTACCGCTGTTGCCGTCGCAGATCCGGCGCCGCCGCCTTGGATCTGGCCCCGCCTCCACATCTGGTCCACCGCCGCGCCACCTTTGCAGAGAGGGAGGAACACGGGAGGGAGGGGCGCCGCCGTGCTAAGGGGAGGGAGGAACGCCGCCGCGCTCAGGTGAGGGAGGCTGTGCGAGGCCGTGCTGCGGGGGAGGAGAGGAGAGGGAGGCCATGTGAGGCTGCGCCGCTCGGGGAGAGGAGAAGGAGAGGGCGACGGAGAGGGAGGGGGCGCGCTTGGGGAGGGGAGGAGACCGACGACGTGGGGAGGGAGAGTCGCGACCGTGTGGCGTGCCCCTGCTGCGACTGCGCGAGTGGGGAGAGAGAGGAGTGAATGAGAAATCCTATGACCCTATATTTGTACTGCTTCTAGCTATCGGGCCTCGCCTGGGCCTGTTGGGCTTGGCCATATTAACCTAGGCGGGCCTTATAAGAGGCGGGCCTAGGAAAATGGCCTGATTTTCCCAAGTGGTCCTATTATAAGGCCCGCCTCGGTTAATAGTTTTTAGGCCGCCTCGGTTAATCCAGGCATTAACCGAGGCGATTAAAATGCCTACCCACCTCCGTGACACTTTACCAAACACTACGCAAAAGATTTTGTGTAGTAGTGGTTTATAATGTGTTACAAGTATTATTAGATTAGTTATAAAATATATCTTTAACTGTAGATAACATCTTTTATAAACTTAGTCAAACTCCAAGATTGTTTGACTTATCGTGAAGCGAGATTTACATTCTTAGGACGAAAGGAGTACAAAATAGTATCAACATTTGAATCTTCAAATAAGTTCATATCATTAAAATATATTCTATTCTTAATCTAATGATACTTATTGTACATTATAAATAATAGTGTAGTTTTATATATATTTGATTAAACTTTAAATTGTTTAATTTCTTGGAAAGATGTATATTTATTTTGGTATGGAAGCACCCATGAAATTGTTGCCACGACGAACGCACTAGTCACAGGCCTCACGGTTTTTTAATGCCTTGTTTGTTTTCGACCCCCCTGCGGTCGGTGGCTGCCACCAATGAGCCCTCACGCCGCTGCTTGTTCTTCTTCTTGATGGGACGGTTGGAGGTGCCTTCGTCGGCGTCCTCGTCCCGTTTTGCCTTGCCCTTGAGGCAGTCGAAGATCGCTCCAACCGCCTCCTCGCCCAAGGCGTGTCTGGTTGCAATGTCGAGGAGCACCTTGATGGTTCGTGGGCCCTTACGTCCCAGCTTGTGAACCAAGGACTTACATGTGGTCCAAGACAGGAAAGCTCCTATAACGTCGACGTCGGCAACATTAGGCAGCTCGTTGTACTGCTGGGAGAAGCGCCGGATGTACCCACGAAGGGTTTCTTCGGCCTTCTGTCGGTAGTTCTTGAGATCCCACGGGTTTCCAGGGTGCTTGTACGTGCCCTGGAAGTTCCCCACGAAGATCTCTTTTAGGTCCGCCCAACTTTGGATTCTGTTGGGCGGAAGGTGTTCCAACCATGTTCGCGTCGAATTGGCCAGGAATAATGGAAGGTTGTGGATAATGAAATTATCATTATCCGCTCCACCGGCTTGGTAGGCCAGCCAATAATCCTCGAGCCACATTCTAGGGTTTGTTTCCCCAGAGTATTTTGGGATGTTGGTTGGTGGTCGGTACCTTGGTGGGAAGACGGCATTGAGGATGTGTCGACTGAAGGCCTGAGGCCCCGGTAGGCCAGGGCTCGGGCTTCGGTCCTCGCCGCTATCATAGCGTCCACCAGGACAAGGGTGATAGCCATGGCTAGCTCCCTCTCTTGGGTCATCATGGGTACATCTGCGGGCATCGAGGGTGTCGCATGCATCACGGTTGCGGCCGAGACGCTGATGCACCAGGACCATTGTGCGATGTCTGCCGCCTTGTGGCGCCTGGTGGACTGACGCATCCTTGTCGAGGTGCTCTGAGGGCGTGCGCTGGCTGGTGTTGAGCTCACGTCATGAAGACAACAAGCTCTCAGCCTGCTGCGCCGCCGCATGCTCGAGCATCGTGCGAATCTCACGGTGGGCCCGATGATCCTCGAGCGTCGCGGGCCTAGGAAGCCCATGGAGCAAAGCCACCGTAGCAGCGATGTTGTGGCTCACCCGGGCAAAGTGTGGGAGGGCCTCATTGTCCACGATGATCCTTCGGTTGACGTCGCAGGCCATGGCGCGCGCGCTCCCACTGTCTCCATGGCGCTCGATCTCCCAATCGAGCTCCGCGCATTCCTGCTCGAGCTAGAGTTGTGCTTCCTCAAGCTCTAGGTGTTAGGCCTTTAGCTGCTCCACCTGCAGGCAGGGTGGGGCCCCTGACTCCCCCTCGACCTCGTTGTCGAGGTTGTTCGTCGGGGTAGCCTCCTCCTCGTGGATGCTTTCAATGTGTCCCTCGGGGGTACCTGCCATAAAACACTCACGAGAGGGGTGATGGCTCCCCCTCCTAGAGTCAGAGGTGGAGGGTGACTCCATTTCCTCCATGAGGAGGTCGTGGAAAGACTCCATGACATGTTCGGTCATCCCCATGAACCTGTCGTTCATGGGGGATGAAGGCGTGTGTTGCGCCATAGGGTGGTCACCGGTCTCTGTGGCGTTGCGGAGACCGAATGGGAGCGCCATCAGGGCACTCCAGATGAGGTATTTTGGAGAGAGTGGCTCTCCTCTGACAAGCTATGCCATGACGTTAGCGAGCGAGAAGGTGAGGTGGTGTAGGTCCTCCCGGGATGGCCGGGGTCCTAGGAAGACACCGAACTAGCGCTCTAGCCTCCCATAGTCGAAGTTGAGGAGCTGGTTGCTTCCGGGGGCGTGGGCTCCCGGTGCATGCACTGCAGCTCCCCAAATGCCTCAGCGATTGCATCAAGGCCGGCAGATCGGAGAGGTCAGACAGCAGTGGGAGCCATTACCAACTCTCCCTCCACGTGACGATGAAGTCTAGGTCCCCAAAGCACATGTGCATGCCCGGGACCCAGCTGAGGTTGTGACTAGCGATCTGAGGCCTGGTGTTGATGTACGTGCAAAAAGCCCTTACCTGGCACATCAACTGTCAATGTTTCGAGTAAACACCAATGAGTAAATTTGTATTATTGCACGTCTAGCTCGGATGGTGTGCTAAGATGACACGAGGTTCATACTGGTTTGGGCGGAATGTCCCTACGTCTAGTTCACTGCTACTGCTCATGTTACTAGCACTGAAAAGTTTATAGTAGGGGTTACAAATGGTCGAGAGAGGGATAATTCCCAAGTCTCTGGTGGTGTGTTGCGATGGGTTCCAATTGGTTCGTTGTGCGATACTTATGTGTTCGGTTGTGTTCGGATGTGCTCGGATTGAGAGTCCGACATCCGATGTGTGATCGTTGGTTCGATGCTAGTGGTTTTGATCTGATCTGATGCGGTGTGATGCCCCTTAATGGGATGCCCTGCTTTCTCTTTTATAGGCCAAGGGAAGCACGGGTTACAATGGGAGAAAAATGGAGAACGAGAGGTAGAGGAAGTCCTTCAGGGTCATCGGGCCTTTCTTTTCCTCTATGCAGGCCCTGCTGACATGGCAGGTGGTGATAGGGACAGCTCCATGCCGGGCGCCTGTCCACCGATCATGCCATGCCCTGGCATTGTCAATGGGTCATCACATCCCACTCCACCCCGGTGGGCGGCATGGGGAACTAGCGTGCTGATCAACGGCCATACAGGGAGTAGGCAGCACAGTGATCACGTGTCCATCACTATGGACGATGTGAGTTCCCTGGAAAGACATGTCGTTGGGATGGGTCGTGTTGCGACATGACCGCTCCCTGCACGATGCCAAAAGTTTGACCTTGGGTTGTACTTTCTAGCCCGTAGTGCTTGGCAACGGCGTGAGCTTCCGTTAGGATCCGTTCCTGAGGGGTCGAGCGAGGTGGAGCCAGTCCCTCAGACATTGGGTGAGGTGGAGCTAACCCTCAGGGGTTGGCCGAGGTGGAGCCTATGGCCTCGATATTGGGTGAGGCAGAGCCACCCTCAGGGGTCGGACGAGGTGGATCCCATGGCCTCGGTGGTCGGCAAGAGCTAGAGCCAACCCTCGGGGGTCGGACAAGGTAGAGCCCGTGGCCTCGATGGTCAGCAAGAGCTGGAGCCAACCCTCAGGGGTCAGACAAGGTAGAGCCTGCAGCCTCGGTGGTCGACAAGAGCTGGAGCCAACCCTCGAGGGTCGGACGAGGCGGAGGCCATGATCTCGGTGGTCGGCAAGAGCTGTAGACGCGCTCTTGACCGCTCGGATGAATCAACGTTGATGGTTATTAGCTCCTCCTCTTTGGGTACCCTAGTATTGGTCCCCGACACCAGATTGACCTGGCAGAGATCGCTTGCAAGTCGAGAGGAAGTGGAATTTCTTGACCAAATGATGTGGAAATATAGGATGAGCAGCGTTAGGGTTATACCAGGCCACGAGGTGCACCATGAAGGCGTGGTGCTCCACGGTGTTGGCCGCCACCAGCATGGGCTCCCTCCGCGAGCAGATCTCCACCCGTTGCAGCCATCCTGGCTCGACGGTGTCCGCCTGTGGCTCCACGACCTCCTCCTACGGCCCCTGCCGCTGCGCTGTGGGCTCCTCCCGCTGTTGCTGCCGCCACACCGTGGCCTCCTCCTGTGGCCCCTACCGCTGCGCCGCGGGCTCCTCCCGCTGCCGCTACCGCCGTGCCATGGGCTCCTCCCGCGGCCCCCATCACGGCACCATGGCCTCCTGCCGTGGCCGCCACCGCTGCCTCGCCAAGGGCCTCCAGGTCCGCCATAGCAGGCTTGCTGCGGACAAGGAGGCGGAGGTGAAGGCTGATTTGGAATTGGGTTTGGAGGCGCGATTGCTTGGAAACGAGGCCGTTTGGGGGCTCTGGTGATGCAGTAGTTTTCCAGGCCCAAAGGTGGTTTTTGTTTTCCAGCCGACCTATTAGTTATTATACACCTATATAAAATCCCGACACTGGCAAGTCGGTTTGAAGCAAATGAGGATCCAGTCCCATATACACCCTATTCGCTTATGCTGAAATTTAGCTTATGCTGATGCTTGTGCTGATTTATTGCGAGAGAAAAATACTGTTCATTTCTTGAAAAATACTTCAAGCGAACAGGGTGATAAATTCACATGATTAGTGTCATGTCTAACCAATATCATTTGAAACAGTACAAGGATCAAATAGTCACGTAATTTTGTCATCTCTAACAAAGAAGATTATTCAAATGAGGGACAGTCTGCCTATTATTCAAATGAATTTCATTTCTAACAGAGATCATTTCACAAGTTACAGTCTACCTATCATTTAAATGACTTTTACTTCCTATATAAAATCGGTTTTCTAACTGTCAGTTGGAACAGCCAACCATACACAAGCTGAATCAAGCTAAGGCCCCGTTTAGCAGAGCTCCCAGAGCTGATTCTCTGCTGAATCCAGCAGGAGCTCTGCCAAATAGTTTTCCAGAGAGAAGTGATTCTCTACTGATTCTGTGAAGTGATTCTCTGAAATGAACTAGGAGGTTGAGAGCTGAAAAAAAATAACTTCTCCTGATTCTATGAAGTGATTCTCCATCATGATTTCAAGAGTATATGCTAAAGAATAAAAAAGAATCACTTTCAGGCACAGAATCACTTTTCTCAGAGAATCTACTTCCATAGAGAATCAGAATCAGATAGAGCTCTACCAAACAGGCCCTAAGCTTCCAATGCTTCGACCGTTTGCCCACATCTTTTCATCCCATCAGGCAATAGGATATTAGATAGCCTGAAAATTCAGTAAAAAGCATGCAATCGAATATGATGACAATAACAACTAATACCCCTGAACATGAAACAACCAATAAGACAGACCCAGGCATTTCACTAAGAAAAATACCTTCTTACATGGGCCCTTTTTCTATAATCCTAGTCAAACTTATAAAAAAAACTCGATCTGCATGGGTAAGAAGCCCCTAGCCATTTCGCTAAGAAGATCTATTTCTTAGGTCGAGAACCCTCCCCCCTCTCCAACCTGTACCCCACGCATGCACAGTGACATCATAGCTCATGTAAGAACGACCATGACCTAGCCCGAGGGGTAGACCCAACCTCGTTTTAGGTAGTCCAAGGCCTACCTTAGATTTTAGCCAAAATTATTATTACTAGTTAGATTTAGAAAGTCCAAATTAAAAATCTACCATTGTTAAGTATTTCAGCCCCCAGACTCTCTCCTCTATGCTAGTGCTCGATTGTGCTTGGTATCCGCTAGTTTAGATTATATCTTAGATTATATACCATATTGATTGCAAGATATTTTTGCTAGGCATATCCTAGGTTCAAATTCTAGGTCTGTCACCGCATAGGCCTGACCTTAGACCTATGCATTGGTGTGAGATAAATGAGAAGATTTATTTTTTAACCCTAACATAAAATTTTCTCTAAAAGGGCGAGGTTTAACTCAGGACCTGAGGAGTGATACTGGAACCACTAGCCAACTCAGGTAGAGACCCGTTCGAAACCTAGCTAGTGAAATTTAAGACAATTTGACTTGGTCAATTCAAGAACCCGGATAAATGGAGTTTCACTGAAGAAATGAACGAGATTAAAGTCATGCACGATGACCCAACTTCTAGTGGCAAAGAAGAAAAAGCCACTACGTGAAAAATAGTTTGTAGCAACGGGGCTTTTTTTAGGGGCGGCTGGCATTGGAGCAGCCCCTATAGTGGCGTGCTTGGGCTCCAGCACAGCAGCCGCCTCTACAAATAGCACAGTAGGGGCGGCTGGTAATACGAGACACGCCTACAAATGCGTCGATTTGTAGGGGCAGCTGGTATGTAGAGGCGGCTATTACCAGCCGCCCCTGTTGTGTCCATTTGTAGGGGCGGCTGAATCACCAGTCGCCCCTACAAATGCCACTGTATATATAGCAGCCACCTTTTTCCACCTCGGGCCACTCTCTCCAACCCGAGCAAAAAACGTCGGGAGGCCTTGGGCTTCTCCCAAAAATTGCTCTACTAAGAGGGAAGGTTTTGATCTCAAATACTTTGATGGAGAGGTTGTACAAGGTAAGAAAATGCTATTCCAAGCCTTATTTGAAGTTTTAATGGTTGGTTAATGATCGTAATTAGAGTTTTGCTTTTCTCTCTCTTCTATGGTGCTTGAGCTTTGTATGAAGCAAATTAGACTCTAGTTTTGAAGCTATTAGTGTAAATTAGTTAGATAAATGAGATTACACCATTTATTTGTCGATCTTGCTTGATTTTAGTTGAGATTACACCCTAGTTTCATGTGTGTTTCATGTACATATAGATTTAGATCAAGATCTAGGGTTTGTTTTTTTTTAATTTTAATTTTGTAAATTTATGTTTCATGAAATTGGAATAGGGTTTGCATGAAAGGTAGTGGGTAAAATATTAATTGTTGCAAATTGTTGTCTTTGAAATTATTTATTTTAATTAATAAATATATATTTTTAATTATTTATTGATAAATAGGCCATTAATTAATTACCCTCTACCATTGTGTGTGTTTGATATGCTTCATGTAATTTTATTTTATATTTATATTTATAAATATCTAAAGTATATAGAATTATTGATAAGTAATTAATTATTAATTTGATTCCTTTACATATATATCTGAATTAGTAGTCCTTTAATGTATTTTCTTTGATTGTTGTGTTTTAAAAGATGGAGTACATGAAGTCTTGGATGTATGGTTCATTAAGGTTCAAGGCAGGTTTCCGTGAAGAGGTGGACAAATTTATTGAAGCCGCAGAGAAGCATGCAACAACGTTGACAGAGAATAAGGATACAATTATTTGTCCCTGCAAAGATTGCAAGAACCTTATGGCATGGACAGATGTGAGTATCGTCAGAGAACATTTGATTGTGTGAGGATTTGTTGAGGATTACACAGTGTGGATTCATCATGGGGAAACAACGGTTGTTGATAATGACAACGATGATGAAGAAGACGACGCCGAAACCCTAGAATACCTGTCCCAATACTCAGAAGAGCTTGATGTACAAATGGATCCTAAGTTTGGCAATGAACAAGGTGGTGATGCTGGTGGTTGGGATGGTAACGATGAAGGTGGTGCCAATAATGATGGGGGAGCACGTGTTGGTGATGAAGATGATTTTGATGATTTGGAGGAAATGATTCGGGTCCTTGGACTAGAGATTTTACTAAAGGGCTCAAAAGGTCTATAAAATTTGGAAAGAGTGACTTATGGAGGGATCTGCTAGAGTTCTGGGCGATTAGCCTGTGCGATCTACACCTGAACACCATACTACACATCTCGGTCTTTATCCATTTCTGTGAGGCATATCTGGGGATTCTTTCACACTTCAATCTCTTCAGACACCTGTTCTGGTTGAAGAAGAAGGGCGGCAGTGGTTCTAAGGTGGTCGGCGGCGTATATCTGCAGCTCCGGAATGGGATGGCCAGCGAGTACATTAATGTACCGCTGAACACTTCTCTGAAAGGATGGAACGCTAAATGGTTCTACATTAAGCAGAGCCACCCTGTAATCCGCTGCAATGTCCACCACATCCTAGAGAGCCAGAGTAGCTGGTCGGAGAGACCAAACAAGCAAGTGGGGGAGCTCCTCGACTTGATTAAAGGCATGGAGATTAGAGGTGAACTGGTGGCGGCAAGCTTCATAGTGCGCCATGTCCAGGCCTACAAAGAGAGGGCCCTCCCAGGCTTTGACTATAAGGGTGATGACGACGGGACCCAAGAGAG
Organism: Miscanthus floridulus; assembly: GCF_019320115.1. Taxonomy (NCBI): domain Eukaryota; kingdom Viridiplantae; phylum Streptophyta; class Magnoliopsida; order Poales; family Poaceae; genus Miscanthus; species Miscanthus floridulus. The sequence goes on along the minus strand of NC_089589.1, from coordinate 117,278,602 downwards.
GACGGAATGGCTGATGAAGAAAGAAGTAATAGGATGGGCCACAGAGCTATTCGCTCCCAACACCTCGTTCAGCTGGCCAAGGTAAACGAGGGCCTTCAACTATACAAACCCACCTCCTCAAGTAACCATCTCAATTTGCTTTGCTCATGTTGCTTTGCAGCCCTGATGGTTGTCGAGTAGGGAACTAATTCACATGTGCAAAGATCCGTTCACAGGAAAGAGCGGTGTATTTCTCAATTCATGCCGAGAGATGATTGGCCGAGGGGAGTAGATGCTCAACCACCAGCTCAGCCTAAAGAGGATGATGCCAGCACCTCGTCGGAGTCCAGAGACACGGTCACTGGTCAGACGAAGAGTTCTCCCCTAGTGTTGGAGAAAACCCGGGGGAAGAGGTCGGCGACAAATGAGCCGGCCCAGAAGAGAAGAAAGACTACAACTGCCGCTCCCCTCAATCCGGTCAGTATCTCGCTTGGCGGTGACCAGACCACTCGAACGTGGAGGACCGTGGTGATCGAGTGGTCTGACGATGAAGAAATTCCTGTTGCTCCTCCACCGAGCATGAAAGCGCCTCCGCGCAGCACGCGCATGGAGGACCAGTCAAGGGAAGGCGAAGGAGTCCCTAAGCAGCGAGCAATGGGAATTCCTATGGGGCAGGCGATGGGAGTCCCCAAGCAACAAGCTAGGGGAGTCCTGAAATAGCAGGCGGAGAAGGTCCTAGAGCAGTAGGTAGAGCAGAGGCCGACTATGGAGGAGGTGGGACCTCCACCCCAAGGCACGGGAGTCAACCCCATGACTGCACCTGGGGGCTCTAACAGGCATCGCCGGTTCAAGAAAGTGTATCAGCAGACCAAACTATAAGTATCCTTGTCTTGGAGTTACATTGCTATCGCTTTTGGCGCTTTTAACGACTGACGAGCTGATCTGATGCAGTGCAAGTGTTGCGGAGGATCTGACCCTGCCTGTCTAGACTGACGAGCAGCCTCGGGCTGATCCCAAGGTGGAGACAATGTCGGCGGTTCCCATGTTGGAGTCCCTGGGTGCTCGGCAGCTGGTGGTTGAAACAAACGCCGCCACTATGGCCTTGGTGGCGACGAGAGATCAGCATCAGCGGCGGATGGGTCAGCGACGTTGCCCGGAGCCACGGTAGAAGCCGCCGAAGCTGAAATCGGAGTTGCCGGTGATATGCTGGAGTCAGGGGCGGCGAAGCCGGTGGTGGACGAGGACCAAATGACGCCCCCTGAGGCGTCGCCGAGGATGGTCGGACCCGCTGTCCGGGCACTAAGCCCCCAGGTGGTGCTGCCGGCTGCAACAGAGGAAGACGAGGTGGAGGGGATCAAGCGTGATGAACCTCGAACCCAAACTATTCAGATCCTCCGAAAGCGCGGCGATGAGGTGGTGATTCTTGAAGAGGAGGACACCACTATGGAGCTCAGGAGACTAGAGACCGCCCTTGCCAGGGTGATGAAATAGATCAAGGTTAGCACCATGTCTAGAGTACTTCTCTTTGATGATGGTGATCAGAGTTCGTTACTGTCATTGTGCATTTGCAGGGGTAACCTAGACCGTCGAGCAACGGCGCCAGCTGATAAAAAGGATGGAGCCCCTCACCGAGAAGAATGAAAAATTTAAAGAGGCAATGAACCTTATGGAGAGAAACATCCAGAGTGCCCGACGCGAGCGAGACCTGGCTGAGTTGAATGCATGGGACCTGGAATACCATAAGGGAGTCCAATTCGTGCAGTTGGCGAGTGCTTCCACACAACTGGAGCAGAAGTCCGAGCAGCTCAGAATTGTCTCCGAGCAGAAAACAGGTATGGCGGCCGCCCGAAGTTACTTTGCATAGTTGAATGGCCATATTGTTGGTGACGAATGTTGTGCCTGTAGAACAAGATATGTAGCTCGGCCAGCTACGCCAGACCATTGAACAACTCCGAGAGGAGAAGGCGAAAGAGTCAGGGCGAGTAGACAAATTAGCTGAGGAGCTGAACGGTGAGTACTCCTTGGTTGGAGCTATTGCTTGAGTAATATCTTGACTTAATGGATTTGTGTGATGCCCGTAGATTATCGTTGGAGGGTTAAGGCACAGTTCGATGTGCTGGAAAAGGATGCTCGGACCTAGAGGGACAAGTTCGACGCCATAGTTGCCGGTGTCAAACCGGTACTGGACTGCGTCAACCTGGAGGTGGCTCCTTAACCCGATGGTAAGCCACCACGTCCGGACACCATCATCGAAAGGTGCAAAGCGGCATGGGAGAACTTCAAGAGCTTCAACCGCGATTCCATAGTTACCGCCATTACTCATGCCCTCGTGGTGGTTTGGTCCCACTATCGATCAATTGATCTTCAAGCGTTAGGAGCCAGATTCATCGAAGGCTTGGGCGAGGTGGAGACCCAACAGCTAGAGGATGAGGTGGAGGATGCTACGAAGAAGCTGGCCAACGACATCGACCTATTCGATGATTTTCATCTGTAACATCTGGATGGTGTAGTTAGAACACGCGAAAGCACAAGAAACATCTATGTATATGTATAAGTGTTATAATGTGCAAGTGTATGCAGCTTGCTGGTATTTTGGTGAAAATGTCTTCGTAGTTTCAACCAGAAAGCAATTATGCATAGTAAAAGTAGCACCCGAGCAGTTAGCTCGCTATTGAGCCCTATGGCCTCGGCTAGCCCACAATCCATAACGTCGAGCACGGAGCCCGTGCACGTGTAGGAGTTGTAGGCGTGACCAAGGAACCACAGCCGACCACCCATAACGCAGAGCGTGGAGCCCATAGCATGTGTAGGGAGGGATCGGAGACTGGGTCTTCTCTATGGAACACAGAGCGTAACGTTTGCTACTCGGCTGTTGGCGAAATAACTTGGTGATAAACGTAGTATAAGTGGCATCCGAGCAATTAATTCTATGCTGAGCTCTCGGCCTTGGCTAGCCCATAGTCCACAATGTCAAGCACGGAGCCCGTGGACATGTAGGAGGAACAGGCGTGACCATGGAACCATAGTCGACGACCTATAACATAGAGCGTGGAGCCCATGGCACATGTAGGGAGAGATCAGAGACTGGGTTTTCTCCGAAGAGAACAGAAAAGAACGTATGCTGCTCGCTGATCGGCGAAATATCTTGGAGACTTGGAGCAAAATGTTTAGCAATTTTAAGAAACATGATTGGCGAAATACATTGGCGATTTGGAGAAAAATGTTCGACGCTTTGGAGAAAACATGTTCAGTGATTTGGAGAAAACATGTTCGGCGCTATTAAGGCGATTTCATATTGGAGTTCGTCATAGAGTAGCGTAGAGCTCGGCGATCGTACGTGGAGATTTAAACAGTAATGGAGAAAAAATGGAGACAAATTATGGAGATCAAAACTTTATTCATCATAAAGTGGAGAGTACATATCTCGGGCGTTTCAAGGATAGAAACGTATGAGGTGCTCGATGTGCCAAGAGTTGGGAACATCAATTCCGTCTAAGTCACATAGGTGATAAGACCCTAGTTGGGTAACCTCTTTGACGACATAAGGCCCTTCCTAGGGGGAGGAGAGCTTGTGCATCCCTTTGGTTTTTTGCTTTCTGCGGAGAACGAGGTCGCCGGCAGCAAATGAACGACCTTTGACGTTGCAGTTGTAGTACTTCCACAAGCCTTCTAGATATTTGGCTATGCGGGCACAGGTGATTAGGCATTCTTCCTTGCCCATGTCGATGTCCTCTGTTCGAACAGCTGCGGCTTGCTCTTCATCGTAATTTTCCACCCTAGGTGCTCGGAAGGCAATGTCCGCTGGTAATATGGCTTCTGAGCCATAGACCAAGAAATACGGAGTGACCTCGGTGCTGCGACTAGCCTGAGTACGCAGTCCCCAGATCACAGCTAGTAGCTCCTTGAGCCATCTGCCCGAATGCTTTTCTTCCTTTTGATATAGCCTCTTTTTGAGGGCATCAAGGATCATGCTGTTCGCCCGTTTGACCTGGCCATTGGCTCTAGGATGGGCAACGGAGACGTATTTGACGGAGATGCACTGGTCTTCGTAGAAGTCTCAAAAGTGATGTCCAGTAAATGTAGTTCTGAGGTCAGTGATGATGTTGTTCGGGAGACTGAATCTATGGATGATATCTTCGAAGAGCTCGACTGCTTTCTTTGCAGTAGCCGAGACAAGCGGTTTATACTCGATCCACTTGGAGAACTTGTCGATGGCGACGTATATGTACCGAAAACCACCTGGCGCTGGCTTGAAAGGCCCAATCATATCCAGTCCCCATCATGCGAAGGGCTAGGAAGCTGAGATGGTCTATAGCTCTTGTGCTATCATGTGTATTTGCTTGGTGAAAAATTGGCATCCTTCACAATGTTGGACAAGGTCTTCTGCATCGGAGATGGCCATGGGCCAGTAAAACTAGCTCGAAAAGCTTTGCCAACTAGCGTTCTCGAGGCCACGTGGTTGCCGTAGGAACCAGAGTGAATTTTTGAGATGTAGCTTCACTCCATCTTCTTGGATGATGCATTTTTGCAGTATCCCTTCCTTGGCACTTTTACTCATCAAGTTGCCATCCACCAGCATGTAATGCTTGCTTTGATGAATTAGGCGTTCGGTTTCAGTCTTATCGGCGGGTACTTCGGCGCTGGAGAGGTACTTGATGAACTGTTCCCTCCAATCGGTGGCCGGTGAAGGTACCGTAAGTACCAGCTGCTCGGCGGGAGGAACTTCCTGAATTTCCTTATCTTCCTTAATGGATGGCACCCGAAGATCTTGAACGAAAACACCTAGCGGAATCGCGGCATGAGAGGAGCCTAACTTGGATAGGTGATCGGCGAGCTGATTGTGATCGCGTACCACATGGTGGTACTCGATACCGTAGAATTTCCCTTCAAGCTGCTTGATTTCGGCGCAATATGCATCCATCTTCTTGCTGGAGCAAGACCAATCTTTGTTAAGCTGGTTGATGACCAGCACGGAGTCCCCGTATACCATGAGGCATTTGACGCTGAGCTCAATGGCTATACAGAGTCTGTGGAGACATGCTTCATATTCGGCGGCGTTGTTGGAGGCCAAAAAGTGTATCCGGAGAACGTATCGAAGCTTATCCTTGGTTGGCGTAATGAATAGAATGCCCACACCAGCACCATTGATGTTAAGGGCACCATCAAAGTACATCACCTAGTGCTCGGGGAAGGTAGCGGCGATGGGCTCTTGAATCTTAGTCCATTCAGCAACAAAATCAGCAAGCGCCTGAGACTTAATGGTAGGCCTGCTTCTAAATTCAATAGAGTAAGTTTCAAGCTCGACAGCCCACTTGATGATACGGCCGTTGGCCTCTTTGTTGCGGAGAATGTCCCCTAGAGGGAAATCGGTGACCACGGCGATCTTGTAATACTCGAAGTAGTGGTGGAGCTTGCACGATGTAATCAGGATGGCGTATAGTAGCTTCTGGACCTGAGGATAATGAGTCTTGGGCTCATTGAGAACCTCATTGATGAAGTACACCGGACATTGCACCTTATAGGCGTGCCCAGCCTCCTCATGTTCAACCACAATGGCTGTGCTGATGATGCAAGAAGTAGTGGCAATGTAGATCAGGAGAGTTTCATCTGGCCGTGGCGCCATCATGATCAGAGGCTTTGTTAGGAACAACTTGAGCTACTCGAAAGCTATATTTGCCTCCTCCGACCAGGAAAATCGCTCAAAGGCCTTGAGGAGTTTGAAGAAAGGTAACCCTTTTTCGCCGAGGCGCGATATGAAGCGGCTTAAGGCGGCCATGCAGCCTGTAAGCTTCTATATGTCCTTGATGCATGTTGGCCATTTCATGTTGGTGATGGCGGAGACCTTATCAGGATTGGGCTCGATGCCTCATGTGCTCACAATGTAGCCTAGGAGTATACCGGATGGAACTCCAAAGATGCACTTTGAGGGGTTCAGCTTCTATCGGTACCTTTTTAGGTTGGCGAACATTTCTTTAAGGTCGGCAATAAGATCATCAACGGTCTTGGACTTGACGACCACATCATTGATGTAAGCTTTGATGTTGTGGCTAATCTGTTGATCGAGGCACATCTGGATAGCCCTTTGATAAGTCGCTCTAGCATTCTTGAGTCTAAAGGACATGGTGGTGTAGCAATATGCACCGAAGGCGTGATGAATGACATCTTGATCTGGTCTTCTTCCTTGAGGGAGATCTGGTGATTGCCAGAGTAACAGTCAAGGAAGGAGAGAAGTTCATAGTCGGCAGTGGAGTCTATAACCTCATCTATCCAAGGCAAACCGAAGGGGTCTTTAGGGCAGTGTTTGTTAAGATCAGTGTAATCAACGCATATTCTCCATTCTTTATTCTTTTTCAAACAAGAATAGGGTTTGCTAACCACTCAGGATGATACACTTCTTTTATAAATCCGGTAGCTAAGAGCCATTTTATCTGTACCCTAATAGCCTCCTTCTTGTCTGGCACGAATCGATGGAGTTTCTGCTTGATCGGTTTGGTGGTCGGTGAGACATTCAAGGAGTGCTCAATCTTCTCCTGTGGTACCCCCGACATGTCTGTAGGTTTCCAAGCAAACACATCAACGTTGGCACGTAGGAAGGAGACGAGCACACTTTCCTATTTGGGGTCGAGGTGAGCCCCAATCTTCACGGTCTTGGAGGGGTTGTCGAGGCCGAGGCCGACCTCCTTTATTTCCTTAGATTTGGTGGATGCACGAGGAGGCTCCAGCTCTGGGATGTCCATGCCATCGGTGGGCAACGTCTTGGCTTCGGTGACCACGCAGGCCATCTGGATGGAGAGGTTGGTGGCTTCGGCGAGGGCAAGACTCTCTATCTCATAGGCGTAGGTGATGGAGAGGTTGGCCCGTAGGGCCAGAACTCCTACAGGCGAAGGCATCTTCAGCACCAGATACGTGTAGTGTGGTACAACCATGAACTTGGCCAGAGCTAGCCGACCAAGTATGGTGTGGTAGGCGGTGTTGAAATCGGTGATGTAGAAGTTGATGTGCTCAATGCGGTAGTTGCTTGCCATGCCGAACTGTACTGGTAGGGTGATCTCTCCAAGTGGTTTGGAGGCCCTGCTAGGTACCACACCCCAAAAGGAGGAGTCAAAGGGTGTGAGATCTACTAATTTGAGGCCCAGCTCCTTTAGGGCTCTGGCGAAGAGGAGATTCAGAGCGCTCCCACCATCGACGAGCACTTTTTTGAAAAGCACCTTTTGCACAGGTTGCGTCAAGGACGAGGGGGAAATGCCCTATGTAGGGAATGTCCGCCCACTGATCGGTCCTGCTGAAGGTGATGGGGACCTCGGACCATGGGCGATAGCTGAGGTTGGCGGTGGCATCCTCTGTAGTGACGGCGAGCACCCACCATGCGGCGAGCTTCCATTCTCTTCCGCTCCACCTTGTCATGGTCCTAGAAGGCATCGTCATTGCCCCTAGGTGGTCGGCAACTTCTGGCTCTATCATTGGCGTTGTTGTCCAGCTTGTTGTCCTGAAACTCCTTAGCCAAACTGAGGCAGTTCTTCATCTTGTGCTTGGCGTTCTTATGGATAGGGCATGGGCCATCGAGGATCTTCTTATACTATTCGTCATAGTTGCGCTTGGTGCGAGGTTCATTGATGATAGCGATGATGTGGTCTGGCCGGTGGTGGTGATTTTGACCGGGCTTGGATCCTTCTGGCAGCGAGGTCGTAGCAGCGGTTGTCGTAGCAGCGATCGTCGTGGCATCGATCATCGGGGCGGTCGTTGTAGCAGTGAGGCAGGCAATGAGTGCTTGTATCTTCATTGAAGCGCACCTCAGCTTCCTCGGCGTTAGCGTACTGGTTGGTAGTAGTGATCTTCTCGCCAATGCCTATGGTGGCTTACGGTTGAATTTGGAGCGAAGCTCGCGATGCTGGAGTTCTCGGATGAAGGAGGTGATGACCTCAGCCTCCATGATGTTGGGAATAGAATTCCTCATCTCGGAAAAGCATTGTATGTAGCTACGGAGGAGCTAGGATTGCTTCTAGTTGATGCGATTAAAATCATGTTTGGTGCCAGCCAAACACATGTAGCCATGTAGTTGTCGAAGAAAACTTTTTTCAACTCTTCCCAGGATCTGATGGAGTCCAGGGCAAGGCTAGTAAACTAGCTCATGATGGCTGGCGTGAGCATGATAGGGAGATAGTTTGCCATGACACTGGTGTCTCCTCCGATGGTGTGAATAGCAGTGGCATAAGCCTACAGCCACTGAGTAGGGTTCATCCTCCCGTTGTAAGGCTCGAGCCTAGTGATTTTAAAACCATGGGGCCACTAAAGTGTTCGGAGCGCCCTTGTAAATGCTAGAGGCCCCTCGGGGTTGTCGGCGTCGTCGTCTACGGTGTTGCCGGTGGTGATCGGCTCAAGAGATGAGTCTGGGTTACCATACTCTTGCTCGTACTCCTGGCGGCAGCGTACTTCCTCTTCATGGCAACCGAAGCGGCGTTCATTGATACGTCGTTGTGCATCTCGAAGATTGTTGAGGCGCACTCGAACATCCTGTTCGACCTCCTGGTCGTGTTGGCGATGGTGTTCGGTGCAGTGGCCCCCGGCTCCCCCCTAGAGAGGCAGTGATTGGTCGGTGAAACAGCTTTGACTGGGGCGGCGATTGGATCTTGGGACAGCTGATCGGCGAATCATGCTCATGGAGCACGAAGGTCTCTGATCCTCGTGGATCTCATTGACCTGACAGTGTGCCGCTTTAAGCATGGCGGCAACCTTGGCGAGCTCAGGCATCTACGGGAGGTGGGCGAGCTCATTGGCGGCCACTGCCAGATTGGCGCTTGGAGTATTGAAGATGTCATGACCATCAACGTGGAGAAACTCTTCGTCAAGGTTGCGTTGGAGTGGTACTCCTTGCGAGTCAAGCTACTGCTCGGCCCTCGCAAGGACATTCTCGTTTGCTTGGCGTTGTGCACGGTTGACGTTCTGGTTCTCACGAGCGGCGCGTTTCTCCTCGGTCTCACTGTTCTGAGGGGGGCTATCAACATTGATGTTGAAGATGGCACCACCCTAGAAATGAGGGAGAGGATGTTGCTCGGTGAAGGTTTCGGCGAGGGTCTCCGTAGAGCCTTGGGACTTGGAGTCTAGATTCTCCTCCGGGATGGTCTGGAGGGACGCCCAGAGTGATGGCTGACGTGGAGCATGTTGACAGCCAATGGAAGCTGGTCGGTAGGTTGGTCGGTGAGGGAATGGATGTCTCCCACCTGGTCGGCGAGTTTGCCCCTCAAGGCATCTTGGTGGGTAGCAGTGGCGTTGGTGAGCCTGAAAGGTAGAGCCGCAGCTCCTGGAGAGTTCCGAGTAGCCTCCAGTAGATTTGGATCAGAGGGTGGTCGGCACTAAACCAAAGTGTCTAGAGCTGATTCAGCAATGGAGAGGCAATCAATGAGCTTTAGACAGACTAGATCGATGGATTCGATCAGATCGTTGTTGTTGATCTACCTCCTCTAGTAGCGAGGAAGCGGGCGACGAGTTGTTGATGAAGGCAACCTCAGAGGTGGTTTTGAGATTGGATCTGCAGTTGTAGGTGTAGGGATGACCAGCGCAGAATCGATCTGCACCGGCTTGAGGAGCTCTCCAACTCCATCGGCGTTGATGATCCATGAGATCGATCCGACCGTGAAGATCTGGCCAGGCTGCGAGAGGGACAAAGAGCCTGCAAAAAAGCCATCTTATTTGATACGGAAACAACACACAAACCCCCTACCTGATGTATCCCACGAAGGTAGATTGATCGGCAGAGGAGCGTGAGATCAAGAACAAGAAGGCAATATAGACACATGAGTTAGACAGGTTCAAGCCGTCAGTAAGACATAATATCCTACTCCTATGGTCTGTTGGTTTGTATTAGCTATCGTATGATATTGCGTGAGTTTAGAGGGGGTCCCTACCCGCTTTATATAGTTCAGGGAGCAGGGTTACAAGTCGGTTAGATCTGAGAGATAACCGAAAAGTAATAACTGATTACAGGAATCTTAGAATCATACATATCCTAATAGATCTCATAGTATCTTCAGGATATCTTCTAGATGTCTTACGGAAGGCATCGAGTAGAGTCGTGCCCCACAAGGTTTCATCTTGTGGGCCGAGCCGCCCCTGAGGGCGCAGCCCATGTGGTCTGCCGTGGGTATCCAGGGTCATACCCCCCACAATGACAAAAGCATCGAAGGAGACTATGTATGGTGTTGAAAAGGGTTGTCCGACACATTGGACATTGCTACATTTTGTGCTTGTGCTACAAATCCTGAAGGCTAAGTACGACTGGTCAGACTGTAGTTTCAATGATCTATTGCATCTCCTATCATGGGTGCTGCCACAACCTAACTTAGTTCGCGCCAACACATACTAAGCGAAGAAGGTCATAAGTCCATTGACAATGGAGGTTCAAAAAATCCATGCATGCCCCAACCATTGTATCCTTTTTCATGGCGAAACATTCAAGTCACTGGATAAATATCCTCGGTGTGGGGCCAGCCAGTATAAGAAAAATGACCCTTACGGTGGGGATGAAGCCTCCATGGGGAAAAAGAGGAATTAGAAGGGTATGAAAAAGGTGGTACAAGAATCTCAGCGCCCAGAGGACACTCCATTAGGCAACAATGCAAAGCAGAAAAGAATTTCTACCTAGGTAATGTGGTACCTACCAGTGACCGACCGCTTGAGACATATCTTCCTAAACCCTAAACAAGCCGCACTCATGACATGGTGGGATGATGAGCGCAAGGTGGATGATGATAAGATTACACACTCGGCTGATTGTAGTCAGTGGCAAAGGATCGATGAGAAACACAAAGAATTCAGCGATGACCCAAGGAATGTACGGTTTGGCATGAGCACCGATGGAATGGATCCCTTCAATGAGAGGATGTGTGACCACATCACTTGGCCAGTGATCTTGACCATGTACAACATCCCAACGTGGTTGTGTCAGAAGTGAAAGTACCTTCTCCTCACTATTCTTATTTTTGTCCCTAAACAACCAGGCATTGATATAGATGTGTTCCTCGAGCCTTTGATGAAAGAAATGGAGAGGCTATGGAGGCATGGGGAGCCGATGTACGATGCATTCCAAAAGGAGGACTTTATATGTAGAGCAATAATATTTGTTACTACCAATGATTACCCTACACTGTTTGCTTTGTCTGGATAGATCAAAGGGAAGATGGGATACTTAGTTTGCTTGGATGGTACTACATGGGTGTTCCTGGATGCATCCAAGAAGATAGTTTACCTAAGGAATAGGCACCTCTTAAAGACAAGTCACAAGTACCGCAGCAAATTATTCTTTAGATTTTATGACAGCACCCCGGAGATTGAACCCCCTCCGGAGAGATGTCATAATGGAGAACACATGTACAGAATGGTGAAAAACATACGCGTTGTCTATGGAAAGAAGAATCCGGATGGGATGAACAGAGATAGAAGCACACATCCTATCGAAGGCGTACCTTTCAAGAAACAATCGATCTTCTTTCAGTATCTGCCTTATTGGCCAGACTTGGAGGTCCCCCATGCCATTGATGCTATGCACATGCAGAAGAATGTCTTTGAGAGTCTCATTGCTACCTTGATGGACCCAGGCAAGTCAAATGATGGTATGAAATCATGGAAAGACATGGTGCAGCTAAACATGATGCCACAGCTTCACCCGGTACTCGAGGCTAATGGAAAATACACTCTACCTGCGGTGTGCTTCAACCTAACACCAGAAGAGAAGAGAGCTATATGCACTTTCCTAAGGGGGGTCAAAGTCCTGATTGGGTTTTCAGCGAATGTGAAGAAGCTAGTGTCGATGAAGGACTTGTCAATAACACACTTCAAGGCTCACGATTGTCATGTGATGCTGACAGTGTTTCTACCTATTACAATCAGGGCTATAAAGCCAGAGTTCTTGAAAATGGCCATCACCCACATGTGCTACTTCTTTTTGAAGATCTCACAGAAGATGATTGGCAAGAAAGAGCTGAGGGACCTACATGAATTTATGGTGGAGACAAAACCAACTAGAGATGTGTTTACCTCCTGCTTTTTTTGATATAATGCCACATCTCATGATTCACATGGTTCATCAGATATAGGCATTGGGCCCTTGCTACTTGCATGAAATGTGGTCCTACGAGTGGTTCATGTCGGTTCTAAGCCGATATGTGCATAATCGAGCATACCCAGAGGGCTCCATGATAGAGGGTTACAACACTGAAGAAGTCGTCAAGTACTGTCAAGAGTACCTAAAAGTACATAAAGGGATTGGTAAACCCGATTCTCGTCACAAGGGTAGGCTGGCTGGGAAGGGCACCAGTGGTAGAAAAGTGTTCATTGACCATGATTATAAAGAAGTGAGTCGGGCACATTACAGTTTCTTGCAGAGTACACAACTGATGCAACCGTACATTGATGAACACTTGGCTATCATTATGGTAGAGAGAAATGGTCGTTCTGATGATTGGGTCATGAAACAACACAAGCAACGACTAACTACATGGTTGAAAGACCAAAACATACCGCCTGGAGAAACCATAGACTCTATTGCCATCAGTAGGTTGGTGGAGGGGCCATCGAGACAAATGACATCTTGGAAAGCTTATGACATCAATGGGTACATGTACTATACCCATGCAAAGGATAGTAAATATGTGAACCAAAATAGCAGCGTTCGAATAGAAGCTCTCGATGGAGTGGGGCGAAATATCCAATACTTTGGCATTATTGAAGAGATATGGGAACTTGAATATGGAAGGGATATGTGGTAGAACCGCCTAATCTAATGTGTCCTAGGAGTGCTCGTCTTCCATTAGACACTAAGCACTCAAGAGAGAGCAACAAATTACACGGTTCCATCGGGCACACCCCAGGGGAGAACCTAAAAATCCACATTTTTATATCAGGATCACAAATGAGAGAATAAAGCTTACATCATTCTTAACCATTTCTTACATCACTTTACATGTAACATCAGAGTATAACATTTATTATTATAACAGCGGAATGTAATCATATTATCAGAGTTATGAACAATTTAATTGAATAGCGGAATATAAACATGTGATCAGAATTACAACGGAAATAATTATCTAATCATGACATGATGAATCATTGATATGTAAACTATGACAATAGATTATAAAACTTTCATTTATAAAAACATTTAGTGAGAGTTATAAATAAAGACTATGATCGCAGCGTAAAGAAAATCCTCTCTAAGCCCACCAGGAGGAATCCACACACAAGAGTTAGCTCTAGCATCCACCTGTTACTTGCAACAGGGGGAAATAAAACCCTAAGTATTCAACTGTACTCAGCAAGACTTACCCGATACGACAAAAGAAAAGACTCCAAGGATATGCAAGGCTATCTGGCTTGTGGGTTTATTGCATCTATAGGAAGCATTACTAAGAGTGTGTCCTTAGATTTAATTTTTATTAACAGCCACATTAGTTCATTAACCAACCATTCTATGTAAGCACCTGTGCTACTTTCAAGCAGGTGGTAAGCAATCAGATTTCCTTTTTCCATCTTTCATCTTTCAGTTCTTACTACGATGCTAAACCGTAGACAAGCCGTACCGGATCGCCCGATGATTCATGAATCAATGCCCCCAGCTAGGTTTCCCAAAAACACACACCCCGCTTGTACCCAAGGCACAAGCAAGACCAACCCACTACCCTCCTATCCTGGGTGTCTAGGTCCCCGTCCAAACTGGGACTCTAAGCCCCCGCCCCTGAGTCCCGGACTCAGTGCGGTGCAAGGACCTCCTAAACCAAAAACCACCAAGATAGTTGGTCCAAAAAGAGCTGGATCCACAACAAGAGAGCAATGAGTCTTCCAAGCACCCATACCCAAGTATGTGCTCAGGATAATAAGTCCATGACTTGCCTAGAGCCTTATGCAACGGTCGGTCCTTAACCGACACAGACAGGAAAAGCAGGGTAACCAAGCTATGCCCCGCGTCCGCGGCGACACAACCTCTTACACCCACCAATACCCAAACCATATCCCTGCCCGGTCACCATTTTTCCTTTCCACCATTTATATTTTCCAAGTGATAATAATACTGTGATATATTTCCTATCTCTCGCGAGTGACAGGCAATCACTCGACTTCTACCGAAGTCCTGTAGCATATCATTCTTCACGATCCTGTAATATTAGTAAGACTCATAGGATGAAGATATATATGCAAGTGGATTTCATTCAACTCCTTAAAACTTAATGCACAAATATAATTTAAAGTGCAGAAAAGTAGGGGTGATGCACCGGGGCTTGCCTGGGTATATAACCAAAAGTTAGTACTTGCATCTTCGGATCATCCACCATCATCTGAATAGAAAGTCCATTGCATCATCTCATAGAGAGAATACCATTACACCATCTTCAGATTCCCACTCATCCTTCACTTGATCCATTGATCCATCATTGTACCTATATGATATGTAATGCGATGCAATACAAAGATGTAATTAATCGACCGCAATGATGACTCGTAAAAATACAATTTACGCCTCTCAAGTTAATGAGCTAGTTCTAACGATGACCGTTCTTAGGCTACATACCCATGTTGTCGAATAAGACGTTACTTCCCAACAAATGTTTTAGTTATAAAGTTCCAAGGTGTTTCTTTATTTCATTCTATCAATTTAATCTTTATTCGAAATAGGACATCATTATCTATCTAGCAATTTAATTATCCTAAAGCTACAAAAATCATAGTGAGCAGCTAATATTGCTAGGAACCTACTGTAACAATTTTAGATCCAACACTATTACCAATTTATCACGGAAATTCCTACAAGTTCACCTTTTTACAATATTAAGTATCTCAAATTAATTATATAGCTTCCAAGAATATCATCAAACTATGTGAACAAAGTATACTAGCAGATAGATCATGATTTTAGAAACTCAATAAAACTAGTTTTACTATTTTATGATTTTTATTTGATTTATTACGGATTTACAACTTCAGCCATTTTAAACAAATAATAAAACTAGCAGAAAAAGAAAAACGCACCACGGCCGCATTAGGCCCAGCGGAGGCCGGTGGCCCACCAGGCACGCACACGACAGCGACACCATGTGGCAGTGCCAGTGGCCCATGCGACAACGCAGGCCGGCCCAGGCGGGCAGGTGGCGCGGCACATTTGCGAAATAGCCCCTGTACTTTCTCGAAACTAACGTGCAGTTCAGAAGGTACTATTCGCATGAGTCACGTATTTACACCTAGAACCCTATATTTTTTAATTGGATTCATACCCTTCTCTTCATCCTCAAAAGCAGAGCACACACAGGGAGCACCGACCGGCAGCGAAAACGGCGCATCCAGGCGTGGTGGCTGCGTAACGGCGACGCGTGTACGTGCGGGGAGGAGTGTGCAGCCGGGCGATGGTGACCACGGCGCATTGGGGTGGCTGTGGGGCACGACGGCCAGTGAAGCAAGCTCCACGGCACCGGCGGGCATGGCGTGTGCCGACTCGCAGAGGCTAGCAGCGGGAGGCGAGCAGCTGTGGTTGGCCGCTAGCCAGGCGGTTGCGCCTAGCATGGACGACGGCGGAGGAGGCACCGTGGAGCAGTAGGGCAGCGCTGCGACCACGGGCGAAGGCGAAGCGGTGCGGGGAGGTGCGTGGCCATGACCGGCTCACGCGCTCACGCGTACACGCGAAGGGCTGGAGACGGCGACCGCAGCCATAGCGGGGACATGCGCGAGGCAGCAGGGCGACCCGACATGGACGACGGTGGAGTCGGCGGCCGAGGCACAGAGGTGGAGCAGGTCATGGAGGCAGCATGGTGCTGCGGCCGTCACAGCCACAGGTACGGGCGGTTGCGGCTCAGCCGGGCGCTCTACGGTGGCGAGGAGCGGGGAAGGGAGGGGCGGCGCTGCTGACACCGGGGTGCAGGGCACGGACACCGGTGTAGGACACAGTCGAAGGCAAGGAAGAAAGGGCCTATTGCAACTGCGATGGCTCGGCTGCTGGTGCAGTAAAGATGTGCTGGCCGCTGGTGCTCTAAAAGAGGGGTTGTTGCAGGGCTGCTGGTGCTCCCATTAAAAAAATCGAACAAGACCACCAGCTGTCGCTAGCAAGAGAGAGTGCACGAGCTGCGCGGGAAGCAGGGAGCACCGATGGCGTGCGGCAGCAGAAAAAGAAAGCAAGGGGGAAGCAGCGCAAGGGAGGGAAACATCGTACGCGCACCAGAGCACAGACATGGGGTCAGGTAGGATAGCGCGGCGTGGCCGGTAGCGACGCGCCTGCGTACGCACATGGAGGTGAAAGGTCACGACGTGGGACAGGGTGGCCTAACACATCAAGTGAGGGCCAAGGCGGATGTAGGCACCTGTCGGAGGCAGTCAGTGGACTAATCAAGCTATAGGGCGGAGGAGAAAAGGAGATAAAGCTTAGAGCAAAGAACAAGCTCACACGTGCTAAACAATGAGACGTCTATCTGTATCGAGTCTCATCACATGAACTGGACCTACAGCGGCTCCATGTATAGTAATGACTGTACACATAGTAAATGATTGTTGCATGGAGAAGTGACCATTGGTGGCACTGCACTAATGCACCACGTGCATCACCTCTAGGCTTTCAGCTGCACACATGCATCCAACACATGTACTACTCCATGCAAGCATCATTAATTCATCATATCATTTATCACGTCTCAGCCTTTCAGCTGCACGCATGCATAAGTCATCGCCACATTCATCAAACACCTGGCTGCATGCACTCATCGCATTTAAGGCTTCCCATGCATGCATGATCCAAGAGGTTCTGCGGAAAAATTGAATGGGAGTCTCAGGAAGCCACGAGGACAAAACCACAGTACGGAATTTCTAAGTATGTTTACACATTAATTAAACTAATCACATTTAGCGCTTTTTGCCATAATTTTTAATATGCCTAAACCTAATTAATTTCAACCACTACGCATTTCATACACTGCTCCATACGTCATACTGACTCGTAGAAACAAAACATCTAGGAACTATTTAGCCCATTGTTTAATATAATTCACCAAAATGACACTTTTAAACATAAGTTAAATTTTAAAATCCGAGAAAATCATTTCGGTAAATCCTCTTAGTCTAAACCTCGGTGCTAAGCAAGCTCGTAACACCAGACATGTTATAGGATATAATGGTGGCCCTGTTTCGATGTTGCTGGATCAAACAACACTAACTAATCGAGATCGGATTGAGAGTCCTGGACCTTGAGAATCTAGGCTACCAAGATGACCCTTGGGTGCTCACTTCATGTGTCGTACAAGTTTTCTATATGCCTAACCCACAAAGTAACCTCCCCCCGAAGAAGAAGACAAAGCACGTGGTTGCCTCTGGGAAACAGCAAATTATCGAAGTTGATGGCGTGGACGATGTTGAAGCTTAAAATAACTACAATGAGATGCCTCTATTCACAGACTTTCCTAAGAAGATCAGTGTTATGAAAAAAACCTGCCCAAAGACATATTGCCATGGGAACGAAAATGTGTCAAGGGAAAAAGTCGTTATAGAGGGCTATCTAGTTGTTGAACGTGGAGTGTTTGTGTAAGTGTGTGTGTTTGTAAGACGTCATTTATGTATGTGTGTGAGACTATATTTATGTATATGTGTGAGACTACATTTATGCATGTGTGTGAGACTACCCTTTGCAACATCCAGATGAACCTATTGCAACATCCACTATATTACTACTAAATCAGTTGTAACACGCAGACACTTGAAACAGGCACTTATTACTACTACAACATGTTCAGACTACTATTGAAACACGTAAAACAAGCACTTAACACTTTATGATATGAAGAAATGACCAAAATAAAAGTTGGAGATCTTGACGAGTTATACAACTTTTATATTCATCACCTTTACAGCTGAAATTATTTAGTGGTTGAAAATCAGGTTTTAAGTTATCATTTTCTGAAATTTAAAATTTGAATTGTCCAAAATGAGTGACAAAGATAGATGACCAGACTAAAATGATAGAGCATGATTTTAGAAAATTTTAGGAAAAAACCATCACATTTGGAGTTAGTATGAGGGAGAAAAACTAGTAACAAGTTTCAGCCACAGATTAAAAAGAGAAATCACACTTGTTCATCATTGATCATCATGAACAGTTGTGATTTTTCTTTTTAATCTCTGGGTAAAATTTGTAACTAGTCTTTCTCCCTCATACTAACTCCAAATGTGATGATTTTTTTCCTAAAATTTTCTAAAATCATGCCCTATCAAGTTACTGTGTTGATTTGGTTATTCTTTTCATTTGACAAAAGTTTGAGCAATTTAAATTTTTGAATTTAAAAAATAACAAGTTCTAACATGATTTTGAAACACCAAATAATTTCAGTTGAAAAAGTGACGAATACCAAAGATGTATAACTCATTAAGATCTACAACTTTTATTTTGGTTATTTCTTCATCTGACAAAGTGATAGTAAACATTGTTCACAAATCAACATATCTCTCAATAGTTCGTGAAACTATGAGTGATATGTAAATTTGTGAACAATGTTTACTAATACTTTGTCAAATGAAGAAGTGACCAAAATAAAACTTGTAGATAGTGATGAGTTCAACAACTTTTATGTTCACTACTTTTATAGTTGAAATCATTTCAAGTTTCAAAATCTTATTTGAAGTTGCCATTTATTAAAATTCAAATTTTGAGTTGTTCCAATTTTGTCAAAAAAATATGACCAAAATAAAAGTTGTAGATAGTGATGTGTTCAACAACTTTTATGTTCATGACTTTTTTATTTGAAATCATTTAAGATTTCAAAATCTTATTTAAAGTTGACATTTATTGAAATTCAAAATTTGAACTGTTCAAATTTAGTCAAATGAAAAGATGACCAAAATATAAGTTGTACATCTTGATGAGTTCTACAACTTTGATGTTTACAAAATTTTTAGTTGAGGTCATTTAGTGGAGATGAAATTGTTTTAGTTGTTTTAAATTTTAAATTTTCAATTTTTAAAATATTCTTTTTGTAAAGAACAAAATATAGAATTATATATTTTCTATATCAAAAAATGTATATATAGATACATTTATATATATAGAATAATTAGAAAATAAATATATACAGTTATATAAATTGAAAAATATATAGAAAGTAATAAAAATAAATTGAAAAATATTTGTAGGGGCGGCTCACTCACCAGCCGCCCCTACAAATAGTCCCCAGTATAAATATAGGGCGCGCTTGGAGGCTAAAATTTGGCTAAGTCTGGACGCTCTTCTTTCCGGACGCCGTTAGGCTACCGAATATTCCTCCCGCCACCGTCTCCGTGCCCTAGCGCCGCTTTCTCTCACCTCCGCCGTCCTCCTATGACCGCCTCCATCACCCGCCATGCTTCCTCCCCCAAACGCCGCCTTTCCCCAGGCCGGCCGCCACAACAGCTAGGGTTTACACAAGAGCTCACACAGCCACGTGGCTGCCGCCGCCCCGTCCGTTTTGGACCTCGACCTTCGTCCTCACCGACCCTTGTGCGCCTGGCCGTGCGCTCTGGTAGTTGTCCCCGCCACTGGCGGCGCCTCCTCTCCGACCTCGCCGGCCTTTGCGCGCCCGGTCATGTGCTCTGGTAGTTGTCCCCGCCACCGGCGGCGCCTTCTCTCTGACCTCTCCTCTAGCTGCCGGCCCCCAGCCGGCCCCCATGCATCGCCGCCGTCTTCGGCAGGTAAGCCCAACCCCTTCTCCTCCATTCCCCAACCCCTTCTCCTCCATTCCCCGGCCCTGCATTTCTCAACTGTGTGCTGTAGAGAGATAAAAGATAGAATATTTTGAATTCTTGCTGTGCTTGCTGATGCTAATTGTGTGGTATGCTTCTGGATGACTTGCTGCTACTTATGCACCTGTGCCTACATGTGCTATTTATCTACATGTGGATAAAACACTTAAAACAAAGAAAGCTATGTTTAATATTCAGGAATGCGCCATGAATAATATTTGCTTGGACTGGTATTTATTGATTTATTGCTATTGTGGCTGGAAAAGGTATCCTAGATAACTTTATAATGTCATAATGTAACTGAAGCATGTACTGTGAATGTGAAATAGGAAAGTACAGTGCCATGTTACCTCACTGAACTATTGCTATCGCATTGGGGTAGCTTAGCTACTGCTTTCCTTGAGATCTCACATCCAAAGACCAAATGGTCCATAGAGATACAACAGCTGTTAGCATTACAGTACTGATCATGATAAGCTGAGCCAAAGCCAATACAGTCAGTAGCATGCGTCCAGGAAAGAAGATGCTGAGATACACAAGACAAGAATAGATGCCTAATCACCCTTATTTTAGCAACTGCGAGAATGATGGGACATTGTGTTGGGCTACAAAAATATGAACTAGGACTGTCATTGTCTGGAGTAGCACACTTTGAGGCATCCAAAATGTTGTGGGATTAGTTTAAAAAAAATTGTCCCCCTGGTTTTAGCTTTGGTGCACTGGCTGTTTTTGTTTATTTTAGTCTCGACACATAGATGAACTCTTGGGTAGAACAAAGTTTTCTTTGACATATTGTTGTTTGTTTTCTTGGAAGCACCAAGGGCACTCGTGTTAGTATTGTAGTTTTTTTATACCCTTTTAGCATGTCTGCTACTAAATTTTCAATGAAGGAATTTGGGAGTCGTTGTGATGCAGAAAATATGTAAATTGAGTAGCTTACACCCAAATTAGAATAAATATGTGCTACAATTGATGTGTTTTGCAGAAAATTTTGTACTTACATGGTTTCATCTCTCTTTGGCACTTTATCGCTTGGAAATTCAAAGCAAAACAATATTTTTCAAATAATAGGATATTTTAGAGCTTAATGTCTTTTATATTTGACTTCTGGATGACATGTACTAATTGTAGGGAACATCTAATGGAATGATGTTACAACATCAATATAACATTCTTATTTTATATTGTTAATAGTATCGACACTCACAAACCAATTTTCATTGTTTTTTTCTTCTTGTAAATTAAAGGGAAAGGAAATTAAAGGCTCATCAATGGATCGTTATATATTTGTGCTTTCAGTGTTCAATGTTCATAAGCATGTATTATGAGGGAACTGCAACTGCAACTGTAAATTTGAAATGTCATTTTCTGTGCATTCTACTACACTACTGCTTTTGTTTATACTACTACACAACTGCTTTTTTGGCCTACTTATACTAGTCTGTTATATGGTCAGTAATATATATGGTCACTAGTTCATCAATTTTCTGCTAAAAATGAGACCAAAGCTGCTGTTTTTTGGCAGGCAGTAGCTGATTTGTTTGGCCTAGTCCTACTACTTCCACTACTCTTCTCCTCTCCTCTCCTACTACTTCTATGTTTGCCGGCAGTTGCACTTTTTTGGGTTGGCAGCATTTTGACTATTTTTGCCCAACTCTTCTCTCCTCTCCTCTCCTCTCCTCTCTTTGGCCAATGATGAAATTATCTAACTCCAGAAATTATCTTTGATATGAAAAGGTGATGACCAAGAACTTATGAAGAACTTGGCGTCATTACCAGCCGCCCCTACATTACCTTCTCCTCTCTTCTCTGTTATGATGCCTTGATGCTCCAAGTTCATTATCAAATGATGATTGACATATTTTTGAGGCCTCTACTACTGCTACTACTCATTTTTTTTCTTATATTGTTGTTTTATAGGACTACTTTGGTTTATAGACCTTTTTGATTTCTTGTACCTTCTCGCGTACCTAAAGCACACTTTCTTACATCTATTAGAACAAAGCGCTGAATAATGTTGCGGACACCAGACAGTGCAGCCTGATGCCCCTAGCATGATGAGCAGCCAACCTATGAGGAGCAAGCACTAGAGGACTAGCTTACTTAGGAGCAATTCAATAATGAGTTAGAAAAGGATCTAGAAGTGATGCTTACTCAAGAGTAGTGTGACGAGGAGGACGAGGGAGCAGAAGGAAGAGCAGGAGAGGCTGCTGAAGGCGAAGAAGAAGAGGATGATGATGATGAGGACTCAGAAGAGGGATATGTAAGTCCTGAGGATCCTTTCCCACGTGAAGCCAGAAGGAGGCCAATGGAGAAAGATTTGGACAAGGATTTTGACCCGAATGAGGAGGTAGGGATAAAGCCTTAGCTTGTAAATTTTGTTTAAGCTTTGGTTGTGTTACCTCTGCTAACACTTTGACCTGTCGTATATACAGGTCCCTCCTGAAACTCAGAAAAGACGATGTCGACATCCGCGACATCTCGTCGGACAAGATGGAGTAGAGGAAAGAAGAGCAGAGGCAACAGCCACAGAGACAGACATTGAGGCCTCTGCTCTAGAACCTCAAGACACAACCACGAACATGACTACCAAGCCAAAGAGGAAACGAGGGGATAGAAAAGCAAACCAATATCTAGATAAGGCATGTTATGTGATAATGGAGGTCAGGCTAGCAGGGGAGATCCTTGAGCCGAAGGAATTCAGAGGATGATTCCGTAATGCGATTGGGACCCTAGTAAGAGATAAATTGAACCAAGTAATCCCTAACTAGAAAGAGGTACCAGAGAAGAAAAAGGATGAACTATGGGATAAGCAGCTGAAGCTCAATTTTAGATTTCCGGAGGATAAGCAAGAACTGGTAAAAAAATGCTTTTAAGATCATGGGAGAGTTATTCTGACATTGGAGGTCGGAGCCCAACAAGAAGTATATCCAAAAGGGGTTAACTCTCCACAACGAGTTTGGCAACATAACTCGTAGTCAATGGGAGGAGCTCGTGGCTCAGAAGACTTCATTGGAGGCATTGGAGCTCAGTGCCCGTAACACCGAGATAGCAAAGAGGAACAAACACCACCACCATCTAGGCCCCGGTGACTACTATGATAAGGAAGAGCAGTTTAGGAAGATGGATGAAGAGGCCATAGCTTCTGGCAATATCGATGTGAAGAAATTGCAGGTACGCTCAAGGAATTGGATATATGCGAGGAGTACAGAATCATCCGGCGGTAAACTTAAGTTTGATAAGCTAGAGACCCAAGAGACAGTATCAAGGATATTGAAATATGCTGAAGATATGGAGAAGGGCTCATTCAATCCTTCTAGAGAGAGGGACGAGCTTAGCCTTGGCTTGGAAAACAACGAGCACACAGGCCGCACCAAGGGGCTAGGGAAAAGGACAACCTGGAAGCATGAATTTGAAGAGGACAGGCACATGTACAAGAAACATGGCAAAGACCGGGAGGCTAATCTTGAGATCCAAGTCAAGGCTCTAGTTGCGAAGGCGCTGGAGAAGCAAGGACTGTCTACAGAGCCACAGACATTAATGGCACCTCCGGGAGAACTAGCATTAGTTGGTAGCCCTCCGAAAGTTCCTAGCACCCAAGGTTCCACTGCAGCCACCACCCCCATTGATCGCATACGGGAACCAACTAGTTGGACCTTAATGTTTCTCAGTGGCTGATAGAACATTGTGATGGAGGTGGCAACGGGTGTGGCACATCCTCTCGGTGGCTTACACCAAATTAATAAGATATCACCGGACTACACTAGGGTCGAGATGCATACCGTGAAGCCCAAGTTCATACAGTGGAGGATAGACTACGCAACTCCCGAGGGGCTGGTGTTACTTGGAGACGTAATTGGGCAGTTTATCCTCTGGCACAAATGGGACATTATATTGACTCCTTCGCCGCCTCCCCCTCTCTCAAATTGGGAGCGAGTTGTTGAGGATGGGGAGATATTTTCACCATCTCGTGACCACTACATTCCTGCGATGCCATATTCTTCCCCGCCTCCTAGCGAGCATGTGACTGATAAGCCACAACCTTCTCTAGCTCGTACCAAGCAAGTGCATGATGAGATGCCACAGTCTTCTCAACAAGCGCAGCCGATACATGAACAACGAGTGCCTCCTAAAGAAGGTGATGCACAAGAAGATGAGGACGTGCCTGAATGTGAACTTCAAAAGAAGCATCCAATCACCATAAGGTCAATTTATGTTTTGATGGAAGATGTCTCGTCAGTGCACAAGTGGTATGTCCATGACCAGTTCAAGCCTAAGAACCAAGTTAAAAATTCCCAACACGGGCTTTTGAGGAGGCCATCACTAGCAAAGTCCACCAAACAGTAAAAAAGTATCCAAATGTTGATGCCATCAAAGGGTCAAAGGATTGTCCAAAAACATATGAAAGAGGCAAGCCCTTCCTACCAAACTAGAACATCCAGCGCCTACCACTTAGAATGAGAAGGTTCCATGATTGGTACTTGCGTGTTCTCCTAATGAGCATAGACCTCGTATAAGCATGCTTCCCCGCCGGCACATTTGGAAGCCCAGAAGAGAAAATTATCTTTGACTTCAACGACATGCAGACATGCTTTCACCTCAGAGCAATGGAAATGAATCTAATTCGCACGTGGTGCCTGTAAGTCCTTGCCCTCCCGATATGATATGAATGTAATCTTTGGATTTTATTGTAACTAACCCACGTCGTGATTTGTAGAATGCAAGTGCACAATGTAAAACAAATGTCAAGTGTGAAAGCTGGGTATATAGACCCTTAAGCTATAGCACAAACAAATTTTAATTACCCTAGACAGTGGAAACTGGATGCCAAAGAGCTAGCTGCTGGAATGACCCTTCAGGAGAAAGAGGACATCCGTGCGAAGAAACTAAGGCAAGAGTCCCTTAAGGTTTCGGCATACATTGCCCTGGCTTTTTAAAATCTCCAACAGTACTGTACTATATAGCTACCATACAACTGTGAGTAAGTTCAACTCTATACTTAAAGCTTTGTTCAATATATTTTATTCGATGCAAAAGAGCTTATCTAGTTCTTTGATTAAATTCATACAGCAACCATTGGATTTGTATAGGCGTCGATGTCGGAAGAAGCATGACATGGGTCTTTGATTCAATAGATAGGGACCCGGTGACATACAAAAATTTCATATCGATTCTCAAGACGTATACATATCGACAATCCTCATTAGCTTATATGTTTGTATACATACTTGTAACGTTCACTTTTGAATACTAACAAGTTGCATTTGCTAAAATAATTCGAACATGACATTCAGGTTTTATGTCAATGAACATCACGGAAGGCATGATCTAGTAAGGAAGGAAAGGCTGGCTATAAAAACACTATGTGCGGTAAGTGTAACTTACTTTAGTACTCCATTACATGGTTGTCAAAAGCATTACTTAACATTTCCATATGCAAAACACATAGTGCCCCAAGCAGAAGCCTGGGAGTGTACATTGTAGCCACTATGTATGTTCTATGATGAGTAACACCGGTGCCTACAGGAGACACCCCTTCAGGGTAAGTTTGAACCTCTTCACCCATAGTATAAAAACTTCGCACATGATATGAAATACTAAACCAAAACTTATTCTCTTAAAGTGGAAAGAAGAGAAAGAAATGAAAAGAGACCTATACAAGGATGACCAACTCTTAGAGCTCGTCGGCGACCTTTGCAACTTTATATTGGACCAGATTATACACGTCAAAGGCACCTACCATGGCTGAGATTCTGACTTAGGTAGAAATCCTCAGTACCAACACCTTCGTGAGACTGAAAGGCTAGCTCTAGGTCGTTGATAACAATGTATATGGAATTTGACATTGGTCTTACCTTGTGGGACGGTTTGGACTTGTGGAACGAATTAGACTTGTGAATTATGTCTATTTAATGATGAATTGTATATATTCTTGTGAATTGGACTTGCAATGGTAGTTTATATATTGCTCTTGTGCTTGTGGTCAGATATATATATATATATATATATATATATATATATATATATATATATATATATATTGCTCTTGTGCTTGAATTATAAATTTGGATTTTTTTACGGAAAAATGTACTGTAGGGGGCGGTTCTAGACTGAACCGCCCCTACAAACAGGTATTATAGGGGCGGCTGATACTCCAGCCGCCCCTACAAATCGATTTTGTAGAAGCGGCTGATAACACCAGCCGCCTCTACAAATCGATTTGTAAGGGTAGTCTGGGAGCCGCCCCTACAAATGCATGATTGATAGAGACGGTATGGTTGGGACGGCTGGCCAAGTTGCCTCTATAAAGCCTCATCAGCCATCCCTAGAAACCATTCCTGCAATAGTGAGCAATGGTGATTTACTCGGTATCTCTCTTACGGCCATTGCAAAGATGACTTCTGGTTCTTGAAATCGAGAAGTTCTCTTTTGACATACTCCCTCTTTTTCTGTAACCCTTATCATTTTGCATAGTGACACGGTCTCCAAAATATAACTCTGATTTTTTATTTAATGTACAAAATAAAAAAATTACTAGAGTATTTTTTAAAGAGTATCCAAATGTTTTTTTCTTAATGTCTTCAAAATACTTAGTTATTTAAAAAGTTGTTTATAGTCAAAGTCTTAAAAGTTTGATATCAGCCTTGTCCAAATCGACAAGCATTATGGAAGTTAAAGGACTAAAGGAGTAATCACATTACAGAGATAAGGTGCAAATTATCATTAGTTAGTATAGAAAGAAGATAATTATTTTGGATTCATAATTTAAACAAGATATGAACAAGGCAAATACCATTTTGAACCAAAATCATGTAAACCACTTCTGTGAGCAATTGTGGTCCAGTACACGCGATGTACGTGTGGATATTTGCATATAGAGATTATCAAATCGTCTCTTCGTAGCCATTCCATCTGAAGTCGCGATGTGATATGTTTTGCCCATCTGCTCAACTGTGACAATGGCAATATACCAAAACAAAAGTAATAACGATCATTTGAAGGGTCATAAGTACAACACAGTAACATAGGTATAGTAATATTTTTAACAGATTTAATGCAGAACCCTTCATTTGAGGGGAAAAAAAAGAAAAGAAACATTATTATTGGTGATTATGCAGGCCTCATCATTACTACCTAGTTGGGTCATACATGACATTATCGGTTGTTCCCTAAGAGAAGAAATTATAGATGTGTACAGTAATTATCTTGGACTGTCGACTGTTTCTAATGAGTTGATGTTGTCTTATACAAGGGCATGTTTGGCACAGCTTATAACAGCTCGGAACAGCTCATGTGAGCTGATTTTTTTGTCAAACACTCATTTTCAAAACAGCTTCATGGGTGAAGTTGTTTTTCTCCTCCTCTCATAAAGACATGAGTTGGGATGAAACTGAAAATAGTAGCTTATTTTAGCTTCATCTCTCATATATGGCCCCAATGTGCACAAAAGACCTTTTGCCCAAGCAAAGAGAGAGAAAGAGAGCACGCTCGCGGGAGCCGGGAGGTAGTGGTCGCCAACCGGGGCGCGGCCGTCGGAGCATGCTCGTTGGAGTGCGGCCAGCTAGAGGCCGCTGCACGCCAGGGGGCACGGCCGCTGGGGAGCCTAGGGCGCTGCCGTTGTAGGGGGGGCAGCGCTGAGCGCCTTTGACGCGTTGAGACGGGGAAGAACGCGCAGGAAGAAAGAGGAAGAATAGAAGGAAGGAAAAGGATAGGGGCATTATGGTAATTTATTCTTTGTTTCTCCATTCATGAGCTGTTTTGCCAAACAAGATTACGAAAACAGCTCAGCTTCAACGAAAAAAACTGCTCTTGAAGCTAAAACCCCAGAAATTAGCTTTAGTGGTGAAACTGAGCTGTGTCAAATTGGGCCTAAGTTTCATGCAGCAGGAAGACAAAAGCTTTATTGTTGTGCGACCTTTCTCAATACTCTTTGGTTTAATTAACGGCATATATGTAGGGTCTGATTAGTTCCTTGCTCCTCACTGTGACACCTCGCCGAACGAGAATAACAATCTATGATGTATGTTTGGTTTCCTTACTTGAGTAGTTTGAAGTTTATCGCGCTCGCTCAGCCCAGCGAGCTCCTGTAGTCACTCGGTTTTGAAAAAAAAAATCAGAAATTTGTTTAAAAATAAAATTATTCAGAATAATATACAAATAATAAGAAGAGTGAACAATCAATAGGACGCTGCTACGGGGTGGGCGTGCACGTGGAAAAGTGTCCTCCCCTCCCCCCCACCCTCTCCTCACCCCTCCCCTCTTTTTATCCTCTTAGATATTGAAATTTGAAATTTAAAATTATCAAACAATCTTGGATATTGATATGGTCTATATGAAAGTTATAGTTCTTAGTACGATCTACAACTTTGTAGTTCAAAAGTTTTTTTTTGTTTGAAGTCATTTGGTGTCCCAAAATTTAATTTTAAATTTTAATTTTCAAAATCTATAAACATACAATAATATTTTGGGACCCTAAACAGTTTTAATTCAAAAACTTTTCAACTACAAAGTCGTAGATCGCGTCGAGGGCTTCAATTTTGATATAAAATTTGTTTTCATTTGAGTTCATATGAAAAAGTTATGAATTATTTTTTGATATAAAGTTTTTAGATCACCCTGTTTTGACCCAGATGAGACTCAAAACCAAGTTTAGGGACCGGGATGACACAACTGAACAAGTTTGAGAACCTAAGTGGGTGATTTGCAAGTTTAGAGACCGGGATGACACAACCGAACAAGTTTAGGGACCGATATGACACAGGTGAAAAAGTTTGAGGAACTAAACCGTCGATTTGCGAGGTTTAAGGACCGGGATGACACAGCGGTACAAGTTTATGGACCGCTGGTGCACTTTACTTAAAAAAACAAACAAGACAGGCAGATGTGGACTGTGCGTGCGTGGCGCCGGCGCCACCGTCCGAACACAGTTGCGGCCTCGCGGGGAATACGCGTCTTCGCCTTGTTAACGGGAACGGCCTCTCAATGCATGGCTTCCGCTTCCGCTTGTACCAGGTCGGTCATAGTTGGGACTTGTGAGGTGAGGCTTTATTTGGACAGCTGCACGCAGTCACGTACTACTACTCACGCACGCACACCCACGAGGCGATGATTCGGCGAAAGAAAAATACTATTTATTAACTCTTAAAGTACGGTTTATAGGCGAGATACCGGCTCGGCTGGGCGACTTTTTCGCTCATCACGTCACGTCGCCCGAGCGGCCGAGCCCACTCCACTGGCTGGGTCCGTGGGGTAGCACAGTAGCCCGTAGCCGTGGCTGTTGCTGTGGAGATGCAGCCACAGCTGCAACAACAGCCACAGAAAAAAAAAGATGAAGCGCCGCAAGAATCTGTGTTTGGACGAAAGAACGGTTTCTGTTTCTCGTCGCGTGGAATGTCTCGATCAGTGTGAAACACCTCCTTGCGGGGATCCGTTTCAAGGCAGAAACAGCTCGAAGTGATTTGCGAGTTTCGCCTACGAACGTCAGACACTGATGGCGCGTTTGGTATTAATCTAGATTCTTAAAAACAACACATTTGAGATCTAAATTCTTTTTAAAAATGTTTCTCTCTTCAAATAGAATCACTTGGCAAGAACTAGTGAAACCATTTGGCTATTGATCCGGATTCTTCTTGAACTGAACTAGAATCACCGTGAAACACCTATTTTGGTATTCTCATTCCTAGTTGAAAATAGAGAAACATTTATGAGTGTTTCAGAAAGAATCTCTTCACTGAACAAAGTGTTGGGCAGGGACTCTGGAGATTCACTTGAGAATCCAAAACATTTATGTCATCCAAACACACCCTGAAGACCCAGTTTTGTCGGATTCGTTTTCTCCCCTCCCTTCAATACTTTAGTAACTATATTTTTTATTTAATCAATTTTAAGTGGGACACGTTGAAATGAGTTGTATTTAAGTTGGTCTTAGTTCACAAAAAAGTTTTTTAAAGCATTACTTGTATGATTTTTTTTATAAAATAACATTTTGAGAATAAGAATCCAGCCAACCAACCAAACGATATCAAAGATTGATTCTGATTCATCATATCAAATGTTTCTTGAAAGAATCCAGATCCAAGACGTTTCTGCGAGAATATGAATCACTACCAAACAAACGCTAACTATCATTCTAGACTTCAACGTACGTGTCATTCTCACTTCCTAATACACCTTGAGAAAATTTCATGTATGACCCTGTAAAACTCATTTATTTCGTGTATAGCCCTGTAAAGTTCAGGCTTGCTTGTATGACATTATTTAATTTCTAATATGGCACTACCGTCAATTCTGTAGTCTAACATAGTTAACTGAGATGTAAAATGATCAAAATAACCCTAATGTTAGAAAATACACTTGTTTCTCATATGAAACTGCCTCACATATTTAATACGTTATATTTGGGCCATGTTTATGTGTTTTATTTGGGTACTTTGTGAAAATATTAGATAAATGCCAGTGTCCAAATTTCTTTTAGTGAACCTTGGCATTTGGACGTTAACGTGTGAGCTATGAGGACTTTGTACTGGATGTGGACACATAGATTGTCTTTGTATTGGAATCAGGTAGGACGCAAACACGTGAGCTTTGAAGACATCATATCGGACGCGGACACATAGATTTGGTCTTTGTATCAGAACCGGGTAGAACACGAACGTGTGTCGAGTGAAGGATGAATAGTGATCTTTACATGATCACTTGAAATCGATTAATACCATTTTATAGTGCAACGCATGTGTTCACCACATATATCTAAGTCGAATTTGAGTTAATTGTTATTTGCATATGTTTACTCTAGTTAAACTTCTTATATCTTATTAAAACTGTTTTATTTGATTTTTTAGGAGATTGATTTATTTTTGTACGGAGAGAGTTTACTGATATGTTTCATCAGTGTCCGCAAAGATTATCTGTGTACGAATATGTGCGTCCTCTATTTGAATATGGGCCTGATTTGTTTCATCGGCATGTAATAAGTTCTTTATATGATTTTGAATGTGGAAGAGTATGTTTTAGAAACGGTTTTTTTTTTTGCCGTATATGATTTTTGATGTGTAAGAGTTTGTTTTTGGAATGTTTTTTTTTGCCATATATGCTTCTTTTTCGGAAACGTTTTTTCCCTAACGTTGTCTTTTGCCATATTTGTGTTTTTATTTCAGATCGGATTTAGGGAGGTGGTTTTTTTGCCGTATATGTTTTTTATTTCGGATAGGGCTTTTTTGTCATCGTTTTTCTTTTGTCGTAATAAGGCGGGGGTGGGGCGGACGCAGGGATCGGATTTGGGACGGTGGTTTTTTATGGCGTTTTTTTGCCGTATATGTTTTTATTTCGGATTAGATTTTTTTGCGTTGTTTTTTTTTCGGATCAGACTTTTTTGGCGTTGTTTTTTTTCCATATAAGGCGGGGGCGTGGGGCACGCAGACAATACTCTTCGTTATTTTTTAGGTGGTAGTAGACTAAATAATGGTGTTTGCTGGTATGCATTATTTAATTATTATATTTTACCGTTATTATATAAATCAAACAAATAAGATGCATAAAGCCATACATATGGACCATACTTGCATACGACAATGTTCAAATACAAGAGATTTCCAAAACAAATGGGTTCGAACACTACATTAACTAAAAGCATACCCCGTGCGTTGATGTGGGATTTTCTTAAAAATAAATTTGTTATATATATAACATTACTATATGGTATTCTGTATACTTTGTATATATGAGAATTTGACTCATCTGTTATTTTGTTGTATGTAAAAAATCGGTAAGCTAATAGAAAAAAAAACCAACAGAATATTTAATTATGTTACAGAGGAATATGTGATGAAACCATTTGGCTATTATCCGAATTCTTCTTGAACTGAACTAGAATCACCGTGAAACACCTATTTAGGGATTCTCATTCCTAGTTGAAAATAGAGAAACATTTATGAGTGTTTCAGAGAGAATCTCTTCACAACAAAGTGTTGGGCAAGGACTCCGGAGATTCACTTGAGAATCCAAAACGTTTATGTCATCAAATGCACCCTGAAGACCCAATTTTGTCAGATTCGTTTCTCCCCTCCCTTCTATACTTTAGTAACTATATTTTTATTTAATCAATTTTAAGTGGGACAAGTTGAAATGAGTTGTATTTAAGTTGGTCTTAGTTCACAAAAAGTTTTTTAAAGCATTACTTGTATGATTTTTTTTATAAAATAACATTTTGAGAATAAGAATCCAACCAACCAACCAAACGATATCAAAGATTGATTCTGATTCATTATATCAAATATTTCTTGAAAGAATCTAGATCCAAGACGTTTCTGCGAGAATATGGATCGCTACCAAACAAACGCTAACTATCATTCTAGACCTCACCGTACATGTCATTCTCACTTCTTAATACCTTGAGAAAATTTCTTGTATGACCCTGTAAAACTCATTTATTTCCTATATAGCCCTGTGAAGTTCAGGCTTCCTTGTATGACATTGCATCCAAATTTAATTTCATATACGGCACTACCGTCAATTCTGTAGTCTAACATAGTTAGCTGAGATGTAAAATGATCAAAATAACCCTAATGTTAGATAATACACTTGTTTCTCATATGAAACTGCCTCACATATTTAATACGTTATATTTGGGTCATGTTTATGTGTTTTATTTGGGTACTTTGTGAAAATACTAGATAAATACCCGTGCGTTGCACGGTGTCCAAATTTTTTTGAGTGAACCTTAGTATTTGGATGTGAACATGCGAGCTACGAGGACTTTGTACTGGATGCGGACACGTAGATTGTCTTTGTATTGGAATCGGGTAGGACGCGAACGCGTGAGCTTTGAAGACTTCGTATTGGACGCAGACACATAGATTTGGTCTTTGTATCAGAACCGGGTAGAACACGAACACGTGTCGAGTGAAGTATGAATAGTGATCGTTACATGATCACTTGAAATCAGTTAATTCCATTTTATAGTGCAACACATGTGTTCACCATGTCTATCTAAGTCAAATTTGAGTGAATTGTTATTTGCATATGTTTACTCTAGTTAAACTTTTGATATCGTATTAAAACTGTTTATTTGATTTTTTAGGAGATTAATTTATTTTTTGCATGGAGAGAGTTTACTGATATGTTTCATCAGTGTCAGCAAAGATTATCTGTGTACGAATATGTGCATCCTTTGTTTGAAAGCCTGATTTGTTTCATCGGCATGTAATAAGTTCTTTATATGATTTTGAATGTGGAAGAGTTTTGTCGGTGTTTTGGACCAGCGAGCCCTCAGCCAACTAGTGAAAGTGTACTGCATGCCCCTAATCCCGGATGGTGATGCAAAGAGACACAAGGTTTATACTGGTTCAGGCAATAGATGCCCTACGTCCAGTCTAAGAGAGTGATCTTGTATTCCTTGCACCGAGGTGCTTGTAGTAGGGTTTTACAAGCAGGGCGAGAGAGGGAGCTAGCCCCAGGTCTCTGCGTGAAGTGGCGTGGGTTGCTTGAGATGTTGATCTCTTGCGGCGAGGAAGTGAACGTGTGTGTTCGTGTTCGTCTATCTCGTCTGTCCTCTCCCCTTCTAAGCGGCCCCGGTCACCCCCTTTTATAGTTGAAGGGAGGCGTAGGGGCGTTACATGGGGTTGCTACGTGGCGTCGTGTGAACAGAGGCGGCATGTTCGAGCCCTGTAGCTTGTCGTTGTGGCGACATGGTCAGTGAAGCGGTCTTGTCCTTGATGCACTGGACCGACGTGCCGGTCACGCCCGATCCTAGGCAACGTGGGAGCTCCAGTGATAGCTCGACGCAGGGCATGGCGGACGACGTGCCGGTCGCTGTATGTCAACAGCGTAGAGAGCCGAGGCTCAGTCGGTGCAGAGGCCGAACCATCGTGGGGGGCTCGGTGGGCGTGAATCCCGAGGCTACCGAGACCCTAAAGCGGATTGCCGAGGCTCGGAGGGAGCAGTTGGTCCCGTACACTGATTCTGAGGCTACAGGGACCCGAACTTGACTCCCCATGCTGTGCTGTCCTCGGAGCAGTTGGGGTTAGGCAGCACAGTGCAACATGGGCGTCAGTCGTGGGCACAGTACCGAGCACAGTGGCCGGTAACCCCTGCCCTGTCCCATCCCGGATGGCATGGTGTTGATGCGACTCCCATCTCGTTGGTCACTCCACTATGTCGAGCCATCGTCCCGCTGACATCACGGGAGTGGTTGGTCGCGTTAGTTGGACGTGACGTTCTGTCAGGGAAATCGGTCGAGGCGGAGGCGACGGGGCTGTCGCCGAGCCGGCGTCGAGCGAGACGGAGAATCGGTTCCCCATTCGAGGCCTTACCTGCGGGGCCTCGAGCAAGACGGAGAATCGGTTCCCCGTCCGAGGCCTTACGTGCGAGGCCTCGAGCGAGACGGAGAATTGGTTCCCTGTTTGAGGCCTTACGTGTGAGGCCTCGAGCGAGGTGGAGAATCGGTAGCCTCAGACAAGGTGGGGGTTAGCCAGTAGTTGTCTCTTGGCTTCGATTTTTGCAGGGTCTAAGCGATTTTTCAGTTTTTGCTTACGGGACCCCTTTTTGCGGTACCCAACAGTAGCCCCCGAGCCTCGGGTGAGAGTGCGAGCGCTCTCTCTAAGGTTTTGATGAGACTTGGCTCGCGGCAGCTCCTGGCAGGATGGTGTTTCGTACTTGAGGCCTCGGTGGGTGCGCGCGAGCGCACTCGCCGGGTGTAGCCCCCGAGGCCCTAGAGGAGTGGATTCATTCCTCCAGGGGCTTTTCTCATGTTTGAGCGAGGGGTTTTATCGCATTTGCCGAGCCCACGAGTGTGAGTTTGGGTCGCTGGGTCTCGACTTGGTTGCAGGAAGAGCCCCCCGAGCCTTTGCGCGGAGCAAGAGGGCGATCAGGAGTTTCCCTGTCTTTTTTGGTGCGGCCCTCATGCATCTTTTTCGATCGGAAGGAGGGGTGGAGTATGCTAGGCTACCCTTGGTGGGCGCGAGCAGTGACACCTCCGGTGAGCTGTTATCGGGTAAGTCCGAGTGGAGGCCCGTGCCCCATTCGATAGGGGTCGGCTGGTGGTCCAGAGACACGCTCCAAAAGTACCAGAGGGCTTCTCTAGTAGGTCCCAGGGCCGTTCGATGGGCCTCAGGGGCTCGGTGCCTCCCTGCGGTGGGATCCCATTTAGAGACCTCCCTGCTGGTCTCGAACACGACTTGGGGCATCTCGAGCGATCGCTTGCTCGGGCCTCGGCCATGTATGGGCTCGCCCATAGTCATCCCTGACTCTGTTGTCCTGGGGCGGCTGTCGAGACCCTCGGGGGCCCAGCCTTCGAACCCCTGGACCATAACGGGCTTGATGCCCTTTATCGCATTTTGCTGAGCCTCCGAGTGCGAGCTTGGGTTGCTGGTATTCGACCTAGTTGCAGGAAGAGCCTCCGAGCCTCCACATGGAGCGAGAGGGCGATCAGGAGTTTCCCCGTCTTTTTTATGTGACCCTCGCGCATCCTTCGCGTTCGGAAGGAGGGTTTGTTTGTCGAGCCCTCGAGTGCAAGTTTGGGCCGCTTAGTCTCGGCTTGGTTGCAGGAAGAGCCCCCGAGCCTCTGCACAGAGCGAGAGGGCGATCAGGAGTTTCCCTGTCTTTTTTGTGCGACCCTCGCGCATCCTTTTTGTTTGGAAGGAGGGGTTGTTTGCCAAGCCCTCGAGTGCGAGTTTGGGTCGCTGGGTCTCGGCTTGGTTGCAGGGAGAGCCCCCGAGCCTCCGCACGGAGCGAGAGGGCGATCAGGAGTTTCCCTGTCTTTTTTTGTGCGACCCTCGCGCATCCTTTTCATTCGGAAGGAGGGGTTGTTTGTCGAGCCCTCGAGTGCGAGTTTTGGTCGCTGGGTCTTGGCTTGGTTGCAGGGAGAGCCCCCGAGCCTCCACACGGAGCGAGAGGGTGATCAGGAGTTTCTCTGTCTTTTTTGTGTGACCCTCGCACATCCTTTTTGTTTAGAAGGAGGGGTGGAGTATGCCAGGCTACCCTCGGTGGGTGCGAGCAGTGACACCTCCGGTGAGCTGTTATCGGGTAAGTCCAAGTGGAGGCCCGTGCCCCATTCGATAGGGTTCGGCTGGTGGTCCAGGGACGCGCTCCAAAAGTACCAGAGGGCTTCTCTAGTGGGTCCCAGGGCCGTTCGATGGGCCCCGGGGGCTCGGTGCCTCCCTGCGGTGGGATCCCATTTAGAGACCTCCCTGCTGGTCTCGGACATGACTTAGGGTATCCCGAGCGATCGCTTGCTCGGGCCTCGGCCATGTACAGGCTCGCCCATAGTCGTCCCTGACTCTGTTTGCCCTGGGGCTGCTGTCGAGACCTTCGGGGGCCCAGCCTTCGAACCCCTGGACCATAACGGGCTCGGTGCCTAGTTCCTTCGTCTAAAAGGAATCAGGTGGGGGATATTCCCCTCCCATCGGCTGACAATGGCAAGCACGCCTTTTGAGGTGAATTTCTCGAGGAGACGGAACGACGCCTGCCATTGCTACGGTCAGATGCGGCGCGATGTCAGCGGATGGGACGTTACTGTGTGCGATTATTAAGGAAAAGGTGGGCGCGTGGGCGGTTTAATCGGATCCGGATTAACTGCGCCAGATCCGAGGGAAACTTCCCCGATTTCGTCGCCCATTCGTTTCGCCCCCTTCCCACATAAATACGTAATGAGCCTCGCCCCTCTCTTCCTTACCTTGCCTGCATTCGCCTTTGCTGCCCTTGAGCTGTTGCTAGGAGCAGAGAGCGCTGGGGAGAAGAAGGGAGAAGGGGGAGAGAGAGAGCGGGAGAGAGAGAGAGAGCAAGGCTTACCGCCGTAGCCGCATTCTCCACTGCGCAATGGCCGGCGGCCCTGTTGTCCTCCAGGTGGATCCTTGGGGTCCGTCCGATGTGTCTGTGGAGACACTATAGTCGCTTGTTGATGATGGCCTTCCTTGCCCGGTTACCGACCCAACAGACCGAAGTGGATTGCTCCGAGGGGCTAGTCGGAGCTGAGGCCACGCGATGGCTACATCGTGAGCTTCGTGTCCTTCCACGAGCACGGCTTCGGCCTACCGGCAAACCGGTTCATGCGGGCGCTCCCACATTATTATGGCATGGAGCTCCACAACTTCAATCCCAACTCCATTGCATAGGTGGCCATCTTTGTCACCATCTGCGAGGGGTACCTGGGCATCGCCCCCCACTAGGAGCTATGGCTCCACCTCTTTTGGGCGGGGTTCACCACCAAGCCGACGGGCACGGCGGGCATGCGGAAGGCGATGAGGGTTGGCGGCTACACTCTCCAAGTGTGCTAAGACCGGTAGCTCCTCTACATCCCGGTTCCAGCTCATGTCGTCCACCGTCGCTGGTACACCAGCTGGTTCTACCTCTGCAACGACAATGGCGGACTTTTCCCCCCTACACTGGGCGGGTCGTGGAGAGCCAGCCGGAGAAGTGGAGGTACGGCGTCACGGTGGTTGATCAGCCCAAGCTACGGCCACTCCTGGAGGCGCTGAGTGGCTGCGTGGCCACGGCCTTACAACGGCTTGTGGTCGTGGTGGCCTTCCACCACCGGAGGGTGCTGTCGCTAATGGCTCGGTGGTGGCGCCTGTTCGAGATGACACCAGATGAGCCGATCGATGGCGTCTGGATGTCCGTTGTCGCCCTCTCCGATGAGGAGATTCTACGTCGGGTGAGAGAGATGGTGGAGGGGTGGCTTAGGATCAGTGGTCTGACCCCATTCCTGATGCGCCTGACGCAGGGGGTACATCTCTCTGGTAAGGCACACGCTACTGTGGCCCCTGAGGCTTCCTCGTTCCTCACCATTTCCTGTTCCCTTATTGTGTGTTCGCCGTTCCTATAGGGGATGAGGGATGTGCGAGCCTCCCCGCCGCCCATTCCCGAGGACGCAGAGCGGCGGGTGGTGAACAGGGCGCATGCCGAGGCGCAGAAGAAGTGGAAGGATGCCGAGGAGGCAAAGTGCAAGAGGAAGATCCTTGAGCGCGTAGAGCTAGAGAAGCATCGCCGGCAGCAAAGGCACGATGGTCTCCTGGTGGAGTCGTCTCCGTCACCATCGTTGTCGGCTTCCTCGAGCGATGGCGATGACAGCGAGGTGGGGTGGGGTCCCCTGGACCATCTCCCTGAGATTAGGGGGACGGCGCTTCGGGGCGTCGGCGAGCAGCCAGGTGTTTCCAGGAGGAGGAGGAGAGGACGCCTCGGGGCCGGTGATCGCTCGCGCCGGGGCCGAGGCCGACACACCCAAGGC
Source organism: Miscanthus floridulus (assembly GCF_019320115.1). Lineage (NCBI taxonomy): Eukaryota > Viridiplantae > Streptophyta > Magnoliopsida > Poales > Poaceae > Miscanthus > Miscanthus floridulus. The sequence continues at coordinate 117,240,669 of NC_089589.1, read as the reverse complement.
ACGGGCATTAGGGAAGCGTGCCATCAGCCCAGTGGGCTCGATGGTAGAGGTGGAGCAGGTGGCGGCAGGGGCGGACATGGAGGTCGTGCCACCACCGTCGCGACCGCCGTTGCAGAGGAGGGATGCAGTGCTAAAGCGGTTGTGTCCCCATTCGAGGTAAGTGTTTTGTCAGTGGAGTTGCAGTACCTCCTGCTCATCCCTTGGCTGCATGCTAACCTTGAATGCTTTGCTTCTAGCCGGAAGCATCAGGCGGAAGCACCCGCCCTAGAGCCACGTAAGGCGCTCAAGGTGAGCGCCAGCTCCATCGCCCAATGGGTGATGGAGGCGCAAGCCGCCATATAGCGTGGCGCGGCCTCGGCCAGGGCCGACCCAAAGGGGTCGGACGCCCAAGGAGAGGCTACCGAGGCGGCCTCACAGCGAGCGGGGGATGAGGCGCCTACGTCCCTCGAGGCCAAGGCCCATGAGTCAGATGGGGGGCGAGGCGCCTTCACTTGCTGAGGCCACCGAGGGTGAGGCCAAGGCCTCTAGGTCCTTTGAGGCCGAGGTGGTGGAGGCTGGGGCTTCCAGGGCTTCCGTAGCCAAAGTGGCGGACACTGGGGCCTCCAGGACCACCAAGGCCGAGGCAGCGGAGGTCGGAGCCCCCGAGACCACCGAGGCCGAGGTGGCAGAGGCCAGCTTGGGTGCGGTGGAGCCAGCGGCCCAGGATGCAGAGACGGGGCGGGGCAAGGTTTGGTACTACCCTTGGTTCAGGACCCGCCGCTGTCGTAGGAGAGCGCTCAGGGAGTGGAGGTCGATTCAATTTCCTCCGACAATGCTTCCCGGGGGAAGGAAGGTGGCGGACGCCGAGGCAGCCAGCACCGCGGAGAATCCGGCTCCAACTTCTAGCAAGGGAAGTTTGTCCCTCGTCTAGGTACAACCTGAGCCCTACGGGTGGGATCACCCGCGTGTCTTGTGGCGGAGCCGGGACGACCCTAAGGGGGAGCCTCTATTCGCCCTCGAAGATGCAGCCGAGGGGGGGCGCTGGAGAACTTTCGAGCAATACCGCCGTCTGGCGGAGCAGTCGCTGTGGACAGCGCTTTCCGTCATGGCTGACGATCTGCCCGGCGTTGCCTAGGTACGCGCTTTCTTTCCCGGTGCTTGTGTTGTCTTTTTTCTAAGTTTTCTTGTAGTGCATGACCCCTATTCTACCTATCCAAGAGCTCGAGGCCCGGTCCCTCAGGAAGTCGTTGTTCCTCCGGCGGGAGAGGGACGTCTGGGACTAGCTCCAGCGGCAGAAGAACTTGCTTGCTCACGCCAACAAGCTTCTATAGGTGTGGAGCATGGAGGTGGAGGACCTCCGCCTCCACTGTGCTGATATGATAGCCGAGGTGGCCATGGCTTAGGAGCAGGCCACCCCTTTGGCGGCGCAAATCAAGGAGTTGGAGGAGGAGCTGACCCGGGTGGCCAGCGATCGAGACACCTTCAGGTCCCGGGCTAAAGAAGCGACGGCCTTTGCCAAGGCCCTCGCTGGGCAGCTGGGGGCAGAGCAGGGCACGCACCTACTGACAAAAGGCGCCCTGGTAGAGGCCCTCAAAGTGGCCGAGACCTCCTAGGTCGAGGCTTTGGTCTAGAAGGGAAAGGTCGAGGGTGAGTCATGTTCCCCTTGTTTTATTTGTTTTTCTTGTGTTTGACCCCTAACTCCCTAGTGTGATGTAGAGCTAGAGAAAGAGGCTTCCAGGGTGGCCGAGGCCTCTTGGGTCGAGGTCCAGTGCTGGAAAGAGAAAGTCGAGGCCTCTCGGGTCGAGGTCTAGCGCTGGAAAGAGAATGCCAAGGGTGAGTCCCGTAGGGCTTCGCCCTGTTTGGCTTATTTTCTTTTGCGCTTAACCCCATCCTGCTTGTTTTGGCGCAGGGTTGGAGAAAAAGGTCTCCTAGGCAGCTGAGGCCTCTGTCACAGTGCAGGCAGTGCTTGAGGCCAAGATCGGGGAGCACAACGCGCTGCAGAGCGCCACCCGTACCGTCTGTGAAGCCCTGGAGGTTGAGGAGGTCAAGTTGGGCAGCTCCCTTAGGAGCCGCTTGATCGCGTTGAGCAGCCAAGTGCATGAGCGACTCTAAGGGGCACTGCACACGGGTGTCAAGCGCGCCCTAGCTGTCGTCTCCTCACACTACGCCGACGTCGACCTCGTGGCCATCAGTGACGGCTACGTCTTGGCTAAGGATGATGAGGAGGCCGATGAGGAGGTCACAAAGCTGATGGAGGCAGCTGAGGGCCTCGGCACGACGCTGGCCAAGTTGTTCGAAGAGGAGGTGGTTCCTCCCATGCCGTCCGCCAACGCTGGCGACCCTGAGCCTTGACCTAGGCCAAAGGGGCCATGTAAATAAATTAGGATTATTATTGTACCATAACGCTTGTGGCCATCGAGGCCTTTTCTAGAGTACTTATGCGTCTACGCTTCTTAATTGTTTTTTATTGTACTTCCAAGCCTCTGCCCTCTGTCTTGTCTCTGAACATATCTCTTACAAAAAACTTCCTCGAAGCCTAAGCTACCCCTCGGGCAAAAGGTGGTGAGGGAGTGCCATAGCTCGGAGGCGTAGGCCGTCTCATGACTCGGCCGGCCTTTTGGCCTTGAGATAGTCTTTTGGTCCTTAGGTTTTTTACAATTGATTTGTTAGAGCACGCTAGAGAGTTTGGCATAGAATTTTTTTTTGAAAAACGACTAAAAAATGGTGCGTGGGACTAAGGGGGGGAGTCCCCCTTCTAGCCCCCGAGGGAGACTCGGTTCTACAGAGGCAGAGCCGTGTCTTGTTCGAGCCCTGCAGTGGGCACCTCTACAGAGGCAGAGCCGAGTCTCCCTTATGGTGTTATCGTAATGCTGAGGCCCACGATGGGCTCGGGGGGTTTCTCAAAAAATTAGAACAACTAAAGAACGCTTCTTTATTGTATTTCGAGAAACAATGTATATAATGCTTGGAAATTTAAGGGTAAAAGCGACGTAGCTGTTCTATGTTCCAAGCGTTGGTGAGGATTTCGCCCTTCTCATTGGCTAGCTTGTAGGTCCCGGGCTTTAGCACATGGGCGACGATGTACGGTCCTTCCCATGGTGGGGTTAGCTTGTGGCGGCCCTTGTTGCTCTGCCTTAGTCTCAGCACCAGGTCACCCACCTTTAGGTCTCGGCTTCGAATGTGCCGAGCTTGATAGCATCATAGGGCTTGCTGGTACTTGGCCGAATGTAGTAGCGCAACGTCTCGGGCTTCCTCTAGTTGGTCGAGGGCGTCTTCGCGGGCAGTGCGGTTGCTTTGCTCGTTGTAGGCCTGTAGTCTTGGGGAGCCATACTCTAGGTCAGTGGGGAGGATGGCCTCGGCTCCATAGACCAGGAAGAACAGTGTGAACCTCGTGGCTTGGCTCGAGGTGTTTCTCATGCTCCAGATGACCGACGGGAGTTCGGCAAGCCATTTCTTGCCAAATTTCTTCAACCGGTTGTATATTCTTGGCTTGAGGCCGTGTAGGATCATGCCGTTGGCACGCTCTACTTGGCCGTTTGTCCTAGGGTGTCCTACGGCCGACCAGGCCACATGGATGTGGTGGTCATCGTAGAACGTTAGGAACTTGTGATTGGTGAATTGCGCCCCGTTGTCAGTGATGATGGTGTTCGGAACCCCGAACCTGTGGATGATATTAGTGAAGAACAGCACCGCTTGCTTGGACTTTATTCGATTGATCGAACGAGCCTCGATCCACTTGGAGAACTTATCGATTGCTACCAGCAGATGGGTGTAGCCCCCGGGGGCCTTCTACAGAGGCCCAACCATGTCCAGCCCCCACACAGTGAATGGCCATGTAATGGGGATGGTCTAGAGGGCTTGGGCCGGGAGGTGCGTTTGCCGTGCATAGTACTGGCATCCCTCGCAGGAGCGTACTAGCTTGGTGGCGTCAGCAAGCGCCGTCGGCCAGTAGAACCCTTGGCGGAAGGCGTTTTCGACGAGCGTCCGAGGTGCCACATGGTGCCCGTAGGCTCCCGCGTGCAAGTCCCAAAGTAGGGCTTGACTTGCCTTAGTGGTGATGCATCGTTAGAGGACGCCAGATGGGCTTCGCCTGTACAACTCGCCATTGCCGAGGACATAAGTCTTGGCTCGTCACGCAAGTTGTCGGGCTTCGGTCCTGTCTATGGGAAGCTCTCCTTGAACGAGGCAATCCAGGAACAGGACCCGCTAGTCCGTGCCCTGGTTGGCCTCGGGAGGCTCCATGTTGACTTCCATGACCTTGGGCTCGGCCGAAGGGGTCTCGGTGATAGAGGGGGCCTCAGGCCCTACGGTGGGCTCGACCGATGGGCCCTCTTCTGTTGCCGAGGTGTAGTCGACAGAAGGCTTGTGGAGGTCTCTAGCGAAGACGTTCAGGGGGACCATGGCCCGCGCCGACGCCATCTTTGCCAGTTCATCCATGGCCTCGTTGAATTTTCGCGCGATGTGGTTGAGTTCGAGACCGTCGAACTTGTCTTCTAGGCGACGTACCAACTTGCAGTACGCCTCCATTTTGGGGTCATGGCAGTTCGACTCCTTCATCACTTGATCAACGATGAGCTATGAATCGCCCCGTACGTCGAGGCGCCGCAGTCCAAGTTCAATGGCAATCTGCAAGTCGTTGACGAGGGCTTCATACTCGGCTGCATTGTTGGAGGAGGCAAAGTGGAGCCGAATCATGTAGCGCATGTGCACTCTGAGGGGTGAGATGAAGAGCAGACCTGCGCCTGCCTCGGTCTTCATCAGGGACCCATCGAAGTACATGGTCCAGCATTCTGCCTGGACTTGAGCAGGTGGTAGTTGGGTGTCGGTCCACTTAGCCATAAAGTCGGCCAAGACCTGGGATTTAATTGCTTTCTGAGGCGCAAAAGACAGGGCTTCCCCCATGAGTTTGATGGTCCACTTGGCTATCCTACCCGAGGCCTCCCGGTTATGGATTATCTCTCCGAGGGGGAAAGATGACACCACAGTCACCGGGTGGGACTCGAAGTAGTGACGCAGCTTGCGTCAAGCCAAGACTACAGTGTAGATCAGTTTCTGGATGTGGGGGTAGCGTGTCTTAGTCTCGGAGAGCACTTCGCTGATGAAGTAAACATGTCGTTGGATGGGTAAGGCCTGCCCTTCTTCCTGCCTCTCAACCACCATGGCTGCGCTGACCACCTAGGTCGTTGCGGCGACGTAGAGTAAGAGGGCCTCGTCCTTGGCCGCTGGTACCAGGACGGGAGGATTGGTGAGCAATGCCTTGCGCTTGGCGAGGGCTTCTTCGGCCTCGGGGGTCCAAGAAAAGCATTCGGATTTTCTCAAGAGGCGGTACAGAGGCAAGCCTTTTTCACCAAGACATGAGATGAAATGGCTCTGGGCCGCAAGGCATCCCATGACCCTCTGTACTCCCTTGAGGTCTCGGATTGGTCCCATGTTGGTCATGACCGAGACCTTCTCAGGGTTGGCCTCGATGCCGCGTTCTGAGACTATGAACCCTAAGAGCATGCCTCGGGGGACCCCAAAGACACACTTCTCGGGGTTGAGCTTGATGCCCTTCTCCCTGAGGCATTTGAAGGCAATCTCCATGTCATCGACAAGATCACTGGCCTTCCTGGACTTGACCACAATGTCGTCCACGTAGGCCTCGATGGTCTGCCCGATGTGCTCGCCAAAGACCTAGGTCATGCACCGCTGGTATGTGGCCCCTGCGTTTCTGAGGTCGAACGGCATAGTTAGATAGCAGTACATGCCGAATGGTGTGATGAAAGAAGTCACGAGCTGGTCGGATTCTTTCATCTTGATTTGATGGTAACCAGAATACGCATCAAGGAAGGATAGGGTTTCGCATCCTGCAGTGGAGTCAACGATTTGATTGATTCGAGGTAATGGGAAAGGGACTTTTGGACATGCTTTATTCAGACCGATGTAGTCTACACACATTCTCCACTTCCCATTTTTCTTCTTAACTAACATAGGATTAGCTAACCACTCCGGATGGGATACTTCCTTGATGAATCTAGCCGCTAGAAGCTTCTGCACCTCCTCGCCAATGGCCCTGTGCTTTTCCTCATCGAATCAGCATAGGCACTGCTTCACTGGTCTAGAGCTGGCCCGGATGTCCAAGGCGTGCTCGGCGACCTCCCTTGGTATGCCCGGCATGTCCGAGGGACTCCATGCGAATACATCGACATTCATGCAAAGAAAGTCGATGAGCACGGCTTCCTATTTGGTGTCGAGGGTGGCGCTGATCCTTAGCGCCCGATCGTCGAGGCAGGTGGGGTCGACCGGGACCAGTTTGATGGCCTCCACAGGCTCAAAAGTCCCAGCACAACGTTTGGAGTCAAGCGCCTCGCTACCAAGTCGGTCGAGGTTGACGATGAGGGTCTCAGCCTCTACGAGTGCCTTGGCGTACTCGATGCATTCGATGTCGCAGTCGTATGCATGCTCATACGTGGACTCGACGGTGATGACGCCATTGGGGCCCGGCATCTTGAGCTTGAGGTAGGTGTAGTTGGGGACCGCCATGGACTTGGCATAGCATGGCTGCCCTAGGATGGCATGGTAGGTCCCCTTGAACCCAACCACCTCGAAGGTGAGGACCTCCTTGCGGTAGTTGGTGGGAGTGCCAAAGCATATGGGCAAGTCGATGCGCCCGAGGGGTCGCGTGCGTTTCCCCGGCACGATGTTGTGGAAAGGCATGGCATCACCCCAGAGCTATGACTGGTCGAGCTCTAGGAGCTCTAGGGTGTTGGTGTAGAGGATGTTGAGGCCACTGCCTCCGTCCATCAACACCTTGGTGAGCTGGTTGTTGCCGATGATGGGGTCAACGACAAGTGGGTACTGCCCGGGGTTCGAGATATAATCGGGGTGGTCATCCCGATCAAAGGTGATCGCCTCTCGAGACCAGTCGACGTATCGGGGAGTGGCCACCTTCATCGAGAAGACCTCCCGGTGTTCCCTCTTTCGCTGGCATGCCATGAGGCACGTCGAAGGCCCACCAAAGATCATGAAGGCGTTGTGCACCTTGGGGAACCCGTTGTCCTTGTCGTTGTCCCTATTGCCGGCGTCCCTCATCTTGGCATCGTCGCTAGGGAGCCCAAGCTTGGCGTAGTAACGCCGGAGCATGGTGCACTCTTTGAGGGTGTGCTTCACCGGGCCCTGGTGGTAAGAGCATGGTTTCTTAAGCATATCGTCGAAGAGCCCGGGGCCTCTAGGGCCTTGGGGATTCTTGCACTCTGCAGCCGCGACTAGGCCATCCTCGAGGACTTCTTGCTTCCCCTAGCGACCCTTCTTCTTTTTCTTGGGGAGGTGGGGAGCCGAGGCCTCGGGGGCCTCGTCCCTCTGCTTCCCCTTAGCTTTGTTGTCGGGGAAGATGGCTCCAACAGCCTCTTCGCCTGAGGCAAAGTTGGTGGCGATGTCGAGGAGCATGATAGCCAAGGTCGACACGTTTCGGCCTAACTCCCAGACCAGGTCTTGGCAGGTGGTGCCGGAGAGGAAAGCCTAGACAATTTCCGAGTCGCTAATGCTTGGCAACTCGGTGCATTGCTTGGAGAAGCATCGGATGAAGTCTCAGAGAGGCTCATCCGGCCCTGGGCGACAACTCTTGAGGTCCCAGGAGTTCCTAGGGCGCACGTATGTGCCCTAGAAATTCTCGACGAAGACCCTTACCAAGTCACGCCAGTTGTGGATCTGGGACGGAGGGAGGTGTTCGAGCTAGGCTCGCACTGAGTCTGACAGGAACAATGGGAGGTTGTGGATGTTGAGCAGGTCATCGTCCGCGCTGCCTAGCTAACAAGCCAGGCGGTAATCGGCCAGCCATAGCTTGAGGTTGGTCTCGCCGCTGTACTTCGTGAGGTTGGCCGGTTGCCAAAACCGGGCCAGGAAATGAGCAGCGTGGATAGCTCTGCTAAAGACTCGAGGGCCAGGCAGCTCAGGAGAAGGACTGCAGTCCTCCCCACTATCGTAGCGGCCACCTCGGTGTGGGTGGTAGCCTCGAGCGGCCCCCTCGTTGTCGTGGCGCCATCGCCTGCTGACCACATCATGGTCGCCTTGCGCCTCACGTCGGTCACCATGGCGGTCGTGTACTGAGGGGACCCTATTCACTGTCGGTGCCCGAGCGGGCTTGGGACGAATCGAGGCCCCCCTATCCTATCGAGGCGGTGCCGTGGGAAGTTCCGAGGCACCTCCATGCCATCGAGAGGCAGAACTTTTTGCCTACTGCACCGCGACAATCTTAAGGAGGTCTCGGAGCTCGCCGTGGGCCCGTCGCCCCTCCGTGGTAGAGGGCTCGGGCATCAACCGGAGTAGCATTGCCGCTGCCATGACGTTCTGGCTAGCGCGGTGGAAGATAGGGGGTTGCTCGTCCCCCCCATTGTTGTTGATGCGGCGGTGGATGTCGCGAGCCCTCCGCCGGGCTGCTCCACCACCACCGTGACCCCGCTGCTCTTGCTCGAGAGTGTCTCAGAGCTACTATAGAAGGAGTTGGTCTTGTTTGACCTTAGCCTAAAGCTCACGGAGCTACTCTAGGTCCAGGCGTTGAAGTTGCTTGGGGGCAAAGTCCTCGTTCCGCGTTGCTCGGGGCTCGATGCGTGGGGGTGTGGCGCCGCCCGCCCCCTCGGGGGGCAGGGAGCAAGAACCCGCCCCTTCGTCCTCATTGCCCATGCTCGGCATCCCGAGCTCGACGCGGAAGCACTCATGAGTGGGGTCATAAGTGCCTTCGTCGTCGGAGTCAGAGTAGCCGAAGCAGTAGTCGCTCGCGGCCAGGAAGCGGCGCATGGCTTTAGGGTCACGAAGCCCGGAGAAGTCCGCTCTGGCCCATGCCTTATCCTCTTCCAAGGAGTCAGCGTGGGTGTGGGTCGAGGTTGTGGCATCGAGGTCAAAGGCGAAGCGTTGGTGGCGTCCTAAGGGCTCCGCGTGAGCGGAAGCGTAGGCGGCGGTGGTATTGCCAAACCCGAAGGGGTACGGGGATGGTGCTATCGTCGGGCTTCGCTTCGCTAGAGTCGACTCCTCAGGAGGTGGTGGGGCAGAGCTTGATGACGGGGCGTCGCTGCGTGCCACCGGCGCCTTTCCCTTGTCCAAGCTTAGGCATGGGATACCGTTGGAGCGTGGCGTGTCACCCTAAGCTTGCACGGGGTCGGGGTGGTCCCGCCCACGCCGTGCCTAGCGAGCGTGATGAGAGCGGCAGCCTGCGCGCCGCCTACGCCTAGGCTGCTGGGGCGTGACGTCATCGACGGTTGGTGGAACTCTGGGTGAGAGGAGTACCATATCGTACTCATGTCCTAGAGACATGAACTCTAGGCTCCCGAACCAGATTATCATGCCAAGACGCAGTGGTCGCACAGGGTCTACCATCTAGAACTTGTCAGGATGACAAAGCTGACACGCAGTAGGTCCCCTACCTAGCGCGCCAACTGTCGGTGTTTTGGACCGACGAGCCCCCAACCAACTAGTGAAAGTGTACTGCGTGCCCCTAATCCTGGATGGTGATGCAAAGAGACACAAGGTTTATACTGGTTCAGGCAATATATGCCCTATGTCCAGTCTAAGAGAGCGATCTTGTATTCCTTGCACCGAGGTGCTTGTAGTAGGGGTTTACAAGCAGGGAGAGAGGGAGCTAGCCCCAGGTCTCTACGTGAAGTGGCGTGGGTTGCTTGAGATGTTGATCTCTTGCGGTGAGGAAGTGAACGTGTGTGTTCATGTTCATCTATCTCGTCTGTCCTCTCCCCTTCTAAGCGGCCCTGGTCACCCCCTTTTATAGTTGAAGGGAGGCGTAGGGGTGTTACATGGGGTTGCTATGTGGCGTCATGTGAATAGAGGCGGCATGTCTGAGCCCTGTAGCTTGTCAATATGGTGGCATGGTCAGTGAAGCGGTCTTGTCCTTGATGCACTAGAGCGACGCGCCGGTCACGCCCGATCTTGTGCGACATGGGAGCTCTAGTGATAGCTCGATGTAGGGCATGGTGGACGACGTGCCGGTCGCTGTATGTCAACAGCGTAGAGGGCCGAGGCTTAGTCGGTGCAGAGGCCGAACCATCATGGGGGGCTCGGTGGGCGTGAATCCCAAGGCTGCCGAGACCCTGAAGCGGATTGCCGAGGCTCGGAGGGAGCAGTTGGTCCCGTACACTGATTCCGAGGCTACAGGGACCCAAACTTGACTCCCCATGCCGCGCTGTCCTCGGAGCAGTTGGGGTTAGGCAGAACAGTGCAGCATGGGCGTCAGTCGTGGGCACAGTACCGAGCACAGTGCCCGGTAACCCCTACCCCATCCTGTCCCGGACGGCATGGTGTTGATGCGACTCCCATCTCGTTGGTCACTCCGTGTGTCGAGCCATCGTCTGGGTGACATCACGGGAGTGGTTGGTCACGTTAGTTAGATGTGACGTTCTGTCAGGGAAATCGGTCGAGGCGGAGGCGATGGGGCTATCGCCGAGCCGGCCTTGAGCGAGACGGAGAATCGGTTCCCCGTTCGAGGCCTTACCTGTGGGGCCTCGAGCGAGACGGAGAATCGGTTCCCCGTCCGAGGCCTTACGTGCGGGGCCTCGAGCGAGACAGAGAATCGGTTCCCCGTCCGAGGCCTTATGTGCGGGGCCTCGAGCGAGACGGAGAATCGGTTCCCCGTCCGAGGCCTTACGTGTGAGGCCTCGAGCGAGGTGGAGAATCAGTAGCCTCGGACAAGGTGGGAGTTAGCCAGTAGTTGTCTCTTGGCTTCGATTTTTACAGGGTCTAAGCGATTTTTCGATTTTTTCTTAGGGGACCCCTTTTTGCGGTACCCGACAAGTTTGTTTTAGAAACTGTTTTCTTTTTTTTTTGCTGTATATGATTTTCGATGTGTTGTTTGTTTTTAAAATATTTTTTGCCATATATGCTTCTTTTTCGGAAATGGTTTTTCTCATAACATTGTTTCTTGCCATATTTGTGTTTTTATTTCGGATCGGATTTGGGGCGGTGTTTTTTATGGTGTTTTTTTGTCGTATATGTTTTTATTTCGGATCAGATTTTTTTTGCGTTGTTTTTTTCAGATCAAACTTTTTTGGCGTCATTTTTTCCCATATAGGGCGGGGGCACAGGGCGCGCAGACGATACTATTCGTTATTTTTTAGGTGGCAGTAGACTAAATAATGGTGTTTGCTGGTATGCATTATTTAAGCATTATATTTTACCATGATTAGATAAATCAAACAAATAAGATGCATAAAGCCATGCATACGACAATGTTCAAATACAAGAGATTTCCAAAACAAATGGGTTCGAACACTACATTAACTAAAAGCATACCCCACGCGTTGCTATGGGATTTTCTTAAAAATAATTTTTTATATATATTGCATTACTATATGGTATTCTGTATACTGTGTATATATGAGAATTTGACTCGCATGTTATTTTGTTGTATCAGATATGGTAAAAAATCCGTAAGCTAATAGAAGAAAAAACAATAGAATATTTGATTACGTTATAGAGGAATAGGTGATGAAACAAATAGTATATGTAGATGGCTTGTATGTTAATAGATTAAAGATTAAAAGCATGGCACGTGATAGAGATGATGTGGATACTTTTGTAATTAATAAGTGTCGACACAAAATTTTCATCCCATGCCGAGGACACACGCAGCAAGTCTGCTCGATGGAGCTGTAGATCTGCCTACCTTCAGCGTAGGGGTGGTCGATCCTGCGTACTCCTCCCGAGACGTGCTAGTCAATTTAACCCTATAATTGACCAGGAGAGAAAGTTCATCAGTTATTAAGGGCGGAACATGCCGGTGTTGTTAGACAGTCCCGAATGTGCGGCTCTAAGAGCCGATATGAGAGGAGATCGACTAAATAGTCGATTCCATCATATTCATGAGAATAAATCAGTTAAAGCTCACTGGGTTGTATAAGAAAAATCGGTTATCATTCATGATAGATGTCATTATTTAAACAAATATTAATCAATGGCAATAGGATGTCAACAATGATCGGTTTATGCTAAGCCAATGATTGCAAGTAACCGAACCCCTTTTTTATATAAAGAAACAATTCAACACCACTTAACCGTTTAATAAAGGTAAATCTAATGAACATGTTAGATCTCATCTATCGCTATGACCAGTGGGGCATGAGGCAGAATTATGCAGGCCATAGAAATAACAATAGACTTGACGACCCTAACTCATTACTAATATCAGTGGGGCATGAGGCAGAATCATGCAGGCCGTAATACAATAATAAGATTATGGGGCTAACATATCTTTCAACCTATCTTTACTTCAACGGTTCAGGCATAATGCACAGCTAAAGTCATGCCTTATCAGAAATAGATCTATCAAATAATGGTCCCCACTCTATGGTGCTAACAGTGGGGTGTGGGGCAGAATCACACATGCCGTGATAACGGACCATGGAACGGTTTTCGCTAGCCAATAAATCTACTTAAGACGCAACATGCTCTAACCGCACGCTATGCATGATCGAGATTGAAGTAAAACAGTCGATAAAACGTAACTCATCGTTTAAGGTATAGATTAGATCGGTTTTAGATTAACAAACGATGGACTAAGCAAGATATAAGGCCGATCTAAATCAATCCCAATCGGGCAGAGTGATATTGCTATAATTTAGATAAACAATGAAAGCAATAAGCAATATCGGTAACTTAATGAATCTACCAAAGACTGCCATCCTAAGGTAGAGCCGATAACTTGACCTTGATCTAGTTCATGCAGTGGGGGTCGACCGGATCGATGCAGCCATACTTGAACTAGGCAAGAATCGATAACTAACTTATACCAGAGTCGCAATGGAGGTCGACTGGATCGATGCAGCCGTACGAATAGAGGTATAAGCCATGACGGTACTTACAACAAGCAGTGGAGGTCGACCGGATCGATGCAGCCATACTTGCTGAAGAACTCGCCGAGATCTACTCTACTCCTACTCCTATGGGTGGCCAGAGCCAAAAAAGTAAATAACTTATGTATTGGATTGATTGTTGTCCTTTACAATAGCCAAAGTCTGATATTTATACCCGGAGTCTAAACATGAATCCTACTTGAGCATGACTCGTTACAATCTTTGGCATAAACGAAAACATTCCTAATTTAAAACAGCCTCAAAAGGGATACTATAGAGATGCACTTGTGCAAGCATGGTTTTAGGGAAGGCTATGAAACATGGACGGAGCATGGGGAGACTCATATTGGGCTTGATGAAGGTGATAGCATAGCAAATGGGGCGGGTTTTGATGAGGTTGATCGAATGGATCAAATGCTGATTGATCTAGCTGGGGACAATCCACCTATAGTAGATGAGCAACCAACACCATATGCCACAGATTTTTATAGGATGGTTGATAGTGCAAGTGAGTTGTGCATGAGAAGACCACCCACTCTAGGTTATCTGTTGTGGCTCGCTTGCTTTCCATAAAGTCGCGACACAACATGTCAATTGCTGAATATGATGATATAATAGGCATAATACATGAACTTCTTCCTCTAGATTCTAATTTACCTAATGACTTCTACCAATCAAGGAAACTACTATAGGGTCTTGGCATGCCGTATGTGAAAATTGATGTTTGTTATAACAATTGCATGCTCTTCTACAAAGATGACGCAAGTAAAGAGATATGTGATGTTTGTGGTGCCAACCGGTATGAGGAAGGCCGCCGATCAAAGGTTCCATGCAAAGTTCTGCGGTACCTACCCATCACAGAGAGGCTGCAAAGGTTGTATGCGTATGTGGATATAGCCAAGCTAATGAGGGCACCTAGTCCATCAACGTCTGGTAAGATGGTGCACCCTTGTGATGGAGAAGCTTGGCAGCAATTTAATGAAGACTTTCTAGAGTTTGCAAGGGATAGAAGAAATGTGCGGCTTGCTATAGCAACTAATGGTTTCACACCATTTGGTAGAGATGCTGCCCCATACTCATGCTGGCCAGTCTTTGTGACACCATTAAATCTACCTCCTAGAACACTCTTAAGGCCAGAGTATATATTTCTTGCCCTTGTTGTTCCTGGCCCTAAGCATCCTGGTAAAAACTTGAACATTCTAATGCAGCCCTTAGTTGATGAATTTAAAACACTGTGGGAAGGGGTTGACACAATCGATGCTTCCATAAAACGTAGCTTCAAAATGAAGGCAACATGCCTTTGGTCTGTACATGACTTCATGGCATATGGAGACTTTGTTGGATGGAGCACCCATGGTAGATTGTCATGTCCGTGTGGATATGGCTGCCTAGGTTTCCAACTCCATAATGGTCATAAGGCTTGTTGGTTTGACTGTCATAGGCGCTTCTTGCCTATGGATCATGTGTTTAGGAAACAAGCTAATGCATTTCGTAAGAACACAAGGGTGTTGGAAGAGCCACCTAGGAGGTTGACAGGGGAGGAACTCCAGGCCAACGTGACCAGATTTATAGGTGACGACACCTTTGGTAAATTTCACAATTGGACACATGTACTTTGCTTTAGGCAGCTTCCATATTTCTCTAAGTTACTTCTTCCACATAATATTGATGTGATGCACAATGAAAAGAATGTGAGTGAAGCCATATGGAACACATGCTTTGACATAGGTAGTAAGACCAAAGATAATGTGAAAGCTAGGCTAGATTTAGCTATGATTTGTAACCAACCTTCGTTCCATCTGGTCCAAAAGAACAATGGGAAGTGGGACAAGCCTAGAGCTCCATTCTGCATTAACAAAGATGACGAAGCCAATCATTCTCCAATGGTTCAAAGAATTGAAGTTTCCTGATGCATATGTAGCCAACATTAGGCGTGGTGTGGACTTGCAACATAAGAGGATTCTTGGCCTAAAAAGTCACGACTACCACATCTTTATTGAAAGATTGCTTCCTGTTGTGTTCCGTGGGTTTCTACCAAATAATGTATGGCGCTCTTTGGCTGAGCTTAGTTACTTCTATCGAACAATTGTGTGCCAAAGAACTTAGTAAAGATGTTGCTCGCTCTTTAGAACAGAATGTTGCGGTTCTTCTTTGCAAATTAGAGAAGATATTCCCTCCTGGATTCTTCAATGTTATGCAACATCTGATCATCCATCTGCCTTATGAGGCACGATTGGGAGGGCCAGTTCTAGCCCGTTGGAGTTATCCATATGAGAGGTAAATCTAGAAAAAAATCTACATATTAGTTAAGGCCCATTAGTTTTTTATTTGTAATATGTTCTCCTATTTCATAGGTTTATCCAGAAAATTAAGAAGAAAGTAAGAAATAAGGCACGTGTTGAGGCTGCCATTGTTGAGGCATTTCTAGTTGAAGAGGCTACAAATTTTCTTAGTCTATATTTCAAATCCAGTGCACCTTCTATTAGAAACAAGATGCCACGATATGATGATGGTTCATCTATATTTCAAGGTACATGTGACCTTGAAATTTTTAAATGCCCAGGGTCGATGCATCAGCCCAAGGGGTATCCGTAGCCTCTCAAATGAGGAGTACAAGGTTGCTTTCTTGTACATACTAACAAACATACCTGAGATGGATGATTTCTTCATGTAAGTTATACAAACTACTTGAGTAGTGTTGTCCCAAATAACCTGAACCTTTGATGTGAGTTGAGTATTGTTTCTACATGTAGACAATTTGATAAAGAGGAGTGGAAGAGCCAATCCGATCCCACTGAACAGCAACTTCGTGATTTAAGGTTAAATGGTTGGAAAAATGCCCGTGGCAAACAGTTTGGGCCAAATTTTTTTGATTGGTTCAAACAGAAAGTAATACTCTTATCCATTTGTCAATATGTTTATATTGAATAATAAAAAATGCTAAAGAATTTTAACTTAGATTTTTTTGTTTTAGGGAATGAAATCAGTTAGCATTCACAATGTTCTATGCCAGTTATCTTATGGTTTCTGCACTCAAGTTACCTCCTATGGGTGCTATGATGTTAATGGATATAGATTCCGTTCAGAGAAATATGAGAGGGGAAGACCTGGTTTAACAACCATCAATACTGGTGTTTGTGTTACTTCATATGATGAAAACAACAATGCCCTTGAGTATTATGGTGTCATAGAAGATATCATAAAAATTGAATGGGAAGGTAGTTTGAAACTAGAATTGGTTTTATTTTATTGTCGCTGGTTTGATCCAACACCTAATGGATTGAGGCGCACGGAAGATTTAGGCTTAGTAGAGATCAAGCATGCATTAAGGTTGAAAAGTTTTGAACCCATTTGTGATGGCTAGTTAAGTTACTCAGGTTTATTATCTATCTTACCCATGTAAGGATAAGGATCTATCTCCATGGTGGGTTGTCTACCAAGTTGCTCCTCATGGATGTGTACCTCTTAATGGTGCAAATGATGAGTCCATGAGTTCTGAACATGTAATACATGATGTCTATCAAGAGGATGGATTGGATGGTACCTTTGTTATTGATTTAGGGGGAAGCATTGGATTCTCTGGTATCTTTGGGCTCAGATGAGATTACTGATGTGGTAGACTTGGAGACAATAGAGAAAACCACGGTTGAGGATGAGGAATATGATCAAGAAGCTATTGATGAAGAGGGTAACACTATAGAGGAAGAGCATGAAGCAATAACGGATGAATCAGAGGAAGAGACTTATGATCATGATGATTATTGAATTTTTAGTCATGAATTTGTAGCGCTGTAATGCTATTGTGTATCACTGGGATAAAATGTACCCTTTATACCTTATTTTGATATTAAATCTGGACTTGGTGTTATGTATTCTGCAGCTATTTTCTGTAATCTGAACTTGGTGATATTAAATCTGAATTTGGATGTTATGTAGCTGCAGCTTGGTGTTATAGAATACAATATTCTAACTCATCAGTTCCTATGCATTTGTTCAGTTCTATTTAGCTGATGTATACTATTGAATACAATATTCTAACTCATCGTCCTATGCAGATGGCTCATGGAATCCGTCATGCACGTAAAAATCGTCTTCCTAGGAGGCATGGATCTGAAATGGGTGCTTCTCAAGAAACAGCCACCCAAACAAGTGCATCTCAAGGAACAGCCACTACTAATGGATCCTCACAAAGGACTAGACCTGCTGCCCCTCCTAAGTAGAGCCTCCTAAAAATGAGGAAGGAAGTCGGGGACTAGAACCAAATTAAAACCAGTTCCACCATCTAGCCAGGTGGCTCTTTATCCAAGTGGTGACTCGTGAGTAAATTACCAACTAATTCATACTGTTAGGTTTCCATTTTTAGTTGTTTATAAAAGCATCTGTCATTTATGTACATGCAATTTGGTTATGTCAACTACAACTGCAAGCCCCCTTACAGATACACTACTCAACTCGGTGTCATTCTCAAGAGAGAGTACCTAGGTTTGCTCAAGAAAAGGATGAGGATGGTGTACTGATCAGGGAGCGACCAGCTCTGGACTGGCCTAATTATTTTCTGGGTAGTGTGAACAAAGAAGGCATGACAAATGGGGAATGTGTGCTCTATGAATTTTGGGTAAGAGGCATGTTTTGTTGTTAGTTAGGTTCATTTTCATGTGTCACAACTATGTTGGACTTCATTCTACTGTTAATACATTGTAGATAAGAACTTGAATTTCTTAACCAGTCTTCACAATTCATGTTTCTTTTGTCATATAAATGTAGAGAGCATATTTTCATTTCATATTGTTAACTAAAATTTCTTGGTACACATGCAGCGGTTGTTCCAAGTTAACGAAGAAGATCAAGCAGAGGTGGATCGTGTTCTTGACAACTATTTGAAGAAAAAGGTGAGGGACATCATGTATCAAGCCCGTGTGGATTGTGTAAAGGCATACTACAGAAAAGGGGTGAAAGTTTAGATGATACACTAGCCCGCACAATTGAGCTTGAATATGAACAATACAAGGTGGTCAGGCTGGACTAGTTCAATGATGCTGTGTGGCCGGTTCTATGTCACTATTGGTGCTCAGAGGAGTTCAAGACAAAATGGAAGATAGGATAGGAATGTCGCTTCAGTTCTGATGATATTGCTCAAAACCATGGAGGGTCTAGACCCTTCACAGAGACACAACAAGTTCTGGTATGTTATGTGTATGTGTATCTTTGACTTAATATTTGCATACAAATGTAAACATGTCTATTTTGATGCTGCTCATTAACTATTTGTATTTGTAGGCACATAGGTTTGGACAACATAAGGGAACCCCTATTAATGCATTTGCTGCAATGAAATCTGGCATGAAAAATGTGGATAGCAGTGGTAATTGTGGTCCGATCAGTAGCAACAAAGCACAACAACGCATGGTATGTAAATCTAAGTCTAGCTATGAAAACATACATTAATCGTTTAGTTTCTACAAAATTTTAGTTCTTGAAATCCAACCATGATAGCCTGAAATGGATACATGACTAGTGATTTATGTTGAGCTTCTCCTGATCTTGGTTATGAAATGTCACTGAAGCCTTGGGTTCTAGCCGAGGACCAAACCTCTTAAGAAATAGTGCTTATGGTATTACTTGCTGCATTGTTCACTTGTTCTATGTGTTAGCCATGTGTGTAAAAAGGTATTGTACCTGATATCTACTAAGTTTGTTTTAGAAATGAAGCTAAACTTTAACCTTTAAGTTACAGTTGTATCCTGTTCGTCTCTTCATGTAACATGAAAGCATGCCACTTTTAAATATTTAGTTGTTCCACAGTCTCACTGTCAGCAATGCTTGAAGTGCCTATTTGTTTGTCATGGTTAAAGGACAATTAAATTTCTTGTTTTTAGATTAAGCTAGTACCCTGGTAGCATCACAACATGATTATTTGTTTGTCATGTTTTTAGATTAAGCTAGTACCCTGGTAGCATCACAACATGATTACTTGGAATTGCTTGTAGGATGACTATATAGCAGGGGTTAAGAAGGTTACACAGGAGCATGAAGAACATGAAACCGATGGGGACCATGAAGAGCATGAGGATATGGGAAGAGGTGGAACAAGGGCAAGGGCCCAAACATGAGCAACAGTTGAATGCAAAGGTGTTGTACGACGTGTCGGGTGGTTTGTCCACCCATGGGCGCTTTGCTATAGGATATGGCGCTGTTAGGGCAGCTGATGTCAGAGCAGCTGCGAAGGAGAATAATGTGAGTCAATCAAATTTAGTTTCAATGAAAGTGTTGGCCCAAGAAAATGCAGAACTACGTTGAGAAAATGCAAGGCTACATAAAGAGAAGGATAGTGCGATGCAGCAAGGCAAAGTTGCTATAGATCTGACAATGGTAAGTATGTGTGTTGATAGTTTTTTGCTACAAGCAAACCATTTTTCAAAATCTAAAATATTTAATGTCTTCACTATAGGCACTTTGTCGATGCTTAGGACTGGGACAGGAGATTCCAGAGGCATCTTCACAACTTGTAGCAGCGGCACAAGCAATTGTGAGTACAGCTAGCCTAACTTATTATCTTTTCTATAAAATGGCTATAATTTTGATGTGGTATTCAAAATGGCAACATGCAGTCCACCAGTGAGGAAGTGGCCTCATCTTGATTCTTGTGTCTGGACTTAAATTGAATTAATTGAGTACTAATGGTAAGGTAGATATTTGCATTGGTTCAGTTCCCATGGACCGGGACTCAGTTGATATCACTAACATCTCTCATTTGGGCTAGCCTTGCACTTCGATGAAGTTTCCCACATTCCTCAACCCCACAAGCTTCTTCAATTAATTTCCATGTCAGCCCAGAAACAGGCTCACCATCCTCTTCAACCCCACTCCAAAAGGTAGGTTTTGTCATTGTGGAAGTAGCTAGGTCACCTTTGCTATTCTTCTTGATGTGGCTCAAACCTAAGAATTTGTCCCATTCATCACATTGAGACATTGCCCATATTTGCTCCTTCTTCTCATACAAGCTTTGCAAAGTTAGGAAATTGGAAGCAAATCTAGTTACACCAGGCCTCACAATATCTCTCTTCTTTGTATATTTCCTCATCAAAGCCAAGGTTCTATGGTGTGCGTAGATAAAGATGGTCAGTGACTTAGCTTGATCAATGTAGCCCTTGAACTTCTTCATCTTCCCAATTCCTTCAAGCATCAAATTCAGGGTGTGAGTTGCACATGATGTCCAAAATATGTTTGGCCTCTTCACAAAAAGTAAATCCTTTGCTGCCATATTGTTTGAAGCATTATCTGTGACAACTTGGACTACATTTTCAGCACCTACTCTCTCTCAATACAGCCATCCACATACTCAAAAATAAGCTGTCCAGTGTGTGACTCTTCTGTGGTTTCCTTTGATTCAAGAAAGCTTGAGCCAATGGTGCAGTGCATACACATATTCATGATACTTCTCCTTTTTCGGTCAGTCCATGCATCTGTCATGATTGAGCAACCATTCTTAGCCCATTCCTCTTCATGTGCCTTCATCATCTTCTTTGTCTCCTCAACTTCCTCAAACAATAATTTCTCTCTCAACTGGTGCTGGTTTGGTTTCTTTCCACCAGGGCCAAATCTGCCAGCTGCTTCTATAACTTGATCGAACTCTACATTGTTTATCTGGTTAAAAGCCACACCTAAAATGAAACCAAGATATTCAGAGTTAGACATTAAAAGCACAGAATGCAAGAAATTCACAGTTAGAACTTATAATGGAGCAAATGGCAAGCTGCAAGGCAAGAACTCTGCAAGAATATAGAATCATGGCTTGATAGAGAATAGATATAATATATTAACCGCAGTTACGAGTATCTAACTTCTTGGCATTCATAGTTCGACTGTTCCGCAGAACATTCAGCTACTTGACATGCGGATATGGCCATGTCAACTGTTAATCATTTAGCCTATGCAGTTACATATCCCAGGCTGTTGGTTACTACCAGGCAGTCCAGCATATCCCAAACTGTAGGTAATTAGTACTAGCAAACAAGCAGGGCGGTGTAAGTTTGGTCACCTGCACCTGGAGCTGAAGCTGCTTCAGGTCCTCAATGGCATCATCCAGCATGGAGGCCTTGTCCGTCTGCACTTGCGAAACCATTCGCCAAAAGCAGCAAAAGCAAGAACTCAGCTAGTGGAACCAGAAGGATTAGATACAACAGATGACATCCTGCAACTACAAATAATTTAATGAGCAAACTTTAGACAACTATTTAATAAGAAACTACAAATAATTTGTTGAGCAAACTACAATATACTAGGCAGCCATTTATTTAACAATCCATTTATAACTATTTAGTATTTATCATTGCATTCTATTCTATCAGAAAGGAGCAACAGATGCAATCTTGATGTGTGAGATACTCCATGTCCAGTTCTAAGCAGATGCAATCACCATGAAATTTTTTAATACAGCCATCTCCTTTAGTTGCACTTGTCTGAATAAAACAATTACTAAGGTACTCAGCAGAAAGTGTTCCTAATTCCCAATTCACAAGCTAACTAGTTATTTATCCCATTTGCACGTGTCCAGACATGCCCCAAAGGCCAAAGCTAACCAGGCAGCAGGCATCTAGTCGTGAATGGCATCCAACAAAGAAGCTGACATAACTGAAAATCAATGTACAGCAGGAAAGGCTAACTAGCTAGACTCAATTTCAATCAGTAAGTGAGCACATATCTGAAAATGGAGAAGCACAACAAAAAACTCTAGGAAAGCAACTAAGCAAGCACAGACATTCAGATCTACTCATGGAGAGAGTGCAGGACTAAGGCCTAATTTTCATATATCTGATTCCCTAAAAATAGGTAGCACTGTTCTAGAATGTGTTTACCTACTGGCTGTTGTTAGCATCTGGAAGATTACTACTACTACCTGTAGCAATCTAACTAATATTTCTCTTGATATATGTATAGACCACTGGTTCTTCTCATGTTGGCTCGGAATCGACCAATGATGACAATGCCACATATGGCCACGATGAAGACAATCTCAATACCGCATATAGAGCTGCATTGGAAACACTGAACTGAAACCATGCATGAAGGTGGGAGTCATCAGTCATCACAAACAGATAATGCCATTTTGTGTTTGTAGAAGTTGTTGGTAGTTGTCACTTCTAACCTTTAGATAGTAAAGGTGCAGCCAACAAGTTGATGCCAGTTTTTGGGAAAGACAATCAACTAGTTGATGCTTTTGTGAAATTATTATTTATGTAGCTGTGGATGCAAGACCTATGGACATCTTAATTATGTAGCTATGGATGCAAGACCTATGGACATCTTAATTTGTGGCTGTTGATGCCAACCGTGGGCATCTAATCTATATGTATGGCATGTGGATGATGACAAATTGATGTAATATATGTGTGATATAGTTGAAAACCTTATAGAATTAGATGTAATGTTTGTGCCTATACTGTTATCATGAATATCGTACGAAATTATAAATAAATGAGGTGCTTCTATGGCTTGGTGACTGTAATTATTTCCTGTCGGTACGTTATAATTATACTGTCGGGAGAGGATGACAGGAAAACTGTAATTCTCCTGTCGCAGTTAAGTCAACAGAAAAACCAGAATTTCCTGTCGGTACGAGGTTATTTTTCTGGCGGTCCAACATCGACAGCAAATTTTATTCCTGTCCGTACACACATATTTTTCCTGTCGTCATTTATCGACAGAAATAAAATCCTAGACTTGACGACCCACAATTTCCCTGTCGACGCCCCACCGACAAGAAAAATATCAAACCGACAGTAAAATAGCACAACCGACAGGAAAAGGTTATTTCCCTGTCGCTTTAGTTCTGTTGAAATTTTCCTGTTGTTTTACCGACTGAAAATTTACTTTTGGTTTTGCTTGTCGGTTTTTTGCTTTTTTCTGTCGGTTTTTTATCGATAGGAAATTGTTGGTTTCCAGTAGTGAAGATATGACTTCAACTAGTTTAATTTTTTTTACAATTTGGATTATGTATAACGACGAAATCTCTTAATACAAATCACACACCAAAAGCGAGCCAACGAGAGTGGCCACGTCGCTCGCCGTTCCAGGCCGTCGAATTGGGCGCATCAACGGCCTAGATCGAGCCCTGGTAAAGCAGGTGGGTGGCCAGCGAGCCCAGCACGAGCAGGGTGCGGGCGACGGCTGCGCCGCAGCCGCGGCGTTCCCGGCTATCCCCGGCTGCCGTGCCGCGGTCGCAACCGAGCTGTGCCGCTGCAGCCAGACCTGTGCTCGTGGCCAGCAGGCCACGGGCCGTCTCCGGCCGAGGCACGGCTGGCCCCGGTGTCCGTGCGGGACCAGCGCAGCTCACCGGCAGACCAGGCATCGGCGCTGAGGACGTCCCCATCTGGATCGACGCCGGCGTCAGCACCCTACGTGCGTGCTCTGCTCTGCTGAGCGCTCCTGGGTGAGGAAAGGAGAATAGAAGCTTTTTCAGGGTTCCCAATGCAAAATCTCCTGACACATATAAACAGTTGTTAACTGTACATCATAGCACATTGAGAATAAGGAAAAGTATAGGGGCCTAAGTGCAAAATGTTTGTCCTATTAGGTTTTCCTTTTACTTTCATGTTTAATCCGCTAATAAAAGTTATAAAATCTATATGAAAACATACAAAATTCATAAAATAAAATAAAAACAAGTTCTGTTTTGTATCTCATAACGAGATCTATGCAATAGATATATAATATCGTACACATTAGTGCAACTTCAAATATTCAACATTAACGATTCAGTTTGTCCATCTATATCCATTTCACATATTGAAGTAATTTTATCATTTACTTCCAGATAATCATGCTCCAAATTTTATTTGGCATCTGTATAATAATATTTGAGAAACCAAATCAATCAAAGGTTTATTTCCACCGGTTAAAATCGATGCATGTGATTATACTCTTAAATAACCACATCTATGAACGTTGTTGCCCATTTACAAAAATTCAATTTTTTTTGCAAATTCTATACTTCATATAAAAATTGCTTATATGACTAACACAATACATATCAATAACATCCATTATTCTAGGGCTAAACAGGTAATTTAAATACATACACTAACATTTGTATATATTCACGTATCTACGAAGGTCGCTCCATATTACTACACATAATTTCCACCTATAATCTTTTCACGTATGTTTTCTTGCAAACCAAGGATTTGTCTTACCAACGTCGCTTAAAAAAACATACATCTGTCTACGTACAATTATTATTACTCCGTACATGAAATAATTTTTTTATCAGCTATAATACTTCGACATAACACAGGCACTGCGCGGCAACGCCGCGCGCCTTTCTAGTGATAGTACTATAAAAGAATTCATGATAAATCCAATGACAATTTTATATATAAATGGCAAACATATTATTTATCAAAGTTTGAAAGGTTGACAAGACAAATTCTACAGAACATAAGTAGCAGTTGAGGTTATGACGTATCCAAGCTTTAAGTGACTAACAAACACGAAAATTATGTAAAATAGCACAAGACAAAGATCTAGCAACCCTTAGTGTATAACTTTCTTGTGCGTTAGGTTATTCCTCTTTCGCCTCTTCCATTGAATCCATAGGAGGTGCTGCAGATTTCATCTTAGCCTTCTTCAATGTTTCCACTAAACCTGCCAAGCAGTCATCTGCTTCTCTCCTCCTCTTGACCCGCAGCATGAGGTTACCGGCCACGTCTGCCGGTGCCCCATTCATCTCATCGAGCAATCGATCGATTTCACCGTTCCTCTTGCCCCGCGGCATGAGGTTATCAGCCACGTCTGCCGGAGTTGTGTCGATCTCATCAAGCAGTTGCCCGATTTCACCGAATAGTGAATGCTCAGTGATGTCTAGATAGCTCTTAGCGAGCATCTTGAAGGCCTCGAACCGGCAGTAGGACATCTCAATGTGCCTGTCCATCCTACCCCGCCGGATCAGCGCCGGGTCGAGCCGGTCAACGTGGTTCGTGGTGAACACGAAGATCCGCTCGTTGCCACAGGCCGACCACAGCCCGTCGACGAAGCCGAGCAGCCCCGACAGCGTCACTTTGCCATTGTTATTCTTGTCGGACACCTCTATCACCAGGTGCTTGTCGTCGTTCTCTTCGGCTGCCTCCTTGCCCTTGCGCTTGGTGGTGAGTTCGACCTCGATCGCGTCGATGTCCTCGACAACGATGATGGATCTGTCCGTCGTATCAAGGAAGAGCTTCCGCAGCTCGGCGTTGTCCTTGATGGATGTTAGGTCGAGGTCGTAGACATCATACTCGAGGAAGTTGGCCATAGCCCCGATCATGGTGGACTTGCCTGTGCCCGGCGGCCCATGCAGGAGGTATCCCCGCTTCCACGCCTTGCCGACCTTGGAGTGGTACTCCTTCGCCTCACGGAATGCCGTGAGATCCTCCATGATCTCGACCTTCTTGCTGTGGTCCATGGCGATCATGTCGAACGTCGCCGCGGGATTGTACGGGACATTGATCCACTTGCTCTTCCCATCTTGGGAGTGGTTGGTGAACAGTAGCCTCTGCCGTTTCGTGGCGATTAGCTCGCGCCACTGCCGGACGGCGCTGGGCAGGTAGGAGTCGAGCACAAGTTTGCGGTGGCGCTTGTGAAACACCAGCCTGTAGCACCGAGGCTCGTCGTCGGAATCCCCAGGATACAAGCTGATGACGGTGGCCCCCTTGTTCTTGGCGGATTTGGGGCACAGCCTCCACCACATGCGGGCTCCGTCGAAGTTGTCGACGACCTCCTGGTTCTCGTCCAGACTGATAAGCGGGTCGTCCTTGCTGTTGTTGCCGAGCTCGGCCTTGAGCTTGCTTGCATGATCCAAGCACGCCCTTCTCAGGTAGGTGGAGACGGCGTCGAACATTTTGTTCCGACGGAACCGCTCTTCACCGTACTCGGAGATGGTGATCTGCTCATAGGGGTTGAAGTAGGACATCACCATGGGAACCAAGCTACTGATGATGTGCCTAGCCTCATCATGGACGTGCTCCGGCATCCTCGACCAAAGCAAGCCCAAGCCAGCCATGGCCGACCCGAACCCTACCCACTTCTCCACAGATAACGCCATGAATGCGCACTGCAGCCCCTACTCACCTAATCAAGCTAGCTAGCTCTCTGTAATGGTTGCCGTTGTGGCTGTGTATGTTTACTGTTGCTTCTATGCCCTCGGCTTATATAATCGGTGATTTGGCGCGTAAATTATCACGGCATCGTCGGGGGGGGGGGGGGGGGGGGGGGGGGGGGGGGGGGGCGGCGGCGCTAAAAGACAAGAGTAGATGAAAAGCAACTTTAGGCTTTGGGTATCAGCACGAGAGGGACCTGTCACCACCATTTGGGTTTAGCAATTAATTAGGGTGCAGAAAATAATTGTCTAGGATTTTGTTTGGAATCTTTGGATGCGTGGGTGGACCAGAGTTGAGAGCCAACGTCAATAGGCCGGATGGTTAATTGCAATTTATAAAAAAAAATTTGACATGTCACCTAAAAGCTGGAGGCCAAGATTTTTGCAGGCGAAAAAACAAAGGTACAGTACGTATTAACACTAGTGAAAGAAGATTTGTACAGGCGAAAGGCAAAACTTTTATCAGGCCGGCGAAAGATTGCACAGTCCGTGTTAATTTTATTAGGGATGGGGAGCCGCTTGGGTAAACAGTTTTAACCAGGCGGGCGTCTCAGGATCGCCATTGTGTAAATTAACATTTACCCGGGCGGCAAACTCAACGAGCCACCCGTATGTAATGAAAGTTTACACGTCTGCTCAAAAGCAAGCCCAACACCACCACCGGACCCAGGCAGGCCTAACGATCTCCTTTCCAGGTCTGGCTCTACAATTTTAAGGGCCTTTGGGCAAGCAAGACGATAAGGACCCATTGAACTATGTAAAGACCAAATAATAAAAGTTAATTTGTAGCATATACTTAGTTTGTATAAAAGATAACGATAGTACAACAAGAAAATTAAAAGAACAATAATTGTTATGATTACCTCAAATAAAAATATAATGCTTCAGTGCCTTGTAAAAAACTGTCTTTAGGCATTTATTGATGCAAAATCTTTAAGAACAATATAAAGATCAATGTGGTCCAAAACATTCTTCCCAATATTTTACTTTTCTGAGCGCCCGACAAATGCTTCTTAGGCAACATCTAATAAGTATCTAAATAAATACATTGAATTAGAACTTTATAACCCTACCTCTGTACAAGTAAAGCGCATACACAAAACAATTAAACAAATAAGAAAAAATAGGCTTCGGTAATGTCCCTGGCGTTAGCTTCCAGAGGTCCAAGTAAAAAATTGGAAATTGGAAAATACTAACCGGTCATGGGTATTGACATGTTGGGGTTGCTTACTGTGATCGCATTTGCTGTTCGCCGTCCTTGCATGCAGTTGCAGCTCGCGCCGTCGTGGCACCACGGCGGTGTGCCGGTGTGCGGTTCGTTGGCGAGTCAGCGACTAGGTCGTGAGTCGGCGTCTCCACGCAAGAATAGCGCGTCCACGTCGATGAGCAAGAACAGGAAGCGCCAGCGCCGGCGGAAAACGAACGCTAGCTCCTCGCTCAATCCACGGCCTGCGCGGTAGAATAGAAATAGGTAGGTATGGTATGGCATGGGCTGGTGTTTGTTCAGCCTTTGAAAGCTTATGCCAAATAAGAAATTATATCTACTAATTACCTATATGCTCTTGGGCCCCCTAGCTCCTTGGGCCCTTGGCGGTCGCACCGGCTGCCCTCCCCCTAGAGCCGGGCCTGCTCC
This sequence comes from Miscanthus floridulus, assembly GCF_019320115.1. Classification (NCBI taxonomy): domain Eukaryota; kingdom Viridiplantae; phylum Streptophyta; class Magnoliopsida; order Poales; family Poaceae; genus Miscanthus; species Miscanthus floridulus. The sequence goes on along the minus strand of NC_089589.1, from coordinate 117,213,095 downwards.
TTTCCAACACTCATTCCCGTCGGCCCACGCTTCCAGATCCTTCACCTCCTCCTGCGGCTCACCACCATTCCACCCGCTCCATGCCCTCCGCCGCCATGAGGCCCGTCGAATTCGCCATCAGAGATGATCTCACCGTGGTTGCCAGGATCCTCGGACAACTCCATGCGCTGTCCTGGTCAGGCGCATCGCCCACGTGCCCGATGACCGTGAGTTGCCCGCTTCCCTCACGAGTCACGATTCCTCGATTTCGCGTGGGTGGGTGGGTTCACTGGGGACTTGGTTGATGATTGCAGACACTGCTGGGTGTGCCACAAGCGGCGGCGGATCCAGAAAAAATTTTAGGGTAGACTGAGCAACACATACCTCCGACTGCTGCACGATCTCAGCCCCACCTACACTTTCATGGGGGCTCAACAAGGGTTCCACTGCTCCGGTATGGGTACGGGGTTGCCTAAAAATTCATGAGGCTCAACAGGGGTTCTACTGTTTCGGTATGGGTAGGGGCTACAGTGAAAATGCCACAGAGTACATACAGAGGAACCAATATACTACTACATGTTGAAGAAAAACAGAAATCAGAAGAACTGCTCGTATGCTGCTTTTACAGGATGCGTCCTGTTCTGTGTTACCTAAATGAACTGTAATAGGCGTTAGGGCCCTTCCTTTTCTCTATGCTTAGTTGAAACTTCATGCTGTTGTCTCTCCAGTAGATGACTGATCCTGAGACAGGAAGCAGTGTTAGGATCGATGTGTACCTTTCTGTGACCGTAGGATCGGGTAAGCATCCTCATCTTCTCCATGGATGCACCTCAGCGGGTAGACGCCGATGCCGTCGGTGTAGTAGGCGTCCATCGCAGTGGAGACGATCACCAGTGGCCCGGTGTAGATCCAGTGGCGCTGTGGTGACCCGTAGTGGTACGGTAGTGATCCTGCAGGGGCGACGGCGGTGGCGGGACACATCCCGTCGCTGGCAGCACTTCTTTAGGATCGGTTTAGGGTTTTCTCTATAGGTGGGTGTGGCGGCTCCGGTCAGCCTCGTTACCCGAGCCTAGTTCCCCACTCCTCTATATATATGTGCTGTGCGACAGGGGCCCACCAACCAGTTAGGGTTGGGCTCCCCCGATCAGGGAGCAGAGGCAAGGGCCCAATAGGCCGTTGGGCCTATTGGTGGAGATCAACTAACATTCTCCCCCTTGATCTCATTCCATCTTTCACTTTCATATATTTTATTTTGTTTATTCCATTACAGATTAGCGCATAGAGCATGTCTCATCGTCACGGTCCATTGCCGATAGATTTAATAGCTACAACACACTACTCTATTCTGAAATAGATACTAATCTTTGGGCCTTCTTTTGTCCAGGAATTTTAGGCTTTCCCTTAAACCCATGCTAGCTACATGTTCTCTGAACACCATGTTCTTTGAACATGTTGGGTGGTAAGCCTTTTGTAAGCAGATCCGCGAGCATCTTTTTTGTACTTATATGCTCAAGACTTATGACTTGATCCTAGACTTTATCTTTCACAACATAATACTCTATGTCAATGTGTTTGGCAGCACCACTTGACTTATGTTGTGAGCATCCTGTACTGCCAGATTATAATCGCAGTATAACTTTAGTGGTCTATAGATGTCGTCAACCACCTTCAAACCGGGTATGAACTTCTTTAGTCAGTTCACCTGCCCGTTGCCTCATAACATGCTACAAATTGTCATACATTGTGGACGATGTAGTGACAGTTTGCTTTGAGCTCTTCCATGAAATAGCTCCCCTTTGCGAGATGATAGAAAATCCACGTCTGGATATATATTCACTCTCGCATAATTAGAATCTGAACATCCCACTATGTGGAGTCAATCAGATCTTCTATACGTCATCATGAGGCCTTTCATTCCTTGCAAATAACGCAAGACTTTCTTTATCAATTTCAGTATTCTGTTCTAGAATAGCTCTAGAATCTGCCAAGTAAAAACCCGATAACAAATGCCAAGTCAGGGCGCGTACATACTTGAGCATGTTGCAAGCTTCCGACAGCTGAAGCATATGGAACCACTTTCATTTGATTGAGCTCATATTGGTTCCTGGGGCATTGAAAATCCCCATATCTGTCACCCTTGACTATAGGAGCAAGTGAGGGACTACATTTGTGCATACTGAATTTCTTTAAGATTCTTTCTATGTATGCCTTTTGTGACAGTCCTCATACCCCTTTTCTTATATCTCGGTGAATCTCGATCCCTAGAACGAACGAGACTTCACCAAGATCTTTCATAACAAATTTTGAGGACAAAACTTCTTTGTCTCCTGTAGTAGACTGACATCACTACTAGCAAGTAAGATATCATCCACATACGGGACAAGGAAGATAAACTTCTCATTCTTAAACTTTGTATAGACATAATTGTCCTCTACATTCTCTTTAAACCCAAAATTCTTTATTGTCTGATCAAACTTCAAGTACCACTGTCTTGAAGCATGTTTTAATCCATAAATGGATTTCTTTAGGCGGCATCCCATTCATTCTTTCCTTCCATGACAAACCTTTCGGTTGTGCCATGTAAATATTTTCCTCCAAGTTCCTGTTGAGGAATGCCGTCTTTACATCTATCTGATGTAATTCTCAATCGTAATGTGCCACTAATGCCATTATCATTTTGAAGGAAACCTTACAAGAGACTGGAGAAAAGTTCTCATTGTAATAAATCCCTTCTCTTTGCGTAAAGCTTTTTGCCATAAATCTCACTTTATATCTCTCTATATTCCCTTGAGAGTCAAGTTTTGTTCTGTAGACCCATTTACAGCCTACTGTTTTGGCTCCTTTAGGAATTATTTCCAAAGCCCAAACTATATTGGCATTCATTGATTTCATTTCATCTTTCATGGCCTCAAGCTATTTTGATGAATGATTACTTTTCATGGCTTATTCAAATGAGGTGGGATCATTCTCTATTTGAAATTCTTTAGTGTTGTACACTTTATAATCAACAGGAATAGCTAATTTACTAACTCTTTGAGACCTTCTAGTGGCCTCCACATTTGGCACATCTTCTATTTGAGGCTGTTGTTGCTCCCCCTCATGTGTGGTAATAGGTTCTATAGGATCCTGAAGAACAGGTTCCTCATTTTCATTCATTGTTGCCACAGGTGGAATAACAACAGGTGCTGACACCATAGTATCTTGCACTGTCGGTGCAGCGACAGCATGTAGTGAGAAAATTGGCTCATGAATCATTGGAGTGGGTGCATACACCTGCTTCACTTCAAGGTCAATTTCTCGAGCTACCATGCCCCCCTCATCTTTTCATCCTCTAGGAAAACAGCGTGTCTCATTTCCATAAACTTTGTGTGTCTCTCTAGATAGTAGAAATGAAAACCTTTTGACTTTTCTATGTAGCCAAACAAATGGCAACTTACTGTTTTGGGATATAACTTCCTAATGTTTGGGTTAAATACTTTAGCCTCAGCAGGGCTCCTCCACACACACGCAAGTGGTTTAGTGAGGGTACTCTTTCTGTCCACGACTCATATGGTGTTTTGGGCACCGACTTACTTGGTACTCTTTTGAGAATATGAATGGGGTTTTTAACGCCTCCATCCATAGACTCAACTGTAAGGTGGAGTAACTTATCATACTGCTCACCATATCCATCAGGGTATGATTAATTCTTTTAGCTACTCTATTCTGCTGAGGTTCACCCGGTATAGAATACTGGGCTACTATGCCATTCTTTTAGGGTATGCCGACTATAGTACTCCCCCACGGTCAGACCTGACTATCTTAATCTTTAATATCTTAAATTTATCCAATGCTTCTGTTCTTTCTTTGATTGGATAAATATAGCCATAATGGGAGTAATCATCTGTGAATGTTATGAACGGATCATAACCATCCACACTCTTTACAGGAAAGTTGACCACAGATGTCTGTGTGAATAATCTGTAAAATTCCTGCGCTTCGTTTGTCATCTTTCTTAATCTTCTTTACATACTTTTCTTTTATTGGATAAATTTAGCCATAATGGGAGTAATCATCTGTTTATGAACGGATCATAACCAACCACACTCTTCACAGGAAAGTTGACCACAGATGTTTGTGTGAATAATCTGTAAAATTCCTGTGCTTCGTTTGTCATCTTTCTTAATCTTCTTTACATACTTTTCTTTTATGCATTCCCTGCATTGAACTTAATCTGAGAGCTCTAATGGAGGAAGAATATCATTCTTAACTTGTCTTTCTATTCCCCCCTCGAAATATGGCATAAACGACAGTGCCATAATTTCGACAACGCATCGTGAGCTCTCTTATGCCACCATTTCCAGAGTAACACTCTGTCACCAGCTGCTTTATCAGCTGGGTAGCATATGTCTTTGAAGAGCCAGTGAACTGACTCTTTATTCTATCGAGGTACTCGGTGACTGATACACACTCTGGGATTGAGCCCACAATTGCAGGTTCAATCATGTTCTTTATCACAGCCAAAACATTTCTTGTTGGCAGTGACCCACTTCCTATGCATAAAAGTCATAGGACTATCTTTTGGGATTCAAAATCCCTCTCTTTAGTTGCCTAAGTGGCATCATTCTCTTTGTCTCCCTCACTGGTGCCACATAACTCAGTGGAAAACGCTGAGGTGACTACCCAGTCCACCTTAGACAAGATGAAAACCAGGTCAAAACTTTTCTTAACATAAAAATAACACCATTTGCATGCCTTGATTCCAACGTTGATTAAAATCAAAACATACAACTATTCTTATACACTAATTCTACATCACCGTTGGGCAGAAATATAATTAATGCATAAATCTTTAACTTTCACAACTGTTCTTACACACTAATTCTACATCACCATTGGACAGAAATAGAATTAATGCATAAATCATTAACTTTTATAACTGTTCTCATATACTAATTCTGCATCACCGTTGGGTAGAAGTAGAATTAATGCATAAATCATTAAAATTATCAACTTTTCTTATACACTAATTCTACATCACCGTTGGGCAGAAGTAGAATTAATGCATAAATCATTACAATTATGATATTGTTATTAACAACGTTGGTCAGAAAATAACAACATCATAATCATATCGAAACTCTTTTTCTCCAATTAAATACCACATTGGTTCAAAATAACTGGAGAATCAATAATTTCTTTAGCAGCGGAAAACTTTCTTTTTCTCTAATTAAATATCACGTTGGTACAAATTAACTAGAGAATAAACAATTTCTTTGGCTGTGGAAAAACTCTCTTTTCCTTGAATTTTACCCACAGGGAAAAATCACTTTTCTATTTTTCTTTTGAGCCAATTTGCATTTTTCAATTTTCCAGGAAAATGAAAAAAGAAATAACGGGCTCAATCCTTCTCTATCGGCCCAAAAACGGCAAAAGCCGGTTCGGCCCATCTGTCCGCGCGTGCACAGGCCGCACCCAGGCCGCAACCTGGGCCTGGGCCGGCAAAGTGCCGCGCGCGCTCACGCCCGCCTAGGCCGGCGATGGCCCGATTTGATCTGCGCCGTTGGTTCTGATTGGACGGTCGCACGCGTGGATAGGGAGAACAAAACCCCACCCATGGCCGCGCCCTCCAAACCCTAGTCCATTTCTCTCTCTCGGCCTCTCTCTCTTCGCTCTCTCATGCCGAGTCGCCTCTCTCTCTTCGCTCCTCACAGCAGCGAGGCGAGCGCAACCGAGCGAGCAGCGAGCGAGCGGGCGGTGGAGCGAGCATGGCGCCATTGCCGGCCCCCTCACCAGCGCGCGTGCTCCCCAACGGGTGAGCACGCCGCCGTCGAGCGGCCAGGCCGCGGTGCCCCTTTGGCCGAGCCCGACGAGCAGCGCCCCGACTCGGCTCTTCTTCTCCCACGCCGGCGAAGGGCCGGTTCGGCTCTTCTTCTCCCGCACCGGCGAAGGTGGGTCTGTCCCCCTTTTCCCTTCTTCCCCGTCCCTTCTCTCTTTTGGGATTAACCCGTGGTGGGGATGGGGTCAAAATTAGGGTTAGGGTTTCGCTTTTTGATTCGATTTTGTCGATTCGGTTTTCTGTTCTTTTGATTTCTTTTCTTTTCGTTCATCCGAATGTCGATCTAGGGTTAGGGTTCGGATCTGACCCCTGTTCTTTTTCTTTCTTTGGATTTTCCCTTTCTTTTCTTTGATTTCTCTTTTTCTTTTCGGAGTTCATCCGAATCGGTTAGGGATGGGGATTCGTTCTAGGGTTAGGGTTTTGGCTCTGTTCATCTTAAGGCCGAAACCTTTTCTTTTCCTCCTTTCTTTAACCCAGTTAGGGTTAGGGTTCAAGTGCCGAGAGCCCTTCCTTTTCTTCTTCCCCGAGCTTTCTGCGCGGGTTAGGGTTAGGGTTCTTGAGATCCTTTCCCCTTCTTCTCTGATCCGAACACGGATCTATTCTTTTCTTGCCGTGTCAGTGCGGCACTTTCTTCTCTAATCCAAACATGGATCTGTTCTTTATTGCCGTGTCAGTGCGGCACTTTTCCCGCGCAGTGGCGGTGGTGACCGGGGTTCTAGTGACCTCCGCCACCCCCGGTCCCTTTTTCCGTTTCTTTTACCCGATTAGGGTTAGAGTCACACAGAGGCAACCTAGCTCCGATACCATTGTTAGGATCGATGTGTACCTTTCTGTGACCATAGGATCGGGTAAGCATCCTCGTCTCCTCCGTGGATGCACCTCAGCGGGTAGACGTCGATGCCGTCGGTGTAGTAGGCGTCCATCGCCGTGGAGATGATCACTAGTGGCCCGGTGTAGACCCAGTGGCGCTGTGGTGACCTGTAGTGGTACAGTAGTGATCCTGCAGGGGCGACGGTGGTGGCGGGGCACATCCCGTCGCTGGCAGCACTTCTTTAGGATCGGTTTAGGGTTTTCTCTGTAGGTGGGTGTGGCGGCTCCGGTCAACCTCGTTACCCGAGCCTAGTTCCCCACTCCTCTATATATATGTGCTGTGCGACAGGGGCCCACCAACCAGTTAGGGTTAGGCTCCCCCGATCAGGGAGCAGAGGCAAGGGCCCAATAGGCCGTTGGGCCTATTGGTGGAGATCAACTAACAAGCAGTACTACTAGGAGCTGGTTACCTTTCTGTTTTGGGAAATTTTGCTCAGGAACATTGCACAAACGTCTAATATGCTGTTGGACACCGTCAACATCGAAATTAGTTGGCGGACATTACAAATTTCTGGTTCTTTGTCCAGAGACACCGTACCGATTATTTTATACATTTTTTAGTTTTGGAGAGAGAGAATGTGGGGGGAATGTCTAAATTGCCCTCGTCTTCAACCTCTGGCACCTCCTTCCCCGAGCTCTTCACCATGCCGTCCCGAGTCTGACTGTGCGCCGCCGCCACCATGTCCAACGCCACGCCGTGCCCTCATCCCCGGTGAGGCCGTGTGCCCCTGGCCAGGTCCCTGTCCCCCGGTCGCGCCCTCGCGCCCCTGTCCCTGCCGTCCGCCATGGTCGCACCCCGTCCCTGGCGGCCGCGTACCCCCGACCATGTCCCCGTCCCTGCCCGCGCCCCCATCCCCCACAAGAAGAGAAGACCGGTCGCCGCCGGAGTCATGCTATCCCTGCAGGAGAAGGCGGGCCTGGGTCTCCGACTGACGAGGACCGCGTCAGGCTTTTCCGAGCTCCGACGTTGGCTGCGGCGAGGCGGAAGGCGAGCGCACGACTGATGCCGTTCTAAAGAGCCCCACCGCGTGCACCTATGCCTGCACCGCCGGATCTGTAGGAGACGGACGAGGACGAGCTTGTCCGGGCTCTGGCGAGCCCGCCCTCGGCGAGGCCCCGCCCGCCCCCGGCACTACGTCGGCAAGGCCAAGGATCAGAGGGAGCAGGCCACGGGCAGGCGGCTTGTAGCTCTGCAGGCTAGCGAGCGCCTGGCCGGAGCGCCTCCCACCCCCACCCCCCACCCAAACGTGCACAACACTGAGCCATGGCAGAGAGACAGAGGTGGAAGATGACTCGCAGGGGCAATTTCGTCTATTCAGCGCCCTTTCTCTCTCCCAAACCATGAAAAATGAATATTTAAATGGGTGCGGTGTCCAGCAGCCAAGAATCATGATTTTATAATGGTACTGGGCATATTTTGGAGTTGGCGGTGTCCAACAGCATATTAGACCTTTTTGCAATGTCCTTGAGCAAAATTTTCCTTCTGTTTCTTGTTCTATCCTCTTATCAGACGCTTGTATTTCCGTTTTCTCCATAAATGGAAATGGGGAATGGCCTCGCGTTGGAAAAAAAAATACACTACTACCTGACGACAGTCTTATTAGAAGTATGTGGCAATGACAAGGGGGGCACACATCATCAGACATTATATTCTGACATGAGGGACACAGATACATGCTGTGGTCAACAGCGTTACACGGGACGCGAGGAGCGATGTACCATCCTGTGGTATGGATTGCCAAGCTGTAACTCTTGTTCTCTCATCTCCCTTCGGCAATTGAGTTGCCTCCAGAGACGAGACGACTGATCATTCCTGGTGCAACGAGTGTATATGGAAACTGTCACAGTGTGTATGGAAACTGTCAAGAAAATGGTGTTGACCCCAATGAGTTCGTCCAAGCGCGACGCTTTAGCTGCGTTACTCTCGACGGATCTGGTGAATGTGGAGGTGCTTCCTGAAATCTAAGTTCAGGCATCTTCATCGTCTGCTTCCTCTGGTCGCCGATAGTGTGGTTTCATAGTTAACTAATTGCAGCTTTTTTTCCTGTGGTAATCTCAGGATGGTAATCTCAGGATTACCACAGAGCCATGTTTTCAATCACTATGGCATGTTCTGGAATGAAGTCAAAACCTAGTATTAGGCACTGCAACTCGGGCAAGTCTCCGAGTTTATGCAGATCATACGTCACTTGATTGTTACAGATGGTGATTTGCACGAAAGATAGATAAAACAAGAGCCCATTGATCCACTGTGGAACACATGCAAATCTTCCTGCTGTCACCTTGAACTTCTCAAGCCTCCTAAGCGCATCATACTCTTCGAGGAAGCCCAGGAACTCTATCAGCCTGTTCGCTGGGTCATAAACGATCGTAAATTTTTAGCCAGAACAGTAATTTTCTCTCACACCAAATTAGTCAGCAGTAATAATCTATAATCGCAGCCGAAGAGGCAACATGGCGCCGAAGAGGCAGCCGAAGAGGCCAGGGACTCGAGGTTTTTCCACCTGCCAATGGATGACGGGAACGCTTCACAGTAGTCTCTGTCAGTGGACAGGTGAAAGGACGATGTAACTGCGAGCACCCTCAACTCTCGTAGATCACCGAGAGCCCTGACGAAGCTGGGTGTTGGGTCAAATCAACAGTGGGTGTCTGTAGATTGATAAGATGCCGTACATCGTGCGGCATAGCTATTTCCACGGAATTAATTGTTCCTTCACCACCAACGAGAAGAACCTCCAATGTACCCTGTAGGCCCGCAATTTGCTTTGGCAGCTGGCTTATCCGTGTCCCTCTTAGATGCAGGTGCCACAGATCTGTTAGCTCGAACAATTCGAGTGGGGTGCTCACTTATCTGCGTGTAACTTTACATCCCAATGTCCTCAGAATCCGCAGCTCCTTGATCTCGCGCGGGAGCTTGTGGACTTGTGTATTCCTGATGCTTAAATAGGCCAAAAAGATCATTTTGCATAGCTGCAGTAGGTCCTCATCCTTGAGATTCTCCCAGCCTTCGAGATCTAGCACCACCAAATTGATAAACTTTCCAGAGGGACTAGAAAAACTGGTGCGGCAGCCTGTGTAGGCCAGGATTATTTCTTTTGTTCTTTACTTGTATGGCGACACAACTTCTTATATTATATTTGAGATACTAGTGCCTGTTCACGGTTAGATATGATAAGTACTACCATTTGCACTCTCATGTAAATATAGGAGATAGGGTTTTCTAAATGGTTAGCTTTCTGAAGGCATTCCACATAGATTCGTTGTATGTATGGGACTATTAGTTGTTCTCTTTAACAATATGTGGTTGCCAAATAGAAGCTACTTAGTTTTTTTGTGCATAGATCGAATCATTAACAATATGTCTTAACACAAAATTGTAGACAGTCTGTACCGGAATTCCAGCAGAATCGATTGTATCGTTGATAGAAATCATTTGGCTGGTTTTTTGCAAAATGATCTTAACCATCTCTTATGCCAAGTACAGGTGAGTAAAAACACAAAGGAATTAGCAAAATAGGCCTCACTCATAGCAATATTCATAAGAGTTTGGTAACCCTCTTTTTTTCGCTACCTAGGTAGTGAGTGAACTGTAAGGAGATAAAGCAGGTCAACAAAAAATCATACCACTTCAATAGCAAGCATTGCAGCAAGTTCTTCCACCTTGTCTGAATGCTCATTCATTATTGCCTCTGAAAATCTTAACCTACAGGAATTGACGAACTAACAAATATTTAGATGTTGCAGGCATAAGTGATGACAAAAATAGCAGATGTAAGAATTACTACTCTATATTAGCAAAAAGACTATTGCTACTATTCTGAATAAACAGGTGAAGACACTACTAGAGAAACGGGTTTTAGTCCCGGTTGGGAAGGCCCTTTAGTCCCGGTTTTTCCAACCGGGACTAAATTCCCGGGACTAAAGGTCCACACCTTTAGTCCCGGGTCTGGGAACCGGGACTAAAGGTCACCCACGGAAGAAAAAAATAAAGGAAATCCTCGAGGCCTCGCTTGCTCTACGTGAGATTCGAACCCAACACCTCTCTCCTCGCGTGTAGGTACATTACCAACTCAACTGCACACCACTTGTGACAGAGTCATGTGCGCTCTCCTTTTGAATAGACTCGTGGGAGACCTTTAGTCCCGGGTAAAAGACCTTTAGTCCCGGTTGAAGACACCAACCGGGACTAAAAGGTCACCCTTTAGTCCCGGTTGGTGTTACCAACCGGGACTAAAAGTTGGTGAACTTTTACTCCGGGTTGGTGACACCAACCGGGACTAAAGATGATTTTTAGTCCCAGTTGGTATTACGAACCGGGACTAAAAGTCCTTTAGTCCCGAACGCAAAAAATATCGAGACTAAAGGCTAAAATCGAAGTGGGTGAAAGTTCTGTTTTCTAGTAGTGAGAGAATGATAGAAAGTTTGGTGATCTAGGGCATGTTATCTATTACATGACATAAATCAAAATGTGTAGTCATTTATGAAAATAAGCTTAGCGTTTTGGTAAGCAGCACATTGGAATTCTAAAGTTGGGATATTTTGTTGTGTTCATATAAGGAAACAAAGGTGACACTACAAGAGTTCAAATCCAATCTTCCTTTTTTGAACTGACTGATTAACATACGAATAGTTTGCAATAATGTGTAGCAGGATGGGTCACGTCTGAGACAGTTGACAGGTCACAATAGGTATGAATCAGTGAACTAATATGGTGGTTTTGCTCTGCATAGTTGAACTCTACAAAGATCTACTTTAGGTGGTTATACCTTACTCTACGTCTTCATGAAGGCACTGCATAGGTCTCTAAAATTGAATCTTAGATATGGCCTTTATTAAACTGCCATAGTCACATTTGTATCAAACACATCAAGTCGATGAAGGAAAATGGAAAAGGCCGCTGTAACCTTGACCTGGAACTTTTTTTTTTGTACCGAAAGAAACACAGAAAATTCAGAACATAACTGTCACACAAACAAATATAGCATTAACACTAATTACATGAAGGTAAGTGCATATCGACAGGCTGTAGGGTCTATCATGGGCAGAATGATGTATATTAATTATTGGTTCAAAAGATAAGTATGTCGAGCTGTCTCGCTAAAAAAAGGAATAGAATTATGCAGAGTGACTAAAGAGGTAAAATACGAAGATAGACAAAGAAGTAACTGTTCTCCTGATGCCTGCAAGTAGTATGAAGGCAACAAATTTGAAAACTGAGACAGAAATACCAAACATTTATTTGAGTTTGGTTACAACCATTTCCTATGATATATAACTATACTACGAACACCATGGGGAGATGATTTATGTCATGACAACCCGTGACGGGTTCCCAACCCATAGCTCTTACGAAATTCAACAATTATTTTGTCAGTAGTTTCACATGCACTTCTAATCATGTCTATTCTAACCTCAAAGGAACGATGTCAGGTTCATTCTAGTTATAGATAGCTGAGAAATGAAGCTGGCAACACATGTTATAGGTTTTCATTCTTCATACTAAATTGGTCACCTTTAATTTTTGAAACTGTGTAGGCACCGGTAGATTAGTTATTCCAGTCAAGAGTCACTCCCTCTTCGTAGTTTCCTCAACTTCCATCTCAGCGAGCAGTTTTGACGACAACAATACAGGTAGTACTGCAATATTCATACTGAGCAGATAAGGATCATGTTGCAACGTTAATAGCAAATAACTGTATAAACCATTGAAAGCATGCCAAAATGGGTACACTAAATTGCAATGGACAACAAACGATTAGAGTGACCATTTCTATATTCTAATATATTTTTTTTGTTGGGGCATTTCCATTGCATTTACCTATGTCAGAAAAACCTGCCGTGAAATTAAATAGAGCAAAATTGAGTTAGTAAAAAAGGAAAAACAAGCCTAAAAGTAAAGTTGATAAAGCAAGGCACGATTGAGAACCAAGAGGAGCACCTGACATGGCATCATTTTGTTCCCCATCCACACCTCTGCTGGACCCAAGCCCGGCTTCAACTTCATGTTCTGAACCCATGCCGCTGCCCATGAGCACACACATGTTTACTGTAGCACTACATTATCAAATCATGGACTACTTAGGCTTAAAAGATTCATCTCGCAAATTAGTCACAAGCTGTGCAATTAGTTTTATAATTAGTCTATATTTAATACTGCATGCATGTGTTCAAACATCCGATGGGGCAGCGACTAAAGTTTAGGAGGAGAAACCAAACATCCCCTAATCATGTTTATCGAGCAGCCTAGGAGTAACTCTTAACTCTAGGATCCTGACGTTTCTCTAAGAAAGGTCTGAATGATGTTTGGCGTATGTTTTTGATGTACGTGGAGCATGTGTAGCCGAATAACTTTTTTACCTATTCAAATATGATGTAAACTATCCTTCGTTTCCAAATACTGATACTTGGCAATTTTGATCGTGGCACGGAGCCCAAGACAGCCACCTTGTGTTGTAAAAATTGACCAAAATGTCCCTATGTTAAAATTGCTATATAAGAGTGTGTAGAAATTTCTAGAATAAGCAATGGTGAGAAGGGTAGACCCTACCAAGGGCAAAATTAGAAATGTAATCTTGGAAAACGTGTAGTGCCAAGTATTTAGAAGATTGAAAAGTGGTAAAAGTGACAAGTACTTTGATACGGAGGTTGGTATTATCGAATTTAGATCAAAGTCAAACCCAGCGAAGTCCAAGTCTTCACCGCCATGCTCACGAATGAAGTCGTGAAGGACCATAGTAGCGACAACAAATTTCCTGTGAACAGTCTCACCCGAGTGCTTTCATTTCTAGCACATCTATGTACGGATGGTTTCAGACCATACTATCTCCCAACCAATAAATCATGAAGGACGTAGAACATTTCTGTGCTCAACCGAAGCTGCGAATGACACTCACCAGGTGTGTTCAATGTCTCCAGCAACTAGCCCATACCACTGAGGTTGGAAGTCCTTAGGCCCTGTTCGTTTGTCTTATAATCCATAGTTTTCGGTTTGTCTTTTCAGTCGAAACAGTGTTTTTCTCTAACAGCAAATTAGCCATAACAGTGTTACAGCTTGTTTTTTTTCAGCGAAGCGAACGGGGCCTAAATCAATATAACCTGCAGCAAGTTTAGCACCACCCATTGCAAGATTCCAAAATGCCATGCTCTCACTGTTAGAGTCGCTTTGGTCACTACCAGTTTCGTCACTCTGCACACAGAGACAAAAAAAAACATATATATTGCCAATTAGAGACAAAAAAAGCAACACTGACAGAAAAAAAGGACATGCAAGTTGCCAAATAGCAATACATACCTCCTGGACCTCCTCATCCCCCTCAATGTTGGCATCAAATGGGTCACTTTGGGCAATATTCTCTCCACCTCCATATTCACTATCTACATCAAAAGGTTGCTCTTGAGTACTAGGGATAATAGGACTGTCACTAATAGGGTTCCAATGATCTGCTTCCACATTTGTAATTTCTAAACATTTTCCTAAGCAAATCCTCATTTTGGAGAGGCTTTTTCCTAAACTTGCCACACCCTGGAATATATCCTGTACAATAAAAACACAAACATCAGTACATATATCAGTACATACATCAGTACATGTGGGGGGCATGACCCTGGATATGCCCTCAGGGGTAGCCCAGCCCACAAGATGAAGCCTTGCAGGGCATGACTCTAGTCGGCGCCTTCCGCAAGACATCTGAAAGATATTCTGAAAGATACTACAAGATCTGTTAGGATATGTATGATCCCAAGATTCCTGTAATTAGTTATTACTTTCCGGTTATCTCTCAAATCTAACCGACCTGTAACCCTGCTCCCCGGACTATATAAGGCGGACAGGGACCCCCTCCAAACTCACGTAATATCATACGATAGCTAATACAAACCAACAGACCATAGGAGTAGGGTATTACGTCATACTGACGGCCTAAACCTGTCTAACTCGTGTGTCTCTGTTGCCTTCTTGTTCTTGATCTCACGCTCCTTTGCCGATCAATCTACCTTCGTGGGATACCCCTCGGAGGACTGCCGACGATATTCTGTCGACAGGTGGCGCGCCAGGTAGAGGACTATGTGTTGTTTCCTTGTCAAACAAGATGTTTTTTCTGTAGGCTCTTTGTCCCTCCCATAGCCCGCCCAGATCTTCATGGTCGGATCGATCTCCTGGATCATCAACACTGACGGAGTCGGAGAGCTCCTCGAGCCGGCGCAGATCGTTTCTGTGCCGATCATCCCCGCACCTGCGACTGCAGATCCGATCTCAGAACCACCTCCGAGGTCACCTTCATTGGCAACTCGCCGCCCGCTTTCTCGCTACCAGAGGAGGCAAATCAATAACGACGATCTGATCGAGTCCATCGATCGGGTCAGTCTGAAGCTTACCGATTGCCTCTCCATCGCTGAATCGGGCCTAGACACTTTGGTTCAGCGCCGACCACCCTCCGATCTAGATCTATCCTACTCGGAAAACTCCAGGAGTTGTGGCTCTGCCCTTCAGGCTCACCAACGTCGCCGCTACTTACCAAGATGACCTGAGGGGCAAATTCGTCGACCAGGTGCGATGCGCCCATCCACTCACCGACCAGATCGTCATCCAGCCTCCGCCAGTCATCAACATGCTACACATAGGCCGGTGCCAGGAGTGTCCCTCCAGACCATCCTAGAGGAAAATCCGGGCTTCGAGTCTCAGGGCTCTACGGAGACCCTCACTGAAACCTTCACTAAGCAACTCCTTCCCCCACCCTTTCGAGGTGGCATGATCTTCAACGTCAGCGTCGATAGCCCTCCTTGGAACGGTGAAACCAAGGAGGAACGTGTCACTCGTGAGAACCGAAACGTCAACTGCATGCCGCGCCAAGAAAACGAGGCAACCATTGCGAGGGCTGAGGCTGCTCGAAATAATTGGCTCGATTCACAAGGAAGGCCACTCCCGCTCCACTGTGACCTCGACGAAGAGTTTCTCCACGTTGACGGCCACGACGTCTTCAAGACTCCAAGCGCCAATCTGGCAGTGGCCGCTAATGAGCTCGCCCGCCTTGCGTAGACGCTCGAGCTCACCAAGTTCGCCGCCATGCTTAAAGCAGCACACTATCAGGTTAATGAAATTCGTGAGGATCAGAGACCTTCGTGCTCTACGAGCATGATTCACTGATCAGCTGTGCCGAGATCCAATCACCGCCCCAGTCAAAGCCGTTTCACCGACCAGTCACTGCCACTCCAGGGGGGAGCCAGGGGCCACCGCGCTGAAAACTATCGCCAACACGACCAAGAGGTCGAACAAGACGCTCGAGTGCACCATAGCAACCTCCGGGATGCACGACGGCGTATCGAGCAACGTCTCTTCGGTCGCCATGAAGACGAAGTACGCCACCGCCAGGAGTACGACCAGGTGTATGGGCACTCGGACTCAGCTCTCGAGCCGATCGACGTCGGCAACGCTGCAGCTGACACTGACCACAACCCCGAAGGGCCCCCAGCGTTCACGAGGGTGTTCTGAACACTTCAGTGGCCCCATGGCTTCAAAATCACTAGGGTCGAGCCCTACAAGGGAAGGATGAATCCAACACAGTGGCTATAGGCTTACGCCACTGCTGTCCGCACCGCCAGAGGAGACACCAGTGTCATGGCGAACTATGTCCCCGTCATGCTCACGCCAGCCATCATGAGCTGGTTTACCAGCCTTGCCCCAGAGTCCATCGGATCCTAGGAAGAGCTAAAAAAGTCTTCACTGACAATTATATGACTATGTGTACTCGGTCGGGCACCAATCATAATGCCAACCATATCAATCAGAAGCCGTTCAAGCTCCTCCGTAGTTACATCCGACGCTTTTCCGAGATGATGAATTCTATTCCCAATATCACAGAAGTTGAAGTTATCACCGCCTTCATCCGAGGACTCCATCACCGTGAGCTTCGTTCCAAGTTCAACCGCAAACTGCCCATAGGGATTGGTGAGATGATCATGACCACCAACCAATACGCTGACGCCGAGGAAGCTGAGGTGTGCTTCAATGAGGATGCGGACACTCATCGCCCACCTCGCCACTACGATGACCACCCTGACGACCAACACCACAATGACCGCCGCTGCAGTTACCATCATGATAGCGGCCGTGATCGAACAGAAGGACCCAAGTCTGGCCAAAATCGCCGCCGCCAGCCAGACCACATCGTCGCTGTCGTCAGTCAACCTTGCACCAAGCACAACTACGATGAGCAATACCAAAAGATCCTTGATGGCCCATGCCCTCTCCATAAGAACGCCAAGCACAAGATGAAGAACTGCCTAGGCTTGGCCAACGAGTTTCAGGACAAAAAGCTAGAAGACGACACCAACGACGGAGCCGGAGGCTGCCGACCACCTGGGGGCAACAACAATGCCTTCTAGGACCACGACAAGGTGGTTGCCACCATCTTCGGGGGCCTTGCCTCCACCGAGAGTAGAAGAGAATGGAAGCTCGCCATACGGCGGGTGCTCTCCGTCACTACGGAAGACGCCACCGCCAACCCCAGTTATCACCCATGGTCCGAGGTCCACATCACCTTCACTAGGGCTGACCAGTGGGCGGACATCCCCTACACAGGGCGTTTCCCCCTCGTCCTCGATGCTACCGTCCAGAAGGTGCTTTTCAGAAAGATGCTCGTCGACGGGGAGGGGAGTGCTCTGAATCTCCTCTTCGTCGGAGCCCTAAAGGAGCAGGGCCTCGGGCTATCAGATCTCACACCCTCCGACTCCTCCTTTTGGGGTGTGGTACCTGGTAGGGCCTCCAAACCACTTGGAGAGATCACACTACTAGTACAGTTTGACACAGCAAGCAACTACCGCGTCGAACACATCAACTTCTACGTCGCCGACTTCAACACTGCCTACCACGCCATACTTGGTCGGCCAGCTCTGGCCAAGTTCATGGCCATACCGCACTACATGTATCTGGTACTGAAGATGCCTTCGCCTGCAGGAGTTCTGGCCCTACGGGCCAACCTCTCCATCGCCTACACCTGCGAGATAGAGAGTCTCGCCCTTACTGAAGCCACCGACCTCTCCATCTAGATGGTTAGTGTGGTCACTGAAGCCAAGACGCTACCCACCGATGACATGGAGACCCCAGAGCAGGAGCATCCCCGTGCCTCCGCCAAGTCCAAGGAAAATTAAGGAGGTCAGCCTTGGCCTCGACGACCCCTCCAAGACCATGAAGATTGGGGCTCACCTTGACCCCAAATAGGAAAGTGCGCTCGTCTCCTTCCTATGTGCCAACACCGATGTGTTTGCTTGGAAACCTATAGACATGCCGGGGGTACCACGAGAGAAGATCGAGCACTCCTTGAATGTCTCGCCGACCGCCAAAACGATCAAGCAGAAACTTCGCCGATTCACGCCAGATAAGAAGGAGGCTATTAGGGTAGAAATAAAACGGCTCTTAGCTGCCGGATTTATAAAAGAAGTGTATCATCCTGAGTGGTTAGCAAACCCTATTCTCATTCGAAAAAAGAATAAAGAATGGAGAATGTGCGTTGATTACACTGATCTTAACAATCACTGCCTTAAAGACCCCTTCGGTTTGCCTCAAATAGACGAGGTTGTAGACTCCACCGCCGGCTATGAACTGCTCTCCTTCCCTGACTGTTACTCCGGCTATCACCAGATCTCCCTCAAGGAAGAAGATCAGATCAAGACGTCGTTCATCACACCCTTCGGTGCGTATTGCTACACCACCATGTCCTTTGGACTCAAGAACGCTAGGGCGACTTATCAAAGGGCTATCTAGATGTGCCTCGATCAACAAATTGGCCGCAACATCGAAGCTTACATCAATGATGTGGTCGTCAAGTCCAAGACCGCTGATGATCTTATCACTGACCTCGAAGAAACGTTCGCCAACCTAAAAAGGTACCAATGGAAGCTAAACCCTTCAAAGTACATCTTTGGAGTTCCATCTGGTATACTCCTGGGCTACATTGTCAGCACACGAGGTATCGAGCCCAACCCTAACAAGGTCTCCGCCATCACCAACATGAAACGGCCAACATGCGTCAAGGATATATAG
This sequence comes from Miscanthus floridulus, assembly GCF_019320115.1. Taxonomy (NCBI): domain Eukaryota; kingdom Viridiplantae; phylum Streptophyta; class Magnoliopsida; order Poales; family Poaceae; genus Miscanthus; species Miscanthus floridulus. The sequence goes on along the minus strand of NC_089589.1, from coordinate 117,194,391 downwards.
AAGCTTACAGGCTGCATGGCTGCCTTAAGCCGCTTCATATCGCACCTTGGCAAAAAGGGCTACCTTTTTTCAAACTCCTCAAGGCCTTCGAGCGCTTTTCTTGGTCAGAAGAGGCAGACACAGCTTTTGAGCAGCTTAAGTTATTCCTAACAAGGCCTCCAATCATGACGGCGCCATGGCTAGACAAAACTCTCCCGATCTATATCGCCGCTACTTCTCGCGTCGTCAGCACAGCAATTGTGGTCGAGCGTGAAGAGGTTGGGCATGCCTATAAGGTGCAATGTCCGGTATATTTCATCAGTGAGGTTCTTAACAAGCCCAAGACTCGTAACCTTAGGTCCAGAAGCTGCTGTACGCCGTCTTGATCACGTCACGTAAGCTCCGTCACTACTTCAAGTATTACAAGATCGCCGTGGTCACCAAGTTCCCTCTAGGGGACATCCTCCGCAACAAAGATGCCAACGGCCGTATCATCAAGTGGGTTGTCGAGCTCAGCACTTACTCCATTGAATTCAGAAGTAGGCCTATGATCAAGTCTCTGGCACTTGCTGATTTTGTTGCTGAGTGGACCGAGATCCAAGATCCCATCACCGCCACATGCCCCGAGCACTGGGTGATGTACTTCGACGGTGCCCTTAACATCAACGGTGCTGGTGTGGGCATTCTGTTCATTACGCCGAACAAGGATAAGCTTCGATACGTTCTCCGGATACACTTTCTGGCCTCCAACAACACCGTCGAATATGAAGCATGTCTCCATGGACTCCGTATAGCCATTGAGCTCGGTGTCAAATGCCTCATGGTATACGGGGACTCCACGCTGGTCATCAACCAGCTTAACAAAGACTAGTCTTGCTCCAGCGAGAAGATATATGCATATTACGCCGAAATCAGGAAGCTTGAAGGAAAATTCTACGGCATCGAGTACCACCACATGGCACGCGACCAGAATCAACTCGCCGACCATTTATCCAAGTTGGACTCTTCTTGCGCCGTGATCCCATCGAGGGTCTTCGTTCAAGATCTCCTGGCGCCATCCATTAAAGAAGATAAGGAAGTTCAGGAAGTTCCCCCTGCCGAGCAACTGGTACTGGCGGTACCTTTGTCGGCCGCCGATTGGAGGGAACAATTCATCAAGTACCTTACCAATGCCGAAGTACCTGCCGATAAGACTGAAACCGAACGCCTAATCCATCGAAGCAAACATTACGTGCTAGTGGATGGCAACTTGATGAGAAAAAGTGCTAAGGAAGGGATTCTACAAAAATGCATCACCCAAGAAGACAGAGTGAAGGTACTTCTCGAAATTCACTCTGGTTCCTACGACAACCACACGGCTTTGAGAACACTAGTCGGCAAAACTTTTTGAGCTAGTTTTTACTGGCCCACGGCCATCTCCGATGCAGAAGACCTCGTCCGATGTTGTGAAGGATCCCAATTTTTCGCCAAGCAAATACACATGCCAGCACAAGAGCTGTAGACCATTCTAGCTTCCTAGCCCTTTGCATGCTGGGGACTGGACATGATTGGCACTTTTAAGCCAGTGCCAGGTGGCTTTTGGTACGTATACGTCGCCATTGATAAGTTCTCTAGGTGGATTGAGTATAAACCGTTCATCTCGGCTACTGCAAAGAAAGCAGTCGAGCTCTTCAAAGACATCATCCACAGATTCGGTCTCCCGAATAGCATCATCACCGACCTTGGAACTACATTTACTGGACATCACTTTTGGGACTTCTGCGAAGACCATTGCATCTTCGTCAAATACATCTCCGTTGCTCATCCTAGAGCCAACGGCTAGGTCAAGCGAGCAAATGGCATGATCCTTGATGCCCTCAAAAAGAGACTATATCAGAAAGAAGAAAATCACCTGGGCAGATGGCTCAAGGAGCTACTAGCTGTAGTCCAGGGACTGCATACTCAAGCTAGTCGTAGCACCAGTGTGTCTCCATACTTTTTGGTCTATGGCTCAAAAACCATACTACCAGTGGATATTGCCTTCCGAGCACCTAGGGTGGAAAATTATGATGAAAGAGCAAGCCATAGTTGTTCGGACAGAGGACGTCGACAGGGCCGAGGAAGAATGCCTAATCACCTGTGTCCGCACAGCCAAATATTTGGAAGGCTTGCGGAGGTACTACAACCGCAACGTCAAAGGTCGTTCATTTGCTCTCGGCGACCTTGTTCTCCACAGAAAACAAAAAACCAAAGGGATGCACAAGCTCTCCTCCCCTTAGGAAGGGCCTTATGTCGTCAAAGAGGTCACCAGATGAAAGCTCTAGTTTGGTTTTGGTGAATTGATGAAACCCTAAGTGCTAATCTAGTTTATCAAGTGATCATGAGATAGGTAGCACATTCCAAGTTGAGAAGCAAACAAAGATCATGGCATGATGAAGATGATGCCATGGTGATGATCAAGTGCTTGAACTTGGAAAGAAGAAAGAGAAAAACAAAAAGCTCAAGGCAAAGGTATAAACCATAGAAGCTATTTTGTTTTGGTGATCAAGACACTTAGAGAGTGTGATCACATTTAGGTTTGATAGCTGTACAATTAAGAGGAGTGAAACTCGTATCGGAATGCGGTTATCAAAGTGCCACTAGATGCTCTAACTCATTGCATATGCTTTTAGGATCTAGTGGAATGCTAACACCCTTGAAAATGTTTGTGAAAATATGCTAACACATGTGCACAAGGTGAGACACTTAGTGGTTGGCACATTTGAGCAAGGGTGGAGAAGTTAGAAGTGAAAACGAGTAAGTGTCGCTGGTTATACAGTGACCGGACGCTGGACCTCTGAGGGACCGACGCGTCTAGTCATGTGTAATAGTGTGATGCTGGTGTCGGTCAACTGACCGGATGCTAGGTCGCTCTATGACCGGACGCTGAAGGGCTACGTCCAGTCGTGTTTTCGGTCAGCACAGTAAGAAGTCACAATGTGACCGGACGCTGGCAGGGTCCTATCAAGCTTGACCGGACACGTTCGGTCGGCAAAAACATGTTTTGGACCCTTACTGTAAACGACCGGACGCTAAGGGTCCAGCGTTCGATCAGCTCTGTCGGAGCGTCTGGTCAACATGTCGACCGTTGAGATCAAACGTTCACTGTTGAACACAGGAGACACGTGGCCGCCATCGGGCGACCGGACACTGAGGAGCAGCGTCCGGTCAGTAGGACCGGAGCGTCCGGTCACCCCGATCATCACCCAGTGAAGGGGTACAACGGCTCTATTTCATGGGGGCTTCTATTTAGTCCCCACGGCCGGCTGTAGCTCACAACCTTTGGCCATTTTCATTGACATAGCAACCTTGTGAGCTTAGCCAAAGCCCTCCCACTCATCTCCATCATTGATTCATCATCATAGTGAGATTGGGAGTGAATCCAAGTGCATTGCTTGAGTGTTTGCATCTAGAGGCACTTGGTGTTCGTGTTTCGCTGTAGATTTCGCTTGTTACTCTTGGTGGTTGCCGCCACCTAGACGGCTTGGAGCAGCGAGGATCATTGAGCGGAGGGTGGTGATTGTCTTCGGCTCTGATCGTGGTGATTGTGAGGGGTTCTTGACCTTTCCCCGGTGGAGCATCAAAAGGTACTCTAGTGGATTGCTCATGGCTTGTGTGATCCTCATCTTGTGTTGGTTGTGCGGCACCCTATTGAGGGTTTGGCGTGTGAAGCCAATTAGCGCATGAACCTCCAAGTGAGTGAATCGCCACAACGAGGACTAGCTTGCCGGCATGCAAGTGAACCTCGGTAAAAAAATCATTGTGTTCATCATTGATTCTAAGGTGATTGGTCTTCATTGTTATTCATCCTTGTGATTGATTGTTTCTTCATCTACATGGCAGTATAACCTTCTTGATCACTCTCTTTACTTTACCGCAAACTAGTTGACAAGCTCTTTAGTGTAGCTAGTTGTGAGAGCTTGCTTGCTTGGTTGGTGTGGCTCTTTAGATAGCCTTTGAGAGCACACTAACATAGGGTAGTGTCATAGCTTTTGTGTGAATATACACTATCTAAACTAGAATTGTGGTAGGTGGCTTGCATTTTGAGTAGGCTAGCGCAACACTTGCTTCGCCTCATAATTGTCTAACTATTTTGTTAAGTGTTGTTGTAGAAATTTTTATTAGGCTATTCACCCCCCTCTAGCCATTAGGACCTTTCAAGTGGTATCAGAGCCGAGGTCACCGTTATTTGAGGCTTAACCACCTTCGGTGTTAAAATGGCTCAAATCAACAACACTAAGAAGCCACCCTAATTTGATGGCTCCAACTATCCCTATTGGAAGGCCAAGATGACAACTTATATCAAGTCAATCAATAGGAAGGTTTGGAAGGTGGTAGAAACAAAAATTAAGATTGAAGATCCAGAGAATCCCACCATGGCCGAAGAAGTACTTCTCCAAAACAATGACATTGCTCTAAGTGCTATTCATGATGCAATTGATGAAAGAACATTTGAGCAAGTCAAAAATATTGAGATGGCTCATGAGGCATGGAAGAAGTTGGAAGAATCATTTGAGGGCACTCAAGCCGTAAAGGGTGCTAAGGCATATATCCTTAAAGAGAAGTTTACAAGCTTCAAGATGAAGGATGATGAGAGTGTGCCAGAGATGTTCCATAGGCTTCAAGTGCTTATCAATGATCTCAAAGCACTTGGGGAAGAAGTGAAGGATAAGGACTTCTCCCACAAGTTCTTGAGATGCTTACCTTCAAGATTTGGTACATTGGTCACCATTCTAGTAAGAAGCGGTTTGGACACCATGACACCAAATCAAGTATTGGGAGATATAATGACCGATGATACTTATAGAGATGATGATGAGAAGGAAGAAAAGAAGGAGAAGAAAGATGAGAAGAAGAAGAGCGTGGCATTCAAAGCCACATCATCCAAGGGCAAAGCAAAGCAAGAAACATCATGTGAAGAAGATGAATTATGGGATGATGATGATGATGATGAGAAGATGGCTCTATTTGTCAAGAGATTTGGCAAGTTCATGGTGAAGAAGGGCTACTGTGCTAGAAGAAAGAAGCCTTCATCCAAGAACAAAGAAGAGTCAAGAAGGTGCTTCAAGTGTGGAAGCAAAGATCATCTTGTTGCTCAATGCCCATACAATAGTGACAATGATGATGACAACAAGAAGAACAAGAAGAAGGACAAGAAGGAAAAGAAAGAGAAGGACAAGATGGCCTTCAAGAAGAAGAAGGGTGGTTCATATGTAGTCACTTGGGATAGTGATGCTTCCTCAAGTGATGATGATGATGATAGTGATGGTCACAAGACCACCAAGAAGAAGGTTCTTGCAAGCATTGCTATTAATGAGAAGCCTTCTCTCTTCGAGTCTTCATCATGCTTCATGGCTAAGGCCACTAAGGTACAATATTGTGATGATGAAAGTGATGAAGAACATGATGATGAAAATGAAAATGATAGTGATAGTGAAAATGATGAACCTACTAAAGATGAATTATTTGACATGCTAGAAGATGCTAAAGAACATTTTGACATTAAGAGAAGAGAATGCAAGAGCTTGAATAAGGAGGTAAAAGCCCTTAAGCAAGCCCTGGATGAGCTCAAAGCAACTTATGAGAAGCTAGAGGAAGCCCATGAGAAGCTTGGCAAAGCTCACAAAAAGCTTGAAAAGGCTCATTCATCTTTGCTTGATGAGCAAAATAAAAAGAAGCATGTTGAAACTTGCAATGTAGGTTTAACTTGTGATATAATTGATAATCACTATCTATGCCTATCATTGTTCCACCCACTAAACCTTCTTGTAGCACTTCCACTTCTACCTTATCTAGTAGTGATGGTCTCACTTGTGATACCTCACTAGTGGTTGAGAATGAGAACCTCAAGGAGGTCACTAAGCTCACTCACACCTTAGCTAAGGCTTATGGTGGTGACGACCGCTTGCTTATGTGCTTGGGTAGCCAAAGAGCTTCTCTCTACAAAGAGGGATTGGGCTATACCCCCAAGAAAGGCAAGGCGGCCTTTGCTCCTCACAAGACTAGTTTTGTGAAGAACAATGGTCGGTTTTGCACTAGTTGCAAGCAAGGTGGTCACAAAGAGCAAGAATGCAAAAACAAGAGCAAAAATGCTAATGTATCCTCCATTAAGCTTGATTCATGCTATATGCTTACTAGGGGTACAAATGGTGTAAAGGTTAAGTTCATTGGTAAACCATGGATGGGCTCAAAGAAGAAAGTCATTTGGGTACCAAAGAGCCTAGTGACTAACCTTCAAGGACAGAAGCAAGTTTGGGTACCTAAAAAGAATTGATCTTCTTTTGTAGGTCAATTACAAAGCTGGAGGAAGGCATTGGGTTCTTGATAGTGGGTGCACTCAACACATGACCGGTGATACAAGAATGTTCAACTCAATCAACACCAATGGCAATGATGGTTATGATAGTATCACATTTGGTGACAATGGCAAAGGCAAGGTCAAAGGGCTTGGTAAGATTGCAATATCCAATGACATGAGCATATCCAATGTGTTGCTAGTAGAGAGCTTGAACTTCAATTTTCTATCCGTGGCTCAATTGTGTGATCTTGGATTCAAGTGCATATTTGGGTTAGATGATGTAGAGATTATAAGTGTAGATGGCTCTAACTTGATCTTCAAAGGCTTTAGATATGAGAATCTATACTTGGTTGATTTCAATGATAGTGAAGCTAGATTGTCTACATGCTTGTTCACTAAGTCTAGCATGGGTTGGTTATGGCATAGAAGGCTTGGTCATGTTGGAATGAAACAATTGAACAAATTGGTTAAGCATGACTTAGTTAAAGGCTTGAAAGATGTTGTGTTTGAAAAGGATAAGCTTTGTAGCTCTTGTCAAGCCGGAAAACAAGTTGAAAACACCCATCCTAAGAAAAGCATGATGAGCACTAGTAAAGCATTTGAGTTATTGCACATGGATTTGTTTGGGCCAACACAATACACTAGCATCGGTGGTAACAAATATGGTTTTGTGATAGTGGATGATTACACTAGATACACATGGGTATTCTTTCTAGTGGACAAAAGTGATGTGTTTGCAACATTCAAATCATTTGTCAAGGGCATTCACAATGAGTTTGAAACAACCATCAGGAGAGTTAGAAGTGACAATGGTAGTGAGTTCAAGAATACTAGAATTGATGAGTTATGTGATGAATTTGGAATTAGACATCAATTCTCAGCTAAGTACACTCCACAATCAAATGGCCTTGTTGAGAGGAAAAATAGAACACTCATTGATATGGCAAGGTCTATGCTTAGTGGGTACAATGTGAGTTAATCTTTTTGGGTCGAAGCTATCAACACGGCTTGCTATTGTAGCAACCGCCTCTATTGTCACCCATTGAAAGAAAAGACACCATATGAGCTCTTGAATGGTAGAAAGCCCCACATTGCATATTTTCGGGTCTTTGGTTGCAAATGCTATATCTTGAAGAAAGGCACTAGATTGGGCAAGTTTGACAAGAAATGTGATTAAGGATTCCTACTTGGTTATTCCACTACAAGTAAAGCATATAGAGTTTGGAATTTGGATAGTGGTACTCTTGAGGAAGTTCATGATGTTGAATTTGATGAAACCAAGGGTTCACAAGTAGAGAATGAGAACTTGGAAGATGTTAGAGGCATTTAACTTTCAAATGCCATGAAGAACATGGATATTGGTGAATTGAGGCCTAGGCAAGTGAATGATGATGAAGATGATCAAGTGCAAATGCTCTCTAACTCAAATGTGCAAGATGATACAAATCAAGTTAGTGCAAGTGGCTCTCATGATAGTGAACAAGATCAAGTGGCTAGTACATCATCTCAACCAAATGATCAAGCAAGTGTAAGCAATCAAGTTCCAATCCTCCAACCAACCAATATTGCAAGAGATCATCCGTTGGACACTATCATTGGTGATATTTCAAGAGGTGTACAAACAAGATCAAGATTGGCATCATTTTGTAAACACTTCTCATTTGTGTCATCCATTGAACCAAAGAAGATAGATGAAGCATTGAAGGATGTTGATTGGATGAATGCTATGCATGAAGAATTGAATGACTTCACAAGAAATCAAGTATGAGAATTAGTAGAGAGACCAAAGGGACACAATGTGATTAGAACCAAATGGGTCTTTAGAAACAAGCAAGATCAAGATGGGATAGTTGTAAGGAACAAAGCAAGATTGGTAGCACAAGGCTATAAACAAGTTGAAGGTCTTGACTTTGGAGAAACATATGCCCCGGTTGCTAGATTGGAAGCAATTAGAATCTTGCTAGCCTATGCTTGTGCCCACAACATCAAGCTCTATCAAATGGATGTTAAGAGTGCATTTCTCAATGGCTACATCAATGAAGAAGTATATGTTGAGCAACCTCCCGGTTTTGAAGATGACAAGAAGCCCAACCATATGTACAAGTTAAAGAAGGCATTGTATGGCTTGAAGCAAGCACCTAGAGCATGGTATGAGAGATTGAGAGACTTCCTACTCTCTAAAGGGTTCACAATGGGCAAGGTTGACACCACTCTTTTCATCAAGAAGATTGGAAAAGATCTATTTGTATTGCAAATCTATGTTGATGACATCATATTTGGATCAACCAATCAAGAATTTTGTGATGAGTTTGGAAAGATGATGGCTAATGAGTTTAAAATGTCCATGATTGAAGAGTTAAGCTACTTCCTTGGTCTTCAAATCAAGCAATTGAAGAATGGTACATTTGTGAGTCAAGGCAAGTACATCAAGGACATGATCAAGAAGTTTGGCATGATTGATAGCAAAGTCATTAGCACACCAATGGGAACCAATGGCAACTTGGATAGTGATGCAAGTGGAAATATGGTGGATCAAAAATTATATCGGTATATGATTGGAAGCCTGCTCTATGTGACCGCATCAAGGCCGGATGTCATGTTTAGTGTATACATGTGTGCAAGATTTCAAGCCTCACCAAGAGAAAGTCATTTGAAGGCTACAAAGAGGATATTGAGGTACTTGAAGCATACACCAAATGTTGGTTTGTGGTATCCCAAAGGAGCAAAGTTTGAGCTAGTTGGTTACTCTGACTCGGATTATGTGGGATGCAAGGTTGAAAGGAAGAGCACCTCAGGCACATGTCAATTGTTGAAAGATCACTTGTTTCATGGTCACCAAAGAAGCAAAATAGTGTTGCATTATCAACCGCCGAAGCCGAATACATATCCGCCGGTAGTTGTTGTGCACAAATACTTTGGATGAAGGCCACTTTGAGTGACTTTGGAATTAAGTTCAAGAAAGTGCCATTGCTATGTGACAATGAGAGTGCAATCAAGTTGACCAACAATCCGGTTCAACATGCAAGAACAAAGCACATTGATGTATGCCACCATTTCATAAGAGATCACCAACAAAAAGGGGACATTTGCATTGAGAGTGTAGGCACCGAAGATCAACTTGCCGATATATTCACCAAGCCATTGGATGTGAAAAGGTTTTGCAAGCTTAGGAATGAGTTGAACATATTGGATTTCTCAAATATGTGTTGATGCACCCCCCACTCATATGACATGCCTCTCCTTCGAGCAATCCAAGGTAAAAGTTGATTGGCATGACATACATCTTTGCTAAAGACATGATTAGTGCATCTAGTCACATCTTCAATTTTATTAGGACCTTTCTAGTGGTTCTATTTTATTAGGCTCATTCATGAAAATCAAATGATTTTGATGTCTATATGGTATCACTATTGCTTCTATGCTTGACTTGATCTAGTGGTAGCATATGACATGTTTATGGGCTTGTAAACCTAGTGTTTGATCTAGAAAATGAGCTATAAGTGTTTAACTCAACAGGGTACAAGATAACCCTTATTTGGAGGTGTGAAGAAGCTTGTCCTTGGATCAAACCAAGTTAAATATCTTTGGCATATATTCTAGTTTGAACCAAATTTGGAACTTTGATCCTCACCCCATTGATTGACATTGATAATCTTGACTCTACAAGTAATACTATCTATATTTTGAACATTTATGGTCATTGATGACAAAGGGGGAGAGAAACAAAGATAGTAGTAAAAATAGTGAAAAAGGGGGAGAAATATCATAGAGGGAGAGAAAACATAAAGATACCATGATATATGACATAGGGGGAGAGATATGACAAAGGAAAGGGATCAACTAAAATTTTGAGCACACAAGTAGGGGGAGTAAGCTCATGAACTTGTATGGTGCATTTGAATGTGCATTTCATATGTTTGCTTGCATGGCACAAGTATTAAATTTAAACATCCATGCTTGTGTGATGTATGTTAGTTGTAAGATTGAATGATGAAATGAACTCACTAGATAACTTTCATTTCCAAGTATTGTTTCCAAGTGGTATTGAGCTAACCATGGTGCTAAGGATGGTATATTGGTGGCATCATTTGGTAGACATTGACTCCTATATTTCCTATCTAAGCATATGTGCAAGCTACAATCTAAACTCTTAGCACATATGTAGGAGGAGCAATTGCTACCATTTAGGGTTCATGAAACTTGTCCATATCCTTTTACACATGGTAAATATGCTTGGGCAAGCAACATGGATTCAATTGAATTTCAATTCATATCTTTGTGTAAGGGTTGTCATCAATTACCAAAAAGGGGGAGATTGAAAGCTCTAGTTTGGTTTTGGTGAATTGATGAAACCCTAAGTGCTAACCTAGTTTATCAAGTGATCATGAGATAGGTAGCACATTCCAAGTTGAGAAGCAAACAAAGATCATAGCATGATGAAGATGATGCCATGGTGATGATCAAGTGCTTGAACTTGGAAAGAAGAAAGAGAAAACAAAAAGCTCAAGGCAAAGGTATAAACCATAGGAGCTATTTTGTTTTGGTGATCAAGACACTTAGAGAGTGTGATCACATTTAGGTTTGATAGCCGTACTATTAAGAGGGGTGAAACTCGTATCGGAATGCGATTATCAAAGTGCCACTAGATGCTCTAACTCATTGCATATGCTTTTAGGATCTAGTGGAATGCTAACACCCTTGAAAATGTTTGTGAAAATATGCTAACATATGTGCACAAGGTGAGACACTTAGTGGTTGGCACATTTGAGCAAGGGTGGAGAAGTTAGAAGTGAAAATGAGTAAGTGTCGCTGGTTATACAGTGACCGGATGCTGGACCTCTGAGGGACCGGCGCGTCGAGTCATGTGTAACAGTGTGATGCTGGTGACGGTCAACTAACCGGACGCTGGGTCGCTCTGCGACCGGACGCTGAAGGGTTGCGTCTGGTCATGTTGTCGGTCAGCACAGTAAGAAGTCACAATGTGACCGGACGCTGGCAAGATCCGGTCAAGCTTGACCGGACGTGTCCGGTCGGCAAAAACACGTTTTGGACCCTTACTATAAATGACCGGACACTGAGGGTCCAGCGCTCGGTCAGCTCTGTCGGAGCGTCCGGTCAACATATCGACCGTTGAGATCAAACGTTCATTGTGAAGGGGTACAACAGCTCTATTTCGTGGGGGCTTCTATTTAAGCCCCATGGCCGGCTGTAGCTCACAACCTTTAGCCATTTTCATTGACATAGCAACCTTGTGAGCTTAGCCAAAGCCCTCCCACTCATCTCCATCATTGATTCATCATCATAGTGAGATTGGGAGTGAATCCAAGTGCATTGCTTGAGTGTTTGCATCTAGAGGCACTTGGTGTTCGTGTTTCGCTGTGGATTTCGCTTGTTACTCTTGGTGGTTGCCGCCACCTAGACGGCTTGGAGCAGCGAGGATCGTTGAGCGGAGGGTGGTGATTGTCTTCGGCTTCGATCGTGGTGATTGTGAGGGGTTCTTGACCTTTCCCCGGCGGAGCGCCAAAAGGTACTCTAGTGGATTGCTTGTGGCTTGTGTGATCCTCATCTTGTGTTGGTTGTGTGGCACCCTATTGAGGGTTTGGCGTGTGAAGCCAATTAGCGCGTGAACCTCCAAGTGAGTGAATCGCCACAACGAGGACTAGCTTGTCGGCAATCAAGTGAACCTCGGTAAAAAAAATCATTGTGTTCATCATTAATTCCGAGGTGATTGGTCTTCATTGTTATTCATCTTTGTGATTGATTGTTTCTTCATCTACATGGCGGTATAACCTTCTTGATCACTCTCTTTACTTTACCGCAAACTAGTTGACAAGCTCTTTAGTGTATCTAGTTGTGAGAGCTTGCTTGCTTGGTTGGTGTGGCTCTTTAGTTAGCCTTTGAGAGCACACTAACATAGGGTAGTGTCATAGCTTTTGTGTGAATATACACTATCTAAACTAGAATTGTGGTAGGTGGCTTGCATTTTGAGTAGGCTAGCGCAACATTTGCTTTGCCTCATAATTGTCTAACCATTTTGTTAAGTGTTGTAGAAATTTTTATTAGGCTATTCACCCCCCTCTAGCCATTAGGACCTTTCACCAGACCAGGGTCTTATCGCCTATGTGACTTAGACTGAATCGATGTTCCCAACTCATGGCACATCGAGCACCTTATACGTTTCTATCCTTAAAATGCTTGAGATATGTACTCTCCACTTTATGTTAAATAAAGTTTTGGTCTCCATAACTTGTCTCCACTTTTTCTCCATTGTGGTTTAACTCTCACTTACGGTCGTAGAGCTCTATGCTACTCCATAACGAACTCCAATACGAAATCGCCATAACTGCACCGACCACGTTTCTCCAAATCTCAAACGTTATCGCCGAACGGTTTTCTCCAAATCGCCGAACACTTTTCTCCAAATCGCCGAACACGTTTTCACGAAAAATTGCCGAATAAGTTTTCTCCAAATCACCGAATGATTTTCTCAAAAAATGCCGAACACGTCTTCTCCAAATCGCCAACGTATTTCGCCATAGGTTTTCTCCAAACCGCCGAACAATTTTCTCCAAATCGCCGAACACATTTTCGCCAAAAATCGCCGAATAAGTTTTCTCCAAATCGCCGAACAATTTTCTCCAAAATCGCCGAACACGTCTTCTCCAAATCACCAACATATTTCGCCACAGGTTTTCTCCAAATTGCTGAACACTTTGCTCCAAATCTCCAGGAAATTTCACCGATCAGCGAGCAACATACTTTATTTTCTGTTCTCTTCAGAGAAGACCCAGTCCTCGATCTCTCCCTTCATGTGCCACAGGCTCCGCGCTCTGCGTTATGGGTGGTCAGTTGTGGTTCCTTGGTCATGCTTGTTCCTCCTACACGTCCACGGGCTCTGCGCTCGACGTTATGGACTATGGGCTAGCCAAGGCCGAGAGCTCAGCACAGAACTAATTGCTCGGACGCCGCTTATAATACTGCGTATATCTCCAAGTTATGTCAACAACCGCCGAGCAGCACACATTCCATTCTATTCTCTCTAGAGAAGACCCAATCTCCGATCCCTCCCTACACATGCCACGGGCTCCGTGCTCTGCATTATGGGTGGTCGACTGCGGTTCCTTGGTGATGCTTGTTCCTCCTACACATGCACGGGCTCCACGCTCGGCGTTATGGACTATGGGCTAGCTAAGGCCAAAAGAGTTCAGTAATGAACTAACTGCTCGAACGCAACTTATACTACGTATAATTGCGTTATGGTTAAAACTATGAAGATTTTTTCACCTAAATACCAGCAAACTGGATAAACGTGCACCGTGTAACATTTATACACATACTTAAATATTTTTTGCGCTTTTGCGCGTTCTAACTACCCCATCCAGATGTTACAGATGATACCCACCAAGCAGATCATCGAGCTTCACCATCACCATCTGTCTCACCAAATAGGTCGATGTCACCGGCCAGCTTTTTTGCCGCGTCCTCCACCTCGTCCTACAGCTGTTGAGTCTCCACCTCGCCCAACCCTTCGGCGAATCCGACCCCTATCACCTGAAGGTGAGTGCCTGGATAGTGGGACCGAACCACAGCAAGCGTGTGGGTAGCAGCAGAAACAACGGTGTCATGGTTGAAGCTCTTGAAGCTCTCCCACGTCGTCTTGCACCTTTCAATGACGATGTCCAGGCATGACGGCTTGCCATTGGGCTAAGGAACCACCTCTGGGTCGACGCAGTCGAGCACTAGTTTGATGCCGGCAACTATGGCATCAAACTTGTCCCTCTGGGTCTGAGCGTCCTACTCCAGCACATCAAACTATGCCTTGACCCTCCGACGGTAGTCTACAAGCATTATAAAGTTCCATCAAGCAAGGAAATTACTTCAGCAGTAACCCTGACCAGGGAGTACTCACCGTTTAGCTCTTTGGCCAGTTTGTTCGCTCGCCTTGTCTTCTTCACCTTCTCCTCTCAGAGTTGTTCGAGGGTCTGGCATAGCTGGCCGAGCTCCACATCTTGCTCTACAAGCACAACAATCACCACAAAAAATAAGCATATCCAACTATGCAAAGCGCTTTCGCCGATCACACATACCTTTCTTCTGCTCGGAGATTTTCTATAGCTGCTCCAACTGCTTGGAAGCATCCTTTAGTTGTGTGGAGGCAGTGGCTAGCTGCTTAGACTTGCTCCGCAGCTGTTCGAACGCAGCTACCAGCTGCTCAGACAGGACCCCCTCTGGTGTTCTAGGTCCCACGCGTTGGACTCAGCGAGGTCTTGCTCGCGTCGGGCCCTCTAGGTATTTCTCTCCAAGAGGTTCATCGCCTCCTTGAGTTTTTGGTTCTCCTCGGTGAGGGGCTCCATCCTCTTTGTCAACTAGTGCCAGTGTTCGGCAGTCCGAGTTATCCCTTGAAAATGCACGATGACAATGATGGAATTCGATCTCCAACGTCAAAGACGAGTACTTAGAATTCAGTACTAACCTTGATTTGTTTTATTACTTTGGCGAGGGTGGATTTCAGTCTTCTCATCTCCTTGGGGTGTCCTCCTCTTCGACAATTACCACTTCATCGCCGCGCTTGTGGAGGATTCAGATGGATTGGGTTTGAGGTTCGGCATGAATGATCTCTTCCACCTCGTCCTCCTCCACTGCAGCTAGAGGCACCGCCGGGGGCTCTGTGGTCGGATAGTGGGACCGACCATGCCCTACGATGCCTCAGGCGGTGCCGTTAGCTCCTCGAATGCCACTGGATTTGCCAACTCGGATTCTGGTGCATTGCCGACAATTCCAACTTCAGCTCCTAAGGGTCCGACAGTACCAGCTGTTGCTTCGGGTATTGTCATCGACCCACCCTCCCCCGATGTCGACCTCTCACCGTCTCCAAGTCCACCCCCAGTGGTGGTTGACTCTTCCGCCGGCTACCGAGCACTTAGGGATTCCGATACGGGAACCGCTGGCGTTGCCTCCACCCTGGGATTAGCCTGATGCTGCTCGTCAGTCTGGGCGGATGGGTCTGGACCCTCCGTATGCCTTGCACTACATCAGATCATTTTGTCAAACGCCAAAAAGCTAAGATAAGACAGCAGAGTAACTCCAACATAAGGATACTTACCATTTGGTCTGCCGATATAATTTTTTGAATCGGCGATGCCTGCCCGACCCCTAGACGGGGCTATGGGGTCGACTCCCATGCACTGGGGTAGAGGTCTCGCCTCCTCCACAGTTAGCCTCTGCTCCACCTGCTGCTTCGAGACTTCCCCCGCCCGTCGCTCTAGGTTTACCTCCGCCTGTTGCTCGTGGACTCCCGTTGCCCACCCAATGGGGACTTCCGTCGTCTGCTGCACGGGGATTTCCTTCACTTGATGCTCGGGGAATCCACTTGCCTGCTGCTCGGGGACTTCTTCACTTCCCCTTGATTGCTCCTCCACGTGTGTGCTACGTGAAGGTGCCTGTGTGCTCGGAGAAGGAGCAACTGGAGCTTCGTCATCATCAGACCACTCGATCACCACGATCTTTCACGTTTGAGTGGTTTGGTCACCTTCAATCGAGATGCCACCCAGTTTGAGGGGAGCGGCAGCTACCATCTTTCTCTTCTTCTAGGCCGGCTCGTCTTCCGCTGCCCTCTTCCCCTAGACTTTCTCTAACACTGGGGGTGAACTCTCCGTCTGACCAACGTCGGTGCCTTCAGACTCTAAGGAGGCGCTAGCAGCATCTTCCTCAGGTTGAGCCAGTGGCCGGGCATCTAACACTCTCGACCAATCACCCCTAGGCATGCCAGAGAAATATACTGCTCTTTCCTGTGAATGGATCTTTGCATAAGTGAATCAGTTCACTGCTCGACAATGCTTCAGGATTAAAAGTATCAAAAATAAAAAATCGAGATGGTTACCTGAGGAGGCGGATCTGTGCAATTGAAGGCCCTCGTTTGCTTTGGCCAGATGAATGAAATGTTGGGAGCGAACAGCTCTGCACCCCGCTCTAGGACATTCTTCTTCATCAGCCACTCTGTCCTCTCCTAGGTCCCATTGTCATCACCTCTATAGTCAAAGCCTGGGTGGGCCCTCTCCTTGCAGGGCTAGATGCGGCGCACTATGAAGCTTGTTGCCACCAGTTCACCTCTAATTTCCATGCCTTTAATCAGGTCGAGGAGCTCCCTCACTTGTTCCATGTTAGCACTATTCGGTTTCTCCGACTAGCTCCTCTGGTTCTCCGGGATATGGTGGATGTCGTGGTAGATTGGAGGGTGACTCTGTTTCATGTAGAACCACTTGGAATTCCACCCTTTTAGAGAAGTGTTCAGCGGTACATTAATGTACTCGCTGGCCATTCCATCCTGGAGCTGTAGATATACGCCGCCAACCACCTTGGAACCACCACCGCCTTTCTTCTTCAACTAGAACAGGTGTTTGAAGAGGTTGAAGTGCGGCAGAACCCCTAGAAATATCTCACAGAAATAGATAAAGATCGAGATGTGTAATATGGTGTTGGGGTGGAGATTACACAGATTAATCGCCCAGATTTCCAGCAGATCCCGTAAGAAAGGATGAATAGGGAACCCCAACCCACGCCAAAAATAATACTCAAAGACTATAGCTTCATCAGTGTTGGGCATCGGGAAGGGCTCACCGCTGGCTGGCCGCCATCCGGCGGTGACTCGATCAGGAAGCACGCCCGCCTCCACCAATCTCTCGAGCTCCGCTTCCCCCGTGCGCGACGGCAACCACTCTTCATCATGACTGGCTCCTGCTCCTGATTTCTTTGGGCTCGCCTTCTTCGGGTTCACAGTACTCCTCTTCAGCGCCATCTCTTAGATCTGGATGGGGACTGGCGTCGGGAGCATGCGTGGATTCGAATCTGGAAATATAAGGGCTGAGGATGAAGACGGGATGGCAAAGTGGCAAAGGTATGAACGCAGGATACGGCGGTGCAGTTATAAAGCACTTTCCCGTCCTTTCGCATTTGGTGGTTTTTGGGAAACCGTTCCCATGATTTGCGCCCCTCCGAATTCTCCGATGCAGCTTAATGGGCAGTAGCCTGGGCTTTCACGCAACCGTAGCCCATGTCGCTCATTTATCGTCGCCGTTGGTTTTTACTCGCCGAATAATCACCGACTTCTCCGCCATTTATTGAGGCTTAGTAACAGTTACTGTACAGCCATTACTCCGGTTTTTCTCCACGGTTGAGTTTTTTAGATATCTCCATAAACAGCTCGGGGACTGGCTACCTGCTCGGCTGGTCTTTTTATTATTTTTCTGTTTCTAACCCTGGCACCACGTGACTGCGTCACCTACTGTCAGGCTCGCAGACTAAGTGGGCACACTTCACCTTGTGGTGAATGTGCTCTCTCTCATTTTAGGGCTACGCTCGAGGACTGGCTGCCTGCTCGGCTGGTCTTTTACTATTCTTCTACTTTGGATCCTGGCACCACATGACTACATCATCTACTGTCAGGCTCGGGGACTAAGTGGGCATACTTCACCTCGCAGTGAATGTGCTTGCTTTATTCTAGAAGACTCCACGCCTCTTGAAGTTGAAGAAGACTATCTCCTTTTCTCGTGGTCGGACTCTAAGTAGGTACACTTGTTCCACTACGAAGAAATTTTTTATTCTAAACTTGACCTCCTTACACCCTTATGGCAAGCCGTGCGTGGGTTATGCTGCTCGGCTACAGTTCATGCTACTCGGCAACTGCTCACAACTGCTCGGCAACTCATCATGGTGGTCTGACCATGAGTTCGACTACTCAGCTTCGTTCGCACCTGCTCGGACAAGCTCAAGGCGGTGTTGCACTACGGGTACAAGGCGCTTAGGGACTAGCTATGGGGGGCACGACCCCAGATACCCACGGCAGACTACATGAGCTGCGCCCTCAGGGGCGGCCTAGCCCACAAGACGAAGCCTTGCGGGGCACGACTCTGGTCAGCGCCTTCCGCAAGACATCTGGAAGATATCCTGAAAGATACTACGAGATCTGTTAGGATATGTATGATCCCAAGATTTCTGTAATCAGTTATTACTTTTCGGTTATCTCTCAGATCTAACCGACTTGTAACCCTGCTCCCCGGACTATATAAGGCGGGCAGGGACCCCCTCCAAACTCATGCAATATCATACGATAGCTAATACAAACCAACAGACCACAGGAGTAGGGTATTATGTCATACTGATGGCCTGAACCTGTCTAACTCGTGTGTCTCTGTTGCCTTCTTGTTCTTGATCTCACGCTCCTTTGCCGATCAATCTACCTTCGTGGGATACCCCTCGGAGGACTGCCGGTGATATTCTGTCGACAATACACAATTATTTAATTATTGACAATTTGACAACACTCACATTTCTTGCCTTCTTCCACCACTCAATCTCCATGTCAATTGTTTTTGTCGCATTATTCCAATCTGTACCTATTTGCCTCCTTTTCAACTTTAGCCAAATGGTCTGATTAGCCTCTAATTTATCCCACTTGTTCTTTATTTGAGTCTTTGATAATGAGATATCGGCCAATTGTAAAAACCTATCCGAGACCTCGGTATAACCTACGGAGTTCAAATGAGTATTTCGGCGATTGCCTCTACTAACTTGTTTAGCCATCAACTCGCAAACTAATGTCACATGTGCATCGGTCCATTCCATTTGATCACCCTGACCATGATATTGCAACAGCATGTTCAAGCATTCAACACAATCTATTGAATTTTGCAAGCACTATGTCGCACAAGTACAATTTATTCAAGGCATCTGAAGCTCATATTGAAATTTTACAGCAAAGAGCAATATCTGTTCATCTTTCTTCTTCGCTAGTGCATCGCGTTTTCATGCAGCAGACCCTGCAGGGCGCTGGCTGGCCGGAACCACCCCAAGGCCGGCCGTGGCTTGGGTCATGGCAGCCTGGGCGCCTGTTGGCTGGCCGTCCGTGGCCACCAAGTGTGGGGCAGTCGTCGGCCCTGTGCGGCAGCAGCTGGCAACAGGCGGCCAGCAGCCGTCCCTGGCTGGTCGGAGGTGGCCGGCGGCGCCGCCTGAGGAGGCCACGGCAGCCCCACCCTTGGCGCCGGCGAGCTACCTGGACTCGCGGTGGCGGTGGTACTATTGAAAACTTGTGTTGAACTCTGAATCGATCAAGAAAAAGGTTAAAGTTGCTGTTTTCTGTTAAATGCGCAAAACTTCGTCCGATTTTCGCCGATTCTCGCTCATAAATTTCACATTTTTCACCAAATTTTGGATAAGTTTCGGTGTGTCAGTTTGAATTGGTTTGACACATTTTTGTACTGAGAAATCTCGAAAATCGGCGAAAATCGTGGAAATCGCTTCTATCACAGTGGTCCGATATTTTTTCACTTAACGATAGCCTGAATCTTAAGCATGGATGGTGGATGCGTGACCGCGTGTGGATCGAACGACCCTGGTTTCGGGGTGACGTGGCCGCTTGGAGGAATGATGAATAGTGAATAGTACCGACGCGAGAAACATAAGGTTTTATATGATGAGGTAGATCATATTACAAATTAAAGTGTCAAAAGAGAGAGCCATCCACAATGCTAGCTAGTATTAAATATTTTACTCTCTGTCCACCAATGCGTGTTTTAAAATTTGTCTGTCCATGAATGTGTGTTTATAATTTGTTAGGATTTCTGTAAGAAAAATGTCTCATCAATTACCTCCCCTTTAAATTTCTTTCCATTTTACCCCAATCGCCCTTTCAACTTCAATCATCCCTCATTTAGCGAAGGGCATCACCATCTTTTCTTCTTAACCTTAATCTCATTTAATGAAGGGCACCATGCACATTCTTTTTTCTCAAGCTTAATCTCCGGCAAGCAAAGTTTGTATTTGTTGACGGAGGATTGCTACGTAGCTCTGACACCTCCTTCTTGCTTGATTTATTTTAGTTTTTCCATGTCTTAAAGATATGACTTCAACTAGTTTAATTTTTTTTACAATTTGGATTATGTATAACGATGAAATCTCTTAATACAAATCACTCACCAAAAGCGAGCCAACGAGAGTGGCCACGTCGCTCGCCGTTCTAGGACGTCGGATTGGGCGCATCGACGGCCCAGATCGAGCCCTGGTAAAGCGGGTGGGTGGCCAGCGACCCCAGCGCGAGCGGGGTGCGGGCGACGCCTGCGCCGCAGTCGCGGCGTTCCTGGGCATCCCCGGCTGCCGTGCCGCGGTCGCAGCCGAGCTACGCCACTGCAGCCAGGCCTATGCTCGTGGCCAGAAGGCCACGGGCGTCTCCAGCCGAGCCACGGCTGGCCCCGGTGTCCGCGCAGGACCAGCGCAGCTCGCCGGCAGACCAGGCGTCGGCGCTGAGGCCGTCCCCATCTGGATCGACGCCGGCGTCGACACCCTGCGTGCGTGCTTTGCTCTGCTGAGCGCTCCTGGGTGAGGAAAGGAGAATAGAAGCTTTTTCAGGGTTCCTAATGCAAAATCTCCTAACACATATAAACAGTTGTTAACTTTTACATCATAGCACATTGAGAATAAGGAAAAGTATAGGGGCCTAAGTGCAAAACATTTGTCCTATTAGGTTTTCCTTTTACTTTCATGTTTTAATCCGCTAATAAAAGTTATAAAATCTATATGAAAACATACAAAATTCATAAAATAAAAAAACAAGTTATGTTTTGTATCTCATAACGAGATCTATGCAATAGATACATAATATCGTACACATTAGTGCAACATCAAATATTCAACATTAACGATTCATCAGTTTGTCCATCTATATCCATTTCACATATTGAAGTATTTTTATCATTTACTTCCAGATAATCATGCTCCAAA
Organism: Miscanthus floridulus; assembly: GCF_019320115.1. NCBI lineage: Eukaryota > Viridiplantae > Streptophyta > Magnoliopsida > Poales > Poaceae > Miscanthus > Miscanthus floridulus. The sequence continues at coordinate 117,173,324 of NC_089589.1, read as the reverse complement.
ATTTATTTGGCATCGGTATAATAATATTTGAGAAACCAAATCAACCAAAGGTTCATTTCCACCGGTTAAAATCCATGCATGTGATTATACTCTTAAATAACCACGTCTATGAACGTTGTTGCCCATTTAGAAAAATTCGATTTTTTATTTGCAAATTCTATACTTCATATAAAAATTGCTTATATGACTAACACAATACATATCAATAACATCCATTATTGTAGGGCTAAACAGGTAATTTAAATACATACACTAACATTTGTTTATATTCACGTATCTACGAAGGTCGCTCCATATTACTACACATAATTTCCACCTATAATCTTTTCACGTACGTTTTCTTGTAAACCATGGATTTGTCTTTCCAACGTTGCTTAAAAAACATACATCTGTCTATGTACAATTATTATTACTCTGTACATGAAATAAATTTTTTATCAACTATAATACTTCGACATAACACAGGCACTGCGCGGCAACGCCGCGCGCCTTTCTAGTGATAGTACTATAAAAGAATTCATGATAAATCCAATGACAATTTTATATATAAATGGCAAACATATTATTTATCAAAGTTTGAAAGGTTGACAAGACAAATTCTATAGAACATAAGTAGCAGTTGAGGTTATGACCACTAGTAGAGAAACTAGATGTACTCCCGGTTCTCAACCCCTTTAGTCCCGGTTTTGGAACTGGGCGCACGAATCCGGGACTAAAGGGCCTCTCCTTTAGTCCCGGTTTCGTGCCCGGGACACCTTTAGTCCCGGTTGGTAATACCAACTAGGGCTAAAGAGGTCTCCCGGTCTGGCCACGTAGGCCGGTCCTTTAGTCCCGGTTGGCATTACTAACCGGGACTAAAGGTTTTCTTTTTTTATTTTTTTTTGTTTCTATTTTCAATTGATGATTCGTTTTGGTTTTCGAATACGCATTCTACGATGCTAATAATATACGTATTCTACACATTTATAATGTTTGAACATTTTGTACAAACTAAAGTATAAAACTAACGTATATATTACATGCATATATATATATATATATATATATATATATATATATATATATTGTACGTTATTTTATGAACATATAATATGTATATATATATATATATATATATATATTACAAATAAAGCTTACATTGTATATTCTATCATATTCTTGGCATAACAAATTCACTCCATCTGGTTTGGCTTCCATGTTTCGTTCACGTTATTGTAGAACTCGCCGACGGGGTTTAGGACCTGGTCATTAAGAAATCCTGCTATGGTCTCTTGAATTGCTTTCAGTTGGTCACGTCATATGACTTTTTCCTTCAATCATAGAGTCTTCAATAAAAGTTAAAGGAAAAATATTAATATATATATATGTGTTGGTCACGTGATTACTTATATATATGAGCAATAAAAGAAATTGTGAATATATGAATATATTTATATAACGTACTTTGAGGTTCTCTTCAGGAGTTCTTTTTGAGTACGTCATGATGAACTCGCAAACATAGTATCCGCAGTAGTTGTTCCCCTGTTCTTGCCTCAGAACCCACTTTTACGAGAAAAAAGATCCGATGAATTGAAAGCATGCATGGTGTTAATTGAATTATATATATATATATATATATATATATATATATATATATATATATATATATATATATATATATATATAGCTAGTACTTACTTTGTGTGCGATTACATCTAGTGGCGCTTTACAATGTTTCATGTGGTGTTCCTCGATGAAACTTTTCCAAACACTGCGCCCAATAAAATAAGAAATTAATTTGGCCTTTAATAATTGTTGCAGTTAAGAGATCGGGGTATATATAGTTGCTAGAGAAACCAAATTACCCTTGGATAATATCTATCATGTCTTGGTACTCTGTTTGCTCTTTTCTTAATGAGTCTAAGATGCTCAACTGACTATTGGCCATATCGATGACCATCAATATCCAGTGATTGTTGCATATGTTTTTATACACAAATATGATCGATATTAACTAGAGTCAACATATATATATATGGGAGATAGCTTAGCTAGTAAGCAAATAACTGAACAAATATCCATATGATCGACATTAATTATTTAACACTCACTCGAAGTTGTAGGGGAAGAGTATGTCCTTATTTTGTTGGTTCACTAAGAACCTCATGAGATTTTTCTCGAGTTCAACTTTCCATTGAGGCGGTGGATTAGGGTATTTGAATACGACATTTGGATCAACGAAACCAACATCATTATCCTTTCTCTTTCTGAGTTCTATCGTCTTATATCTGCATATATAAAAATATAGTGTGAGGATATATAATTTATATATATACATGTAGCTTTATATATATACACTTTAATAGTAGAAAATAATCACACTTACAGACAATAGCAGCTAATGAGACTTTTGTCGAGAGAGTCCAGGTGGCATAGTTGGTGTAATTCTAAAAACTCGACATATATAACGTCATCGCCACGGAAGTAATGTTGGTTTCTAACTCTGACAGAAACAAAAATCTCTCCCCGTTCACACGCCACCAAGTACCACATGTTTAGCAGGTACATTTACGTACCCAGTTCACCTAAGGCCTTAGGGTTGTATAGACTCTTTCCATACTCAAATTTCTTCCAAAGATCCACTTTCAGAGCAGATGGTTGTAACACCTCGGTGTTAAGCATGCATTAACATTTTGCAAATCATGAGCATAATCATTATTATGCATTCATAAGCATGACACAAAATATAGAATTGAAACATACTAATGAAACATGTATGTTGCATAGTTATGTTTTAATAGATTGGATGCTATGTTTGTTTTGCCATGTGTGTACCTTGGTTGATCACTTAGACCACTTAGAAGTAATTAGGATGCAATTTGGAGCAAGGTATATATTCAAAGTTTTCTTAAATTTTGCTTTTGAAAATAATCTTCCAAAATACGGCTTTGAAATTAAATTGACCTTAATTTTCTAATTCAAAATCTAGTGGGAATTAGCCCTAGCTCCTTTTGACAAAGTTGTAGAGAATAAATTTTAGAGGAACTTTTATTTTTGGGCCAAAGTTTGAAACTGATTGAAATTGCTCAAAATTTGCATTTGAATGTAATAGGAGTAGAAAATAAATTGAAAAAAATTCGATTTGCTTCTTACCGGGCCACCGCTCCGCTTCTGGCCCGCTTGCGAATTCGGCCCGCGTGCTCCCGCTCCCGCGCCGCGCGCTTCGCTCTGGCCCAGCAGCAGCTTCGCCGGCCCAGGCCCACGCCGCGCCTCCCGCTCGCCCGCGCCCTCGCCCGCGCTCCGACCGCGCCAGAACGCACAGGCCACGTGGCGGCCATGCGCCGGCGAGATCGCCGCGCGGCACCGCCGGCCTACCCCATTCTGACCCGCGCCGCCACTCCACCATGCACGGCAGCGGCCGGCTTCCTGAGCTCCTTGGCCCCTGCCACGGGCACCGTTGGGTTCGCGCGAGTGTGGGGAGCACGCTGGCCACCTTAGCTAGCCGGAGACCTCACCGTCAACGAGCTCTCGCCGCCGGTGATCTCCTCTGTTTCGGTTCGGCTGACGGGTGGGGTCCCGCTAACCCCCGGGCCCGTTTGTCAGCCCCTGTGTGTGTACGCGCGTGTTCAGATCTGGGTGGATCTAGCAATTTTGAACCGGGAATTTCAGAAAGATTAAAAGAAATGATTTACAGATTTTAATTAAATGCTTTGGAAATTCATAAATCGAAAAATATTGCTCCAAGTTTGATGAAACAAATTTTGCTAGGTTTCTTATGACTAGATCTATCTGTTAAAAATATTGCATGTGGTTTTTGTGATACTTTTGTATAGGGTTTTATTTAATTCTTGTATTTGCTATTTTCTTGGAAAATGCTTAATAAAGAGAATATACATCAGAAAAATATGATTCTAATTTGGTTGATCTATTCTTGAGATGTACTTTCTGTGAAAAATATATGTCATGCATGTTCTGTAGAGAAATATTGATGTGTAGTTCAAGTGCCTTTAATTGATGATTTTTGTTATTTTAATAGAGAGCAAAAATTGTATAAAACATGTGTATGAAAATTCTTGTACAGTGATTGTATGCTATGTAAATCATGGTAAAAATACCAAATCTGTTGTTTGACACTTTTCATAGTACAAAGTATTTTCATGCTAAATTATCAGCCATAGCTTGTCATTTTTGTGTAGGCTATTTTACTTATTTAAATGCCATGAAAATTTTATGCTAGTCTACTTGGAGTAGTACTATGCTACTATAATTTTCTTAGATTTTTATGAGCAACAGAAATATATGTTGCTGTTGTAGCCCTAGTTTAAAATAAAATAAAATAATCTTCTTTAATGCATGTTTAGTTAATAATGTTTGCTTTGGTGTATCTTTGAAGCATCTTAGCTTGCTGTGGTGACTTGGCATGTTAGTACAGTGGTTGTAGTAGTAGTATAGTAGTACATGTTCTTGGATGATGTTGGCTACCTTGTAGAAGAGCTTTACTTCTACTATGTCCAATAAAGTTAAACATGTTCATCTACATTCCATGCATCATGATCATTACATGTCATCTCTCTGATGCACCTATGCATGAGTACTTATACATCTGCATCATACAGGATCGCAGGAGGAGTTGCTAGTAGCAGTTCAGGAAGAGCAGACCGGGACAGATCCATAAGAAATCCAGGCACAGGAGGTGCCAGAGGAAGAGGAGCAAGGAGAGGACTTGCCCGAGTGCGTGGATCATCAACCTAGTTCATTCGAACGAGGCAAGCCCCGGAGCATTCTAAGTCTCCTACTTTATAAAAGCAATTCTTTCTATATATGAGTTTATATATTGTTGCATTAAGTTGTAGGAGTTGATTGAAACCATTGAGGCATTTATTACTATCCTTGCCTACCTTATTACCTTTTTACCCTGTTAGGTCGGGATCGAATAACTGCTTAGCCTTGCTTAGACCGGTAGCGATCGGTGATTTTCGGTCACCTACATTTATAGGTGGTTACTGGAAGAATTTAGCTATGGAAAGAACGATATCCTAGAATTAACCATGTGTGATGGATAATGGGAGACTGAACAGAAAAGTTGGAGGCAACTAGATAGGGTTCTGGGGTGCTGTTAGTTTTCCGTCTGTGTCGATTAAGGACCAATCGTTGCTCGTCCCTCTTGTCATGTTGAACGTATGCCTCACATTTAGCTGGCCGAATAAAGTACCTTTCGACCGCGAAGCTAGTGACACTATTCGAGCCAGGATAAACTCGGATTGGCAGACTGGTGCTGAAGGGGGTATGACGGGGACGCGAAGAGTGAGCCCAAGGTGCGTCCTGGCTGTCGGGCGGTCCCTGGGTAGTGTGGTCCATGACTGTTATCCCGCGGCTACTTGGAAAGTGTCATTAGTGATCTGTAGCTCACTTGATCGGTGAGTGTGGTTTGTGTGAGGAATAAATCACCAGCTGGTTAGGAATCGATTCGAATCGCCATAGCTCCTGGATAGTGAGCACTTGACTCGAGCTACAGCATCGTAGTAATTATGATGGAACACTGATGGTTATCTGGATGGTATGGGATATGCTAAATCTAAGTTGGTAACTGGATGTTATTGGTTAATCAAGTGATTGCTATAGTATAAGTGCTTACCTAGATGGATAGGTCATAATAAAGATGATGCAAAGTACTTAAAATGGTTTCTTCATGATAGCTTATGCTTTTCACAAACAAGTCAGCTAGCCCACTAAAGAAAGCCTTGCATAATCCTTGGTGTCACTTTATTTTGGTTTAAGATGGGTAAGTCTAGCTGATTACCATCTCATACTCAGGGCATTGTTCCCATTGTTGTTGTAGATGGTCAAATGTACTACGGCTATTGCATTAACTGCATGTACCCGGCGATGGGTGACAACTAGGACCATGGGCAATGGTCACTCCGTATCTCTCATCTAATGCTTTTGTTGGAGACGACTACCTACTGGCACTGTATCTGAACCAAAAGTGTGTGTGTGGCTTTAAAACTATTTGCTTCCGCTATTTTAGTTTGAACTTGGGTTGTAATAACTTTATGCTCTAAACTCTGATGTATCCAACTGTCATTGCGAACTTTATGTAGCATGGGATGGTGATTGCTAAACTTGTACGATCTTGATCTGTATGTTGATTGGTTTGAAATCCTTCGTGGTTTCATGGACTACCGGGTTATACGGGCTTAAGTTTGCTAAATTATCTGCTTTGGCGGAAGATTTCCTTACTTAATCTCGTATAATTGGTCGGTTCTGTTACAGATGGCATCAGAGCAAGGTTTAGCAGGTTACTGTTCCCATGAGTATTTAAAACCAAAATTGTGTTTAAAACTGCGTTTTAAAACTTAATAGTGTGCCAGTGGTCATATCCTTTATGCCTAGTTAAGGACTCTAGGTGGCTTATTTAAGTACTGACTTGGGGGTCTTTGCATCATATTTCTATTTCGTTGCTCATATGGCGTGCTATTGTATGAGTGCCATTCACTTGAGTGGTAATGTATGGATCCATTGCCTCTACGCCTCGGTAAGTGAGAGTTGTGAGAGCATGATCGGATACACTACCGATCTAGGGAAGTGCTTATATGATGCTGGATTATTTACATGTCATACGCGTGTTTGTATGAAGGTATCCAATGTGTGGGGAAATTCCATCCTGTGGTGACGATGTCGTCGATAGGACGATGGTTTGGGTAGTTGCTACCGTTGTACGCGTATCTAGGGATGCGTGTAGGGCGAGTAGATTACTTTACTGCTTTCGTGCATATTTTTCATACTGTCAGGGTTTGGGCTGAAGTGGATCTTTTGCAGGTACATAATAGTGCTATCGTGTAGTACGTATTAGCTACGTTTATGAGAGACCATTGTATGCCACCATCTATGCCGCTAGCAATTGTTATTTTTCCTAAGTTTGTGAGAACGTACGGAACGTGCATGCATCATGTTGTTACATATCATTCATGGCATTGTTCCTCCCCTTATAAGTTGATTATCTCATTTTGATAAAAATGACAACTTAACCTTGTTCTCACGTGAGTAATAAAACAAAAATTTGCTACAAATGGCACGCACAAAGCAGACCGCTCGCAAGTCCACCGGAGGCAGAGCTCCCCACCATCAGCTTGCTCCACGTACCCGTCAGCACCACATGTTTCTTGGAGAGTTTGGGATGCCTACACTCTTGTGGAGAGTGCTCAGCTATGTAGGCTATCCTGATGGAATGGAGCCCCGCTATTTCTAGACAAATGAGCAGTTGGGGGAAGGTCTCTTGGTTACTGTGGAGGCCATTATTCATCCCCGAGGTGACGGTTCTGAGTCGACTGGTTGGCGTTATGAGTCAACTGGTAGGACTGCTGAAGAAGCAGCTGACAGGGTAGCCTTTGGGATACTGAGGGATATTATGGATCGTTTTCCTCAGGAGTTGGCAGCCGCTATAGTTGGAGTCTTTCCGAGGGGCAACCCCTCCACTGACTCATGGCAACAAGCAAGAGGAAGATCTCTAGAGATTGGTGCAGCAGAAGGACAGAACAGTGATAACCCTACTATGAGCGCCATGTTCGTAGTGATGAAGGCTTTCGATGGACTAGAAGGTAGCCTGAGACATGTGTCTGGTGCTCTTGGTCAAGCCCGCGATGACCGACGTCAGCTTCAGAGGGATCATGACGCCGAGATTGAGAGGCTCAATGCAGAGATGGCTCAGTTGACTCGTCAGAGGGATCAGGCGACCTAGAGGACTAGAGTCTATAAGGGAGATGTACGTGCACTAAGAGAGCAAGTTGAGCGTCTGACCACCACTAACAGGAATGTTGAGCGCATGTTGATCCATGTGCTCCACCAGAGGAATGAAGCCTGGTCTACAGAAGATGTTCTGAGAGCTCGACAGGTTGAGCTGGAGCAGCAGTTGGCCAATGCAGAAGAGTACAACGACAACCTACATGAGGAGGTTCATCAGCTGAATAACTAGCTCCACCCTTACGTTCCTCCTGGAGTAGCAGAGATGGATTTAGATGAGGATGAGGATCCCGAAGAGCCTGAGGCACCAGCTGATGATGACAACGATGATGTGGATAGTGACAATGTCGACATCTCCGACTTAGACAGCGACCACGATGAGTAGGCTAGTAGTTGTTGCGCTAGCTACTAGGGTTTCATTTGCGATGACCTTTTGCATGGTTGGCATGTCTGGCATGTAATAATGAGTAGAAAGACTAAGACCTTGATATAATGTTGGAAAACTTGGATTGGTTGGTAGCGATATCTGAACGTCAAAAGTCCAGTGTATGTATGCTGGCAATTTGGTTGTAATGGACGTGATGTATGCGCTTAAGTAATCTAATTAGTGATGTTGTGTTAATTAGAATGACTTATTGTGCCCCTGTTTTATTGTATGAATTTATTCTCTCCAGTGAATTCAATACGGCAAAATTTTTCATTCACCTGCAATTTCTACAACATCGCCTAATAATTACTGTTGCTGAAATATGTAGATGCCGAACACTCGTCGTACTGTGTATGACGCTACTGAGGCAGGTGGCAGTGCTGCTGGGAATGAGAATCATGATCCACCACCACCTCCTCCTCTATCGTACACCGCGGAACAGTTCTTCGCACAGTTCCTTGGAAGTCAACGCAACATGGAGGGCATGCAGCAGAACATGGAAGCAGCATTGCGCCACATTGCTGACAACACCCGCCATGGGTTAAACCTAGGTGGACATGAAGCGAATCAGTATAGCAGTTTCAAGAACTTTATGGACACCAGACCACCAATTTTCAAAGAAGCAGCAGAACCATTGGATGCAGAAGAGTGGATAAACACCATGGAAGATAAGTTTTGTGTTCTAAGGATGACAGAAGTGTTGAAGACTGAGTATGCAGCTCATCAGCTATAAGGCCCTACAGGAATGTGGTGGAAGCACCACCGCACCACTTTTCCCACCAATGCCCCCATTACTTGGAGGGAATTCACTGAGGCTTTTCATGGAGTTTACATTCCACCTGGTTTGATAGAAATGAAGTTTGGAGAATTTCTAGCACTGAATCAAGGCACCAAGACTGTGACACAGTATCTACATGCATTCAATAATCTAAGTCGCTATGCCTCTGACATGGTGAATACCGATGCCAAAAAGATCGCTAGTTTCAAGAGAGGTCTGAATCCCAAGATGATGAAGCACGTGGGTACCAACACAAGAACCGGTTTCAATGACTTTGTTAGTGACTGCTTAAAGCAAGAAAAGAACAACAATGTATATGCTACATCCAAGACTCGCAAGAGGGCTTTTGAGTCAGGGCCGTCCTAGCCAAGGGCCCCAATGGCAAATCATTCTGTGTATCGTCCGCCTACCCCTGGTGCAAGGTTCAGGCCACCCCAGCGGAGGAATTAGAATGCCCAGCAACCTCAGAGGAATCAGAAGCCATTCAAGATGGCGGTGCCACAAGCCAAGACCAGACAAGGCAGTTCATCTGGAGCTGCTACTCAAGTCAGGGGACCGTGTTTCAATTGCAATCAACCTGGGCACTTTGCGTAGTTTTGCCCATATCCCAAGAAGCAGCATAATCAGTACCAAGCTCGTGTGCACCACACCACCATTGATGACATCTCAGAAGGAGAGCCCATGATAGCCGGTATGTTTTCTATCAATAATCATCCTGCAGTCATTTTGTTTGATTCTGGATCATCTCATTCATTCATAAGTCAAACATTTGCAAGAAAGTATGAACAAAAGATAGTTGAATTGGAATGTGCTTATCGGATAAGTTCAGCTGGGGCTGATCTGTTAACTAATCAGATAATCCAGGGGGTAACCCTGAGTATAGCAGACAGGCAGTATAAGCTTAACTTGATAGTTATGCCAGGGCTAGTTCTAGATGTGATTATGGGAATGAACTGGATGAATAAGATGGGAGTAGTAATTGATGTTGGAGGAAGAAGCATTTCTCTCAAGGAACCTATTGGAGAAGGTACATTTCAAGTAACCTTACCTCGGAGAATAGATCTGGCCAGTACAACTTGTGCAGTCCAAACTACTCTTCTAGCCAAGATTCTAGTAGTGTGCGAGTTTCTGAACGTGTTTCTAGATGAGTTACCCGGTCTTCCACCAGACAGAGATGTTGAGTTTGCCATTGAGTTAATCCCTGGAATACCACCGATCTCAAGAAGGCCTTATCGGATGCCTCCAAATGAATTAGCCGAGTTGAAGAAACAACTCCAAGATCTGTTGACTAAGGGTTTAATTAGTCCAAGTTCATTGGAATGGGGATGTCCTGCACTGTTCATGAAGAAGAAGAAGGATAACTCCTTACGGATGTGCGTGGACTACCGGCCACTGAATGCGGTGACAATTAAAAACAAGTATCCTCTACCTCGGATTGATATCTTGTTTGATCAATTGTCAAAAGCCAAGGTGTTCTCCAAGATAGATTTGAGATCAGGGTACCATCAGATCAAGATTAGACCACAAGATATACCCAAGACCATGTTCTCCACCAGATATGGTTTGTACAAGTATCTTGTCATGTCCTTTGGTTTGACAAATGCTCCTGCATACTTTATGTATCTGATGAATTCGGTCTTTATGTCGGAGTTGGATAAGTTCATGATTGTGTTCATTGATGACATTCTAGTATACTCAGAGAACGAATAGGATCATGCAGAGCATCTAAGGATTGTCTTGACTAGACTCAGAGATCACCAGCTATATGCTAAGTTTAGTAAATGTGAGTTCTGGCTGAAGACAGTTCCTTTTCTCGGTCATGTGTTATCTGAGAATGGAATCTCAGTGGATCCTAGTAAGGTACAAGAGGTTATGGACTAGAAGGCACCAAGCACAGTTCATGAGGTTCAGAGTTTTCTTGGATTAGCCGGATACTATTGTCATTTTATACCGGACTTCTCGAAGATTGCCAAGCCAATGACAAGTTTGCTACAGAAGGATCATAAGTTCATCTAGACAGAGGAGTGTGAGGCAGCTTTCTGCACCTTGTGGAATTTACTAACCACTGCTCCTGTTCTAGCGCAACCGGATATAGAGAAACCGTTTGATGTGTTTTGCGATGCATCAAAGAATGGTTTAGGATGTGTTCTGATGCAAGATGGAAGGGTCATTGCTTATGCCTCACGTCAGTTGAGGAAGCATGAGGTTAACTATCCTATGCATGATTTAGAGCTTGCGGCCATTATGCATGCTCTAAAGATTTGGAGACACTATTTGCTTAGGAATGTGTGCAATATCTTTACAGATCATAAGAGTCTCAAGTACATATTTACTCAGTCTGAGTTGAATATGCGACAAAGAAGATGGTTAGAGCTGATAAAGGATTATAATCTGAATGTGCACTATCATTCGGGAAAGGCAAATGTAGTAGCAGATGCCTTAAGTAGGAAGTCACATTCTCTTGCCATGCAACCGTTGTTTGAAGATGGGTTCAATTTGTTGCATCCTGCTGTGTTGCATAATATCCAGGTTAATTGTACCTTGGAGAGCAAGATCATTGAGGGTCAGAAAATAGATAAGGGAATATTCCATATCAAGGAGAAAATGAAGAAAGAACCGACCAAGCACTTTAGAGTGGATGAACAAGGAGTGTTATGGTTTAAGGACCGTCTAGTTGTACCTAAAGATCGAGAGCTCAAGAACAAATTGATGGATGAAGCTCATCACTCTAAGTTGTCTATCCATCCTGGAAGTAACAAAATGTACCAAGAATTGAGACCTCGTTATTGGTGGACGAAGATGAAGAAGGAGATCGCAGCGTATGTTGCTCGTTGCGACATGTGTTGTAGAGTGAAAGCTCTTCACATGAGACCCGCAGGAATGTTGCAACCTTTGTCAGTACCAGATTGGAAATGGGATGATATAAGTATGGATTTTATCACCGGTCTTCCCACCACACCAAGGGGGAATGATTCAATTTGGGTGATTGTAGATCGCCTTACCAAATCAGCTCACTTTTTACCAGTCAAGAACGCTTTTTGACCCCCTAAGTATGCTGAGAAGTACATTATAGAGATTGTCCGATTACATGGTATACCAAAGACTATCATGTCTGACCGTGGGTGACAGTTTACCGCTCATTTTTGGGAGCATCTTCATAAAGGTTTGGGTACTAGCTTGGTTCGTAGTACAGCTTACCACCCACAGACAGAAGGGCAGATAGAGCGAGTTAATGCTGTTCTTGAAGATATGCTTAGAGCTTGTGTGTTCTCGTCTAGGGGTTCATGGGAATCATGGTTACCTTTGGTAGAGTTCGCTTACAACAACAGTTACCAAGAGAGTATCAAGATGGCTCCATTTGAAGCATTGCATGGCAGGAAATGTAGGACACCGTTGAATTGGGTTGAGCCCAGAGAGAGAAGGTTTTACGGAATCGATTTTGTTGATGAGGCTGAGAAAAAGGTCCGTATTATCCAACAAAACATGAAAGCGGCACAGTCACGCCAGAAGAGTTATGCAGATAAGAGAAGGAGACCGCTAGAATTTCAAGTTGGTGACTATGTCTATTTGAAAGTTACCCCAATGAAGAAGAAACGGTTTGGAATCAAGAAGAAACTTGCTGCTAGGTTTGTAGGACCGTACAAGATCATAGAGAAGAAGGGTCCCATGGCTTATAAGTTACAGTTACCAGATGAGATGGGTTCGATCTTTCCAGTCTTCCATGTATCACAGTTGAAGAAGTGCTTGCGTGTTCCGGAAGAGAGAATAGAACCTCAGGGAATTCGGATCAAATCAGACTTGGAATACCGTGAGCAACCAGTTCGAGTTTTGGACACTAAGGACCGAGTCACTCAGAATAAAGTGGTGAGAACATATAAGATACAGTGGAGTCATCACGATGATGGTGATGCGACGTGGGAAATAGGAGAATATCTACAAAACGCTTATAAGGATTTTTACAACAAATGGTTCGTAACTCAAAATCTCGGGACGAGATTCTTATAAGGGGGGAGGGCTGTAACACCTCGGTGTTAAGCATGCATTAACATTTTGCAAATCATGAGCATAATCATTATTATGCATTCATAAGCATGACACAAAATATAGAATTGAAACATACTAATGAAACATGTATGTTGCATAGTTATGTTTTAATAGATTGGATGCTATGTTTGTTTTGCCATGTGTGTACCTTGGTTGATCACTTAGACCACTTAGAAGTAATTAGGATGCAATTTGGAGCAAGGTGTATATTCAAAGTTTTCTCAAATTTTGCTTTTGAAAATAATCTTCCAAAATACGGTTTTGAAATTAAATTGACCTTAATTTTGTAATTCAAAATCTAGTGGGAATTAGCCCTAGCTCCTTTTGACAAAGTTGTAGAGAATAAATTTTAGAGCAACTTTTTATTTTTGGGCCAAAGTTTGAAACTGATTGAAATTGCTCAAAATTTTCATTTGAATGTAATAGGAATAGAAAATAAATTGAAAAAAAATCGATTTGCTTCTTACCGGGCCGCCGCTTCGCTTCTGGCCCGCTCGCGAATTCAGCCCGCAGCGCCCGCGCGCTCCCGCTCCCGCGTCGCGCGCTTCGCTCTGGCCCAGCAGTAGCTTCGCCGGCCCAGACCCATGCCGCGCCTCCCGCTCGCCCGCGCCCACGCTCCGACCGCGCCAGAACGCGCAAGCCGCGTGGCGGCCATGCACCGGCGAGATCGCCGCGCGGCACCACCGGCCTACCCCATTCCGACTCGCGCCGCCGTTCCGCCATGCACGGCAGCGGCCGGCTTCCTGAGCTCCTTGGCCCCTGCCACGGGCACCGTTGGGTTCGCGCAAGTGTGGAGAGCATGCTGGTCACCTTAGCTGGCTAGAGACCTCACCGTCGGTGAGCTCTCGCCGCCGGAGATCTCCTCTGTTTCGGTTCGGCTGACAGGTGGGGTCCTGCTGACCCCCGGGCCCGTTTGTCAGCCCCTGTGTGTGTACGCGCGTGTTCAGATCCGGGTGGATCTAGCAATTTTGAACCGGGAATTTCAGAAAGATTAAAAGAAATGATTTACAGATTTTAATTAAATGATTTGGAAATTCATAAATCGAAAAATATTGCTCCAAATTTGATGAAACAAATTTTGCTAGGTTTCTTGGGACTAGATCTATCTGTTAAAAATATTGCATTTGGTTTTTGTGATACTTTTGTATAGGGTTTTATTTAATTCTTGTATTTGCTATTTTCTTGGAAAATGCTTAATAAATAGAATATACATAAAAAAATATGATTCCAATTTGGTTGATCTACTCTTGAGATGTCCTTTCTGTGAAAAATATATGTCATGCATGTTCTGTAGAGAAATATTGATGTGTAGTTCAAGTGCCTTTAATTGATGATTTTTGTTATTTTAATAGAGAGCAAAAATTGTATAAAACATGTGTATGAAAATTCTTGTATAGTGATTGTATGCTATGTAAATCATGGTAAAAATACCAAATCTATTGTTTGACACTTTTCGTAGTACAAAGTATTTTCATGCTTAATTATTAGCCATGGCTTGTTATTTTTGTGTAGGCTATTTTACTTATCCAAATGCCATGAAAATTTTATGGTATTCTACTTAGAGTAGTACTATGCTACTGTAATTTTCTCAGGTTTTTATGAGCACCAAAAATATATGTTGCTGTTGTAGCCCTAGTTTAAAATGAAATAAAATAATCTTCTTTAATGCATGTTTAGTTAATAATGTTTGCTTTGGTGTATCTTTAAAGCATCTTAGCTTGCTGTGGTGACTTGGCATGTTAGTACAGTGGTTGTAGTAGTAGTATAGTAGTACATGTTCTTGAATGATGTTGGCTACCTTGTAGAAGAGCTTTACTTCTACTATGTCCAATAAAGTTAAACATGTTCATCTACATTCCATGCATCATGATCATTACATGTCATCTCTCTGATGCACCAATGCATGAGCACTTATACATCTGCATCATACAGGATCGTAGGAGGAGTTGCTAGTAGTAGTTCAGGAAGAGCAGACCGGGACAGATCCACAAGAAATCCAGGCACAGGAGGTGCCAGAGGAAGAGGAGCAAGGAGAGGACTTGCCCAAGTGCGTGGATCATCAACCTATTTCATTCGAACGAGGCAAGCCCTGGAGCATTCTAAGTCTCCTACTTTATAAAAGCAATTCTTTCTATATATGAGTTTATATATTGTTGTATTAATTGTAGGAGTTAATTGAAACCGTTGATGCATTTATTACTATCCTTGCCTACCTTATTACCTTTTTACCCTGTTAGGTCGAGATCGAATAATTGCTTAGCCTTGCTTAGACCGATAGCGATCGGTGATTTCCGGTCACCTACATTTATAGGTGGTTACTGGAAGAATTTAGCTATGGAAAGAATAATATCCTAGAATTAACCATGTGTGATGGATAATGGGAGACCGGACAGAAAAGTTGGAGGCAACCAGACAGGGTTCTAGGGTGCTGTTAGTTTTCCATCTGTGTCGATTAAGGACCGATCGTTGCTCGTCCCTCTTGTCATGTTGAACGTAAACCTCACATTTAGCTGGCCGAATAAAGTACCTTTTGACCGTGAAGCTAGTGACACTATTCGAGCCAGGATAAACTCGGATTGGCAGACTGATGCTGAAGGGGGTATGACGGGGACGCGAAGAGTGAGCCCAAGGTGCGTCCTGGCTGTCGGGCAGTCCCTGGGTAGTGCGGTCCATGACTGTTATCCCGCGACTACTTGGAAAGTGTCATTAGTGATCTGTAGCTCACTTGATCGGCGAGTGTGGTTTGTGTGAGGAATATATCACCAGCTAGTTAGGAATCGATTCGAATCGCCATCGCTCCTGGATAGTGAGCACTTGACTCGAGCTACCGCATCGTAGTAATTATGATGGAACACTGATGGTTATCTGGATGGTATGGGATATGCTAAATCTAAGTTGGTAACTGGATGTTATTAGTTAATCAAGTGATTGCTATAGTATAGGTGCTTACCTAGATGGATAGGTCATAATAAAGATGATGCAAAGTACTTAAAATGGTTTCTTCATGATAGCTTATGCTTTTCGCAAACAAGTCAGCTAGCCCACTAAAGAAAGCCTTGCATAATCCTTGGTGTTGCTTTATTTTGGTTTAAGACGGATAAGTCTAGCTGAGTACCTTCTCGTACTCAGGGCGTTGTTCCCATTGTTGTTGCAGATGTCAAATGTACTATGGCTATTGCATTAACTGCCTGTACCCGGCGATGGGTGACAACTAGGACCAAGGGCAATGGTCACTCCATATCTCTCATCTGATGCTTTTGTTGGAGATGACTACCAACTGGCACTGTATCTGAACCAAAAGTGTGTGTGGCTTTAAAACTATTTGCTTCTGCTATTTCAGTTTGAACTTGGGTTGTAATAACTTTATGCTCTAAACTCTGATGTATCCAACTGTCATTGCGAACTTTATGTAGCATGGGACGGTGATTGCTAAACTTGTATGATCTTGGTTTGTATGTCGATTGGTCTGAAATCCTTCGTGGTTTCACGGACTACCGGGTTATACGGGCTTAAGTTTGCTAAATTATCTGCTTCGGCGGAAGATTTCCTTACTTAATCTCGTATAATTGGACGGTTCGGTTACAGCTGACATCAGAGCAAGGTTTAGCAGGTTACTGTTCCCATGAGTATTTAAAACCAAAATTGTGTTAAAAACTGAGTTTTAAAACTTAATAGTGTGCCAGTGGTCATTGATCCACGCACTGATCCCAAATTAAATTCTTATCAAGATCAGAGACAAAACTAACATGAGGCTCGTTGATCTTTTGCTTCCATTCACGGGCACTGATCCGAAGTCTGTCCCTTACAAGGCACCCATAGTGTTGCACGAATTTCCTTGCATGTGGGCCAAGTGGTTCACCTGTCTCGATATTGAATTCCGATATTATGCAGCGTCCCTCCAATGGCTTTTTCGGACCTCGAATATTTTTGCTTTTCGCCATTGTGATCGTCGATCAAGAGGGCTAAGTATAAAAAAGAATAAATAAATATCATGTGTACACATAATAGATGATAGATATTCAAATATATATATATAATATTCAAATATATATAAATATATATACCTCGCCAGTTGCACAATATTTCTTGGTTATCTTCAAGAGCCAGGTATTGACTTCCGTCATCTACATCCTGCTGGTCACCATCGGCCAATTGAGTGCCGGTGTTGATAATATCCATCATTTCTTCATCCATGTTGCCTCTCGGGGTAGCCATCTAGCTTTTACACCACTAGATATATCTATAAAAAATAAAACTATATCTATCAAATATCCATCAAATTCTAGCTCAAAAACATGTTTAAATAAATAACCATCCGTACTAGTTGACCTTGCTTACGTGATCATCTCGACGAGCATTTCTCCACCGAACGACACTGTACTTGGCCACGGAAGAGCTCCGAATCTACGAGGAAGGGAACACGGTCTTCCACGACCGTTGCCGCTCTCCCTCATAGAATCAAAGCTCCTCCTTGATGTCTGTTACCGCTCGGCAGAGAACATGCTAGCCGAGATGAACACGGTCCGCCTATGTGATCAACTAGTATGGATTTTCTACAATTTTCTAACTATTTTCTAAGTTTTTCATTTCATGGAAAAAAATAATTCTAAAAAATAAAAGGCATGATTTCTAAGTATTTCATTTCATGGAAAAAATAATTCTAAGTGACCTGCTCGACATCGGCAAGCTTGTGGGCGTTTCATGGAAAAATTAATTCTAAGTGACCTGCTCAACAAAATTGAGAAAAAAACACATGCTCTCATGACCTCACACATCTTCTAAGATCACATAAGCTTCTGTACTAGTTGACCTTGCTTACATGATCATCTCGGCAGGCATTTCTCCACCGGATGGCACCGTACTTGGTTATGGAAGAGCTCCGATTCTACGAGGAAGGGAACACGGTCTTCCACGACCATTGTCGCTCTCCCTCGTAGAATCAAAGCTCCTCCTTGACATCTGTTACCGCTCAGTAGAGAACATGCTAGCTGAGATGAACATGGTCCGCAAGTTCAACTAGTATGGATTTTCTACAATTTTCTAACTAGTCCGTGCCAAGGAGGCGGTGGTATGCTCGCCCGAGTACGAGAACTACGTGCCTTTGCTACTACAACGTCACGGATGTCATCGAACGTCTCGGATCTGGGGGCCAGCATCGTCATAAGCTACTGCGCAAAAAGGAGGAAACGATGAGACATCGGGCCACGCCTGTGCTCCACTAAGCTCGATGGCTCAATGCAAAATCGCATTACAAGATTGCCGGCACGAGGGCTCGGCACACGCATCCATCCGATTACAAAAGGTTGGAGCAATTAATCCATCATAAACGGATTATATATGGTGGCGGCGGTGGCTCACATCCAAGGTGTCAAACGCGAGGTCCAGCTCCTGTAGCCAAAAACATGTTAGAGACTTAGACTTTACTAAAAACAGTAATAATCTATTTCATTATAAACCGATGGTAAATATGGCTGCAGGAAAGCTCATCCATTCGAACTTTGCCAAGCTTTGCCTCTTAAGAGCAGTAAGTATGGTTAGGTGAAATCAAATATCGCCATGCAAAAGTAGCAGACTAGCTAAATTGTTACCCTCAACCTCAAGTGGCATGGGTGATTGACCGGTAATAACAGTGGTATATGTCTTTGCCATTTAATTTGATCATCGACACGCACATGCAAATACATATTACATAGGGCCAGACACAAGCATAAATATCAATATGAATTCATGGCCTCAGTTGCCCACATTCTAGCACCAAGGAGCCTAACATACAAATAGAAGTATGCACCAATTGCAAAGGCTACTAGCTAGCACCAAATCGAAGCGATACATTCATTGAGCAACGGCACTGAATGAGTTGGCCATACAGCAGCAAGAGAGTGTAGAGGAAGAGGGAGACCGGGCCAAACCTAGAGAAGACGTGACATAATAGAGATGTTGTGGCCTGCTGTGGATCTTGGAGAAGACTGCGTCTCGCGGATCTAACTCAAGAGCAAGGGCTTCAAAGTTCAAACATAGCACGGAGAGGAGGATGAAGAAGGGGATGAATTGGAGGAGATAGACACCTCAAAGAACCTTGAACCGCTTGGGGGCGAGGTGGGCTAGGGACGAGGACGACGCGAGGCGTGCGCTGGTCGGCCGGAGAAGAAGCGCGCGTGCACATGGGGCCGGTGGGGGCAGCGGCGCTGCTAGATTCAGTTGGAGAAGATGAGATGACGGAGAAGAAGGCTTGGCGGCTACTGCATCCGGTTGGAAAAGAAGGCGGCGGAGACAGAGAGGAAGAGAACTAAGGGAGAAGGGCATGGTTTATAAAGGGGGGCCTATAGTCCCGGGTGGTTGTTAGAACTGGGACTAAAGGTTCTTTAGTCCCGGATGATGGTTAGAACCGGGACTAAAGGTCTGACCTTTAGTCCCGGGTGTAGCCACGGCCCGAGAGTAAAGGGGATTTTGGCGGGCTGTGAAAACGTAGCCCATGTTTAGTAGTCTCGGGTGATGGTTAGAACCGGGACTAAAGCTCTGACCTTTAGTCCTGGGTGGTTGGTCCACCCGGGAGTAAAGGTGGGCTGCAGTTTGGCTTCCCGCCAGTTTGTAGAAGTTTTTCCTTTTTTATATATTTCTTTTATATAAATATGTAGAGAGTTGTTAATTGCCTAGTAAATAAAATATTAGCAAAAAAATACAAAAAGAATTCCGGGACCTGGTTTTGCATTATTGTACATAAGAAAAATCTGTAACCTAAACTCTTTTGTTTTACCGTATAAATATTTAACATAGTGTAAATAATAATCATAATTTTCACCATGCAAAAATGTACTACTTAATTAAAATCATTAAAACTATTGCTTTTCGATAGGAAATTAGTTTTCACATCTTATTGACGTTGATCATTTGTTTTTTCATCACACATTCTCCATAGAAAATCCACCGTCAAGCAGAAAATATGAATACATGACAGAAATATGAATACACTATATATCAAGCGGGCACAGTAGTGAACTTCTTCTTAACGTATATCCCTTGGTTATGATCGCGCCGTAACGATGGAGTGTCATCATCATTTAGCTAGATGCTTGGGTCTTTGTTCACTGTGAAGGGTGGAATTTGGTCATCCTTTTCATAATCTTCTGATATGTCTGACTTGTCTTCAAAACTGACGATGTTTCTTTTCCTAGAAAGAACTATGTGGCGCTTTGGCTCATTGATTGGGTCGTTGTTGTTCTTCCCTCTCTTTGGTTTTGTAGACATGTCCTTGATATAGAATACCTGATTCACATCCTTGGCAAGGACGAACGGTTCGTCTTTGTACCCAATATTGTTGAGGTCCACGGTTGTCATTCCATACTGGTTGTCGACTGATACCCTGCCTCTAGTCGCCTTTACCCATTGGCACTTGAACAAAGGTACCTTCAAAGTAGGTGCATAGTTTAGTTCCCATATCTCCTCTATGCGGCCATAATATGTTTGCTTATTTCCATTAGGGTCGGTGGCATCTATGCGGACACCACTATTTTGGTTGGTGCTCCTTTTATCTTGGGCTACTATATAAAATATATTCCCATTTATCTCGTACCCTTTGTATGTGAGGATATGCCACGATGGCTGCCTAGCCAACAAATATAGTTGCTCATCAATACTCTCATCACCCTGACATTCTTTTCGCAACCAGTCGCTGAAAGTTTCCATGTGCTGACGTGTAATCCAAGCTTCATACTTCCCTAGAAACTCGGATCAGAGCAACTCTTTATGTGTCTCGATATACGGATCCACCAAGGAGGAGTTTTGCAGAACTATGTAGTGTGCTTTATTAAAATAATTGTCCTACATACCAATATATGTTTTCTTACCTATTGTCCCCTTTCCACTTAGTCTCCCCTCGTGTCGCGATTCAGGAACACCAATTGGGTCAAGGCCGGGAATAAAGTCAACACAAAACTCAATGACCTCCACTGTTCCATAGGCCTTGGTGATGCTTCCTTCTGGCCGAGCACGGTTATGAACATATTTCTTTAGGACTCCCATGAACCTCTTAAAGGGGAACATGTTGTGCAGGAACATAGGACCGAGAATGCTAATCTCCTTAACTAGGTGAACTAGGAGGTGTGTCATGATATTAAAGAAGGAAGGAGGGAACACCAACTCAAAGCTGACAAGACATTGAACCACATCATTCTGTAGTTTAGCTAGATCTATTGGATCGATTTCCTTCTAAGAAATTACATTGAGGAATGCACATAGCTTCACGGTGGCTAGACATACATTTGGAGGTAGAATTCCTGTTAATGCAACTGGAAGCAATTGCATCATGAGCACGTGGTAGTCATGGGACTTTAAGTTTAGGAATTTCTTCTCTGTCACATTTATTATACCCTTTATATTTGAGGAGAATCTAGATGGTACCTTGATGCTTGCTAAGCATTCAAACATGCTTTCCTACTCTTCTTTGCTAAGAGTGTAGCTGGCTGGACTTAACTTAAGTAATGGCGTCCATCATCTGTCTTCTCTGGATGTAGGTTGTCTTGTTCTTTCAAACATCGTAGGTCCTATCGTGCTTCAAGTGTGTCCTTAGGCTTCCCATACACACCCATGAAGCCTAGCAGGTTCACACAAAGATTCTTCATCAAGTGCATCACGTCGATCACGCTATGGACCTCTAGGACTTGCCAATAGGGTAGCTCCCAAAATATGGACTTCTTCTTCCACATGGGTGCGTGACCATCAGCGTCATTCGAAACAGGTTTGCTGCCATGTGCCTTTCTAAATACTACTTTCACATCATTGACCATATTGAGTACATCCTCACCAGTTTGGTTGCCCGGCTTAGTCTGGTGGTCTGCCTTACCTTTAAAATGCTTGCCTTTCTTTCTTAGGGGGTGATTTGCAGGAAGAAATCGATGATGGCCAAGGTACACGACCTTTCGACATTTTTTCAAGAACATACCTTTAATGTCATCGAAACAGTGTGTGCATGCATCATATCCCTTGTTTGATTGTCCTGAAAGATTACTTAGAGCAGGCCAATCATTGATTGTTACGAACAACAATGCTCGTAGGTCAAAGTGCTCCTGTTTGTGCTCATCCCACACACGTACACCTGGTCTGTTCCACAAAAGTAGAAGTTCTTCAACTAGTGGCCTCAGGTACACATCGATGTCGTTGCCAGGTTGCCTTGGGCCTTGGATGAGCACTGGCATCATAATAAACTTACGCTTCATGCATAACCAGAGAGGAAGGTTGTAGATACATAGAGTAATAGGCCAAGTGCTATGACTACTGCTCTGCTCCCCGAAAGGATTCATACCATCCGTACTTAAAGCAAACCTTAAGTTTCTTGCGTCATTTGCAAACTCCACGAATTCTCTATCGATTGCTCTCCACTGGGACCCATCAGTAGGGTATCTCAACATATTGTCTACGTTACGGTCTTCTTTGTGCCATCGCAATTACTTTGCATGGTCTTTGTTTCTGAACAGATGTTTTAAGTATGGTATTATAGGAGCATACCACATAATCTTGGTAGGGATTTTCTTCGTGGGACGTTTGCCCTCAACATCACAAGGGTCATCTCGCCTGATCTTATACCGCGATGCATGACATACCGGGCATGCATCTAACTTCTCATACTTCTCGCCACGATAGAGGATGTAGTTATTAGGACATGCATGTATCTTCTGGATTTCTAATCCCAAAGGGCAGACTACCTGTTTTGCTTCATATGTAGTGACGGACAATTCGTTATCCTTCGTAAGCATCTTCTTTTGGATTTTTAGTAACTCCCCAAATCCCTTGTCAGATACACCATTCTTTGCCTTCCATTGCAGCAATTCTAGTGTGGTACCCAACTTTTTCTGTCCTGCATCACAAGTTGGTTATAGCAATTTCTTGTGATCCTCTAGCATGCGCTCGAACTTGATCTTCTCTTTTTCACTTTCGCATTCTCTTTGTGCGTCACGAATGGCCTGACCAAGATCATTAGCGGGCTCATCTTCTGCCACTACCTCTTCTTCAGCTTCCCCATTGTAGTCTCATTGAAGGCACCATATTCAACAATAATGTCATCATCGTCCCATTGTTCTTCTTCACCTTCTTCCATTACAACCCCAGTTTCTCCGTGCTTCGTCCAACAAATATAGTTTGGCATGAAACCCGACTTCAACAAGTGTAAATGAAGACTCCTTGAGCTAGCATATTTCTTCAAATTCTTACATATGGCACATGGGCAGCACATGAAACCATCGCGTTTGTTTGCCTCGACCACACGTAAGAAAGAATGCACGCCCTCAATGAAGTCTTGGGAGCGGCGATCAGCATTGTACATCCAATGCCAGCTCATCTGCATTTCATGACATACATACCATATTAAAACCTACAACATAATTAGTTAATTATACGACATGCATGCCACCACACAAGGTATTAATTTATGAAAGTCTCGTTACAATGTAGACAATCCCAACTACCACTAAAAAAACTAAAGCTAAAATGCACTTCAGCAACATAAGGATTTCACGACCAATCCCAACTAAAATAGACAGATCATGCGTTTGTTCAACATCTATGGCCTTCTTCCGCAGAATCACTGCCTCATCAGCCGCCGTAGCCGCCTGTGCAAGAGAGTTTTGCACGTGTTCAACATACTCTTCCTCCCAGTACCAGCCTGAACATCCAGTGCCATCCCACTGAAATTAAAACAAAAAATTAGAACTTTAATCACAATCATCATGAAAATAAGTATAAATTAACTATAATCATCAAATGTGACAAAATAACTCACATTGCGATCCGGACACTTGTAGAAGATACGGCCCTTGTTGGGACACTCCTTCCTCACCCGGTACTCCATCACAATCTTCTCCTCACACTTGCCGCATGCAATGAGAGGGAGGTCTGGCCTCGGTCGCTTTGGAACCCGATGAGAGGCCGAGGACCCGGAAGCAGTTGACATCTACTCTCTATACTTATTTTTAATATAATATAAATTTCTCATTTTATAAACAAATAAAATTAAAAAAACTCTAAAATTCTCTATATCTCTAAACCATGAAGTGTGCTATGCATGCTAGAAATGAAAGCTGAATACTAGTTTTGAATAACTACTTTAACCTTCCTTCATCCAAATATGTAAACTTTAAAGTGATTTTGAGCTTAAATAGCTTACAAATAAAAAAATCCACCATAAAAAAATCACATATATCTAGTCCACAAAATGAGATATGCTACTGATGAAACATGAGAGTATAAAGTTGGTAACCTTTAGAACCGAAGAATCGATGGAGGAATTGAAGAAATCTTGTGATTACCGGCGATGAGGAAGAAGAGAGGCCGGCGATAAAGCAAGAACACTAAGCTCGAAGTGGCTCGGGCTCGGGGAGGAAGAAGTGTTGGGAGTATGCCCTAGAGATAATCATAGAGATGATTATATTGCCTTGTATCCATGATATATTATGAGTTCATTGAATTTCCATTAAAGATAACCTGTATCAATTAGCAATTATGTGAATTGTTTGTGAAACTCTTTTACTTGAATGGTTATTCTAATGTTGTCCCTGGTCAGAGTTCGTGTGAGGACACACATGAATAATGAATCAACACATTATTAGTTGATGACTATGTTTCACAAGTCATAGACATGGAGATGTCAAACTAATAATGTGGGCACATGTATGACATGGGGCTGGACTGACCCAACATGAGATGTCGTTATTATCTCTATTCACATCATGTACGTTATGTCCTTAGACCTGAGATTGTTGTTTGTATTCAAGATGTGAAACAACCTACTCAGGGACTATCAAATGCTACTCCGTAAAAGGGTAGTTATAAAGGTAGTTTTTGGGTTTGTCAGAAAACATGCTATGAGACATAGACAATCAAGATGGAATTTGCCCCTCTCTATATATGAGACAGATATCACTGGATCACTCTAATGATTAGATTAAGAAATGCATGGCCGTGCTTGGGTTAAGTGTTAACCTATGAGTTGGACCAAATATCGTGAGGCAAGGGAATAACAAGTATGTGGTATTGTGGTGGTTCGTCTGATATGATCTTTGCGTACGTATAGGAGTTGACATGCCTTGCTAGGGGCTGCTATCAACTAATGGCCGAGTAGGAGTACTTGGGCCATGTCTATGTGTGCATGAACCCATAGGGTCGCACGCTTAAGGGGCTAAAAGCCTAGTTTGGATTGGATCCGAATTAGACAAGGCTTAGGGTTACTAATGGGCCTCCAACTCGGGAGCTCATTAGGGACGCCTATAAATATGTGAGGTGGGTAATGGGGCAAATCAATCCATGCCTTTTGGCAGCCGCCGCCGCCCATCCTACGCCCGCACCTGCTACTCCTCGCGGACCTAGCAGTTCGGAGGCACAACGCTTCCTCCCTGTATGTGTGGATACCTCGGAGGTGCTGCATCTAGAGCACAAGGATGAACCGCATGAAGGGGATGGACGGACGGACGACCTCGTAACTGCATGGCACTGCTACGACGCGTTCGACTATATCGAGTCGCTTCCGCTGCACCTACGCGTCTAGTGGTAATCCCATGATATATAACTAGCAGTAGATCCTGGTTTATGAGGTCGAAATTTTTGTTTTTCGGCTAGCGTAGCATCCTCATAACCCTACAAGAAGGGCTATATAGGAGGGGACCTTTAGTCCCGGTTGGAGACAAAAACAGGGACTAAAGGTCCCTTTCTAGTCCTGGACGGAGCCTCTAGCCAGGAGTAGACTTTTACTCCCGGTTGGAGGGACCAACCGGGAGTAAAAGTTAACCTTTAGTCCCGGTTGGTAGCTCCAACCGGAACTAAAGGTCCCCTGCAGCAAAAGCCTGCCGCAGTAGCCGTTGGGCAGGGATCTTTAGTCCCGGTTGGAGCTACAAACCAGGACTAAAGGTCTCTCTAGTCCCGGGCGCGAAAAATACCGGGACTAAAGCCAAATTTTGACCTGGATCAAAGGTCGTTTCTCTACTAGTGGATGTATCCAAGCTTAAGTGACTAACAAACACGAAAATTATGTAAAATAGCACAAGACAAAGATCTAGCCACCCTTATTATATATCTGGCCCCCTGTCTAACTTTCTTGTGCGTTAGGTTATTCCTCTTTCGCCTCTTCCGTTGAATCCATAGGAGGTGCTGCAGATTTCATCTTAGCCTTCTTTAGTGTTTCCACTAAACCTGCCAAGCAGTCATCTGCTTCTCTCCTCCTCTTGACCCACAGCATGAGGTTACCGGCCACGTCTGCCGGTGCCCCATTCATCTCATCGAGCAATCGATCGATTTCACCATTCCTCTTGCCCCTCTGCATCAGGTTATCAGCCACGTCTACCGGAGTTGTGTCGATCTCATCGAGCAGTTTCCTGATTTCACCGAATAGTGAATGCTCAGTGATGTCTAGATAGCTTGAAGGCCTTGAACCGGCAGTAGGACAACTCAATGTGCCTGTCCATCCTACCACTACCGGACTCAGTGGCTTTGCCGAGTGCTGCACTCGGCAAAAAATTGGGTCGGCAAAGGTGTCTTTGCCGAGTGTTTTTTGTCGGGCACTCGGCAAAGGCTTTGCCGAGTGCCCGACACTCGGCAAAGTTGGAACCGAAAAAAGCCCAAAAAATGGGGAAAAATGGAAAAAAAAAATTTAATCGGTGGAGACCCCCACCGGCCAGCGCCCGCCATCTCCGGCATTTTTCGCGTAAAGTTTGCAGCAACGTGGCCGACGGGATTCGAACCCGCGACCTCCCTCTGCACGCCAACCTCCTCTACACTACACCACACTGTCACTTGTGTCTGGATTCCGTTTTAGTTCCCAACATATTATACTAAACCGAGTGTAAATTGCTTGTTTGAGGCCCTAAACGAATTCAAATAAAAAAGTTGTAAACTACAAAGTTTCATAACTTTTCAAGATCTACACTTTTAGTTTAGGAAGTTTTTCCAGCCGAGGTCGTTTACAAAATTTGAATTTCAAAATTTTGAAATTCAAACGCAGTTTTGCATGTCAAGATGATTTCAAATCAAAAAGTTACCAACTACAATGTTTCATAACTTTTCGAGATCTACAGAGTTTATTTTGGTTGTTTTTCCATCCGAGGTTGTTTGAAAAGTTTGAATTTAAAATTTTTTAAATTCAAACACAATTTTGCATGACAAGATGATTTCAAATCAAAAAGTTGCCAACTACAATGTTTCATAACTTTTTGAGATCTACAGAGTTTATTTTGGTTGTTTTTCCATCCGAGGTCGTTTGAAAAGTTCAAATTTTAAAATTTTGAAATTCAAACACAGTTTTGCGTGACAAGATGATTTCAAATCAAAAAGTTGCCAATTACAAAGTTTCATAACTTTTCGATATATACAAACACTACTGGAATCGCGCGATTTGCCTAGTGCCGTAGGCACTAGGCAAAGGCCCAGAAAACACTAGGCAAACAGTTTGCCTAGTGTCACACTAGGCAAACAAGGGTCGGCAGAGGCGGACTAGGCAAAGAGCACTTTGCCGAGTGTCAAACCTCGGACACTCGGCAAAGTGTTTGCCTAGTGTCAAGGAACACCACTCGGCAAAAGTATTCCACTGACGGTGGAAATCGTAACGGACGTTTTGCCTAGTGTCGGAGGTCTGACACTCGGCAAAGTATGCAAGGTTTGCCTAGTGCCAGGCGTCCGACACTAGGCAAATATGTCAAGCTTTGCCTAGTGTCAGGCCGCCTACACTAGGCAAATATGCCAAGCTTTGCCTAGTGTCATGCCTCCGACACTAGGCAAACTGTCCTACTTTGCCTAGTGTCAGTTTCCTAACACTAGGCAAAGCCTGATTCCCAGGTGTGCCACGTGTGGCCCCTTTGCCTAGTGTCAGACCCCTGACACTAGGCAAAGTAACCAGAAGCTGAATTTTTTTTTTGATTATTCCATTTGCGACACAAATATAAATCATATTCAAACATCACAAATATATCACATGAATCATAAATAAGAACCACATGTTCACATATATCACATGTTCATACCAAAAGTCCAAATGTGCCACAAGTTCACAAGTTCATAAGTGCACAACCAAATTTCTTAACAAAGTTCACAACAAGCTGATCACGACGATTGTCAAGGGTGAAGAGGCCCATGGTTTGATGCTCCAGGCGACCCTTCCACTTGATTCGGCTCAAGCTGTAGTGCCGGCGACGCTCCAATCTGTGAAGCCGGCGACCCTTCCACTTGATTCGGCTCAAGCTGTGGTGCCGGCGACGCTCCAATCTGTGAAGCCGGCGACCCTCCAATTTGATTCGAATGCCACGCCCGATTGATGCTGAAAAAAATGAAAAGGATACCGTCAATAAAAAATTTCGACAGAACCTCCCCTGCATGGAGAGGTTTCCAACCCCTGCAAGAAAACAAACGGCACGATGACCGTCAAGAACATACATATCAATACACCGCCACCAACACCACCACCACCCGAACACCACAACTGCCACCACCACACCACAACAACAACCTGCCGTCACCACCAACACCATATTGTATGTTTGAGATTGCATATTTTTTCTAGTGTGCCCTATGTCAAGTTGGAACATAATAAGTAATATATTGGTACTCACAGGAGTAGCTGCTTGAGGAAGTGGCAAGACTAGGCTAGCTGGCATGGTCCGCCCCATAGCGGCGCCAAGAGTGGACACGAACCCCACCAGCTCCTCTATCCTCTGTCGTTGGGCCTCCCGCTCTTCCACCGCCCTCGCTTCCATCTCCTCGCGAAGCCTCCTTTCTTCTAGCAGTTGGGCCTACAACATTTGACCCCCAATGTTAAAGTAAGGCAAAGGTATGTAAAAATCAATAAGCAACGAATAAAACAGAAATTACCTGGAGTTCGTTGACAAGGTGCGAAGCAGTGGTTGGCCGTGGACGTATGGCCGGGCTTGCGCTCGTGCTCCGTGCTCGGATCTGGGAGAGGGTGGGAGTAGAGGACGTGTCGATGACACCATCACCCATCCAATACCACCCATGCTTCTTGCCACCTCCCACCCTCATGACGATCTCTCCATCAAAGTCATGGGCGCTCGGATCGTACTCTGGCCCATGGACCGCCCTTGCCATCTCAGTATACTGACTGAGACGGCTATGGACGGTCGCATTGCTGTATGCCAAAGGAGGGTCATCTGGGTTGTAGGAGACGTCGGATTTCGCCTTGCCCTTGTGGGCCATGGCATATGCCATGAACTGGGTAACCGGCTGCCCACCATGCGACGATGACTGCGAGAAAAACAGCAAGATGATTAGAAATCATGCAACATACAACGTTATAATAAAAAATGGATTCTCATACCCAAGTTTGCGCGTATCCGTTGAGGCTGCGGTTGCCTTGATGGTGTGGTACACCTATCATCTGCAAACGGTGCTCCCGACAAGCTTTGTGCTGGGCAATCCATTCGGGGTCCAACCACTTGTCCACCATCATCTCCCAGCATCAGGGATCCCCAGAGCACCAGCACGGAACCACCTACAAGCCATGAAGTATATGACATATAAGAAGTTAAATTAAAGCTATCAGCACTACATTATTAATGTTCGAATACATTTACCTTCATGAACTCTTCCTTGGTCAGTGCCATATCTCTTGCTTCTTTCTTCGTGACCTTCGTTGCAAGGTAGGACCCGTGGTATGTTATGATGGCCTAGATGCGTGCCTCGTAATGCAGCTGCTTCACGAGTCTTTTACATGCTTTGGTTAGCACCACATCCGCCGTGTCCTCAAAGCCTTCCTGAAGTCTGAAGAAATCCTGCATATACACATGAAGTATTCATTCATTATTTCAAAAAATGTCCAATGAATGCGATGTATTGAACAATGTAGTGCGAGGAAGACTTACCCACAGCTCAGCCTTCACCCTGCTCCGCCTTGTTGGGGAATGTCCTGCCAAGCAGATCTGTAGCATCGGGGGCGTTGGCGTAGTGGGCAAACGTGTAGGGCGGCTCCTCTCTCCCGGCGAAATGGACCAAGCCAGGGAAGTGTTCCTTGACCAGAAGGCCAAGGATGCCACTGACCTTGCGTGTGTGACATCCTGCAGACTCTACAACCGTCTAGCCCCTGCACAAGTTATTAAGAATAATAGTTAGCTTCTAGTGTGATTTTTGAACATATCATTTGAAGTAGTGAAAACATATTAATTTACTTACGTTTCTCCGTCGGGTGCAATCTTCGGGCGTCTGTAAGAAGGTATCGGCTGCGTAGGGAGGCTCGCGGGACCTTGCAAGTACACACTCGGCGTACCAAAGGAAGCCGAACCCGCTGCTGCCTCCTCCTCGACCTCCTCCTCCTCCCCGTCCTCGTCCTCCTCCCGCTCGTCCTCCTCGTCCTCCACCCTCTCGTCCTCCTTGTCCTCCACTCGCTCCTCCTCATCCTCCACCCGCTCCTCCTCCTCCTACGGCAGTGGCAACTGCTCCTCCTGCGACCGCCTCCTGCGACCGGTGCTGCTGCTCCTCCTCCTCCTCTTGCGACGGCATCGATAGGTCCTCATCTGCAGTGGTGTCTACCGGGCGTGTTCTTTGGTAGATCGAGCTGACCCTCCTATTTTGACGCCCGCCCGCCATCTTTGATCAATCACCTGCAATCAAAAACAAAAAAACAATGTTGTATTAGAAATAACATAATTACATAAAGGCAAAAGGAACAAACTAAAATTACAAAATAACATATTATTACATGTATTAAAAATAATCTTCATGATCGGGATTAGCTGGATCATAAGTCTCATCATCACTATCAATCATGTCGAAATACTCGACACTATCCGAAGGGGGGATGTTGTCAACATTATCTTGGCCTAACTGTAATCGGTCAAGCATTTGTAAGTCCTTCTCATTTAGCACCTCGTCTCCAGCGTTGCCTGCATCAACCCATTCATTGTCTACTTCCATTCCAATCGCTTCGGTTAAGTCTATCTCAAACCTTCCTTCCAACCCCTCTTCTTGGAAGAATTCTCCATCATATGTGTTTGGGTTAAATGTATAATCTTCATCGTTTGGCAAAGGTAGTTTACCGTGTGGTGATACCTTGTGCACAATATCCCAACCATTAAGATTCTCTTTGTCTTGGCATGCGTATGGGAGATAATAAACCTGTGTGGCCTGTTGGGCCACAACATAGACATCGTCTCCTGGTAAGACGGAATCTTGTCGAATTTCAACTACCCCAAGACTAGCCCAAGTCCGTCTCGTTACTCCAGGATCAAACCAATGGCATTTGAATATAATAGGATTAAGAGGCCTGCAACCATGAAAGCTTGAGTTCGTATATTTCTTCAAGTCTTCCATAATACTCGACCCTATCTTGGCCGACCGTAAAAACTCCAGTACTTGTGGTTTTTCGATTGGGCTGACTCTGCTCGTAGCTTGATGTGCGAAAGCGATATCCATTCACGTCATAACTAGTAAATGACTTCACCTTATAAGCAAAGCCATTGGCAACCTGTCTCAACTCGGCCATCATGGACGCATCGGTTTGGCCCTGCTAAGCTCGAGCAAGATAGATCATTTTATATTTCACATGTACAAGCAACTTAGAATGTGAAAGTACAAGATAAATTGGATGGTACCTTCTTTTTGAACCAAGAAATGAAGTCGGGGCTCCCATTTCCAGCACCCTGTCTAAGAAGGGTATCCCATTCTGGAGGGGTAGGTTCCCTTTGTCGATGCCAGGTTTGACGATGAAATTCCCTGTAGCAACGAGACAAAAAGGGGTTGGCCAATGAGTGATGACGTTATGAATCAAGTTCGTTGAGAACTTACCCCAAGTATGGCTCGACTTCGTCAAGGTTGATCAACACATACAGCATGATACTACGCCACTCTTCAGGTTGCAACACTTTGGTGGTCGATGCACTTGCGCTTCCGAGTTGCCCTCGAAAAAGGCTGAGGTTCGATTCATTTTCCCCAGCATTGTAATGAGGGGGAGGATTATGGATGCTAGGAAGGTTTTCAGCGTAGTATGTTGTTGTGAAGTTTGACACCTCCTCCAGAACGGATGCCTCTGCAATGGAAGCCTCAATTCTGGCTTTATTTCTACATTTTTTTCGAAGAACCTTTAGACATCTCTCGATTGGATAGCACCAATGGAACTGCACGGGCCCCGTCATTCGTGCCTCATTCGAGAGGTGCAAAATCAAATGCTGCATCGGCAAGAAGAAGCCGGGGGGAAAGATCTTCTCCAACCTACAGAGTAACAAAGGTGCCGCTCTATCCAAGTCATCAATCACGGTTCGAGATAACTCCTTGGCACACAGTTGGCGGAAGAAATAGCTCAACTCTGCCAACACTAGCCAAACATTCTCAGGGACAAAGCCTCGAACCATAGCTGGAAGAAGCCTCTCAATCCATATGTGGTAGTCATGACTCTTCATCCCTAGGACTCGCAGAGTAGATAAGTTCACTCCCCTCCTCAGATTCGCTGCATATCCATCAGGGAACATTAACCTCTAGATCCATTCAAGTACTTTTCTCCTTTGGTCTCTGCTCAAGACAAAATCGGCCTTAGGCCTTATCCATTTCTTGCCGCCTCTAGGAGGACGCATATGTTGATTTGGTCTATCACATAATGCTGTCAGGTCGACTCTAGCCTTAGGGTTGTCTTTGGACTTATCAGGAATGTCCATGAGTGTAGCCCAAAGTGCCTCGGCGACATTCTTTTCAGTGTGCATTACATCAATGGTATGTGGCAAGAGAAGATCATTAAAATACGGGGAGCCTCGTCAAGCCCGACTTATGTGTCCACATATGTTGCTCACCATATCCCACAAAACCACCTCCTTCGTTGGCCACGAGAGCATCTATCTGAGCATGAACCTCGGCACCAGTCATCATGTGTGGTGGAGGATTTGTCTCTACGACACCTTTTGTGAAGTTCTTTATGTCTCGTCTAAAAGGATGGTCCATAGGGAGGAATTGACGATGTTTGTCGAATGACGAATACTTGCCACCCTTCTACAACCAAATGAACCTCAGAGCTGCCTTGCATACTGGGCATGGGAACTTCCCATGAACGCACCACGCGCTGAATATCCCATATGCCAAGAAGTCATGCATGGAGTACTGGTACCAAACACGCATTTTGAAGTTTCTCTTTGTAGCCCGATCGTATGTCCATACCCCGTCCTCCCAAGCAAGGATCAATTCATCAATAAGAGGCTCCATGTACACACCCATGTTATTCCCCGGATGTCCAGGAATTATCAATGACAAAAAGATGTTCTGTCGTTGAAGGAGGATGCCGGGGGGGAGATTGAGGGGGATAACGAAGATGGGCCAACAAGTGTACGGAGCAGACATCTGACCATAAGGATTGAACCCATCTGTTGCCAGCGCAACACGTACATTATGAGCCTCTTCAGCTTTGTCATTATGAATGCGATCAAAGTGGGTCCATGCTTTACCATCGGAGGGATGTACCATCTTGTCTGGATTGTATCGTTTGCCCTCTTTGTGCCATCTCATCTGTTTCACGGATTCCTCGGTCATATATAGACGTTGCATCCTCGGTAAGAACGGAAGGTACCGAAGGACTTTCAACGGGATAGAAAGTTGCCTCTTCTGGCCATCACCAGAGTCAACCTCAAGGTACCTGGAGGATTCACACTTTGGACAGTATTTTGCATCCTTGTGATCTTTCCTAAATAGGACACACCCCTTCGGACAAGCATCTATCTGGTCATACGGCATTTTAAGTGCACGAAGCACTTTTTGAGACTCGTACATGCTCTTTGGTAGAATGTGGCCCTCAGGAAGTAGGCTGCCAATGAGGGCCAACATACCATCGTAGGCTTCTCGACCCAGCCTAAACTGGGACTTGAACCCCATGACACGTCCAATGGCATCTAGTTGAGAAACCATTGTCCTATCGTGCAGAGGTTTCTGTGCTGACTCCATCATGTCGTAGAATGCCTTTGTTGTTGCATCCATCTCCTCCAACCTACGTCCTTCAACATACTGTGCTTTATGAAAGTCATCTAACATGTCCGCTACCCCGGCATCAGCATCGAAACCCTCCAGACGTGGTCTCACTGCCTCCTCTCTCATACGATGGCCTTCACCATGGTGGACCCACCGGGTATAGTTCGGCGTGAACCCATTATTCACTAGATGTTTACCCACATTCACCTTGTTTTGCCTTTTTCTGTTTGCACATTTGCTGCAGGGACACAAAGCTTTAATAGGTCTGCCACCAGCCTCACCAAAAGCTGACTCCAAGAACTCATCTGTTTTGCACATCCATTCTTTGGTGAAATCAACCTTGCTTCTGTGGCCCGTGTACATCCACTCACGGTCATCCATCCTCTAACATATGTATCAGCGAGTAATATAAGCATCGATTGCATCTACATGGTGTTCCTACCATCTAATAGGTGAGGATAGGTCCTAATCCCACCCGCAGATGCGTAGATGAGATTAGTTTTCATGATCTACTCCTATCTAAGAATGAATTTCGGCAGCACCTACCCGTTGTTCTCCAAATACATGTCCTGACAAGGAGAGTGTATCCGGAGAACAACAGGGAGGTGATACCGAAACTCTATCTCGGATAGGAGTAGACCATGAAAACTAATCCATCTACGCAGCCGCGGGCTGTCCAAAAAAACATGGACAATTCGAAACACATACGGTTATCGATATGCAAAGATTTGCATACCTCCAACCGTATGTATTTCGAACGGGAGATGCCTAACTGGGCTTCGCCACCTACAACCATGATACGGAAAGAGGGGTTATACCTAAGGTGGCGGTGGAGTCAGGCTAGCGGGGCCGTGGAGGGTCGGTGCAGTGGCGAGGCGACGCGGTGCAGGCAGACCGACACCGGTGAGGAAGACGATCGGGGTCGCCTCTGCTCCTTTCTCACCTTCTTTTTCCTGCAAATAAAAACAAAACGAATTAAGACGTCTAAAAATTTCGGCAACACCTCCCCTGTACGGTGAGATTCTCAAAACCTGCAATGAACCAACGGCACGATGGCCGCTAAACACATATATATCAAATCTGTATGCTCCAATTGATTGTTCCATTCCAATTCATAACTTGGAAATAGGCCTTACCAAACAGGAAGGAAATCCAAAAGATCAACATGACCTTCTGTCTCAACAAAATACACCAGTAGTGGACAAGATCCTTTCTAGCCTGCAACATAGAACCAATAAGGCAAATTAGTCAGTAAACTGTGAAAAAATAGAACAGCTAATCAAAGCAGTCATGCTACTCGAATTGAACATGAAAGAAAGGTTCGGTGCCAAGCTCACAGCTGGTCTCTAGAAGGATATGCAGGATTGGAATGTGAAGGCATGTCCAATTCAGAAGAGAGGAGTGTGGCATAACGTAATACGAGCTTTTCATCTAGTAATAAGCATGCACAAGGAAGAGGCTGTAGCCATAGAGTTCTGTTGAACAAGAAGATTAGTAAATGGATTTCGTCAGTTGTTGATCAATCAGGTTACTACAGGATGAACTGTTCCAGCATTCTGTTGACCATCAAGCGCGCGGTGGAGGACGAGAGGCTAGAAGCAAGTAGAAAATACAGAGCAGAGTAAAACCCAAGGCTAATAGCCATTCCATTCTGAACAGATCATCCTGAAACAGCCATTCCATTCTGAACAGAGCCACACCCAAGGCTAACCACAAACTGTCTTGACGGATATCAATAGAAAACAAAATATACAGTTAAAATAGATGAGTGCTTAGGGAATTTTCAGCATATACAGTTAAAATTTGCCTAAAACCCATGCATATATACATTAAAAAAACACTTTACAAACAGGCTTTTCTGAACAGGTGATCTAGACTCGAATAAGAAAAGCTACCACGGAGGCCTAAGAACCGGAAGAACGGCATGGCTTATGCCCAACAGATCACGATTAGTAGTTATGTGAGCAAATCACGCTCCAACCTACCAATCAAATGTGAGCAGTTCACTGGTATAACCAAAGTAGTAGCACGCGCGATGGATCCATGTAATCACAGTACAGCTACTAACTGCTCGGGCAACGGCAATCCCATGCAATCGCACAAGCTCATCTCCGCTGACTGCAGCGATGCGCGACCATTTGTTGCAGCGTCGAATCAGATGGGAAACGGGGTGAGTCGGGCACTGTTACCTTGCCGGAGCGCTTGAGGAGGGCGGAGTAGGCCTTGACGAACTCGTGAGGGTTCCTTCACCGTCCTCGCCGTAGATGCCGCCGGCGGCGGCGGCAGCTCCACCACCACCGCGTCGAATGACCCACCAGCCGCTGCCAGCTGCTCCTTATCGTCGTCCAGGTGGAGGGGGGCCGAGCGCCGGATCTGGTGGAGGGGGCGCCGAGGTCGGAGAGGATGGTGAGGATGGGGCGGCACCGTGGGAGCAGACGGACGGGCCGCGCCGAGGAGCGCTCCCAAACCCTAGCCGGCCCGGCAAGGACGGAGGTCGAGGTCGAGGTCCGAGACGGGGCAGCCGGCCGCGGGCGAGCGCTCCCAAACCCTAGCCGCCGTCGCGGCCTGGGGAACGGCGGTGGATGGGGTTCGCAGCACAGGAGAAGGTTTCGGACACCGCACCGCGCTTGCAGTGGCCGCCGGCGATGGCGGCGGCGGCGGAGGCAGGTGTTCCGGGGCTGGGTTTGGTCGATTTGGGTTTAGCTCCTTTTTTCCCCCTTTCGATTTTGCTACGTTTCTATCGCACAATTTGATGTCGGATTTTGGAGGGGAAGAGTGTGGAGGGAGAACGGTGTCACGCCGTTGGTGCGGGGTTCGCTCGCGCGTGTGGACTGAGGTGATAACATGTGGAGATGTTAGGGTTTCTAAGCATCATACGTGACGATGTGCTCGAAATCTTTTTAAATTTTTATCATGGCACCCGCATGCGATATCTTGACTTGTCGACAAGTTTCATGAATTTCAGACTCCATTTTCATTTAATAGAATTTAAAAACTATTTGCTCGCAAGTTCGTGGTCATGTCTCGACGTGAAGATGTGTGAAATTTTTGGTCTGTTTCTGGATACGGCCTCAACTAACACTTACTAACATGAATATCATTTTTGCATTCATGAATTGCCATTATTCGTCACACTTGCAGTTCAAATTTGCATTTGTCGAAAAAATTCAAAGAAATTAAATAAACTAAAGAAATATAGCAAAATTTCATAAAATTGTGCCAACTTTCAACATGTTGGTCAAGGCATAGTAGGAAAGCTACATAAAAAAATTGGAAGCTAAAATAAAAAAAAGAAAAAATATTTTGCCTAGTGTCTCTGTAAGACACTAGGCAAACTGGCCGGTTTGCCTAGTGTCGTCCGGAGACACTAGGCAAAGTTCTAATTTTGCCGAGTGTTAACGGAAGACACTCGGCAAAATGGTAACGGCGGTTGCCCTCCGGCAGCCTTTGCCGAGTGTGATGATATGCCTAGTACTGACACTAGGCAAAATGGTCATTTACCGAGTGGATTTCTTTGCCTAGTGTCGACACTCGGCAAATCATTATTTTGCCTAGTGCCTTCGTTTTGCCGAGTGCTCCGGGGTCTAACACTCGACAAACAAGCTCTTTGCCTAGTGTCCGACGATTTACACTAGGCAAACCATTAAACACTAGGCAAATCTCGGTTTTCCAGTAGTGAAAGTTTATTTTGGTTGTTTAATCATCTGTTTACACTACAGGAATCAGTGGCTTTGCCGAGTGCCAGGGGCACTCGGCAAAGCCCAATTTGCACTCGGCAAAGGCTTTGCCGAGTGCTGCACTCGGCAAAGAACACTCGGCAAATAACCCGTCGGCAAAGGCGTCTTTGCCGAGTGTCTTTTGTCGGGCACTCGGCAAAGCCTTTGCCGAGTGCCGACACTCGGCAAAGTTGAAACCGAAAAAAACCCGAAAAAAATGGGAATTTTTACCCAAAAAAATGGAATTTTTTTTTTATCGATGGAGGCCCCCACCGGCCAGCGCCTACCCATCTCCGACATTTTCGCGTGAATTTCATGGCTACGTGGCCGACGCGATTCGAACCCGAGACCTCCCGCTGTGCACGTACCTCCTCTACCACTACACCACACTTTCACTTGTGTCTGGATTCCGTTTTAGTTCCCAATATATTATACTAAACCGAGTGTAAATTACATGTTTGAGGCCCTAAACGAATTCAAATAAAAAAGTTATAAACTACAAAGTTTCATAACTTTTCGAGATCTACACTTTTAGTTTAGGAAGTTTTTCCATCCAAGGTCGTTTACAAAATTTGAATTTTAAAATTTTGAAATTCAAACGCAGTTTTGCATGACAAGATGTTTTCAAATCAAAAAGTTGTCAACTACAATGTTTCATAACTTTTCGAGATCTACAGAGTTTATTTTGGTTGTTTTTTCATCCGAGGTCGTTTGAAAAGTTCAAATTTTAAAATTTTGAAATTCAAATGCAGTTTTGCATGACAAGATGTTTTCAAATCAAAAAGTTGCCAACTACAATGTTTCATAACTTTTCGATATCTACAGAGTTTATTTTGGTTGTTTGGTCATCTATTCATCTGACATGGTCGTTCTAACATTGTTCACAAATCTTATATATCTCTCTTGTAGTTTCATAAACTACAAGAGATATATGTTAGATTTGTGAACAAATTTATTTTCACTTTGTCATATGAAGAAAAGACCAAAACAAACATTGTACATCTTGATGAGTTATACAACTTTGTAGTTGAAAACTTTTTCATTTGAATTAATTTACTGCTTCAAAATATGCTTTGAAATTTTCTTTGCCGAGTGTCAAAAAATAACACTCGGCAAAGAAGCTCTTTGCCGAGTGTCAAAAAAAACACTCGGCAAAGAGCCTCTTTGCCGAGTGTTAAAAAAAACACTCGGCAAAGAGCCTCTTTGCCGAGTGTCAAAAAAAAAACACTCGTCAAAGGCGGCTTTGCCGAGTGCCCAAAAACAACACTCGGCAAACCACCTGGCACTCGGCAAAGAGCCGGTCTCCGGTAGTGTTATCCGACATTGTCGTTCTAACTTTTTTCACAAATCTTATATATCTCTTTTGTAGTTTCATAAACTACAAGAGAGATATGTTAGATTTGTGAACAAATTTACTTTCACTTTATCATATGAAGAAAAGACCAAAACAAACATTGTACATCTTGATGAGTTATGCAACTTTGTAGTTGAAAACTTTTTCCTTTGAATTAATTTACTGCTTCAAAATGTGCTTTGAAATTTTCTTTACCGAGTGTAAAAAAAACACTCGACAAAGAAGCTTCTTTGCCGAGTGTTAAAAAAAACACTCGGCAAAGAGCTTCTTTGCCGAGTGTCAAAAAAAACACTCAACAAAAACGTCTTTGTCGAGTGCCCGAAAAACAACACTCGACAAACCACTTGTCACTCGGCACAGAGGCGGTCTCCGGCAGTGATAGCCCGCCGGATCAGCGCTGGGTCGAGCCGGTCAACGTGGTTCGTGGTGAACACGAAGATCCGCTCGCTGCCACAGGCCGACCACAGCCCGTCTACGAAGCTGAGCAGCCCCGACAGCGTCACTTTGCCTTTGTTATTCTTGTCGGACAGCTCTATCACCAGGTTTTTGTCGTCCTTCTCTTCGGCTGCCTCCTTGACCTTGCGCTTGGTGGTGAGTTCGAGCTCGATCGCGTCGATGTCCTCGATAACGATGATGGATCTGTCCGTCGTATCAAGGAAGAGCTTCCGCAGCTCAGCGTCGTCCTTGATGGATGTTAGGTCGAGGTCGTAGACATCATACTCGAGGAAGTTGGCCATAGCCCCGATCATAGTGGACTTGCCTGTGCCCGGCGGCCCATGCAGGAGGTATCCCCGCTTCCACGCCTTGCTGACCTTGGAGTGGTACTTCTTCGCCTCACGGAATGCCGTGACATCCTCCATGGCTCCATGATCTTGACCTTCTTGCTGTGTTCCATGGCGAGCATGTCGAACGTCGCCGGGGGATTGTACGGGACATTGATCCACTCGCTCTTCCCTTGTTGGGAGTAGTTGGTGAACAGTAGCCTCTGCCGGTTCGCGGCGGTTAGCTCGCGCCACTGCCGGACGACGCTGGGCAGGTAGGAGTCGAGCACAAGTTTGCGGTGGCGCTTGTGAAACACCAGCCTGTAGCACCGAGGCTCGTCGGAATCGCCAGGCAAGAAGCTGATGACGGTGGCCCCCCTGTTCTTGGCGGATTTGGGGCACAGCCTCCACCACATGCGGGCTCCGTCGAAGTTGTCGACGACCTCCTGGTTCTCGTCCAGACTGATAAGCGGGTCGTCCACTCGTCCTTGCTGTTGTTGCCGAGCTCGGCCTTGAGCTTGCTTGCATTCATAGGGGTTGAAGTAGGACATCACCATGAGAACCAAGCTACTGATGATGTGCCTAGCCTCATCATGGACGTGCTCCGGCATCCTCGACCAAAGCAAGCCGAAGCCAGCCATGGCCGACCCGAACCCTACCCACTTCTCCACAGATAACGCCATGAATGCGCACTGCAGCCCCTACTCACCTAATCAAACTAGCTAGCTCTCTGTAATGGTTGCCGTTGTGGCTGTGTATGTTTACTGTTGCTTCTATGCCCTCGGCTTATATAATCGGTGATTTGGCGCGTAAATTAGCCCGCACGGCATCGTCGAAATTTCGTCGAAGCAAGTGCAAGAGGTGCTATTTAAACTTAGATGACAGGAAGTAGAAATTGCGGGGCGGCCCTAAAAGACAAGAGTAGATGAAAAGCAACTTTAGGCTTGGGTATCGGCACGAGAGGGGCCTATCACCACCATGTTGGGTTTAGCAATTAATTAGGATTTTGTTTGGAATCTTTGGATGCGTGGGTGGACCAGAGTTGAGAACCAACGTCAATAGGACGGATGGTTAATTGCTATTTATAAAAAAATTGACATGCATGTCACCTAAAAGCTGGAGGCCAAGATTTTTGCAGGCGAAAACACAAAGGTACAGTACGTGTTAACACTAGTGAAAGAAGATTTGTACAGGCGAAAGGCAAAACTTTTATCAGGCCGGTGAAAGATTGCACAGTCCGTGTTAATTTTATTAGGGATGGGGAGCCGCTTGGGTAAACAGTTTTAACCAGGCGGGCGTCTCAGGATCGCCAACCGTGTAAATTAACATTTACCCGGGCGGCAAACTCAACGAGCACCTGTATGTAATGAAAGTTTACACGTCTCTGCTCAAAAGCAAGCCCAACACCGCCGCCAGACCCAGACAGGCCTAACGATCTCCTTTCCAACACTCATTCCCGTTGGCCCACGCTTCCAGATCCTTCACCTCCTCCCGCGGCTCTGCCGACCATCACCACCATTCCACCCGCTCCTCATCCGTGTAATGAAAGTATATTATTAATTCGCCGTCAGAGATGATCTCGCCGTGGTTGCCAGGGTCCTCGGACAACTCCATGCACATCGCCCACGGGCCCGATGACCGTGAGTTGCCCGCTTCCCTCATGAGTCACGATTCCTCGATTTTCGCGTGGGTGGGTGGTTGATGATTGCAGACACGGAGGTGCAAATATGGGTGTGCCACAAGAACTCACCAAGCCAAACATATACACGCTGTAGTAGTTCAGGAGACATATACACACTAGTAGTTCAACAGACTGATAAAATAATCCCAAGTCTCGCATTATTACGAAGAACACAAGCAAGAGCAAAAAAGAAAACAACCAAATTACATATGAATGATTAATCTCATAATGTTGGGGTCTCACAAACCGATGAACGGAGAAACTGTTCTTGACAGATTAATCTAAGCAAAACACAAACCCAAATGAAAACTCTAGGGTCGTGCAAAGACCCCTGGACACGCCCCCTAATGGGCCCAAACACGATACACGGTCCAACGGACCAAAAGACGGTGTCGCAGCACCCTGGCAGATTCTGGATGCTGACTTGTTTTGACGATTCCCGTTGATTCCGAAAGGCTTTTAACGTGAGACCACTTGCATTGGCTTCCTTATCTAATTAGCTTTCATCCATATGTGGATCGTCGAAAACAGAGCCTGGACATGCCCGTGTGACCAGTTTTATGACAGACTGATCCTGAAACCCGAGATGGGCTCCAACTTCAGTTGGACTGGGCCTCCAGCTTGTGTTGGTCGTCCTAGCTGGTCTTCTCCACCTCTATACCTTTATCCAAGTTCCTCATGACCCTCTTCTATGTTTCTAAGCAAGATAACATCATTAGGTAGTAGTCTATTCTCAAAAGTATGAAAAGAATCGTTTAAGAACGAGCTCACCTCTAAATTAAGTTGACGCATTCGAGCTCGGGTCATTGGACCTTGCATAACGGTTGGAGTATCAGCGGGTACATCCGAAGGAGTGATGTCCTCATCATACACTCTCTTGGTACTCATCGTCCTCTATTGATCGGTGCTAATAATAAGTCTACCTCTAAACACAAACAAACAACAAAAACAAGCATAAAACAATATGATGGTACTAGGTAGAATAAATAGAGTTAGATTTTAGAAGAATTTTGGAAGTGGTTTCATGGGAAACAGAGTTAGGATGGGAAAGATATAATTTTTAGAAGTTTAATTATAGTTTGAGAATTAAATGGAATTTATGGAAATATTTTGGTTCATGAAAAATGGGTGAAAATAATATTGGTAAATTCCTGGGTGCATCTAGTTTATTTAGGAATTTTCTAGGAATTTTTGTAATCAAGGAAATTAGGTTTTTAACCTGTTATGTACACTATCCGGGTGAACCTAGCAATATCCATATGTTGTGCGCTGTGTGAATGCAGTGTGTGTGTGACAGGTGGGGCCATGACGTCAGTGATGGGTGCCACTGACGTGGGGGCCAGCCTGGCCTTTTAACTAGGACAGAGGACGACGGCGCCATGACTACGGGCCCACATGACAGAGCAAGAGAGGGAGACGGACGGGGATGGCGTCACTTGCTGGTCCCACATGACAGAGAGAGAAGGATGGAGAAGAGGAAGACGATGTCGAGTGGCGATGACCGCGAGGGGTCGAGCTTGCCGAAGCTTATTATGCTAGTGGCGTTGAGCCTCGGTGCATGACGCGGAGTGGCGGACGGTGCTCAAAAGGCCAAGCCACAGCCGTTGGTGGGGTTTGGCGGCGCGGAGCATGGCTCCCGGTGATAGCGCGACACAGAGTGAGAGAGAGAGAGGGAAAAGTGTCCGAGAGGGTGGGGGAGGGGATGAGGGACTCACCTTCTACCCTAATTGGCCACAGATGTAGCGGGAAGAAGATATCGGGAGGCGGCTCTGATGACGACGGTGGCACCCAAATTGGGGAAAACTAACCTAAAGGTCAGAAGAGGGGGAGAGAAGGAAAGGAGGGGGAGATGAGATGTTCTAGATCCTAGCGGAGCTCTTGGTGGTGGTGGTGATGCCGGAGCGCCACTAGCCGAGCCTATTTATAGGTCGGCCATGGCGGTGCCCGGCGTCGAGATATTTCTCTGGCCATTGGTATCTGCACTACCATGCTCGTGCTCGAATTCGAAAGGCGGTTCACCACAGTGTAATCTTATCCGCGCGCTTGTCAGAGGAGCTCCGAGCTTATCCATGGCAGCAACGGTCAACTGAGCTTGAGCCGCCGCGCGTCCAGGGAGAGCAGAGGGAGATAGAGAGGGAGAGAGGGGACGCGATGGGGCCAAGAAGCTTTCGGAGGGCATCCTCGATCTTATCCGTTCATCGTCAGGGTGAGGCGGTGGCGGCGCGGCCAAGGAGCCAGCAACGATGCAGTATTCACGTTGTTGCACTGAGGTAGACGGCGGAGCTGACTGGCAGGGCCCGCACAGTGCGGGAGAAGAGAAAGAGAGGGAGGAGCGAGCGCACTCGGGCTAGGCTGCTGCCGATGCCAGACCAGTGCGGAGAGAAGAGGAGGGGAGGGTGGCGGGCTGCGTCGTGGGCCGAGGGGAAGAATGAGCCCGGGTGGATTTTTCTATTTATGAATTCCTTTTTTTCCCAGGAATTTCTATAATGTGTTTTGAATTGAGTATGAATCAAATCTGAAAATGGTTTTTCTAGGAGAGTGTACCACCATATGTTCAACAATCCAAGCAAGTAAACAAACACCTCAAGCAATGTCACACATGTAGTTTTATTTCTAGGTGGATCTATTTGCGATAAAATAATTCCTACGTGAGTCATATTTATTTGTTTTATGGAAAGTTTTAAAAAGATAAACAAAATTAGTGATTTTCAAACTAGGGTAAAATTTAGGGTGTTACACTTGGCCCCTAAATGGACTCCACCGCCGGATGGCTGGTTGATGCTCACTGTAGATGCAGCCACCTTTAAAGATCCCTCTCGAATCGGAATACGTGGAGTGATTCATGATTATCTTGAGGATTTCAAAATGACATTTTGTAAGAAGATGCAGAGTTGAAGATCCTGAGTTGGCTGAAATTTTAGCAATTCAATGTGGTTTTGTTTGCAAAAGAACGAAATTTTCAGCATATCATTGTGGCTTCCGACCGTCAAAACATCATAAAAAAATACAATCATCACATCTAGATAGATCTCAAGTTGGAGCCATTGTGTGTGATGTAAAAAACTTAGTATGTGAAGCTTCTCTCTTTTATGTATATTCAGAGAAGTTGAAATAAGGATGCTCATATAATGGTTA
Organism: Miscanthus floridulus; assembly: GCF_019320115.1. Taxonomy (NCBI): domain Eukaryota; kingdom Viridiplantae; phylum Streptophyta; class Magnoliopsida; order Poales; family Poaceae; genus Miscanthus; species Miscanthus floridulus. Next base: position 117,128,787 of record NC_089589.1, on the reverse strand, counting down.
GGCTAACTGATCAGTTCTGTAATTTAGTTTGGTGTAACGAGGCTCCGGATGCAAATCGGGCCCTCCTTTGTAACGATATGTTAAAATAATATAATGCTGCCTTTTTCAAAAAAAAATACTAGTAGCGTGCGTTACTTCGATAGGCTCTGTTCACTCGGAGGAATTTAGAGGAATCTAGAGGAATTTGAAGAGATTAATTAAACAGTCATAAACAGTAAATTCCGGCTGAAATTCACACCAGCCGATGTCCGCTGCAGATGTGTCGCCTAGTTGATGTTTACAATTATACGAGTGAGACGGCCTTGATCGCACTCAGGTGCTGTTTGGTTAGCTCGTTTTACAGCGGGAGGTGTTCACAGCGCTAACTACTTTCGTTACTTTTTGTTTGACCCGATGTCACGGAGCCACATGCCGCGCCTTCATAATCCTGTTCCCCCTCAATTTTAGGCGGCAAAGGATCCCAGTAATGATTTGGATGGCGGCCTGCCATTCCATTCCCATTACCCGCGTTCATCCATTGCCTTTACGTTAGAGTTGCTGTTTGTGAACCAAACGGCACCTCAATCTTATGCTAATCCATGTACAGACGCTTGAACTACTTTTCAGCCAACGAACAATGTTTTCCTCTCACAACAAATCAGCGTAAGCTAAATTTCAGCACAAATGAACATGGATACAAGGAGGGAAAATCAATGCAATATTCAGTATTACAGCTGGGACTATCAACTGTTGTGAGTGACCTAGCAAAGATAATATGACACAACATACTCAAATAAATCAACTTAAGTCAAACTTTTTAATTTTGACTGACTTTATAGAAAAGAGTATCAATATTTATGACACTTGTTTAGTATCATTAGACACCATGGAATACATTTTCATAATATGTTTATTCGGTGTCAAAAATATTTGTGTGCCCTTATAGTGTAGATTTTGTTCAAACATAAAAAAAATTGTGTTGACGCCCAATTGGATCACACACCAGCTAGGGCTAGATCGCCCGGGTTGCCATGGACCTAAGAACACGCAGCAAGGATCGCACTTACGTGGTGAAGAACGGAGAGGTTTATGAGCAAACCACCAAAGGATAGCCAATTGTGCTTGCGTGACGAAGAATAGCTAGTTTCCGAGCAAACTATCAAAGGAACCATCGAAGCTATCTTGTTCGAGAGGGACTCCGTCGGGGCAAGGATGTCGCCGGGTTTCCCTAGGTCGGCCAGCAAGCCTAGGGCGCCGTCCTTGGTCGTCGGATCAAGCAATGAACATCACGGGGTTGAAAGAGATTAGGGCAAAGAGAGAGGGTATGTGTTGTCTTTTAACGACTGGGTGTTGGATTGTCCCTGAATCGGCTGTGATCCTCTCATTTATATACAGGGGGTGGTCTTATCCTAGTAAAAAACAAGTCTATATAGTAATCCACAAGTTTCTCACATCAAAAATAGATCTAAAACCGATTTGAAAACTAATCGGATCGAAATAGGATAGGAAAACTGGTCTGGCCAGGTCCCAAACTGGTTTGGCCAGTTTTCACAGGAACTAGGAAGTCACATTGCCAGGCAAACCGGCCTGACCGGTTCCCAAATATGCCTGGCCGGTCCCAAAACCAGCTGGTTTTACTGCACATCCAGTGTTGGAAACATTCCAAAAATTGCAATTAATTCATCCGGACTTCAAATGAGGCTATCCATATATATATTTTTCGATCAGCTCGATGAGAGGAACACGATGGTACAACCTATTCTTGCATTTGAGAAAGTTGAGAAAACCGGCTGGCCTGTTTTGGAACGGTCTGGCCAGTTTCGGCTAGGCCAGCTCTAAAAAGCTGTTTTCTTCGTCCAAGATCCAAATGAGGTGATCTAAATATGTTTTCTGACCGTTTCGACGATAGAAATATAATGGTGGAGTCCATTATACACTTTGGCCAATTTTGAGTGTCAACACTTTGACTGAAGACAACACTATAAGGCCCCGTTTGGCAGAGCTTCTCCACCGGATTCAGGTGCCGTTTAGAGCCATTTTGTGCCAAATAGGGTAAAACAAAACGCTTCATCTAGGAAGCCCCTTAAACGTGCTTACCCTGCTTCACCTCATCCTGCATGGCATTTTGTGAGAGCGTGTCTTAGGGAACTTTATATGTGGAGCTATGTTGCCAAACAATTTACCAAAATGGCTCCAGCTCTACCAAAACGGCTTCACTAGTAAAATGGAGCCGTGCCGGGGCCTAAGTTGATTTGTATGGAGATGGAATGAGTACCTGAGAGACATTTGGGGCATTTCGATCAAGACCTTTATTGAATGATATTGTAGTGACACCGTATTATTGAATAATATAACATCGTGATACACTGCACCAAGAATATTCTTAAGTACATGCTGAAGCCATTATTAATGTAATGGCTTTTGGAGCTTAGAAATGTCATCAAATGAGGAATATATTATTGTTACCGGCTACCATGCTGTGATATGCTAACTACTCCTATTAATTAATAATATACTAGATATAAGGACAATGTATGATCTTGACAACCATTGTTGGCACTCGTTTATCCAAGTCAGTGCGCACTCACACTAATCGTGCATCAAGCAATGCTTATTACACTACTAGAGAAACGGGTTTTAGTCCCGGTTGGGAAGACCCTTTAGTCCCGGTTTTCCCAACCGGGACTAAATTCTCGGGACTAAAGGTTAGTCCCGGGTCTGGGAACCGGGACTAAAGGTCATCCATGGAAGAAAAAAATAAAGAAAATCCTCGAGGCCTCGCTTGCTCTACGTGAGATTCGAACCCAACACCTCTCTCCTCGCGCGTAGGTACATTACCAACTCAACTGCACACCACTTGTGATAGAGTTATGTGTGCTCTCCTTTTGAATAGACTCGTGGGAGACCTTTAGTCCCGGGTAAAAGACCTTTAGTCCCGGTTGAAGACACCAACCGGGACTAAAAGGTCACCCTTTAGTCCCGGTTGGTGTTAGATGACTTTTAATCCCAGTTGGTATTACGAACCGGGACTAAAAGTCCTTTAGTCCCGAACGCAAAAAATATCGAGACTAAAGGCTAAATCGAAGTGGGTGAAAGGTCTGTTTTCTAGTAGTGTTATGCTGTTATAAGAATAATTAGGTGGTGGTGTAAAGGTTGCTTTAGTGTGCTAACGTTAACCACTCGCCGCCGAGAAAAATGGTTGGTGTCGTCCTCGTCCATGAAAAAGTAGAGCTATATATAAACTACTCACTAGGTCTTTAAAGCACCGGTACGCTAGGGGCAAAAGAAGACGAGAATATCGCCAGAGTCTTAGTGTACTCCATCCGTCTTAGAATAGATGCCGTTATGGAATACGTGCAGATCAAAAAAAATTTAATTTTGACTAATTTTGTAGAAAATACGTGCAACATTTATGTCTCTAAATAAATTTATTATGATAGTATATTCAACGACCTGTCTAATGATACTAATTATGTATTATAAATATTAATATTCTTTTATATATAATTGATCAAAGTTAGAAAAAGCTGACTTCTCGAAAACGAGAATGACTTCTATTTTAGAACAGAGGAGTACCAAAGAAGAATAGTGCAAAACAATGATTTCGCTTTGATTATGCAAAAATTCAAAAAGTTAGTTGGAGTGTCCTTGTATTCTACCTTAGTGGAATCTCCACCCACCCCGTATGGAATTAAGAAATTTGCATGTTCTAGATGTCACATTAATTTTTCATAAATTAATATGAAAAGATGTTTCGAAAGGTCCTCTACCTAAATGATGTATTGATGATGATTTCTTTCCTCATTAAATGACTTGCCACGTTGGCAAAATGCTAGCATGACAACGTAATTAATGAAGAAAGAGAGCAAAAATCATACAAATGGTTTCCTCATGAAGAAATCAGGTCTTCTCTTGACTCAATGCACCAAGAAACCATGAAATCGCCATTGGGCAGAAACCACTAGTTTCTAGGGGCTCGTGCCACACTCGAATTTTTTTTAATTTTAACCCTTTTTTTAATATAATTTTAAATCTAACACTAACGATTTTTTTTAAAATTAACACTTTTGGCCGCGCCTATTGCCCTGGCGCGGTCAAATGCCTGTGCCGCGCCATGCATGGTGGTGCGGCAGAGGGCTGACATGGCGTGGGGCGGTCGGGGGGCCGCTGACGTGGCCGGTCCTGCCGCACCACCCATCATGACGCGGCAGTGCCGCGCCGTGTTGAGTGGCGCGGCTGGACCAAACATACCGCACGAGCAGCACCACCACCTGGCCGCTGCGCCCGCCGCCGGCCCGGGCTACCTGGATGGTAGAATCAAAACGCGTCGCGCCAGTATATTGTTGAGTTTTTTCACGGCCGAATAGAGAATTTGATAAGCCAATGATTAGTTTTTCGTCTTTCATAATACGGTTATGCACCATTTTAACTAATCAATTACGAAAAATTGCCACCGGTGTCCAGATACGCCGGGACTGCAGGGCACTTAATCTCGTCGGCAGTGCTGCCACGACTCAACGAAACGAATAAGAAGCAAGTTGACAAGCTGCCACATAACATATTCATTGTTTTGACATAAGTTTGACATAAAATAACCAAATAACCCCGCAAGTTTCGGATGTCAATATTTATTTGACCTAAACAAACTAAGACCCAGGAGTGTAAGGATCCCTCGGACACCTCTATCTCTTCGGATTTGTTGGCAACACATTGTGAGTGTAGCCAACGTCGGTATGGTCGCGTTGACGGTGCGTACGGCTCGTACCCTGCAGGTATATGATACGCACGATTACTTATAATTCTTTATGATTGTTAGTTCATGGAGCCTACATACTGAAACAAACTATCTTTGTTAGTACCTATGAGGCTCCTTGGGTGCCAAGCAGGGCACCACCTAGCTGAGACATGCCGATCTTGTCCTACGGCCATTCATCCCACTGGCCGTGCTGTCCGCGGAAGCCCGGGGGTTCGTCGTCGTCGTCATCGTCGTCCTCCTCGTCCTCGGTTGCAGGGTCCTTCCCAGCGCTAAGATGTGGTGGTGTACGCACCGCGGAAGTGGCACCCTACGTCATCGCCTAACAAGAGCCGGCTGGTATCCTCAAAAAGGCTGAAGACGTGCCACCCGACCGCGCGGGGAGTGGCGGTTCCTCATAAGGGGTGTCTATGCAGCTCAACTTCTGAGCTAGCTTCCTGCAGCTCTTCTTCACCTTCTGCATAAATAGACGTTAAAGTTAGTTCATTACCCAAACACATATGCACTAAAGAAATATTTTCAAAACGGACAAGTTTATGTTTACCTCCACAAAAGCCGCGAGAACGCCTGGCCCCTGCCCTCTACACTCGTAAAGCCGGAACGCTGCTTCGTTGGACAGCCTTGACAATTGTGTCGCCTGGGTAGAAAATCGCGGTTGGACAGTTTTAATACACATACTTAATACCAAAAGGATAACAAATTGTACCATTCAAGTATCTTACCACGTATCTTTGAAGCGGGGTTCTCTGTAGCTGTGTGTCCTCCCTAGTGGTAACGTCGTAGACATCTTCAATGACATCTTCCTCCGAGTCCTCGTCAATCGCCATGTCAGTGTACGGGGGCTTGATATGTGTCCTCGTAGACCTGTGAAGCCACCGCAGGTACTCGTCGAAGGTGTGCTGGTCGTGTGGAGGACCCGCAAGGACCGCATGTGGTACCCTGGTCTGCCACAAATAGATGTACGAGCTGTGTGTCACGCGCCAATCCTTGGTCTTGTACCTCTTCCTGCGGTCAAACCTGCAACAAAACGATGTTAGTTGTACCAAACACACCTCTGAATTGTAGCATTGTTATTAATCGATAACACACCCGTGTAATTCTTGGTTGGTGGAGTAAAGCGGTGGTGGGCAGCATGTCATTCTTCCAAACTATCTGCAGACCCGGATGGGCAAGTGAATCTCGACCACATGGAAGAAAATAAGAGGGACGTCGCAGCGATACTCGTATGACTCGTCCCTAGTGACAGGACTGAGATAGTCCTGGAGCTCCGGAGAATCCCAAGGACACCAATGCACCTGAAATTTCGTAATTGAGTTAGGCTGTGATATAGTGTACATCGAAGAGGACACAGGTATGATAGTAAAAAGAGCATAACCTAGTGTTGTGTCAGGACATCGAGACCGTCCGTGTACTCCCTGTACTTGCGCCATGCATTCCCTCTAACTAACTGTACTTCCATCCAGATATACAGAGCTGTAGGGAGTGTATCATGTCCATTCCATAGCTGCATTAAACACGATATTGAATTAGCAAAAAAAATCTCATCATATCTAACTGCCTGGAATAATATAATGAACCGAAGTACTTACCGGTAAACCATTATTAAGGGGCCTCCCAACGGGAAATCGTTCCCAACACCAAACCTGGAGTAGGTAGGAGCAACCGCCAAGGTTCGCATGTTCTGAGGTGCGACGGCAGGCAACGCATAGTTGTCGATACGTCCATGCCAGGACTGCGCTGCCCCAGCTGTACCCCGCTATGTTCTCCCACGGCTGGCGAAGTATGTCAAGGAACATCCAGCTGATGGTGTTGCCCGAGGCATCTGGGAAGAGCAAAGCACCAAGAAAGTGCCAAAGCCACACTCGAGTGAACCTGTCGATCTGAGCCTCCTCAGCTTGTGGGTCCAAGTACTCAAAGCGCTCCGTGATCCAGGACGACGAAACACCGAAACTTTTCCTGTAATTGGTCAAAGAAAATGAGACCCGATGCCAGCTGTAAAGCAATGCAAGTATTAAATAGGCTTGAATTTCTCACTTATTTTTCTTGGAGGCCTCATCGTCCGGTGGAAGAAAGTCAATAAACTGAGCCACCAGCTCCCTCCAGTGATCATTGTCAACTATCCCTGTCACTGAAAGTCCCCCCAACCGAAGGCCTAAAATAGCATTCACGTCCTGCAACGTCAAGGTCATCTCGCCACAAGGTAGGTGGAACGTGTGGGTCTCAGGCCTCCACCTGTTATAAGAATAGAACGACTGTTAGTAGTCTCAAATTTGTTAGAAGAAAGTTTACGTACAAAGAATGCACTCGCACCTGTCTACAGCTACAGTAAGTAGTGCTGGGTCAAGGGGCGGAAGACCGTGATTCACAACACGGACAAGCTCGAGGAAGCCAGCACGCCGTATGTATGGCACGTAACGCTCGTCCCACTGATACGCCCTGGTGTGCGTGCGGGGCCTCAAAGGAGGCAAGGCCACCTCTGCGTCGTTGTCGCTCAAGATGTGTGCTCGGTGCTGGTCGTCGTACTCCACCTCAAGAATGGGGTACAACGGGTGCTGCGTGGGAGGGGCCATCCTGTTACAAATTGATAAACAAAACTTTAGAGTATTCAAATTAACAAAATTGAAATTAACATTATGTAGCATTGCAAAATTTGAACTACTTGTAATACAATATGAAAGCACATGTATATATCGGCACAAGGCTAGGATAAACAAGCGAGCAAAAGAGGTAAAGCCCGATGGTCATGTGCTATGGACGTGGATAGGGGCTAGAGATCGTAAAATAAACACCAACCAAGAAGTGAGGGAGCGAGTTACGCTCAGCGTTACGGCCACGGTAGCATTAACCCACGATCGAAACGTTCGAATGAATTACGATCCCTCGACCGGCTCGCTACAATCCCTAACTAAATAACTAACTACAAACTAAATAATAAATACCTAATCAATCACAAACTAAATATCCTAAAACAATAATAATCACAAACTAAATAATAAATCCCTAAAATCTAAAAACTACCTACGTAAATCACAAACTAATTATCCTAATACAATAATAATCAAAATAACTTTAAATCAAGACAGAGGTATCTTAGGAGCGGGTGGCCTTGACGCACCGGCGTTCGTGGCGCGGCCGGTGAGGGTACTGCGAGGCGCGGGTGGCCGCGGCTGGCGGGAGTGGCCGGCGAGGGCGCGGGCGGGCGCGGCGTGGGCTGGCACGGCCGCGTGCGGGCGCTGGAGGCGTGCGCTGGGCGGCGGCGTAGCGCGGCAGCTGGCTGGCGGCGTGCGCGGGCGGGCAAGGGTGCGTGCGGGCGGGGGGCTCGCGCGCTATATTTATTTGGCCCTGCTGCGCCATGGATCAGGGTGTGGCAGTGCCGCGCCAAGATCGGTGGCGCGGCAGAGCCCTGCCCCGTTAGCGGTCAGCGGACCGGGTCGCCGCCACGTCAGCCCTCTGCCGCGCCACCATGCATGGCGCGGCACAGGCTTTTGGCCGCGCCACGAAAATAGGCGCGGCCAAAAGTGTAAGTTTTTTTTAAAAAATCCGACAGTGTTTGATTTAAAATTATATTAAAAAAAGGTTAAAATTAAAAAAATCGCCACACTCCCATTGGAGAAAGAAGATAGCGTTGGGAGAGAGAAAGATAAAATAATTATTACACAAAGACACCTCCACTGTGGAAGGTAGTTTCTATAGATGATTTCTTGTGCTATGAAAACCGCATCAGTTTCTTCCATCGGGACTGCCCTAAATGGATCAGATACACCTCACACTGGCCTCAGCGCACTAAGGACAAAATGGAGGCTATGACGCAGGTAGGTGTCTACTAGATTGGAGGGCACTGCAATTCTTCAACTCAAATGGATGGCCCTCTATTTTTTGAATCATTTCTTAAGCTTGAAACTTCTAGGCGTACAAGACGTTCTTTTATTTTATAATAAGTGTGGACTGATATCTCTTCTCTCAAGAGGGCTAAAACCGGAACCTTAATTCTATTATCTAAAAAAAAAAACACCGCACTCTGGCCCGTAGGATCACATTGTACAGATGGCAAGCAGTAATCGGAATGGTGTGAATGTTCATGGAGCTGGAGTTTTGTTATGGGCTGATGCTGTATACTCTGTCCGCTTTAAATTCTAAATCAAGAATTTCTATGTTTGAGCATCAATTTCAGTAAATCCACTAGAAAACTCGGCGCGGCTTTGCCGCGCCCTGCTTGATTTTGCCAGCCTAGTTTTTTTTTCCTTTTTTTTTTGTCATTTGATCTAGCAACTGGTGGCCGTTATGGAGCTGCTATCCTGCCACTGCAACCTCTCAGGCTGACTCCAACGAAGGGGACCCAAATACGATACCCATTCGCTATTATATGTCATCTACAGTAAAAAAAGTCACGACCTAGATATCTCCGCTTCAACAGACAGACCCAAATCCACGCCCACACACCACCGGACGCCCACGCTTCTTTTCCTCATCCTCAACGTCCCGATCCAGAGCCGAAGAGGTCGAACTCCTCGGAAGGAGGACCAGGAGTGCAGGGCGGCGTGCGGGGCGCTCGCCATCACCTCTAGCCTGCAGCTGCATTGCCTCCTGGCCTCTGACGATGACCCCGGCAAGGACGGCTGCCACCACCCGTGCCTTCCCGACGCCGGCAGCGCGGGCGCCGCCCAGAGCACCCCGTCCAACCCCGCGGCCGCGCGGGCTGTCCCCGACGCCGGCAAATCTCGCGCCCAGGAGCGCGGCGCGGGGACGGGGCCTCCTCCCCCGGCCGAGCTCGCGCCCGCACCCGGATCCGGCCCCCCTCCCTCTCCTTCTTCTTCCCCGGCGGAGCTCGCGCCCGACGGAGCTCGCCCCCGCGGCCCGACCGAGCTCGCGTCCGCGCCCGGATCCGGCCCCTTTCCCTCTCCTTCTTCTTCCCCGACGGAGCTCGCGTCCACGCCCGCGGCTCGGCGGAACTCGCGCCCGGCGGATCTCCCTCTCCTTCTTCCCCAACGGTGCGGGAGCGGGCCACCTCGGACGCGAGCGAGCACGGACGATTTGCATAGCGAGGAGAGAGGCGATGCTTTTTTGCGTATCGATTGCTTCGGTAGGCAAAATGGGTGACTGGTTTGGGTCGGCTGTTGGATGGTGTTTTCGGATAGGCAAAGCACTGTTGGGGACGCATTTTGGGTTTGCCTCTCGGTGTTGGAGATAGTCTCACATCTCAATGACAAATAGTGCAACTATGGTGAGATGGAATGGAATCAAATAAATTGCTTTGGTACAGAATTAACATACTTCACATTCAATTAGCAGAATGCCGGAGTTTACAAGTACTTTCAGATTTAAAAGCCAGTAGTAAAGACAGTACATCTAACACTGAAATCAAGATCATCTATGCTCTCAATTTTGAATTATCTAAGGATTTTCAATTATCTATAATAACAATGTTGGTCAGAAAATGTAGGCAGCTGAAGAAGATAATTTAATGTCTCATGAAGTTGGCATTACCAGTGATACTTCACTCCTGTAAGAACATTCATATTTCTTAGCAGCATTATAGTATCTGTGAAGCTAGAAGTGTACATCAAAACTAAGTTATCTATAAAATTAATCAGACAAAAACATACAAGTTGCATTAAAGAAAGTACTATAATTAATTTAGAAGTTATGACAATTTCTAACATGTTTAAGACTTTAAGTACCAGAATGTTTTATTTTAAATTTTCTTAAAATAAACAAGTCAAGATGTAGCAATCTGAAATGTCAGGTCTTGTTCAAAGATGGGAAGCTCTTGAATGCCACATATTATTAACATGAACAAGTACTGTCTAGGTCTTCAAAAGAGAATCCTATTCTTGAAGGTCTGTGGATATCTATTAGTTAATGGTTTGGAGTTGTGGATCTAAGAATAATCTTGCCCATTCAGATCTCCATGCCCTTGTCTAGTGTTTCATGCAAAGGAGTACAATCTGACTCCATATGACTTCCATTAGAGCACTCATAAGACAATTTAGTGCGGACTTGGATTCAGACCCAACTGCTAACATTTTTGTTGCCCACCAGCAAACCCATTACTGGTCTTATCTTTGTTGTTATACTCATCAGGATCTACTTTGTGGATCAGCTTCTTCTTGATGGTCTTGAGACTGCTTTGTTGTTGAAGCATTTCTCATGATGCCCTTTGTTGTCTTCGTCTTGGGCTTTTTCTCTTTTTCTTCACCTTCTTCTTTGTCTTCCTCCTTTGTAGTTTCTGGGGTTGTCAACATCAAGCTCCTTGGTTGAGTTGATGATTTCAGAGTACTTCTTCACTAAATCCTGCATAAAAGAGAATTCAAATTAAACGCTTGTAACAAGAGATGCACAAAATAACAGATATATTTCTACATAGATGTGTTTCATTATAATGGCCCTGTTCGGTTTGCTGAAACTTGGCTGAAACTGGCTGAAAAACACTGTTCTGGCTGAATTGTTGTGAGAGAAAAAACACTGTTCCGGCTAAAAAAACAAGCCGGTTTCTGGGTAAGCCGAACGAGGCCAATGTGTCCAGCCCAAGTAGTGGACAGGAAAAACAAGTACATGTGTCACTTGCTCTCACACAATTACACGAAAATTATCCCAATAGTATTGCCAGGGACAGTTGCTAAGCAATCTGCTATTTCTTGTAAAAACAAAACAAATGACCACGTGACTTCTAAAAAGATCTGATTACAATTTCCATGTTAGCACTGTTGGTGTCATGTCCAGGTCTAATAAAAGATGCCAATTTTAGATAACACGGTTGGACTTCAAGGTGAAAAATAGATAACAGCTACAACAATCTTGGTGACCATTGTATATTTGTAGCAGAAGCCAATTAACACAAATAAAAGACATATGAATATGGTGATAGCTTTAGCTTATCCTCTTACAAGTACTTTTTGGCCTCATCTCGCAGATTGTAATCTTATTTTAGTTCCAGAGCCAAGGGGCTAGTTCCATGTATCCTCAAAGATAGCAAATGACTCATAAGCTTTTGACTCCCACGCATGACACATCTAAAACAGTACAACACTACAATAACATAAAGCAAGTTAGATAGGCAAAACTGTTTCGGCCACACACTGGCGGCAGGGATACCGAGCACGGCTTGATCTGATGGGTACCATCTTCGTTCAGGATGGTGAAGCTGCAGATAGGCCACAGTGTTGTGGACAGCAATTTCATCCAACACCATGCGGGTGTCCCTCGAGTGGTTGTTATCCCCGGGCTTCTTTCAGTGTCACACCGCACCACAGCTCCGAGGCCCTGCTTGGCCGCAGCTAGGCAAAAGGAGCTAGCCTGCTGGGGGCAACGCAAACAGACAGGGTGTGTCCTTGCGGTCACAGCGGTGCGGAACAGCGGAAGGCGGGAGGAGGAGCGGGCGGCAGAGCACGTGGAGGGCACAGGCTGACGTGCGAGGTGGCCAAGCGCCAGGACATGGTGCTAGTGGTGGAAAGTACGGTGCAATTGCGCCGGTCGCCACTTCCAGCTCCTCTTGACGCGCGCCAGCCATATCTCGTTCTCCTGCTAGAGCGTGAACTGAAGCGATGGCGCCATTGGCCCTGGCGCTACAACCAAGCAGTAAAACGGCTAATATAACAATGGTGCAAATCTGCAGTTGTAACAACCCCAAAAATTACTCTGGAGTTCAGCCTATCGCTTCATTGAGTGCTTGCACAAGCACTTGTAATAAGAAGACAAAATTAATAATGATGCTGAACATGAGTAATATTTAAGTCAACATCGGTTTATTTCGAAGGAAGCTAACCGATTGATGCCAAATTAAAAAGCAGATAATTGGGCAAGTTACCTGGTGAGTCATTTGTTGCACTATTGGTATCTCGTTTCGATTACATAATCCAGCAAAACTGCCAGAGACGTATGTGATGTACGTATACTTTCACAGGGGTTGATTGTTTGCTCGTTGGTCCGTGTAGACGCAACGCAACATTTCGTCGAACAGGTCGCGGGGACACAAGGTGTGCTATGCCCGTACGCTGCTGGCACACTCGCAGCTGCCCGAGGGCGAGGAGAGTTGCTGTTGCAGTTGGACCTCCTGTAATCCTGTAGCTGCTGGCCGAGCCCACTCGGATCGTCCGCACCAGGTCCCATTGCTCTGTCGCGCCGCCCTTTGCCGGTGCAGACAGCTTGTGCCATCTGGGCAGGTGCGGCGCCCCTCGTGGCGAGCAGCGGCGGTGGTGGCGCGGCCTCGACGGGGGCGCAGGCGTCGAACGGCGACGCCGCTTCGGCGGTGGCAGCAATGGCACTCGGTAGCGTGGCCTGGGTGGGGGTTGCAACGAGGGCGAGGGCGGGAGTGGTGGCCGTGGCGGAAGTGCGGCGCGGGCCTGTGGGAAGAGGTGCGTCGGGCCTCCCGTTAAGGCGGCGCTTGGCAGCGTGGCCTGAGCGGAGGCTAGGACGGGGGCAGCACTCGGCGGGGACGGGAGCTGCGGCGGCGCAGCATGGGACTACGGGAGGAGGAGCGCCGGAATTCGGGAATGGGGGAGCACGGCACGGGAGGACGGATTGAGGTCAGGCCCGAGCGGGAGACAGGCCAGCCTGGACTGAGTGTTGATTTCAGTAAAGTTCGAGGTTTTTTTTTTTAAAAAAAACCCAGAGAGGAGGCCTGGACTACATGTTGATTTAACTAAAGTTTAAGGTTTTGTTTGTAAAATGACCATGGCTCGCCCGATCTGGGCCGTCCGCGCGGCCGATCGAACGGCCGGAAAAAACACACGACGTGGCACGCTGCCTGGCTAGCTTTTGGAGGCAGGATTCATATAGTAAGATGGAGTTGCACAAAGAACAAGTTGAAATAGTTCATGCCACTAGCAGCGTTGTGAAAAAAAAAGTCATACTGCACAAAGCATCGTATGCCAGCATCGATCTGTAGTTTCGGGATGATGCAACGGGCTCTAATTTACCGACGATGGCGTCTCGAACCAGGTCTCCTCGGCCCGTGTTTGTAACGGGCCAAAAGAAGCCCATACACACTCTACGGCTAATGCTACAATCGACCATCGGCCTGTTCGGTTGGATGGTTCGTATCGTTGCTGGTTCATGAAAAAGTACTGCTGACTGGTTTGTGTGAGAGAAAAATACTGTTTCGGTTGGAAATTTACGATCGTTTACGATAAGCCATAGCCAAACGAACATGCACCTTGCCTCTCCTGCCTATTTGCATGCGACGCATGAACGAGAAATACAAATACAAATACAAATACAAAATACCAATATCTCATCCGGTTTCAAGGACAATTGACTGCACATTTCATGTATATCAGGATCAGTTTATGTATATATGTGGAGTCTGGAAGAGAGATCTTTGTGCGAGAAGCAAGATTTGAAGCTACTGTGTTCCGTGGCACCAATGCTGCCACCTCTGAGATTTATGGAAGGAGCAATGCGAAAACCGGAGGTTTCTGGCAGAGTCTTGGTAGCACTGCTCGGGTCGTACACAGAAGAAATTTTTTATTTTTAACTTTTGTCAAACTATTTTTAAAACTAACACTTTTTATTTCCAAAATTGATCCATTTGGCCGCATCTATTTCCCTGCTACCGATTAACGTAAGCGGCCACACAGTCCGCTTGCCTCGGTTAATGAACTTGTACTACATCGCAAAATCATTTATTTAGGCCTGATTCACTTTGCAAATTTTTTGAACCCGATAAATAGTACTACTTTCGTCTTATTTGACAAATATTGTCCAATCGTGGACCAACTAGGCTCAAAAGATTCATCTCGTGATTTCCAACTAAACTGTGTAATTAGTTATTATTTTACCTACATTTAATACTCCATACAAGCAGCTAAAAATTGATGTGATGAATAGAGAGTGAAAAAACTTGGAATTTGGATGGCACCTTAGTAGTGACTGCTCCGCCGCGCCGCGCAGCGTGGCGCGGCTAGCCTGCCACTGTGGCTGGTCAGTCGCCCGCTGACCCGCTTACTTGGCAGTACTCTGTCACGCCATCAACACGGGGCGGACCTGCCGCACAATCTATCTCGGCAAGTGGTTAAGAGAAGGTTAAAAAAAATCTACACTGGGAGGTGCAAGTGGTGCGATCACGGCCGGCCCCCAAAAATTAGGCCCCGTGTAATCAGTAATTAGTCACAGAAGCCCAATTAGTTTAAGTCCATATAGCCTGAGTTTATGTTGTTGTTTTTTAGTTTTTTGTCGCAGTCCATATAACCCCGAATTAGATTATTTTTTTAAGGAAAAACAACTGTTGCATTATTACATTATTATATGGTGAGTGTTACATGCAAATCCACAAGACTGAAAGAACACACACAAACAAAATACTCCATTTGATTCGGTGCTGTGTGGAACAGTACAGATTCCGTAGGATTTGGAAGAAAAATCCTGATTTCCGCACAGGTCTTACAACTTTTTTTAACATATAATAAACAAATGTAAATGAAGGTGCAACCAACTGCAAATGGCACAGAGTACACGGAGGAACAAACACACGAGATAACAGTCTTGGAAGACTACAGTGCAAATGCGGCACCAAAGGGCACATCGTTTGACATGTGAGATTCAGATACATGCCGTTGGAGTTCGTGCTAGAGCTAGATTAACGAAACTTGAAAATTAGCATTGGGCCTGCTCGACTCCTCGAGAAAGTCCTCAACTCAAAAGCAAACCCCAACAACACCACCAGGCCCATACAGGCCTAACGATCTGCTTTCCAGCACTCATTTCAGTCGGCCCACGATTCCAGATCCCCTTCTCTACCTGCGGCGCCGCCGACCATGACCATCACCGGCCTCTGCCGCCGGCTGCCATGAGGTCCGTCAAATTCGGCGTCGAAGATGACCTCGCCGTGTCCGCCACGGTACACGGACAACTCCATGGATCACGTGCCCGCCGTCCAGGTCAGGCGCGTCGCCCTCGGGCCCGATGATCGTGAGTTGCCTGTTCCCCTCACGATTCCGCGTGAATGTTTGAAAGGGTTTTTCATTGGAGACTCTGTTCGTGAATGTAGAGACGGAGGAATCGGCGCTCGTGATCAGGGGCATCAATGGAAACAGACCAGAGCATCGTCCCCGTCTGCAACGACGCCAGGGTTGGCTGGGACTCGGAGGTCAGCTTCCTGTCGCTGAGGCCTCTCGTCGCTAGCAGTTTAATTAATGCTCTGTAATGCAGCAAGACAACACCAAGGTCTTGTTTAGATTGTAAATTTTTGCAACCTGGACACTGTAGCACGTTTCGTTTGTATTTGACAAACTTTATCTGATCATAGACTAATTAGGCTTAAAAGATTCGTCTCGTGATTTACAACTAAACTATACAATTAGTTATTTTTTTACCTACATTTAATGCTCCATACATGTATCAAAAATTGATGTGATGAAGAGAGAATAAAAAAACTTAAAATTTAAAGGTAATCTAAACCAGGCCCAACTAGAAATAGTATGGAACGGTAGTAGTAGTACGACAGAGCCGCAGAAGTTAACCGGACTTTGTCCATATCTTGCTCATAAGTCATGACTCAAACAGTATTTTTCTTCTACACTAAACTAATTAGTAGTACTTTCAGTCATGGCTTATAAGTCAATCTAGCCGAAACGAAGAAGCTGGACACTTCCTTCGGTCAGTCTCACTTAAACCCAAACTACATACTTAGTTAAATAAGCTGGCAAAATAACACCATGTTTTGCATTATTACATACTGTCAAGGTCTTACAAGCAAACAAATCCATTTGAGACTGAATCAAGAACACATATACAGCCTGTTCGGCTGATGCTGATACGATCGTATACGATCCTGCATTATTATTGCTGACTAATTTAGTATGGAAGAAAAATACTATTCTGACAAACCGTTTACTGCTAAGCGAAGAGGCTGATAAACAACAGTTCAGTTGGGTTGGTCCTGTGTGGAACAGTCCATCTTCGGTATGAATTTTCAGAAACTTCTGATTTTTCCACACTAGTGACAATCTTGGACGAACAGAGTAGCAGTAGTTATATAGAGAGAGTAGTAAGTAAGGCTATCTTGATGTATTGTGAGATCTAAACTTAAAATGGATTTTCAACCAAATACATATAGTCTTTAATATAGTACAAGACCTATTTTAGATGTTAGGAGATGCATAACCTAAATTTGAGTATCCTTTTTTCTGTAGATCCATTTATATAAAGAGTTCTTTTTTAGGTCTTATTATTGAAGAAAAACTTTTATAGATATTAAACCCTTTACCTATAACACTATTTAAATATGGAATAAGTCTTGTACATTGAGTAGCTGTCGCTGGAGACAGTCTAGGCCTTGTTTAGATGGCCTTAAAGTTCAAAGTTTTTTCACTCTCTCTTTATTACATCAATTTTTGAACACATGCATGGAGCATTAAATATAGGTAAAAAAAATAACTAATTATACAGTTTGGTTGTAAATCATGAGACGAATCTTTTAAACCTAGTTAGTCTATGATCAAACAAAGTTTATCAAATACAAACGAAACGTACTACAGTGTTCAGATCATAAAAAATTGCAATGTAGGCCCTAATGCGGCAATGACCACGGACCACCAGACGCTCACATCATCTCTGACCTGAGATACATGTGTGCAGCAGCAATGCACAGGAGGAGGCGAGGACTGATGTGTGGTATGCTTGCCAGGCTGGCTCCAGAGAGAAGATGATCATTCCTGGTGCAGCGACAACCGGCCTGTTGATTTGAGCCAGCTCAAATCAGTCAATCAACAGTGTTTTTCTTTCATAATAAATCTTCACAATAAATCACTATCAATCAGTCTAAACTAGTTCAAAAACCAACCAACAGATCGAACGAGTGATATATATGAGAACTGTAGAGAAAACAGAACTGACAGTGGGCAGTCAGAATTTCAAAGCAACAGAGTGGTGATTTGATTACCTTCTGCTGTGACTGTGAGGATCAGATAGCGTGGCTTTGGATCTACTTTCAGCTTCAGTAATCTCAATTTCAACCACTCCTTGAGCCTCCTCATTGACTGCTTGAGCATCGTCTCTTCCGGGTCCAGCATCTGTTCCGCTCCAAGAAGTTCCGGTTGCATTCTCTGCCTCCTCATCAACAGCCTGAACATCATCATCTTCGACGTCATTGATGAAGAGATCGATCGGGTTGCGATGCTTGGCAACCTGTTCCCTCACCGCCTTCACCGTCATCTTTACACTGGTGCTGTTGACGCACCACTCGCTGTAGCTGAGGACCACTTCGCTGATCATTTGGAGGTTGGTGATACCGGACGGAACACGCTCTTCACTTGCGGGGCCCGAGGAGAACTTGAGTCGAAGGTGTGCAAGCCATGGCATGGCTCCTGTTTGAAAAGTGAGCCATGGCAATACGCAGTCAAGGGAGAACCTCTGGAGCTCGCGGAATCCTTCATTTCCAATCACTATGGCATGTCCTGGAATGAAGTCCAAGCCTAGTATTAGGCACTGCAATTTGAGCAGGGCTCCAAGTATCTTCAGATCATCCGTCGTTGTTTGCTTGTTACAGACGGTGATTTGCACGAAAGATAGAAAGCTGAGCCCATGGATCCATGGTGGAACACTTGCAAATCTTCCCGCTGTCACCAAGAACTGTTTAACAGCACATTCGTTTCGACTTATTCGTTCATATCTGTCTTATAATCCACAATTTAAATAGTATTTTTTTCTCACACTAAGGGGATGTTTGGTTACTACAGAAAAATTTTAGTCCCTGTCCCATCGAATGTTTGGACACATGCATGAAGTATTAAATATAGACGAAAAAAATAACTAATTGCACAGATTGTGGCTAATTTGCGAGATGAATTTTTTAAGCCTAATTAGTCCATGATTTGATAATATGATGCTACAGTAAATATGTGCTAATGGTGGATTAATTAGGCTTAATAAATTCGTCTCGTAAATTAGTCTCCATCTATGTAATTAGTTTTATAATTAACTCATATTTAGTTCTCCTAAATAGTATCAAACGTTCGATGTAACATGAACTAAAATTTAATCCATAAAACCAAACACTCTCTAAATCAGTCAACAGTATTCTCAGCCATAACTTAATCCAACCGAAAGAACGTGCTGTAAGCCACCGAGGCGCAAGAGACTTTTCAATGGAGCCCACATGGAGCAGCCGAGTCCAAGTCCACAGTAAATGGTCAGGGACTTGAGGCTTCACCTTTTGATGGATGACAGCAACGCTTCACAGTAGTCTCTGTCAGTGGACTGGTGAAAGGACCATGTAACTGCGAGCACGCGCAAGTTGCATAGATCACCGAGAGCCCTGACAAAGCTTGCAGTGTGTTGGGTCAAATCAACAGTGGCTAGTGTATATAGGCTGCTGAGATGCCGTACATCGTGTGGCATAGCTGTTTGCACGGAATTAATAGTTCCTTCACCACCACCACCAACGAGCAGACGACTCAAATTATGCCGTAGGCCCACAATTTGCTTTGGCAGCTGGCTTATCTGCGTGCCTCTTTGGTCCAGGTACCGCAGACCTGTTAGCTCGAACAATTCGACGGGGAGCTCACTTATCTGCGTGTAACTTGCATCCAGTGCCCTCAGAATCTGCAGCTCCTTGACCTCGTGCGGGAGCTTGCTGACTCGAGTATTCCTGACGCTCAAATACCTCAAAAAGATCATTTTGCTTCTGCATACCTGCAGTAGGTCCACATCCTTGAGATTCTCCCAGCCTTAAGATCCAGTACCACCAAATTGACAAACCGGTGCAGAGGGATTATTCCGCTGTTGATGGCCCCGGACACAGCTAGCGAACGAGTCTGGGACAAATCCATAGTTTGAAGCAGCGACAGGAGCAGGGGATGTGGATGGTGCAGGGCTAACCTCCGTGGCATCCTGCCGCTAGTTTGTTTGTCACACTCTGTTGTTGTTGCTGCAGATGCTGCCAATAAGTTGAGTGTAGTGGTGGTGAAAACGAAACCTATCTCCGCAGATTTGGAGGCAAGGAATTGCTGCATAAAATGATTGACTTGCCACTGCCAAACCTCAGGTTCATCTTGCTTGTGTTTGCAGTTCGATGCTACACAGCTGATGACATTCCTATCCACTAGCTGGGAGAAGAACGTCTCTGCTTCTGACATAGCATCACTAGAATGCGAGTAATAAAATGGATTAGTATGAGTAAGGCCTTCATGCAACCATTTCAACATGAGACGATCCTTTTCAAACTTGTACCCATAAGGAAACATGCTCATGTACAATAATAGTAACCTTGAGTCATCATCAGGGAAGTCATTAAAAGCAGAGGACAGTGCTTGTTCTAACCGTTCTGGCAGCCGGGGGACTTGTTCCTCGTCCTCACCCTCTGGTGGTCGTGGGCACTGCTTCTGCAATCGTTGTCCCTTCAGCCAGTCTGCCATGCCAATTATAAACAATTGTACACCATCACATCTCCTTAATATTTCATCACAATGTACCTTCAAAATATTCGGCAGGCAACCATCCATTGAATCAACTGCATTTGCTTGGAGCAGATGTTGGGACATTGGCACTCGGGCTGCCGGAGGCTGAGGAACTAACATCATGATGGTTGCATTATCTTGTCCAGGAGATTCGCAAGGGAAGCCTCCGGGCGAAGAAGGGGCCGGAGCGAAGGCACCCGGGCGAAAGCGAAGGCCCGCATGGTCGGAACAGGCGCCACCACCGAGGGAGCCTCCGCCAGGCTCAGCAGAGCCTCCGACGGGCAGCGGAGGTATTGCACCGTGCAGAGCCACCGAGGACAAGCGGAGGCATCAGGACGAAGGCCCGAAGGCGAAGGCCCTGAAGCGGAGGCATCGAACGGAGACCTCGAGGTGATCCCGGTCCCGGAACACAAGATGGGCTGGTGTTGGGCTCAATGTCAAGGCCCAGGTAGCGCAAAGAGGGCTGATGAGCAAAACCTAGAAGGACCTTGAGGGTTAGAACTTGGGCCGGAACAGTTGGGGAGAAAACATGTAATGAGCATAAATGGCAAAGGGACACCCTATAAAAACAGAAGGGCAGCCCGTGTAAAAGGGGACAGCATTTATGAAACTATAAGTCTACAGTTACTCCGTGTCCAAACCAGATCATGCACCCCGAGGCACCGCTCGGGCGGAGATCCCTTAGTCGCCACACGGCCTAATCCCTATCGGAGACCTGGTATCTTCAACAGCAGACTTTCTGAATCCACTTCACTTAGAGGTTTCATCTCATGCACAAGGCCATCATAAGAATCGGAGCAACATGCCCACCATGCTGTAATTGTACTGCGTGTTGTAACCAATATTCGGCTATCAAGATTATTCCTAGGGAATGCGGGTTCGATTTTCCACTAGTCTGATGCTTCCCATAAATCATCGATAATGACAAAATACCTGGCCAGCCGGAAGCATTATGAGAAAGAAATTAGCAAATATATTTGCAGATTAAAGATATATAATCATGCCAAAGCTAGTAATTAAGTTGGTCGTTATTGGTATCCAGTGGCGGAGCTAGCGCTCAAAGCAAGCAGGGGCCAAACGGGCCTCAAGAACGTACTGCTACAGGCAAGCATGGCATCGTAGCTAGCAAGCTTGCATGCATCAAGAATCTAGTCAGTAGTAACAGACAAACACTAGTAGAGAACCTGGTTGTAGTCCCGGTTCTCAACCCCTTTAATCCCGGTTTTGGAACCGGGACTATACAATCATGACTAAAGGTCTTGATTTTTAGTCCCGGTTCCTCCAACCGGGACTAGAGGTATTTATTGGGTAAAAAAAAAGTTGCAGCTATGGAGATTCGAACCTAAGACCTCCCACTTAAGCTCTTGCATGCGTTACTATCTCATCTACCACCACACATCTAACTTAGATAAGATACGCTTTTCTTTTAAATTCAGTTTGGAGACACCTTTAGTCTGGGTTTGAGACACAAACCGGGACTAAAAGTCACACTTTTAGTCTAGGTTCATGTCTTAAACCGGGACTAAAGATTCTCGCATTGACATGCCTCTGACATACCTCGGTAACCGTTACAACCGGGACTAAAGAGTAGAATTAGTCCCAGTTTGTATTACAAACCGAGACTAAAGGTCTAGTCCTCCCTTTAGTCACGGTTGTAATTTTTAAACCGGGACTAAATAGTTTTTGGCCATAGATGAAAGGTCGTTTCTCTACTAGTGAAATCAACTATGCCAGTAGACAGTGGGGAAATATACATACACTTGCACATGACAATTATGGAACTCGATGCACGGCAGGGGGGGGGGGGGGGGGGGGGGCATGGCCCTAAGGTAGCTCCGCCAGTGTTGGTACCTCTTATCTCGCAAGCACTCTGAAACGAGGCGGACTAGGACCTCCATTGTCTTGGCTTCTGACGACGGGCCTGATGACAATGCTGTTGCTGCTGCTGGTTCTGAGACTTGGGAGAGGATATCTTGAAGAAGAAGAATGTTCCTATCAGCCCCACCTCATGCTTGAACCATAACGTTGCATTGGAAATAGTAGTGTCCTCCACTAGTTTCATGATGCCTGATTCGATTGCAGAGATCCACAGCAAGAGTTGTCTTGCCAATCCCCATAGGACCAACGATAGACATGACATGACTCTCAGCAGGCTCCTGTCCATCGTCCCCAGCTGTGGCTGTGAGAGCCACCTGAGGATCTTCTTTGCCGGGCGATCGATGCCGACAAGCGGAAGGGCACCCGCCTCGGCCTTTGCCAGTTGGGGTGTAAGCCCAAGGTAAGGTAAATATCTTGTGAGAAGACCATGCATGTTCCTGGAGGTATGTTCTGTCTGGTCGTGCAAATGATGTACGATGTCCCTATAAAGATGCTCTACTAAAGTTACACGGCGGAACCACTGTGCGGCTCTTCGCAGCAGCGTATGACGTGAGGGATGAATAAATCTACGCAAGGTGTGGTTGTGTCAGCACCCAGCTTCCACCGGATGTTGCTGATGATGGCACAGCGACGGGCTCAGCCTCTGCATCGCCCGCGCTCCAGCCCAAGAGGCTCCGGAGGCCCAACAGCCGTTACGCCGGCCCATCCTGGAGGACCTAATGTTAGCTAGTATAAGTAGGAACTAGGAAGGCGAGAGGAGAGTACAAACCATGAACAAATTGTATCACAAACTCTTATCGATCAAGCACTCATCCGAACTAAATTCCTTGCTGTTATTCCCCTGCTCCTCTTTTCCCCTTCCCCAAGCTGCTGTGCTCCTCACAGGTTGGTCGTGTAGAGAAATCTGACATAGAGTCCCAGCACCCTCGTCGAGCACTCGTCGATGAAATGCTCTGCAGGTGAGGACGGTTAACTCGGTCTCCACGGAGGTTCGAATTCAATGTCGTCAAGAACGCCGCAAGGAAGCTTATCTCCGTCTCCACGAAGATCAAGCAGTGCCGTCTAGCGTCGCAACGCCATGTGGGCCAGCAGGCCCCAGCAGTTGAGATATCCTCGCACGAAGGGCCTGCGCCACTCTTAATAGCTCCTTGATCTTGGCCTCCACCTCCTCAGAAGCTGAATGCTGCTTCGCAGAATCAGGATGCGCCATGACATCCCTTTCCTCTTCATGCTGCTGCTGCGGATCGGGATCGGGAGCGGCAGGCACGATCTCTGCCTCCTTGCCCTGCTCCTCCTCCTCGGAAGCTTATTTGGTATTTGCTGTAAACAATGAACTTTTTCAGGTTGGTGAGGTTCTCCAAGGCTTTAAGGGCCAAGCCAGTACAGATATGAACTCCTCATAGTGTTTGGAGAGCCGTCATTTTTGTGATTCCTTCAGTCAACTTCAATGCAATTCTCTTCTTCTTGTCGCCAGCTAGCAGGTGTACCATTCTCTGAAGCCTCTCAACTAATGCCGGCAATTTTTTTACTTCCGTCTCCCTTATATCAAATACCTCCAAATATTCCAGTTTGCTTATCTTCTTTGGGATCATCTCAATATCCGTCCGGCACAAGCTTAAGTACTTCAACTGATGCATTTTGCATATCTTCTTGAGGTGATGGAAGGACAAGTCCTTGCAGCCTTCAAGATCCAACACCTGCAGTATCTGAAATTTGAGCCAAGTAGAATGAAGTGTCCTAAAGCTCCCCAAAGCTGTTAAGGAACGGACATGCCACAATTTCATCCTCTCAACTGTTTCCTTCTCTTTCCGGTCACTCTTGTGGACAGTCGCCTCACCTTGTAGGTCGGAAATGGTGTCTGCCAGTGGCCACCGACAATGGTGATGAAATTCTCGTCACTGGACTTGGCGACGATGTACTCGAGAACCATGTCATGAATCTGGCAGCTCTTCACTTTGCCATTGCTACTGTTGTTGACTGCACAGACCAGGTTCCTGCTAATGAGTTCATTGAAGCTGTCCGCAGCAACTTCCTCAACGTTCTTCCCATGCTTCTCAGAAATGAACCCTTCAGCTATCCACCTTCTGATGAGGCTTTTTCTACTGATCATGCAGCCCTTGGGAAACATGCTCAAGTACAGCAGGCAGGTCTTGAGATCAGCCGGCAAATGGTGGTAGCAGTGATTTAGTATGTGAGTCACTCCATCTGTGGTGAGGTTATTCACCAACACCTGACTTAAATCCTTGTCCACATCAACCAAATGTGAATGGACTTCCTGGTCTGTGTTTGATTTTAGTTTACTAGCCACAAGCCCTGCTACTACAATTATTGCCAAAGGAAGACCTCCACATATTTTCATGATAATCCCACCATCAATGGGCTTAGAATGACAAATCCCATACCCAATACTGGAGATAGCTTGATAGAACAATTTGCATGAGCCCTCTTCGAGGAGTGCCTGGTGCTCATGGACGTAGCCTTGTGGGCGGCGGCAGGCTTCGACTACGGATTTGAACCTTGTCGTCACCACTATTCTGCCCTTCCCGTTACTGGGAAAAGAGTCGCGTATATTTTCCCATGCTGATACAGACCAAATGTCATCCATCAAGATAAGGTACCTATTTCAAGCATTATAAAGAAATGATAGTTTTACAAGAGCAATTTTCCTCCAAAACACATTGCAAGACTAATTGATGATTAGTACTACACAAGTGTACAATAATTAACTACTATGACCAAATGCCTTGTATCAGGATATGCTACCTATTTCACGCAATGTTTGAAAGCAATATTGCAAGATCAAAATCTATCAATCTATATCTATAAAACAAATGCCAACAGTATGATGATAGAATCGAGCCTACTTAAACTATGGTGCCATATGAATTAGGAAATTCAAATGGTTTCTGGGATAAAGAAAAAAACAAACTGAGCCCAAATTATAGTGCAGTACCTCTGTTGTAGTAACTGGTTGGCGAGTTTGTCTTTGAGCTTGTCCAGTCCCCATTCTTCAATCCCGTCGAAGTCAGTCTTGGATGCACCAGATTGCTGCTCATTCAGCTGCCTGATTATGCTTCTCAAGACAGTCAGCAGATGGAACTTCTGTGATGCAAGCACGGATGCTTTTAGAGCGAATTTGTCTCCACACTCACGGTACAGCGCCACGGCAAGCGTGGTCTTGCCAAGGCCACCAAACCCAACAATAGCGAGGAATTTCAGTTGAGGTTCAGCAGTATCCTGTGCACCATCGTTAAAACACGGCTTGAGCTTCTCCATGGCGTCCTCTATTCCCACAGGAGCCTTGTTGCCGATGAGCTGGGGACTGGGGAAGTGGCGCTCGGTGGTCTGGGGAAGTGTTGACTCCAGCGGGACCTTCAACTTTTGTCAGGTTTTCCACCCCGTACCTGGTCCGCCGCTCGCTGACTTGCTGTGCCCGGAGCTTGAGGTTGCCGATCTCGGTGGCTATGCAGTGGCGCGCGTGCAGCATGGTGAGCAGGTACCACTTCTTCCGGAGATACGTCATTGTTCCGCTCCCGCGGGGTTCGCCGCTGAGCCGATGGTCCACGTCGTCGACACAGTCCTCGATGTCGTACGACACCTCTCGGACCTACTTCATCCAGTCCAGACGCTGCTCGTCGTGGTCGTCTGGCGCCCGCTTGAGCCTGTTGAGGAAGGCCTGCATGCTGGCCAGCTCGTCGGTGATGTACTGGATGTCATCACGGACGCCACGGATCAGCGTGTACTCCTGCGCGAGGAGGCTCCCGAGCTTGTTCACCAGGGGATCTCACAGTGTCGTTGAGGCGCCGACCACGAGATCCATCGTCGCCCCGCTGTAGCGCCGCCTGTTGGTTCCGTAGGTGTACTAAGCTTTTTGCTCTTTGGATGCAACTAACTAGAATGGTAATGCCGCGGCGAAGGACACCCTGGATGCGTACGTTGTGCACTTTTGATAGTATGTTTTGCTTTGAGAGAAGGTCGGAGTGTGCTTTCTAGGGGAAAACGGATTTAGTGATGGAAGCCAGAAAGCAGTAGTATAAAGTGTGTTTGGTTCCCTGGCTAACTTCTAGTCTGGTTACAATCCTAGCCTAGGCAGCGTTGGCCATTTGGTTTGCTCTCACCAAACCAACTCTTGGTTGTTTGGTTGTCTGTACTGTCTTAGCCTGGCTAGCCTCAGGGTGTGTTTGGTTGCCTGGTTTGTTTTGATACAGTCACCTCTTCTTCAAATCGGTAAGGTTATCCCTTCGAGGCATTTCGTCGAACAAGTGGTGGACATCCTTGACGAAGATGGCACACGGCAGTAGCAAGGCGAGCATGGCACACAACAACAGCAAGGCGAGCAGCCGGGCTAGCACGACGAGCACGGCCTTCCTCCTCCTTTCTATCCCCGCACGACGAGCATGGCACACCGCCGCTTCTTCCAGGAGGTGGGAGTATGCTGAAGGGAGGAGAAGGACCGAGCAGCTCTGGCCCCTCGCCATGGCCGGCAACGCAGCACCTCGCGACTGGGCCCTGGTGGCCTGTTGATATTTCTAATGTTGCTAATAATAACGGTGCAAAAAATGCTTGTCAGCATTTCTTAACGTCGCTAATAAAGTTCTAGTTCCAAATTCTTAGCAACCCCAGAAACGTTAATGGTAGTTATTAATGTGTCACTTGGTTGAGTTACTCAGCCGCCTATTATATACCTATATCCCCTAACTTACTAAGTTGTCATCCCTAGTAATGATGTTAGAGAGATCTATTGGTGTTACGTAGTATTACTACTTGAATAACACTACGTAGTTCTTATTAATACAAGTGACTAGAGAGAATATATAAATATTAATCTATGAAAGTATCCGCAAGCGCACAGATAATTATACCATTGTAGCATTTTACCCGAGAGTATTCTAGGTATCGTTATTTATATTTTTACCACTGGGAAGGTCTAACATGGATATGTATTGTTCAACTTATATTATTGAAAGAGATAATAATCATAGCCATACCTCTACTCATACAGGAACAAGTCATAGAATAATATATATAAATGATAAGTATAGACATGGATAAATCACTTAGAGCACTCCTTCTTTAGCATTAGCATGGCCAGATAGAATATTAGAGGAATAATTTCTAAGTCATTCTTAATTATAAGTCAAAGCATGCATTTGATTAGTGCAATTACATCCAGTAATCATGGCTAAGATCATCTTTATATCTACACAGAAGGGATATTACTAAAGGAAGATTGAAGGCAGAGCTCGTTCTACCTTCGTAATCGGACCCTACGTGCACCTATATTCGGGGAGTCGACTAAAAAGGACTCAACGGGAGTGTCACATCCACGATCTATCACATGACCCAGAATATAGGGTGTATTCGCAGGTAAACAACACATAAGCACCATGCTTACACAATGTCGACCACCCACCCAGTGTACATCAGAATGAGCGCTATACGAACTTATGCATAAACACAATGATAAACTAGCTATACTAGATAGATAATTAATGTAGACGATAAACATCATAATGAAGAACATGAACAAGATGAATATTAATATTGTCATAACAATTGTATCTAACATATAAAAACAATGGAGAAACAATAGAGAGAGGGGTACAACAGTTTATACCGAACCACGCTCTGGACAAGATCGGGAATTCAAATCGGTAAGGTTACCCCTTCGAGGCAGTTCATCGAACAAGTGGTGGACATCCTCAGCGAAGATGGCACACGGCAGTAGCAAGGCGAGCATGGCACACGACAACAGCAAGGCGAGCAGCCGGGATAGCACGACGAGCATGGCACACCGCCGCTTCTTCCAGGAGGTGGGAGTACGCTGAAGGGAGGAGAAGGACCGAGCAGCTCTGGCCCCTCGCCATGGTCGGCGACGCAGCACCTCGTAATTGGGCCCTGGTGGTCCGAGACGTAGTGGCCGTAGCATGAGCAGATGGGATCTGGTGGTGCCGCTTCTTCCAGGAGGTGTGTGTGGTGGTGGGTGCTCATGCCGGTGCCGGCCGCGCCCCATCACACCGGCCTCCCGGTGCCCGGTGCATGCCTTTCGGGAGGAGGATGAGCTCCTGGCTGCTACTGGATGCGGCACATAGCACAGAGCTCCTGGCTGTTACCAGCGACCGCGACCATGAGTGCTCTGCTTGGAGCCTTGACGGGAGGAGGAGTAGGGGAGGAGGACGACGAGCGCACGGAGGAGGAGCGGGCGCGAGCGAGGAGGAGCAGCGGCCCACGAGCGGAGAGGTCGACAAGCGCATCACTACATGGAAGGTGATGCGAACCGAGACAAAGGCTTGGCCAAACCTGGCTCCACAAAAACAACCTCCACGTACCCGTGTTCTTTCCTGGCCAGGCCAGGGCAGTACGGATGGCCCCCCGAAGCCAGGCTCCAGCCCATCTCTTGAATCTAGGGAACCAGGCCAGGGGTTGGCTACCTAACCAAACACACCTATAATGATCCCACCTTGGCTAGGTCTGTTAACAGCCACTACACTAGCCGGACCATCACTATCAGGTATACTAGAGCAGGTAATGACTACTCCCTCCATCTCAAAATAAGTGTCATTCTCCCTTCTTGAGAAGTCAAACTCTTTTAACTTTGGCTAATATTTTTTTATAAATATAGTTAATGTTAAGAATGTTTGACCAGCATGGAAACCAAAACAACACTTATTATTTTAGGACAGAGGGAGTATGCTTCATTGTCGGGTCATAAGTCTAGAATCCGTACAATGATGGAAATCCTATTGACCTAGCAGTGAAGACCACCTTTCACCGCCGGCGCGACTAATGAACCAACACTGATATAAACACTGCCGGTTAGAACCAAGAACTAGCAATGATAGTCAGATTATCAATGTCGGTTGTTAACACACCACCCGACAATGATATATTAATGTTGGGTCGTGGCTTGACTTAATAGCTATATAACAACATCACTAGTAGGTTGTTGCTTGACTCGACATTGTCTTAGCTACAGTATAAAAACTAACCCTTTATTCTTTCCACCCGTCCAGCACAAGCACACCCATCCAAGGAAGCGTCTTTGCCCACCTCTCTATGTATTGGTGTGGCCATTTTTCATCAAATCATGGGGGCTTGGTTTTTGAAGGATTAACAGGATCCCCTTGCTTTAATTTAAGGTGTCTAACTAGCAATCCTTTGAATTTATAACTAATTTTGTTGGTTATACTGTCTTTGACTCTCATGCTTGTTCTTTATCTAATTGAGAGAACATTCTTCATATAATTTTCATGATGGTGTCCGAATTTTGGTGAGTCCATTTGCTACTGATAATTTAAGGTTAGTACCTACGTACCTATTTAATTTGTAGCTAGCTAGTTTGCTTCGTTAGATTGCTTTTGATTCTTATGATGGATTAGTCCATTTATATTATATTAGTTTCGACTCTTTAGTTAGTGTAGCATAGAATACAATTGTTCATGAGGGCCAACATTTTTTTATGAACCCATGTGGCACATGTACTTTAGTTTGAGGCTATTAGCTAGCAAGCATTTAATTTTGGGATAGTTTGCTTAATTCTGTAGTAAATGACTTTGCGTGGCTTAGTTGGTGCATTTAGTTTCTACATTTTATTTAGTGTAGCATAGAATAGAGTAGTTCATGAGGGCTACCAAAATTTGATGAACCACTTTAAGTTGTGGCTATTGGCTAGCTAGCATTTAATTTTTGGATAGTTTAGTTGATTCTCTTGTAAATATGGTTGTTTTATTGGTTGATTCTCTAGTAATACAATTTATGCATGCATGCAGAAGTTTGGAGCTTTAACTAAATTCAATGGCACACTTATTTTTCTTTGTTAATAGATCGATTGAGGATGGATATATGGTCTCGTTTGGTTGTGATTAGGGTTGACTCCTTTATCTAGGTAGCCAAAGCCTATGTCGCATGTAATCCACCAGATGAAGGCTACATATGCTGCTCATGCCTTGCACAGCAAGAGTCATAGGCAATTTCTCAATCCCGAGTAGATACGATCGCACTTGATTACTCAGAGTTTCGTGGAATACTATAAGATATGGACCAAGCATGAGGAGGAGGGTGACAACATATATAGCGGATTGGGAAAACGATGAGAGCATCGCTGTATTAAGAGAGGTGTCAACATGGCAGGGGTGGTTAGCGATGTTTTTAGGAATACGTTAGTTGAAGATAACTTAGAAGATGACCTTTCTAAGATGCTACATGAGGTGGATCCAAGATTCCTTAGTCCAAAATATTTGGAAAAGTTGGAGAAGATGAGGATGGATGCTAAAATACTATTGTATATAGGTTGCAATATAATGTGAGCAAACACTACTGGAAACTCGAATATTTTTGTGGGTGATGAATTTTTCTGTGCGTTTTTTTCGGTACGCATAGAAAAATTACGATTATTCTGTCGGTTTCAAAATATCCCGACAGAAAAATACGAAAACCCACAGAATAATTGTATGATTTTTCTGTGCGTGACAATACACACATGGAAAAATAAGCACTCACAGAAAAATACAATTTATTCTGTCGGTTCTTTAAAAACACACAGAAAAAATATATGCACGCACAGAAAAAATAAATAAAAAAACAAAGAAAGTCCCGTCTTCCTCCGCACCCGTCCCGCACCCGAACCCCTCCTTCTTACCCCAGCGCCCCCTCCCCCTCCCTTCTTCTTCCTCCGCACCTATCTTCCTCCGCACCCGAACCCCAGCGCCCCATCCCCCTCCCTTCTTCTTCCTCCGCACCCGGACCCCAGCGCGCCCTCCCTTCTTCTTCCCCAGCACCCGGCCCCCAGCGCCCCTCCCCTCCCTGTCGCCGCCCCTCCCCTTCTTCTCCCCTTCTTCCCTGGCGCCGCCCCTCCTCGGCCTTCTTCTTCCCCGGCGCCGCCCCTCCCTCTCCCGGATCTGGCCCTCCCTCTCCCGGATTCGGCCGGTGGAGGCCGGTGGCGGCCGGATCTGGGCTCTGGTGGTAGCGGGCGGCGTGCGGCATGGCGACGGGCTTCGTTGTGCTGGCGTGGTGGTGGTGGTCCCCGGCGCCGCCCCTCCCTGGCCTTCTTCCCCGGCGCCGCCCCTCCCTCTCCTGGATCTGGCCCTCCTTCTCCCGGATCCGGCCGGTGGAGGCCAGTGGCGGCTAGATCTGGGCTGTGGTGGTGGCGGGCGGCGTGCAGCGTGGCGGTGGGCTTCGCCCCTCCCTGGCCTTCTTCTTCCCCGGCGTCGCCCCTCCACGACCTTCTTCTTCCCCGGCGCCGCCCCTCCCTCACCGCGGCCACGATGGAGGAGCTGGTGCGGATGGCCTAGCTCGGTGAGCCGCTTTGGACCCCTGCCCTTGTCATAGACAGTGCTACCATTGAGACTCTCTTGATGCTTGTTAATTGGAGATTAATACTGAAAATTTTGTGGCTATAATAGTAGTAGTTTTATCAGAGGATATAGTAGCTCCACTTAGCCTATGGTTTTCATGGTATATTCTGTTTCATGTCTAAATTGTTAATCATTGAATTGTTACAATCAGAGGATATAGCAGCTCCACCAAGCAGTGTGGAAAAAGTCATGGGAATTGATGAGCACATAGGCTGTGCCATGAGTGGACTTATTGCTGATGCTAGAACACTAGTTCTGCCAAATTTTTGCTACACTGTATCAACATTTATTAACAGCTGTGATGATTGTAATTCCTTGTATTTCAACCTGTTTTGTATATCTACCTAGCTTCTATTAAGTCACAAGTAAACTGCTACATATTGTTTTGGTTATCTACCTAGTTTTGACTTATCTAAAGTTCCAAACTACTATATGTGCTAAAAGCTCCAAACAACTATGTTAGAATTTGATGCTAAAAGCATGCTGGGGATTTCTTGTTGTGATTGAGCAGGCGAAGGAGAATATCGGCGAGAGAGTCGCGAGGCTTATGGCGGAAGGGTAGTTTCTATGTTAGTCCTGATCCAAAGTTGATGTTTGTCAGAAGGGTAACTAACTCAGATTCTTGTTGTTCTTTTGCTTGCTTTAGACAGATTCTTGCTGTTATGGTCCATATTTATAAGTTGTAGTTATTCTGCTTGATCTTTGGAAAGGGTTTGCTACTCTCGATTGTCTATCTTGATCACGGTAGTGTGAATGTGCAGCAAGCAAAACTTAAATTAGTTGTAGATGTGCAGGAAGATGGGAGCTGCAATCACTCTTCTTGATCACAATAGTATGAATGTGCAGGAAGATGGTACCTGCAGTCACTCTTTCTTATTTGTATAATCATAAAGCTGACAATTGGTTCTTTTGTTTTCTCATGCTATAGCTATCAGCTGGATATAATGTTGACAAAGCAGCCGATTTCTTTGAAGCAGTACACAGGCTGTTTTCCTCCTTAAGGTAAATCCCAGTGCACGGCGTGTAAAATTCTGAGAGATAATGATAGAATTGTATAAATTCTATATTTCTTCTCCTGGACTTATATCTGCTAGAGTCAGTGAAGTGGATCTCCTGGCAGACCTTCAGTTTTTTGTTTGGTTGGCTGCTTGCAAATTATTCTCAAATTAGTATGAAACTGTCTGTGTATTGGAAATTGTTATGTATGATAGCGAATTGGGAAGTGATAGCAGCTTGTTTTGAAGAGCCAATTTCTCACTTGTGTGTGATCTATTTTTGCATTGCTATTTGTAGAAGAACATGACTTTTTTGCATGCAAATCATATATTTGTTGCCTTGGACGGTGAAACTTAGGTAATACTTTCAAATATGAAATTTCTAGAGATAGTCACCGTCTTGTGGTATTTCTTCTGTGAAATTTTGGTAATTATATACTTTCAAATGTGAAATTTCTGGAGATGGTCACTGTCAGTGTGGCATTTCTTCTGTGAAATTTTGGTAATTATATACTTTTAAATGTGAAATTTCTGGAGATGGTCACTGTCTGCCTGTCATTTCTTTTGCACTTGTAGATTTGTAAGTTCTTCCTATCTCTTGCAGCTGTACTACTTTGTGAAGGCTAGAAGTAATTATGGGCAGCATTTGTATTATGAAAACTTGAGTATGTGTAAGAACTAAAAAGCTTGTATGCTATGGCCACTGCTTTAGGCTCTTACCATAGTCCCAACACTACATGGTTTAATACTAATTTTGTTTGCTTGACTGGATCCTGCATTAGACTTGGCATTTGGTCTTCCAATTCCATCTCCAGCATTCCAAGCATTGCCTGATGGTGGCATCACATTGTTATAGGAGGAATCATGATCAGCATTTGTCTTCTTCCGTTTGGAAGTGCTTGGTTCCTCCTCCCATTGGCAGTTACCATCTGCCTTCTTTTTGCCCATTCCAGTTGCTGGGATGCTCCCAATTGCCATGGCCATCATCAGACTTCTTCTCCCAGGCACCATCACCTCCATCTCCTTTTCTTTTGTCCCATGTATTTTCTTATTTGCCCCATAGGTCATTTTTATTTGATGCCTCCCCAATCAGTGGAATATTTTATGAGTTTTCATTTCCATTTAGGTGCAAATCAAATTGGCTTGACCTGAGATGAAAGGTACTGAGCAGTCCCCACTATGCTCAATAAAAAGGCAAACTTCTTACAATACTAGTGTTTTTTTTGTTGACTAAAAATATATCTTTGCTTAACAGGTAGAGATGGAGTGGAAGGTGAAGCAGTTTCTTTCTCCTTCCCCGCTGCCTCCCCTGACCTTGAGAGCCTCACGCGAGGACGCGACCATGACGCCTCCTTCCACGGAATCGATCCTAGCGGCGGCGCCCCTCAGCACCCGACACCACGATGCCCCTGCAGCCTGCGCCCTCACGCTGCCAACGCCTCCCAGTGCCCAGTCTGCCGTGCTGTGGTGCCGCCACTAGCTGGAGGTGGTGGGAGCCCTTCTGCTTTGTTGAACATGTAGATGACCAGATATCATATTTGTATATATGATATATGTGCTGATATATCAGACTGATTCTATTTTTGACATAAGTGTTGACTCCATTCATGATGAACTACTAATTTTTGACATAAGTGTTGACTCATACTGTTAAATTAAATACCAACGTTAAAATGATATTTAATCTAAAAAGTAAAGTTTATGAATTTAACACAGTCACGGAGTGCGCGGCGTTGCAGGCTCACAAACTCTAGAGCTTCCAGAGATTGGGTCAAATCCAACCTAGAGCCTCGGAACCCTGCATCTTTTCCTGGACGGACTTCACTTCGGATGCACCGGTAGCAATATCAACGGTCTCTAGTCGATGGACCAAGTCGTATGGATCCCCATACAATGGCTCAGACATGTAGATTTTGTTCTCCTTGTACTTGGATACACTTGTTCCACTAAAGCTTTCATTGAAATATTTAGACATGAACATTGTCTGATCACCGATGTCCCTCACCCTAGACCACTCCGGCGTACGGTCGTGGAGGTTGTACTTGTAGATCGCGCTGCTGTAGGCGAAGCTCTGTGTCTCGTGAAACGTGCTCACCATGGCACCCACAATGTGCAGCTCACCGTTTGATTCTAGGTAGCTGCGGTGGCAGAGCCCCGTAGGTGGCGACAGCGATGGCAGCAGCGTCGCGGTTGGAGTAGCGCCGGCGGCGTTGCTGCTGCAGACGGAGATTTCTCCAGTGCAGTCGATCGCCAAGAACTTGTCTTGGCAATGGACGATGGACCCCACGGAGAACTCCAGTTTGGTGTCAAGCAGTGTCCATGGGCCGTCGACTCCAACCCGGTAGAACGCGACCTCCGTGGAGCACCCAAGCATGGCCGTGGCCACGCAGTCGTGGCCGGCGGCGTCAGGCGGCGTCGAGAGCACGATCTCATGGAAGAACACGTCCCTCATGTCTTCTAGCTTGATGGCTCTGCCTGTGGCATCCGCGTCCCCGTAGCCGTTGGTGGGATGGAGGACCCACCGGCCGTGGACCCTAGACACGCGTTCCGATGAGGACGCCACCGCGACGTGTTCGCCTGCTGGTGGGATCTCAACGCGGGGGGCACGGGCACCCGCGAATGGATTCAGCAGTGTCATTGACGCCGCCTCGTCCATGAGCGCCAGCCACCCACACGAGGAGCCGCACGTCACCTTGCCGCGCACGTCGGGCAGCGTATTGGACAAGACCTTCTTCTCCGGGACGCAGTAGAAGCCGACACGGTCCGAGTCGGGGTCGAACGGGGCAGCAGGAGCGGCCCGAAGGTCGCGAACGGGACGGCGGCGCGCCATGGGGAGCAAGCGGAAAGGAAGGATGCCGCATCGTGGCCTGACGCGAGACGCTGCCCGATGGACTCGAGGGGATCATCTGGCAGGCCGGATCTCCAGTCAGGGAGAGGTAGGAACCTTCTTTTGGGATTGGGAGGCTGAGCCATGGAAGACAGATAACATCAACTATGGTTCACGCAAGAAACAACAAGCGAGGACGATGGAACACGTGATCGTGAAACCAAATGAACGGAGGAAAAAGCTGTCCCTTTTGCAAATGCAAAGAGGGGAACTAATTATATGTAGGCAGATTGGACAAGGTTCTCAGAAATGCAAATATGTTCCTTTTCTCTTAATTCTCTTTCCTTCCGTGTTAATTCTCTTTCCTTTTGCTCGTTGCCATGTATGCTGGTGCATGCAAACATGCAATGTGTATATGGATAGCACAATAATTTTCTACTTCCTATTTTGCCGTGATTCATCTATCACATGACAGACAATATTCAATCAAGGAGAATGGCACGATCAATCAGTAATTAAGATGTCGTGGGATCGTAGGCGTGGGCAGACGGAGGAACCAAAACAAATATCGCACCAAAAAATGTCCACACTTTGTTCTTTTTAGTTGCAGGAGAAGTGCACCCAGATTACAAGTTGATGCCATACCAGGGAACGCTTGAAATAAAAACATATTTGGTTCTGGACATGACCTGAACAAAATCATTTGTAATCCAATGCAGCAAAACCATTTGCACATCAATATAGTTAAGCCAGCTAGACAATCTGAACTACTCTTGAGGTCTCTACACTAGCCCGTGCATACATAGTCAAATTTAATACATTGCAATTCTCACGACGATTACAACCCAAAGGAGATTAGTCTGATGTCTTAAATATAAGACAGGGCACTTGATGATTCTGATGCTAGCACCTTTGTAAGCTGGAGTTTCTCTGAATCTGTTGCCCCATCATTGTAGGTAGCAACAGGGACACCAAAAGCAA
The DNA here is from genome assembly GCF_019320115.1 of Miscanthus floridulus. Lineage (NCBI taxonomy): Eukaryota > Viridiplantae > Streptophyta > Magnoliopsida > Poales > Poaceae > Miscanthus > Miscanthus floridulus. Next base: position 117,092,629 of record NC_089589.1, on the reverse strand, counting down.
CGAGCTGCACAGGTAAACAACATTAATTGGCAAGTGATAACCACAATCAAGTTCAGCGAAAAGGGAGGCCGGATGATAGGTAAAAACAGCATACGAAGCACTTAAGTGTAAGGATAAAAAAACAGCATTGGTAGAAGATCAGATGATATCTAGTCAACACCAAACAACTTACAATGACAGTGAAGCCATGGGTTCATCAAGCCAGAACATATCCACAAATCCAAATTAACATTCTTGAGCACATCAGGTAGATTTCATTGACAAGCAGGTGTAATGTATATAGGTCTAGTGTAGTGAGAAATTACATTACAGTACCAACACTAAAATATAGAAAACAAATCATTTCATCAAACTCATCCTACAGAAAATGTGTAGACATGCCAAAACCTAAGGAAGTTGTGGCGTGTTCAAAGTTATAACCAGGAATTACAATGGCAAAAGAGAAATAACTATAATAAGCAGAGCCAGAAAATCTGTTCTTCTTACACGCAGTTCCTTTTATTAATTGGCAAGTGATAACCACAATCAAGTTCCTTTTATTTACATGAGCTCCTTAATTGCTTCAGGTAAAAATACAGTTTGATGCACTACAGTAAATAGTAATTTTCTAGATATATCGCAATGAGTCGCCTTTGAAGATCCAGCGAGATCTTCTTTTATTAACACAGATTAGAATACTTTCCTTTCTCAACCAATACAGCAAAAAAAGTAGACATATAAAGAAGCTTAGACCTGAATCTAACCATCCATAAGGAGATAACAGTCAACAAGTTAAAATTAATAGTGAAACAGAGATGACATATTTACATCCAGAAAATAGTGAAACAGAGATGACATATTTACATACTTCAGAAAATAGGATGATCGAAAACAGGATCTGCACATTGCAACGCTAGCTAGCTAGCTAGCTATCTCTTGTTAATACAAACAGGTCTGCACATTGCAACGCTAGCAAGCAATCTCCTGTTAATACAAACAGGATCTGCACATCTACAGAATGTCAAAGTAAAAAAACAGGATATCCTGTTACAGAACTAGTAGAGTATATTAGTTATGGCTTGGCTGCAGTCACCTGAATTCTTTCTTCATGGCATGTATGACAGACTAAAAAGACTAGTGGCATGGCCTCATCAGAATGCACTCACAAGAAAGCAACAAAGAGGCTTCTATACTGGCACATGCCACAATAATCAGTACCAGACTTTTTCTTCAGAGGTAGACACATAGCCCCCTTGCTAGGTTAAACTGAATGTATCTCAACAAAAGACAAGATTCACTTCATCTTCATGCAAGTCGAGCAGTGCAGAACAAGCATGCAACCTTCGATTAAGAGAAGTAGGAGGGCACTAGTCCTAGGACAACACATTTATGGCAATGCAAGATCACAGTGCCAACCCACATAATTGCAATATGTTCTGTATAAAAAGATCAAGAACCAAATCAAGAACCCTAAATGCCCTATCATTCAACTGAACTAGAGATTGGGGAAGAAGCTTACTGGTGAGAAGGCAGGCGTTGAAGGAGATCGACGTCATAGAGAAGAGTTCAGCGTCCACGACGCCGCCCCCATCTAAAAGCTCTAGTTTGGTTTGGTGAATTGATGAAACCCTAGCTACTAACCTATGTGCTCTAAGTGAATGTGAGAAAGGTTGGTAGATATTCCAAGTGGTGGAGCAAATGGATGAAGATCATGGTGGTGATGGTCATGATGATCAAGTGCTTGGACTTGGAGAAAAAGAAAGAGAAAAACAAAAGGCTCAAGGCAAATGTATATGTGGTAGGAGCCATTTTGTTTTAGTGATCAAGACACATAGTGGGTGTGATCACATTTAGGATAGATAACCATACTATTAAGAGGAGCGAAACTTGTATCGAAATGCGGTTATTAAAGTGCCACTAGATGCTCTAACTCATTGCATATGCATTTAGGATCTAGTGAGTGCTAACACCCTTGAAAAGTTTGTGAAAATATGCTAACACACATGCACAAGGTGATACACTTGATGGTTAGCACATTTGAGCAAGGGTTGAGAAGTTAGTGAAGAGATAGGAGGTCACAGAGGTGACCGAACGCTGGTCCCCATGGGACCAGACGCGTCCGGTGCCTGACCCTAGGTGCCGCTGAACAACCAGTGAGCATCGGACGCTGTTGAGGAGATGCACCAGACACGCTGGGGGTGCGTCCGGTCAGAGGTGACGTGTGCTGACGTAGATGAGGTGAGAGCACCGGACGCTGGGGTGCGTCCGGTCATGAAAAGCCCTCTCTGGAACCTTACTGGAAGTGACCGGACTCCACTTGTGGAGCATCCGGTCATTCCATCAGGCGCGTCTGGTCGCAACTTAACCGTTGAGATCGGGCGTTTAGCATTTGAAGTCAGAAATGACGTGGCATAAATCTGTGCACCGGATGCTAGTGAGTGCGTCCGGTCGCCCTGAAATTTCAGTGGACAGAGAGCCAACTCTATTCGTGGGGGTTGTCTATTTAAGCCCCATTGCCGGCTTTTGCTCACTCTCTTGACCATTTTTATTGACATTGTAACCAAGTGAGCATAGCCAAGGCATTCCCACTCATCTCCATCATTGATTCATCATCTTTGTGAGATTGGGAGTGATTCCAAGTGCATTGCTTGAGTGTTTGCATCTAGAGGCACTTGGTGATTGTGCTTCGCTGTGGATTTCCCTTGTTACTCTTGGTGGTTGCCACCACCTAGATGGCTTGGAGCAGCGATGATCGATGAGCGGAGGTTGGTGATTGTCTCCGGCTCCGATCGTGGTGATTGTGAGGGGTTCTTGACCTTTCCCCAGCGGAGAGCCAAAATGTACTCTAGTGGATTACTCGTGGCTTGTGGATCCTCATCTTGTGTTGGTTGTGCGGCACCCGATTGCGGGTTAGGCATGTGATGCCTATTAGCGCGTGAACCTCCAAGTGGGTGTATCGCTACAATGAGGACGTAGCTTGCCGGCAAGCAAGTGAACCTCGGGATAAATCCTGGTGTCTTGATTGTTTCTTGGTATTCTTAATATTCATATATTGATCACTTGCCATGGCGGTATATCTTCCTACCACTCTCTCTTGTACATCATTTCATATTTACTTGGATAGAGCTTGAGGTAGCCAAGATTTGATAGATTAGCTCTTGATCGTATTACTCCTGCTAGATTGGTCATCTAGGTATATTTTAGCGGTATAGTTTTGTTGTGATATACTAGTGATCATAGAAGATAGATTTGGGTAGGTGGCTTGCAACCCCACATATAGAGCTAGCGCAAAATTCGCTTCGCCATCTTGCTTACTAACAATTTATCTTAATGTTGTTGTAGAAATTTTTATTAGGCTATTCACCCCCTCTTGCCATTTAGGACCTTTCACCATCGCTAGCGCGTCGTGCCGCCGCCGCCGCTTGCGTGCGCTCCGCCGCTCCCCTGATGCGCTTTCGCGTGCGCACGCGGGGATTTCTCCCACGCCACCTCTGGCTAGGCTCAGTTCCCGGGCCAGGGTGAGAGGATTTGGCCGGGATGGACCGGGCTAGGAACCCCGCGTGGACTAACCGAACACGAATTCTATCATGGACCAGGATTAAATCCACGCCGGGCTGATCCACGGGGATTGGGCCCCGAATCTGCACTACCGGACTCCCGGCATGCTCTCGGCAAAGACGATCTGACGCTCGGCAAACTATTTGCCGAGAGGAGCTCTCGGCAAAGAGCCTTCGGCAAAACATCTACCGGCAAAGGATTTTTTACCGAGAGCCCCTCTCGGCAAAACATTTACCGAGAGTAATGGCAAGGCTCTCGGCAAACTCTAGCTCTCGGCAAACTGGCGCGCCCTAGTAACGGCCAGGCGACGGGTAACGGTGTGACAGCTTCTTTGCTGAGAGCGACTGTCGGCAAAGAACTTCTTTGCCGAGAGCAACTGTCGGCAAAGAATTGTAAAAAAAAAGATTTGCGGCCGAGGTGGTTTTCAAAAAAAAAAAGGTTTGCCGAGAGCCGACCACCAAGCTCTCGGCAAAGAGGAAGATTTGCCGAGAGCTAGGCTCTCAGCAAAGAGGCATATTTGCCGAGAGCCAGGCTCTCGGCAAAGAGTCTAGAGAGCTTTTTTTTTATTTTTGTTTATATTTCCAGCTTCAACGACACATTTCACAAATATAACACATCATCCACATCACATATATCACAAATATGTCATCCACATCACATGTCTCACATTATAATCCATCTAAACATCTCAAATCCAACAACACATGTCCATCTCAAAGTGCTAAGTTCATCTCACACAAGTTCATGTCACAAAGTGCTAATACATGATGAAGAACAACAGGCTCACTCCCAAGGCTCCCACCCTCCCGACGGCGGCTGCTGCTGCGGCGGACGGTGTGGATATGGCTGGTACCCCGACCCTCCCGGTGGCTGCTGATGCGGCGGAAGTTGTGAATACGGTTGGTGCCACGACCCTCCCGGCGACGGCTGCTCAGGCACATCATTCGAACCCGCCGATTGATTCTGCACAAAGGAGAAGAAAAATTAGTAATTATAGTAATACTAAGGCATATAATTGTAATCTAAGCGTAGACAAGTCAAAATTTGCAGAACTAGGTATAAAATTGTAATCTAAGCCTAGACACATCAAAATTTCGGCAGCACCTCCCCTGCACGGTGGGGTTTCCAAAACCTGCAAGAAAACCAACGGCACGATGGCCGCCCACCACATATCAACGGCACGATGGCCGGCACTCATATATATCACCGACACGAAGGCCTCCCATCACATATCAACGACACGATAGCCGACATGCACAGTAAAGAGCTTTTGTTAGAGAAGTTGAACTCACGTATGAGTAAGGTGGGTATGGGTAAGGCGATGGAGGAGCGAACAGCTCTAGTGGCGCTGGACGACCCATCGTGACGCCAAGACTTGCCACGTACTGAGCCAAGGTGTCAAACCTCGCCCGCTCGGCCTCCCACCTCTGTCGCTCGGCCTCCCGCTCCCTCTGTCGCTCTTCCTCCACCGTAGCCTTATGCTCCTCGAGCGCATGCACCTGGGCCTATAATTTTTCACCGCATTGTTACAAGCAATTTCGAGGAATGTAAAACCAATGAACGACGAATAAAACAGAAGTAACCTGTAGTGCTGCCATACGATGCGTCGAAGTGTCCTACCTTGGGCGTATGGGCACGCTACCGCTCGTGCTGCTTGTCCGGACCTGTGAGAGAGTGGGAGTGGTGTGCGGGTCGAGCGTGCTGTTGCCGATGAGGTACCGCCCATGCTTCTTGCCTCCTCCCACCCTCATGATGATGTCGCCGTCAATGTCCGCAGTGTGCGGATCCTAGTCTGCCCCATGGACTCCCCTTGCCGCCTCGGTGTACTGACTGATGCGCTCGGGGATGCTCTCGTTGGTGAACGACTCGGCTGGGTCGTCCGGGTTCCAGTTGATGTTGTCTGTCGCCTTGCCCTTGTGGGCCAGGACCCATGACTTGAGCTCTCCGCATGGCTGGTTTTGATGTGCAGCCGACTGTGAGAAAAACAACAAGACGATTATAAATCATGCAGGAATAAATGTCTGAAAGAATAAATGAAGCTACACCAAGTCACGTACCCATCTAGCCCCGAATTCGTGGATGTTAAGGTTGCCCTGGTGGTGTGATACACCTGGCATCAGCAAACGTCGTTCCCGGAGGATGGTGTGGTTATCCGCCCAATTGCCACTCACCCACCTGTCGACCATCATCTACCAGGCCCGCGTTTTATTGGCGCACCAGCCAGGAGGCACCTGTACGACATCAAGTACATTGACAGATGTAAGAACAATTCAAGCCTACCCAATCTTAGAAGAAATCAATATTGATGTTGTATATTTACCTTCAGGTACTGCTCTTTGGTCAGATGCATTAATCTTGCATCTTCTTTCTTTACCTTCCGATGCTCGTAGACGGCATAGTAATCGATGATGGCCTAGAGCCGCGCCTCGTAATGCATGTCTGAGATGCGACATCTAAAAGATTTGGCCGACGCCTTGGCCGCCCTCGCCTCGTAGCCCTCGACGCATTTGAAGAAGTCCTGCATATAGAAAAGATGTATCAATACACTGGTTCAAGAAACTCTAGCGAATGCAATGTATTGAGCAAAGTAGTGGGAGGAAGACTTACCCAAAACTCGCACATAACCCGCTCCGCCACGCTTTCGTACGTGCGGCCCGTCTCGTCCTCCGCATCAGGGGCGGCGACGTAGTGCTCGTACGTGTAGGCCGGCTCCAGAGCTTCGGTGTAGCGAACCAAGCCTAGGAAGTGTTCCCTGCAGAGAAGACCCAGGATGCCATTGGGCAACCTTTTGTGAGCACCTAGGACCACGACCTTCCAAGACCTGCGTAAGTAATTAAGAAAAAACTGTTAGTTTCCATTGTGATTCTATCATATGTAGGAGCGAAAAAATGTAAAAGTTACGTACTTTTGCCCAACGGGTCGAATGACCGGGCGTAGAGCCTCAGGTATCGGCCGCTCAGGTAGGCTCGCTGGACCTCGTTGGTAGACACCCGAGGTTCCGGTGGAACTGGAACCTCCTGCCTCGGCCTCCTGCTCATCCTCCCGCTCCTCCTGCTCGTCCAGCTGCTCGGCCTCCAGCTCGTCCTCTCCCTGCTGAGCCTGCTCGTCCACCTGCTCTTCCTCCTGCTCCTCCTCGGGCTCTGGTGGTGCTGCTGCTACAGGCTAAGGCGGTGGCGCCCTAGGCCTCCTCCTGGCCGCCCTCCTCCTCCTCCCCTGAGGTGGTGCCGACCCCCCAGCTTCACCTGAGGGCCCTGGTGTACTGCCCCCCGTGTCGTAAAGCGACCTGACCGCCCGCAAAGCTCTGCGGCCCGCCATCTTTGCACAATCACCTACAAGACATAAACAATAAGATCGGATTAGATGGATCATAAACAAGACATTATTATAAAGAGATGCAAAATAAATAAAGCATAATTAAAAAATAACATAATATTACATGTATTAGAAATAATCATCCCCATCGGGATTAGCTGGATCATAGCTCTCATCATCACTATCAGCCATGTCGAAATGTTCAACACTTTCCAAAGGAGCAACTATGTCATCATTGCCATTGCCAATATGTAATCCTTCAAGTAACGCCAAGTCCTTCGCATTTTCCACCTCATCCCCCTCGTCCACATCAACATCCATTTATTGTCTACTTCCATTTCCATAGCTCCGGTTAAGTCAATCTCAAAAGTCCCTTGTAGGCCCTCTTCTTGATAGAACTCTCCATCATATGTGTTTGGGTCGAAGTTGTAGTCTTCGGCGTTTGGGGAAGGTGCTTTACCGTGCGGCGATACCTTGTGCACAATATCCCAACCCTGAAGACGAGGGTCCCTTTGGCACGAGTAGGGGAGATAATAAACTTGTGTGGCCTGTTGAGCCACAATATAGACATCCTTTCCGCCATAGACGGAATCCTGTCGAATTTCTACTAGCCCAAGGGAAGGACTTCGTCTCGTTTCTTGAGGATCAAACCAATGGCATTTGAATACGACAAGGTTAAGAGGTTTGCGACCACGAAACCTAAGTTCGTATATTTCTTCAATTCTTCCATAATACTCGGCCCCATCAAGGCCGCCAGTAAAAACTCCGGAATTCGTGGTTCTTCGATTGGGCCGGCTCTGCTCGTGTCTTGTTGTGTGAAATCGGTATCCATTCACATCATAACCAGAAAATGACTTGACCCTATGTTCAAAGCCATTGGCAACCTGTCTCAACTCTGGATTCATAGTCAAATCGGTTTGGCTCTGCAAGGTCAAGGAGGATAGATCGTTAAATTGGAATGTACAAGCAACTGGGAATGTGAATCGGCGAACGAGCTAAATTGCATAGTACCTTTTGTTTGAACCAAGAAATAAAATCGGAGATTCCATTTCACAAGCAATACATTCCCTGTTAATCCTATTTTGGCTTCTCATCATTTCAACCAGCAAATAATTTTCAGACACTTTGCTTGTCTATAGCAAACAATGTGACAAATGGATTTAGGATGCACAGTAATTTAGTAAATGCAGGAATTCTCCTTTTAAGAAATACAAATTCGGATATTTCTATTTTTAACATTATAATCCAGTTAGCCTCTTTTTGCTCACGGAGATAACTTAGTTTATTTGACAAGAAAACAAAGTACTACTACATGATACATTGCAACTGTGCACGAGGAAGAAGTTTTAATTAAATTCTTTAGATGTTTCATCACAGGTGCCAGCTCAGTAGCTGTTTCATCATTCCATATCAATCACCAGCCCATAGCAGCCAAGAATCATCAGTACGGAAGAAAAAGAAACTACTAGTAACTCTCGCCTGAGCTTAAACATATGAGAAACTGTCATCTGAGTTTAAACATCTGAGATAAACAAAATGTCTGAGCTTAAAACCACACTACATTACTGTCAAGCAAACGACATGCAGCAAAAGATCTTACCCTCACAGTTACCTCTAATAATAATGATAGTTATTTAAATTTAATTGCATTTTATATACATAGCATACGACATTCAAATCAAAGCAGATCAATGGATGCAGAACCGCATGCTGAAATGAAATTAGATTCGATCCGAATACAAATTCACAAAGCATAAAGGGAAGAGAAAGGGGTGGGCATACCTGTTGGGTGGCCGACGAAGACCTGACAAAGGGTACGATGAAGACGCGAGCGCCTGGCGTGCGGCGGCGGCGGCGGCGACCTTGACTCCTGGCGTGACGGAGGCACGGAGCAGGATGGGGCGGGCTGGCTCGGGCGGAGCGGCGGCGGCAGCGCGCGCGGCTGGGCGTGGCGGGCTGCGGCGGCGGCGGGGCTGCGGCCGAAACGGTTCACGCGGCTTGCGGGGCTGCGCCGAAACGTTTAAGTGGTGAAGCCACTTTGCCGAGAGCCAGATCTGGGAGGCTCTCGGCAAACCTTCCCCCTTTGCCGAGAGCCCCCAGATCCGGCTCTCGGTAAAGTTATTTTTTTTCAAATTCGGTTCGAATTTTTTAACTAGCTAACTGCACAAAAAAATATAAAAAAATAAAAATTATTATTTGCCGAGAGTAGCTCTCGGCAAACCTCTTCGCCGAGGCTCTCGGCAAAAAATTGATCCAGGCCAGGTAAAAAAAAAGAAATCTGCGCCGAGAGCGGGACTAGTTGCTCTCGGCAAAGAGTCTTTGCCGAGAGCAATCCCCTGAAGCTCTCGGCAAATCAAATCCAAAAAAAAATTTAATAAACAACAAACGGCTCCGGAAAAATACGAATTTTTGCCGTGTTACAACTTATGCTCTCTAATGGCTATACAAAAAGTTTGGAACTCCAAAACTAATTCGACCGTGACATTGTTTGAAAATCCTAATGACTCCTTCTCAACTTTATGAAACTTATTCGGAGATGTCTCAGATTATAAGAATCATACGCAACCACTTGTGCGAAACATTTTCAATTTTTTACCACAGCCTCCAAGTGTGATACCATGACTTCATTGCAAATATCACAATTTTCCGACTTCGTTTCCTTTTTTAAGAATTTTTAAATCGTTGGGCGACATATGTTCGTGGTCTTCGATTCGCAAAATAAAAGGTGAAAAAAACGTCAACAAGATGTTATTTGCCCTCAATAATGCATAAATAGCATGAATATCATTTTCTACTTAATTTTTTCCCGTGTTTAAATCAATCGCTGTTCAAATTTTAATCGATTAAAAAAACTCATAGAAATGCAATTAATTAATTATATATAGCAAATAATTACAAAAATACACAAAATTTTAATATTGAGTACAACCTGTAGTATGTCTGTAGAGAAAAAAGTTTGGAGCATATGAAAGAAAAAATTATTTAATTGGAGAGAGTTAGAAGAAGAGAAACACATACACATGAAATATAGAAACCACATTTGCCGAGAGCCTGGGAGGGGCTCTCGGCAAATTTTTGCCGAGAGCAGCTCTCGGCAAAGAGGTTTGCCGAGAGTAGTAACGGAGGGGCTCTCGGCAAAGCGGTGACGCCGTCAGAGCAGGTTACGGCTATGGGCCCGCAGCAATGTTTTGCCGAGAGCCTTATTTTGCCGAGAGCGCGGCCTACGGCAAAGGACCGTTTTGCCGACGGGCATTTTTTGCCGAGCGCGGCTCTCGGCAAAACGGCCCACTTCGCCGAGAGCTGTTGCTTGCCGAGATGCAGGCCCACGGCGATCCTGTCACTTGCCGACAGCCGATGTTTGCCGAGAGTCGCTCTCGGCAAACGTTTTATTTGCCGAGAGCCCGCGTTTTTGCGCTCGGCAAAAATATAGGATCTCGGCAAAGGACGTTTTCCCGGTAGTGCTGGCCGGGAATACGCTAAACGAACAAGGCCCTAGAGGTTTCATCTCATGCACAAGGTCATCATAAGAATCGGAGCAACATGCCCACCATGCTGTAATTGTACTGCGTGTTGTAACCAATATTCGGCTATCAAGATTATTCCTAGGGAATGCGGGTTCGATTTTCCACCAGTCTGATGCTTCCCATAAATCATCGACAATGGGAAATATATTTGCAGATTAAAGATATATAATCATGTCAAAGCTAGTAATTAAGTTGGTTGGTCGTTATTGGTACCTCTTATCTCGCAAGCACTCTGAAACGAGGCGGACTAGGACCTCCATTGTCTTGGCTTCTGACGACGGGTCTGATGACAATGCTGTTGCTGCTGCAGGTTCTGAGACTTGGGAGAGGATATCTTGAAGAAGAAGAATGTTCCTATCAGCCCCACCTGATGCTTGAGCCATAACGTTGCATTAGAAATAGTAGTGTCCTCCACTAGTTTCATGATGCCTGATTCGATTGCAGAGATCCACAGCAAGAGTTGTCTTGCCTATCCCCATAGGACCAACGATAGACATGACTCTCAGCTGGCTCCTGTCCATCGTCCCCTGCTGTGGCTGCGAGAGCCACCTGAGGATCTTCTTTGCCGGGCGATCGATGCCGACAAGCGGAAGTCACCCTGTACATGGTCCGGTTTAACCGGTTCTTGGTTAAAACCCAGCCCAACCCGTGAAAGATTCTATCCAGCGGTTAGGAACCATCGGGTTTCGTGGTTTCCGCGGTTAAACTCATTCCGATCTATCAATTCGAGCAGTACTCGCAAACGACGGCACCAGATGCCCAGCCAGCGCCACGGGCAGCCAGCCAGAGGCGGACAGGGGAGGGACACGCACCTGACATCGGCATGCAGGAGGCGTCCCGTACCAATCGCCGGGCGGGTCACCCGCGGCGGCAGCCGCCATTGCGGCCGCGGCCGCCTTCCGGCGGCGCTTGGACCCGCGCAGCCGCGGCATGGCGCGGGCGGTGAAGGAATCAGAAGGAGGGGCCCGGAGGCGCACGGGTACAAGACGAATCAGGAAGCCGGGGCGACGGCCATGGCCATGGACGGCGAGCGCACGGCCGCGGTGGCGTGGGGGGCTCGGATTCAATATTTGAAATTTGTCTGATTCGTGTCGCGCGTGCAGTTCATAGAGAGGTTCGATGACTCGCTCGGCCTCGGCCAGGGCTCCCCGCGGCTGTACCGCTGTATGCGACGGTCGACCTCGGTCATCACGGGCGAGGCGGCGACCCCGTGAACCCGCGCTGGTACGAGGCGTTCCACATGTAGTGCGCCCACTTCGCCTCTGACGTTGCCTTCTCTGTCATGGGCTCATGGCTGCGTTGCCATCGGCACCACGCTCATCAGCCGCGACTACCTTCCCGTCCGGGACCTCGCCCATGCGTGGCCTCTACAAACGGTTTTATCACGGGCTGGTTCCTGGGTTGGACCGGTTACAAACCGAACCATGTACAGGGTTAAGTGGAAGGGCACCGGCCTCGGCCTTTGCCAGGTGGGGTGTAAGCACAAGGTAAGATCTTGTGAGAAGACCATGCATGTTCCTGGAGGTATGCTCTGTCTGGTCGTGCAAATGATGTACGATGTCACTATAACGATGCTCTACTAAAGTTACACGGCGGAACAACTGTGCGGCTCTTCGCAGCAGTGTATGACGTGAGGGATGAATAAATCTACGCAAGGTGTGGTTGGTCGTGTAGAGAAAGCTGACATAGAGTCCCAGCACCCTCGTGGAGCACTCGTCGATGAAATGCTGCAGGTGAGGACGGTTAACTCGGTCTCCACGGAGGTTCGAATTCAATGTCGTCAAGAACGCCGCAAGGAAGCTTATCTCCGTCTCCACGAAGATCAAGCAGTGCCGTCTAGCGTCGCAACGCCATGTGGGCCAGCAGGCCCCAGCAGTTGAGATATCCTCGCACGAAGGGCCTGCGCCACTCTTAATAGCTCCTTGATCTTGGCCTCCACCTCAGAAGCTGAATGCTGCTTCGCAGAATCAGGATGCGCCATGACATCCCTTTCCTCTTCATGCTGCTGCTGCGGATCGGGATCGGGAGCGGCAGGCACGATCTCTGCCTCCTTGCCCTGCTCCTCCTCCTCGGAAGTTTATTTGGTATTTGCTGTAAACAATGAACTTTTTCATGTTGGTGAGGTTCTCCAAGGCTTTAAGGGCCAAGCCAGTACAGATATGAACTCCTCATAGTGTTTGGAGAGCCGTCATTTTTGTGATTCCTTCAGTCAACTTCAATGCAATTCTCTTCTTCTTGTCGCCAGCTAGCAGGTGTACCATTCTCTGAAGCCTCTCAACTAATGCCGGCAATTTTTTTACTTCCGTCTCCCTTATATCAAGTACCTCCAAATATTCCAGTCTGCTTATCTTCTTTGGGATCATCTCAATATCCGTCCGGCACAAGCTTAAGTACTTCAACTGATGCATTTTGCATATCTTCTTGAGGTGATGGAAGGACAAGTCCTTGCAGCCTTCAAGATCCAACACCTGCAGTATCTGAAATTTGAGCCAAGTAGAATGAAGTGTCCTAAAGCTCCCCAAAGCTGTTAAGGAACGGACATGCCACAATTTCATCCTCTCAACTGTTTCCTTCTCTCTCCGGTCACTCTTGTGGACTGACAGTCGCCTCACCTTGTAGGTCGGAAATGGTGTCTGCCAGTGGCCACCGACAATGGTGATGAAATTCTCGTCACTGGACTTGGCGACGATGTACTCGAGAACCATGTCATGAATCTGGCAGCTCTTCACTTTGCCATTGCTACTGTTGTTGACTGCACAGACCAGGTTCCTGCTAATGAGTTCATTGAAGCAGTCCGCAGCAACTTCCTCAACGTTCTTCCCATGCTTCTCAGAAATGAACCCTTCAGCTATCCACCTTCTGATGAGGCTTTTTCTACTGATCATGCAGCCCTTGGGAAACATGCTCAAGTACAGCAGGCAGGTCTTGAGATCAGCCGGCAAATGGTGGTAGCAGTGATTTAGTATGTGAGTCACTCCATCTGTGGTGAGGTTATTCACCAACACCTGACTTAAATCCTTGTCCACATCAACCAAATGTGAATGGACTTCCTGGTCTGTGTTTGATTTTAGTTTACTAGCCACAAGCCCTGCTACTACAATTATTGCCAAAGGAAGACCTCCACATATTTTCATGATAATCCCACCATCAATGGGCTTAGAATGACAAATCCCATACCCAATACTGGAGATAGCTTGATAGAACAATTTGCATGAGCCCTCTTCGAGGAGTGCCTGGTGCTCATGGACGTAGCCTTGTGGGCGGCGGCAGGCTTCGACTACGGATTTGAACCTTGTCGTCACCACTATTCTGCCCTTCCCGTTACTGGGAAAAGAGTCGCGTATATTTTCCCATGCTGATACAGACCAAATGTCATCCATCAAGATAAGGTACCTATTTCAAGCATTATAAAGAAATGATAGTTTTACAAGAGCAATTTTCCTCCAAAACACATTGCAAGACTAATTGATGATTAGTACTACACAAGTGTACAATAATTAACTACTATGACCAAATGCCTTGTATCAGGATATGCTACCTATTTCACGCAATGTTTGAAAGCAATATTGCAAGATCAAAATCTATCAATCTATATCTATAAAACAAATGCCAACAGTATGATGATAGAATCGAGCCTACTTAAACTATGGTGCCATATGAATTAGGAAATTCAAATGGTTTCTGGGATAAAGAAAAAAACAAACTGAGCCCAAATTATAGTGCAGTACCTCTGTTGTAGTAACTGGTTGGCGAGTTTGTCTTTGAGCTTGTCCAGTCCCCATTCTTCAATCCCGTCGAAGTCAGTCTTGGATGCACCAGATTGCTGCTCATTCAGCTGCCTGATTATGCTTCTCAAGACAGTCAGCAGATGGAACTTCTGTGATGCAAGCACGGATGCTTTTAGAGCGAATTTGTCTCCACACTCACGGTACAGCGCCACGGCAAGCGTGGTCTTGCCAAGGCCACCAAACCCAACAATAGCGAGGAATTTCAGTTGAGGTTCAGCAGTATCCTGTGCACCATCGTTAAAACACGGCTTGAGCTTCTCCATGGCGTCCTCTATTCCCACAGGAGCCTTGTTGCCGATGAGCTGGGGACTGGGGAAGTGGCGCTCGGTGGTCTGGGGAAGTGTTGACTCCAGCGGGACCTTCAACTTTTGTCAGGTTTTCCACCCCGTACCTGGTCCGCCGCTCGCTGACTTGCTGTGCCCGGAGCTTGAGGTTGCCGATCTCGGTGGCTATGCAGTGGCGCGCGTGCAGCATGGTGAGCAGGTACCACTTCTTCCGGAGATACGTCATTGTTCCGCTCCCGCGGGGTTCGCCGCTGAGCCGATGGTCCACGTCGTCGACACAGTCCTCGATGTCGTACGACACCTCTCGGACCTACTTCATCCAGTCCAGACGCTGCTCGTCGTGGTCGTCTGGCGCCCGCTTGAGCCTGTTGAGGAAGGCCTGCATGCTGGCCAGCTCGTCGGTGATGTACTGGATGTCATCACGGACGCCACGGATCAGCGTGTACTCCTGCGCGAGGAGGCTCCCGAGCTTGTTCACCAGGGGATCTCACAGTGTCGTTGAGGCGCCGACCACGAGATCCATCGTCGCCCCGCTGTAGCGCCGCCTGTTGGTTCCGTAGGTGTACTAAGCTTTTTGCTCTTTGGATGCAACTAACTAGAATGGTAATGCCGCGGCGAAGGACACCCTGGATGCGTACGTTGTGCACTTTTGATAGTATGTTTTGCTTTGAGAGAAGGTCGGAGTGTGCTTTCTAGGGGAAAACGGATTTAGTGATGGAAGCCAGAAAGCAGTAGTATAAAGTGTGTTTGGTTCCCTGGCTAACTTCTAGTCTGGTTACAATCCTAGCCTAGGCAGCGTTGGCCATTTGGTTTGCTCTCACCAAACCAACTCTTGGTTGTTTGGTTGTCTGTACTGTCTTAGCCTGGCTAGCCTCAGGGTGTGTTTGGTTGCCTGGTTTGTTTTGATACAGTCACCTCTTCTTCAAATCGGTAAGGTTATCCCTTCGAGGCATTTCGTCGAACAAGTGGTGGACATCCTTGACGAAGATGGCACACGGCAGTAGCAAGGCGAGCATGGCACACAACAACAGCAAGGCGAGCAGCCGGGCTAGCACGACGAGCACGGCCTTCCTCCTCCTTTCTATCCCCGCACGACGAGCATGGCACACCGCCGCTTCTTCCAGGAGGTGGGAGTATGCTGAAGGGAGGAGAAGGACCGAGCAGCTCTGGCCCCTCGCCATGGCCGGCAACGCAGCACCTCGCGACTGGGCCCTGGTGGTCTGTTGATATTTCTAATGTTGCTAATAATAACGGTGCAAAAAATGCTTGTCAGCATTTCTTAACGTCGCTAATAAAGTTCTAGTTCCAAATTCTTAGCAACCCCAGAAACGTTAATGGTAGTTATTAATGTGTCACTTGGTTGAGTTACTCAGCCGCCTATTATATACCTATATCCCCTAACTTACTAAGTTGTCATCCCTAGTAATGATGTTAGAGAGATCTATTGGTGTTACGTAGTATTACTACTTGAATAACACTACGTAGTTCTTATTAATACAAGTGACTAGAGAGAATATATAAATATTAATCTATGAAAGTATCCGCAAGCGCACAGATAATTATACCATTGTAGCATTTTACCCGAGAGTATTCCAGGTATCGTTATTTATATTTTTACCACTGGGAAGGTCTAACATGGATATGTATTGTTCAACTTATATTATTGAAAGAGATAATAATCATAGCCATACCTCTACTCATACAGGAACAAGTCATAGAATAATATATATAAATGATAAGTATAGACATGGATAAATCACTTAGAGCACTCCTTCTTTAGCATTAGCATGGCCAGATAGAATATTAGAGGAATAATTTCTAAGTCATTCTTAATTATAAGTCAAAGCATGCATTTGATTAGTGCAATTACATCTAGTAATCATGGCTAAGATCATCTTTATATCTACACAGAAGGGATATTACTAAAGGAAGATTGAAGGCAGAGCTCGTTCTACCTTCGTAATCGGACCCTACGTGCACCTATATTCGGGGAGTCGACTAAAAAGGACTCAACGGGAGTGTCACATCCACGATCTATCACATGACCCAGAATATAGGGTGTATTCGCAGGTAAACAACACATAAGCACCATGCTTACACAATGTCGACCACCCACCCAGTGTACATCAGAATGAGCGCTATACGAACTTATGCATAAACACAATGATAAACTAGCTATACTAGATAGATAATTAATGTAGACGATAAACATCATAATGAAGAACATGAACAAGATGAATATTAATATTGTCATAACAATTGTATCTAACATATAAAAACAATGGAGAAACAATAGAGAGAGGGGTACAACAGTTTATACCGAACCACGCTCTGGACAAGATCGGGAATTCAAATCGGTAAGGTTACCCCTTCGAGGCAGTTCATCGAACAAGTGGTGGACATCCTCAGCGAAGATGGCACACGGCAGTAGCAAGGCGAGCATGGCACACGACAACAGCAAGGCGAGCAGCCGGGATAGCACGACGAGCATGGCACACCGCCGCTTCTTCCAGGAGGTGGGAGTACGCTGAAGGGAGGAGAAGGACCGAGCAGCTCTGGCCCCTCGCCATGGTCGGCGACGCAGCACCTCGCAATTGGGCCCTGGTGGTCCGAGACGTAGTGGCCGTAGCATGAGCAGATGGGATCTGGTGGTGCCGCTTCTTCCAGGAGGTGTGTGTGGTGGTGGGTGCTCATGCCGGTGCCGGCCGCGCCCCATCACACCGGCCTCCCGGTGCCCGGTGCATGCCTTTCGGGAGGAGGATGAGCTCCTGGCTGCTACTGGATGCGGCACATAGCACAGAGCTCCTGGCTGTTACCAGCGACCGCGACCATGAGTGCTCTGCTTGGAGCCTTGACGGGAGGAGGAGTAGGGGAGGAGGACGACGAGCGCACGGAGGAGGAGCGGGCGCGAGCGAGGAGGAGCAGCGGCCCACGAGCGGAGAGGTCGACAAGCGCATCACTACATGGAAGGTGATGCGAACCGAGACAAAGGCTTGGCCAAACCTGGCTCCACAAAAACAACCTCCACGTACCCGTGTTCTTTCCTGGCCAGGCCAGGGCAGTACGGATGGCCCCCCGAAGCCAGGCTCCAGCCCATCTCTTGAATCTAGGGAACCAGGCCAGGGGTTGGCTACCTAACCAAACACACCTATAATGATCCCACCTTGGCTAGGTCTGTTAACAGCCACTACACTAGCCGGACCATCACTATCAGGTATACTAGAGCAGGTAATGACTACTCCCTCCATCTCAAAATAAGTGTCATTCTCCCTTCTTGAGAAGTCAAACTCTTTTAACTTTGGCTAATATTTTTTTATAAATATAGTTAATGTTAAGAATGTTTGACCAGCATGGAAACCAAAACAACACTTATTATTTTAGGACAGAGGGAGTATGCTTCATTGTCGGGTCATAAGTCTAGAATCCGTACAATGATGGAAATCCTATTGACCTAGCAGTGAAGACCACCTTTCACCGCCGGCGCGACTAATGAACCAACACTGATATAAACACTGCCGGTTAGAACCAAGAACTAGCAATGATAGTCAGATTATCAATGTCGGTTGTTAACACACCACCCGACAATGATATATTAATGTTGGGTCGTGGCTTGACTTAATAGCTATATAACAACATCACTAGTAGGTTGTTGCTTGACTCGACATTGTCTTAGCTACAGTATAAAAACTAACCCTTTATTCTTTCCACCCGTCCAGCACAAGCACACCCATCCAAGGAAGCGTCTTTGCCCACCTCTCTATGTATTGGTGTGGCCATTTTTCATCAAATCATGGGGGCTTGGTTTTTGAAGGATTAACAGGATCCCCTTGCTTTAATTTAAGGTGTCTAACTAGCAATCCTTTGAATTTATAACTAATTTTGTTGGTTATACTGTCTTTGACTCTCATGCTTGTTCTTTATCTAATTGAGAGAACATTCTTCATATAATTTTCATGATGGTGTCCGAATTTTGGTGAGTCCATTTGCTACTGATAATTTAAGGTTAGTACCTACGTACCTATTTAATTTGTAGCTAGCTAGTTTGCTTCGTTAGATTGCTTTTGATTCTTATGATGGATTAGTCCATTTATATTATATTAGTTTCGACTCTTTAGTTAGTGTAGCATAGAATACAATTGTTCATGAGGGCCAACATTTTTTTATGAACCCATGTGGCACATGTACTTTAGTTTGAGGCTATTAGCTAGCAAGCATTTAATTTTGGGATAGTTTGCTTAATTCTGTAGTAAATGACTTTGCGTGGCTTAGTTGGTGCATTTAGTTTCTACATTTTATTTAGTGTAGCATAGAATAGAGTAGTTCATGAGGGCTACCAAAATTTGATGAACCACTTTAAGTTGTGGCTATTGGCTAGCTAGCATTTAATTTTTGGATAGTTTAGTTGATTCTCTTGTAAATATGGTTGTTTTATTGGTTGATTCTCTAGTAATACAATTTATGCATGCATGCAGAAGTTTGGAGCTTTAACTAAATTCAATGGCACACTTATTTTTCTTTGTTAATAGATCGATTGAGGATGGATATATGGTCTCGTTTGGTTGTGATTAGGGTTGACTCCTTTATCTAGGTAGCCAAAGCCTATGTCGCATGTAATCCACCAGATGAAGGCTACATATGCTGCTCATGCCTTGCACAGCAAGAGTCATAGGCAATTTCTCAATCCCGAGTAGATACGATCGCACTTGATTACTCAGAGTTTCGTGGAATACTATAAGATATGGACCAAGCATGAGGAGGAGGGTGACAACATATATAGCGGATTGGGAAAACGATGAGAGCATCGCTGTATTAAGAGAGGTGTCAACATGGCAGGGGTGGTTAGCGATGTTTTTAGGAATACGTTAGTTGAAGATAACTTAGAAGATGACCTTTCTAAGATGCTACATGAGGTGGATCCAAGATTCCTTAGTCCAAAATATTTGGAAAAGTTGGAGAAGATGAGGATGGATGCTAAAATACTATTGTATATAGGTTGCAATATAATGTGAGCAAACACTACTGGAAACTCGAATATTTTTGTGGGTGATGAATTTTTCTGTGCGTTTTTTTCGGTACGCATAGAAAAATTACGATTATTCTGTCGGTTTCAAAATATCCCGACAAAAAAATACGAAAACCCACAGAATAATTGTATGATTTTTCTGTGCGTGACAATACACACATGGAAAAATAAGCACTCACAGAAAAATACAATTTATTCTGTCGGTTCTTTAAAAACACACAGAAAAAATATATGCACGCACAGAAAAAATAAATAAAAAAACAAAGAAAGTCCCGTCTTCCTCCGCACCCGTCCCGCACCCGAACCCCTCCTTCTTACCCCAGCGCCCCCTCCCCCTCCCTTCTTCTTCCTCCGCACCTATCTTCCTCCGCACCCGAACCCCAGCGCCCCATCCCCCTCCCTTCTTCTTCCTCCGCACCCGGACCCCAGCGCGCCCTCCCTTCTTCTTCCCCAGCACCCGGCCCCCAGCGCCCCTCCCCTCCCTGTCGCCGCCCCTCCCCTTCTTCTCCCCTTCTTCCCTGGCGCCGCCCCTCCTCGGCCTTCTTCTTCCCCGGCGCCGCCCCTCCCTCTCCCGGATCTGGCCCTCCCTCTCCCGGATTCGGCCGGTGGAGGCCGGTGGCGGCCGGATCTGGGCTCTGGTGGTAGCGGGCGGCGTGCGGCATGGCGACGGGCTTCGTTGTGCTGGCGTGGTGGTGGTGGTCCCCGGCGCCGCCCCTCCCTGGCCTTCTTCCCCGGCGCCGCCCCTCCCTCTCCTGGATCTGGCCCTCCTTCTCCCGGATCCGGCCGGTGGAGGCCAGTGGCGGCTAGATCTGGGCTGTGGTGGTGGCGGGCGGCGTGCAGCGTGGCGGTGGGCTTCGCCCCTCCCTGGCCTTCTTCTTCCCCGGCGTCGCCCCTCCACGACCTTCTTCTTCCCCGGCGCCGCCCCTCCCTCACCGCGGCCACGATGGAGGAGCTGGTGCGGATGGCCTAGCTCGGTGAGCCGCTTTGGACCCCTGCCCTTGTCATAGACAGTGCTACCATTGAGACTCTCTTGATGCTTGTTAATTGGAGATTAATACTGAAATTTTGTGGCTATAATAGTAGTAGTTTTATCAGAGGATATAGTAGCTCCACTTAGCCTATGGTTTTCATGGTATATTCTGTTTCATGTCTAAATTGTTAATCATTGAATTGTTACAATCAGAGGATATAGCAGCTCCACCAAGCAGTGTGGAAAAAGTCATGGGAATTGATGAGCACATAGGCTGTGCCATGAGTGGACTTATTGCTGATGCTAGAACACTAGTTCTGCCAAATTTTTGCTACACTGTATCAACATTTATTAACAGCTGTGATGATTGTAATTCCTTGTATTTCAACCTGTTTTGTATATCTACCTAGCTTCTATTAAGTCACAAGTAAACTGCTACATATTGTTTTGGTTATCTACCTAGTTTTGACTTATCTAAAGTTCCAAACTACTATATGTGCTAAAAGCTCCAAACAACTATGTTAGAATTTGATGCTAAAAGCATGCTGGGGATTTCTTGTTGTGATTGAGCAGGCGAAGGAGAATATCGGCGAGAGAGTCGCGAGGCTTATGGCGGAAGGGTAGTTTCTATGTTAGTCCTGATCCAAAGTTGATGTTTGTCAGAAGGGTAACTAACTCAGATTCTTGTTGTTCTTTTGCTTGCTTTAGACAGATTCTTGCTGTTATGGTCCATATTTATAAGTTGTAGTTATTCTGCTTGATCTTTGGAAAGGGTTTGCTACTCTCGATTGTCTATCTTGATCACGGTAGTGTGAATGTGCAGCAAGCAAAACTTAAATTAGTTGTAGATGTGCAGGAAGATGGGAGCTGCAATCACTCTTCTTGATCACAATAGTATGAATGTGCAGGAAGATGGTACCTGCAGTCACTCTTTCTTATTTGTATAATCATAAAGCTGACAATTGGTTCTTTTGTTTTCTCATGCTATAGCTATCAGCTGGATATAATGTTGACAAAGCAGCCGATTTCTTTGAAGCAGTACACAGGCTGTTTTCCTCCTTAAGGTAAATCCCAGTGCACGGCGTGTAAAATTCTGAGAGATAATGATAGAATTGTATAAATTCTATATTTCTTCTCCTGGACTTATATCTGCTAGAGTCAGTGAAGTGGATCTCCTGGCAGACCTTCAGTTTTTTGTTTGGTTGGCTGCTTGCAAATTATTCTCAAATTAGCATGAAACTGTCTGTGTATTGGAAATTGTTATGTATGATAGCGAATTGGGAAGTGATAGCAGCTTGTTTTGAAGAGCCAATTTCTCACTTGTGTGTGATCTATTTTTGCATTGCTATTTGTAGAAGAACATGACTTTTTTGCATGCAAATCATATATTTGTTGCCTTGGACGGTGAAACTTAGGTAATACTTTCAAATATGAAATTTCTAGAGATAGTCACCGTCTTGTGGTATTTCTTCTGTGAAATTTTGGTAATTATATACTTTCAAATGTGAAATTTCTGGAGATGGTCACTGTCAGTGTGGCATTTCTTCTGTGAAATTTTGGTAATTATATACTTTTAAATGTGAAATTTCTGGAGATGGTCACTGTCTGCCTGTCATTTCTTTTGCACTTGTAGATTTGTAAGTTCTTCCTATCTCTTGCAGCTGTACTACTTTGTGAAGGCTAGAAGTAATTATGGGCAGCATTTGTATTATGAAAACTTGAGTATGTGTAAGAACTAAAAAGCTTGTATGCTATGGCCACTGCTTTAGGCTCTTACCATAGTCCCAACACTACATGGTTTAATACTAATTTTGTTTGCTTGACTGGATCCTGCATTAGACTTGGCATTTGGTCTTCCAATTCCATCTCCAGCATTCCAAGCATTGCCTGATGGTGGCATCACATTGTTATAGGAGGAATCATGATCAGCATTTGTCTTCTTCCGTTTGGAAGTGCTTGGTTCCTCCTCCCATTGGCAGTTACCATCTGCCTTCTTTTTGCCCATTCCAGTTGCTGGGATGCTCCCAATTGCCATGGCCATCATCAGACTTCTTCTCCCAGGCACCATCACCTCCATCTCCTTTTCTTTTGTCCCATGTATTTTCTTATTTGCCCCATAGGTCATTTTTATTTGATGCCTCCCCAATCAGTGGAATATTTTATGAGTTTTCATTTCCATTTAGGTGCAAATCAAATTGGCTTGACCTGAGATGAAAGGTACTGAGCAGTCCCCACTATGCTCAATAAAAAGGCAAACTTCTTACAATACTAGTGTTTTTTTTGTTGACTAAAAATATATCTTTGCTTAACAGGTAGAGATGGAGTGGAAGGTGAAGCAGTTTCTTTCTCCTTCCCCGCTGCCTCCCCTGACCTTGAGAGCCTCACGCGAGGACGCGACCATGACGCCTCCTTCCACGGAATCGATCCTAGCGGCGGCGCCCCTCAGCACCCGACACCACGATGCCCCTGCAGCCTGCGCCCTCACGCTGCCAACGCCTCCCAGTGCCCAGTCTGCCGTGCTGTGGTGCCGCCACTAGCTGGAGGTGGTGGGAGCCCTTCTGCTTTGTTGAACATGTAGATGACCAGATATCATATTTGTATATATGATATATGTGCTGATATATCAGACTGATTCTATTTTTGACATAAGTGTTGACTCCATTCATGATGAACTACTAATTTTTGACATAAGTGTTGACTCATACTGTTAAATTAAATACCAACGTTAAAATGATATTTAATCTAAAAAGTAAAGTTTATGAATTTAACACAGTCACGGAGTGCGCGGCGTTGCAGGCTCACAAACTCTAGAGCTTCCAGAGATTGGGTCAAATCCAACCTAGAGCCTCGGAACCCTGCATCTTTTCCTGGACGGACTTCACTTCGGATGCACCGGTAGCAATATCAACGGTCTCTAGTCGATGGACCAAGTCGTATGGATCCCCATACAATGGCTCAGACATGTAGATTTTGTTCTCCTTGTACTTGGATACACTTGTTCCACTAAAGCTTTCATTGAAATATTTAGACATGAACATTGTCTGATCACCGATGTCCCTCACCCTGGACCACTCCGGCGTACGGTCGTGGTTGTACTTGTAGATCGCGCTGCTGTAGGCGAAGCTCTGTGTCTCGTGAAACGTGCTCACCATGGCACCCACAATGTGCAGCTCACCGTTTGATTCCAGGTAGCTGCGGTGGCAGAGCCCCGTAGGTGGCGACAGCGATGGCAGCAGCGTCGCGGTTGGAGTAGCGCCGGCGGCGTTGCTGCTGCAGACGGAGATTTCTCCAGTGCAGTCGATCGCCAAGAACTTGTCTTGGCAATGGACGATGGACCCCACGGAGAACTCCAGTTTGGTGTCAAGCAGTGTCCATGGGCCGTCGACTCCAACCCGGTAGAACGCGACCTCCGTGGAGCACCCAAGCATGGCCGTGGCCACGCAGTCGTGGCCGGCGGCGTCAGGCGGCGTCGAGAGCACGATCTCATGGAAGAACACGTCCCTCATGTCTTCTAGCTTGATGGCTCTGCCTGTGGCATCCGCGTCCCCGTAGCCGTTGGTGGGATGGAGGACCCACCGGCCGTGGACCCTAGACACGCGTTCCGATGAGGACGCCACCGCGACGTGTTCGCCTGCTGGTGGGATCTCAACGCGGGGGGCACGGGCACCCGCGAATGGATTCAACAGTGTCATTGACGCCGCCTCGTCCATGAGCGCCAGCCACCCACACGAGGAGCCGCATGTCACCTTGCCGCGCACGTCGGGCAGCGTATTGGACAAGACCTTCTTCTCCGGGATGCAGTAGAAGGCGACACGGTCCGAGTCGGGGTCGAACGGGGCAGCAGGAGCGGCCCGAAGGTCGCGAACGGGACGGCGGCGAGCCATGGGGAGCAAGCGGAAAGGAAGGATGCCGCATCGTGGCCTGACGCGAGACGCTGCCCGATGGACTCGAGGGGATCATCTGGCAGGCCGGATCTCCAGTCAGGGAGAGGTAGGAACCTTCTTTTGGGATTGGGAGGCTGAGCCATGGAAGACAGATAACATCAACTATGGTTCACGCAAGAAATAACAAGCGAGGACGATGGAACACGTGATCGTGAAACCAAATGAACGGAGGAAAAAGCTGTCCCTTTTGCAAATGCAAAGAGGGGAAGTAATTATATGTAGGCAGATTGGACAAGGTTCTCAGAAATGCAAATGTGTATATGGATAGCACAATAATTTTCTACTTCCTATTTTGCCGTGATTCATCTATCACATGACAGACAATATTCAATCAAGGAGAATGGCACGATCAATCAGTAATTAAGATGTCGTGGGATCGTAGGCGTGGGCAGACGGAGGAACCAAAACAAATATCGCACCAAAAAATGTCCACACTTTGTTCTTTTTAGTTGCAGGAGAAGTGCACCCAGATTACAAGTTGATGCCATACCAGGGAACGCTTGAAATAAAAACATATTTGGTTCTGGACATGACCTGAACAAAATCATTTGTAATCCAATGCAGCAAAACCATTTGCACATCAATATAGTTAAGCCAGCTAGACAATCTGAACTACTCTTGAGGTCTCTACACTAGCCCGTGCATACATAGTCAAATTTAATACATTGCAATTCTCACGACGATTACAACCCAAAGGAGATTAGTCTGATGTCTTAAATATAAGACAGGGCACTTGATGATTCTGATGCTAGCACCTTTGTAAGCTGGAGTTTCTCTGAATCTGTTGCCCCATCATTGTAGGTAGCAACAGGGACACCAAAAGCAACGAGCTGCACAGGTAAACAACATTAATTGGCAAGTGATAACCACAATCAAGTTCAGCGAAAAGGGAGGCCGGATGATAGGTAAAAACAGCATACGAAGCACTTAAGTGTAAGGATAAAAAAACAGCATTGGTAGAAGATCAGATGATATCTAGTCAACACCAAACAACTTACAATGACAGTGAAGCCATGGGTTCATCAAGCCAGAACATATCCACAAATCCAAATTAACATTCTTGAGCACATCAGGTAGATTTCATTGACAAGCAGGTGTAATGTATATAGGTCTAGTGTAGTGAGAAATTACATTACAGTACCAACACTAAAATATAGAAAACAAATCATTTCATCAAACTCATCCTACAGAAAATGTGTAGACATGCCAAAACCTAAGGAAGTTGTGGCGTGTTCAAAGTTATAACCAGGAATTACAATGGCAAAAGAGAAATAACTATAATAAGCAGAGCCAGAAAATCTGTTCTTCTTACACGCAGTTCCTTTTATTAATTGGCAAGTGATAACCACAATCAAGTTCCTTTTATTTACATGAGCTCCTTAATTGCTTCAGGTAAAAATACAGTTTGATGCACTACAGTAAATAGTAATTTTCTAGATATATCGCAATGAGTCGCCTTTGAAGATCCAGCGAGATCTTCTTTTATTAACACAGATTAGAATACTTTCCTTTCTCAACCAATACAGCAAAAAAAGTAGACATATAAAGAAGCTTAGACCTGAATCTAACCATCCATAAGGAGATAACAGTCAACAAGTTAAAATTAATAGTGAAACAGAGATGACATATTTACATCCAGAAAATAGTGAAACAGAGATGACATGTTTACATACTTCAGAAAATAGGATGATCGAAAACAGGATCTGCACATTGCAACGCTAGCTAGCTAGCTAGCTATCTCTTGTTAATACAAACAGGTCTGCACATTGCAACGCTAGCAAGCAATCTCCTGTTAATACAAACAGGATCTGCACATCTACAGAATGTCAAAGTAAAAAAACAGGATATCCTGTTACAGAACTAGTAGAGTATATTAGTTATGGCTTGGCTGCAGTCACCTGAATTCTTTCTTCATGGCATGTATGACAGACTAAAAAGACTAGTGGCATGGCCTCATCAGAATGCATTCACAAGAAAGCAACAAAGAGGCTTCTATACTGGCACATGCCACAATAATCAGTACCAGACTTTTTCTTCAGAGGTAGACACATAGCCCCCTTGCTAGGTTAAACTGAATGTATCTCAACAAAAGACAAGATTCACTTCATCTTCATGCAAGTCGAGCAGTGCAGAACAAGCATGCAACCTTCGATTAAGAGAAGTAGGAGGGCACTAGTCCTAGGACAACACATTTATGGCAATGCAAGATCACAGTGCCAACCCACATAATTGCAATATGTTCTGTATAAAAAGATCAAGAACCAAATCAAGAACCCTAAATGCCCTATCATTCAACTGAACTAGAGATTGGGGAAGAAGCTTACTGGTGAGAAGGCAGGCGTTGAAGGAGATCGACGTCATAGAGAAGAGTTCAGCGTCCACGACGCCGCCCCCATCTAAAAGCTCTAGTTTGGTTTGGTGAATTGATGAAACCCTAGCTACTAACCTATGTGCTCTAAGTGAATGTGAGAAAGGTTGGTAGATATTCCAAGTGGTGGAGCAAATGGATGAAGATCATGGTGGTGATGGTCATGATGATCAAGTGCTTGGACTTGGAGAAAAAGAAAGAGAAAAACAAAAGGCTCAAGGCAAATGTATATGTGGTAGGAGCCATTTTGTTTTAGTGATCAAGACACATAGTGGGTGTGATCACATTTAGGATAGATAACCATACTATTAAGAGGAGCGAAACTCGTATCGAAATGCGGTTATTAAAGTGCCACTAGATGCTCTAACTCATTGCATATGCATTTAGGATCTAGTGAGTGCTAACACCCTTGAAAAGTTTGTGAAAATATGCTAACACACATGCACAAGGTGATACACTTGATGGTTAGCACATTTGAGCAAGGGTTGAGAAGTTAGTGAAGAGATAGGAGGTCACAGAGGTGACCGGACGCTGGTCCCCATGGGACCAGACGCGTCCGGTGCCTGACCCTAGGTGCCGCTGAACAACCAGTGAGCATCGGACGCTGTTGAGGAGATGCACCAGACACGCTGGGGGTGCGTCCGGTCAGAGGTGACGTGTGCTGACGTAGATGACGTGAGAGCACCGGACGCTGGGGTGCGTCCGGTCATGAAAAGCCCTCTCTGGAACCTTACTGGAAGTGACCGGACTCCACTTGTGGAGCATCCGGTCATTCCATCAGGCGCGTCTGGTCGCAACTTAACCGTTGAGATCGGGCGTTTAGCATTTGAAGTCAGAAATGACGTGGCATAAATCTGTGCACCGGATGCTGGTGAGTGCGTCCGGTCGCCCTGAAATTTCAGTGGACAGAGAGCCAACTCTATTCGTGGGGGTTGTCTATTTAAGCCCCATTGCCGGCTTTTGCTCACTCTCTTGACCATTTTTATTGACATTGTAACCAAGTGAGCATAGCCAAGGCATTCCCACTCATCTCCATCATTGATTCATCATCTTTGTGAGATTGGGAGTGATTCCAAGTGCATTGCTTGAGTGTTTGCATCTAGAGGCACTTGGTGATTGTGCTTCGCTGTGGATTTCCCTTGTTACTCTTGGTGGTTGCCACCACCTAGATGGCTTGGAGCAGCGATGTTCGATGAGCGGAGGTTGGTGATTGTCTCCGGCTCCGATCGTGGTGATTGTGAGGGGTTCTTGACCTTTCCCCAGCGGAGAGCCAAAATGTACTCTAGTGGATTACTCGTGGCTTGTGGATCCTCATCTTGTGTTGGTTGTGCGGCACCCGATTGCGGGTTAGGCATGTGATGCCTATTAGCGCGTGAACCTCCAAGTGGGTGTATCGCTACAATGAGGACGTAGCTTGCCGGCAAGCAAGTGAACCTCGGGATAAATCCTGGTGTCTTGATTGTTTCTTGGTATTCTTAATATTCATATATTGATCACTTGCCATGGCGGTATATCTTCCTACCACTCTCTCTTGTACATCATTTCATATTTACTTGGATAGAGCTTGAGGTAGCCAAGATTTGATAGATTAGCTCTTGATCGTATTACTCCTGCTAGATTGGTCATCTAGGTATATTTTAGCGGTATAGTTTTGTTGTGATATACTAGTGATCATAGAAGATAGATTTGGGTAGGTGGCTTGCAACCCCACATATAGAGCTAGCGCAAAATTCGCTTCGCCATCTTGCTTACTAACAATTTATCTTAATGTTGTTGTAGAAATTTTTATTAGGCTATTCACCCCCCTCTTGCCATTTAGGACCTTTCACCATCGCTAGCGCGTCGTGCCGCCGCCGCCGCTTGCGTGCGCTCCGCCGCTCCCCTGATGCGCTTTCGCGTGCGCACGCGGGGATTTCTCCCACGCCACCTCTGGCTGGGCTCAGTTCCCGGGCCAGGGTGAGAGGATTTGGCCAGGATGGACCGGGCTAGGAACCCCGCGTGGACTAACCGAACACGAATTCTATCATGGACCAGGATTAAATCCACGCCGGGCTGATCCACGGGGATTGGGCCCCGAATCTGCACTACCGGACTCCCGGCATGCTCTCGGCAAAGACGATCTGACGCTCGGCAAACTATTTGCCGAGAGGAGCTCTCGGCAAAGAGCCTTCGGCAAAACATCTACCGGCAAAGGATTTTTTACCGAGAGCCCCTCTCGGAAAAACATTTACCGAGAGTAATGGCAAGGCTCTCAGCAAACTCTAGCTCTCGGCAAACTGGCGCGCCCTAGTAATGGCCAGGCGACGGGTAACGGTGTGACAGCTTCTTTGCCGAGAGCGACTGTCGGCAAAGAACTTCTTTGCCGAGAGCAACTGTCGGCAAAGAATTGTAAAAAAAAAGATTTGCGGCCGAGGTGGTTTTCAAAAAAAAAAGGTTTGCCGAGAGCCGACCACCAAGCTCTCGGCAAAGAGGAAGATTTGCCGAGAGCTAGGCTCTCAGCAAAGAGGCATATTTGCCGAGAGCCAGGCTCTCGGCAAAGAGTCTAGAGAGCTTTTTTTTTTATTTTTGTTTATATTTCCAGCTTCAACGACACATTTCACAAATATAACACATCATCCACATCACATATATCACAAATATGTCATCCACATCACATGTCTCACATTATAATCCATCTAAACATCTCAAATCCAACAACACATGTCCATCTCAAAGTGCTAAGTTCATCTCACACAAGTTCATGTCACAAAGTGCTAATACATGATGAAGAACAACAGGCTCACTCCCAAGGCTCCCACCCTCCCGACGGCGGCTGCTGCTGCGGCGGACGGTGTGGATACGGCTGGTACCCCCGACCCTCCCGGTGGCTGCTGATGCGGCGGAAGTTGTGAATACGGTTGGTGCCACGACCCTCCCGGCGACGGCTGCTCAGGCACATCATTCGAACCCGCCGATTGATTCTGCACAAAGGAGAAGAAAAATTAGTAATTATAGTAATACTAAGGCATATAATTGTAATCTAAGCGTAGACAAGTCAAAATTTGCAGAACTAGGTATAAAATTGTAATCTAAGCCTAGACACATCAAAATTTCGGCAGCACCTCCCCTGCACGGTGGGGTTTCCAAAACCTGCAAGAAAACCAACGGCACGATGGCCGCCCACCACATATCAACGGCACGATGGCCGGCACACATATATATCACCGACACGAAGGCCTCCCATCACATATCAACGACACGATAGCCGACATGCACAGTAAAGAGCTTTTGTTAGAGAAGTTGAACTCACGTATGAGTAAGGTGGGTATGGGTAAGGCGGTGGAGGAGCGAACAGCTCTAGTGGCGCTGGACGACCCATCATGACGCCAAGACTTGCCACGTACTGAGCCAAGGTGTCAAACCTCGCCCGCTCGGCCTCCCACCTCTGTCGCTCGGCCTCCCGCTCCCTCTGTCGCTCTTCCTCCACCCTAGCCTTATGCTCCTCGAGCGCATGCACCTGGGCCTATAATTTTTCACTGCATTGTTACAAGCAATTTCGAGGAATGTAAAACCAATGAACGACGAATAAAACAGAAGTAACCTGTAGTGCTGCCATACGATGCGTCGAAGTGTCCTACCTTGGGCGTATGGGCACGCTACCGCTCGTGCTGCTTGTCCGGACCTGTGAGAGAGTGGGAGTGGTGTGCGGGTCGAGCGTGCTGTTGCCGATGAGGTACCGCCCATGCTTCTTGCCTCCTCCCACCCTCATGATGATGTCGCCGTCAATGTCCGCAGTGTGCGGATCCCAGTCTGCCCCATGGACTCCCCTTGCCGCCTCGGTGTACTGACTGATGCGCTCGGGGATGCTCTCATTGGTGAACGACTCGGCTGGGTCGTCCGGGTTCCAGTTGATGTTGTCTGTCGCCTTGCCCTTGTGGGCCAGGACCCATGACTTGAGCTCTCCGCATGGCTGGTTTTGATGTGCAGCCGACTGTGAGAAAAACAACAAGACGATTATAAA
Source organism: Miscanthus floridulus (assembly GCF_019320115.1). Taxonomy (NCBI): domain Eukaryota; kingdom Viridiplantae; phylum Streptophyta; class Magnoliopsida; order Poales; family Poaceae; genus Miscanthus; species Miscanthus floridulus. The sequence goes on along the minus strand of NC_089589.1, from coordinate 117,061,879 downwards.
TCATGCAGGAATAAATGTCTGAAAGAATAAATGAAGCTACACCAAGTCACGTACCCATCTAGCCCCGAATTCGTGGATGTTAAGGTTGCCCTGGTGGTGTGATACACCTGGCATCAGCAAACGTCGTTCCCGGAGGACGGTGTGGTTATCCGCCCAATTGCCACTCACCCACCTGTCGACCATCATCTACCAGGCCCGTGTTTTATTGGCGCACCAGCCAGGAGGCACCTGTACGACATCAAGTACATTGACAGATGTAAGAACAATTCAAGCCTACCCAATCTTAGAAGAAATCAATATTGATGTTGTATATTTACCTTCAGGTACTGCTCTTTGGTCAGATGCATTAATCTTGCATCTTCTTTCTTTACCTTCCGATGCTCGTAGACAGCATAGTAATCGATGATGGCCTAGAGCCGCGCCTCGTAATGCATGTCTGAGATGCGACATCTAAAAGATTTGGCCGACGCCTTGGCCGCCCTCGCCTCGTAGCCCTCGACTCATTTGAAGAAGTCCTGCATATAGAAAAGATGTATCAATACACTGGTTCAAGAAACTCTAGCGAATGCAATGTATTGAGCAAAGTAGTGGGAGGAAGACTTACCCAAAACTCGCACATAACCCGCTCCGCCACGCTTTCGTACGTGCGGCCCGTCTCGTCCTCCGCATCAGGGGCGGCGACGTAGTGCTCGTACGTGTAGGCCGGCTCCAGAGCTTCGGTGTAGCGAACCAAGCCTAGGAAGTGTTCCCTGCAGAGAAGACCCAGGATGCCATTGGGCAACCTTTTGTGAGCACCTAGGACCACGACCTTCCAAGACCTGCGTAAGTAATTAAGAAAAAACTGTTAGTTTCCATTGTGATTCTATCATATGTAGGAGCGAAAAAATGTAAAAGTTACGTACTTTTGCCCAACGGGTCGAATGACCGGGCGTAGAGCCTCAGGTATCGGCCGCTCAGGTAGGCTCGCTGGACCTCGTTGGTAGACACCCGAGGTTCCGGTGGAACTGGAACCTCCTGCCTCGGCCTCCTGCTCATCCTCCCGCTCCTCCTGCTCGTCCAGCTGCTCGGCCTCCAGCTCGTCCTCTCCCTGCTGAGCCTGCTCATCCACCTGCTCTTCCTCCTGCTCCTCCTCGGGCTCTGGTGGTGCTGCTGCTGCAGGCTAAGGCGGTGGCGCCCTAGGCCTCCTCCTGGCCGCCCTCCTCCTCCTCCCCTGAGGTGGTGCCGACCCCCCAGCTTCACCTGAGGGCCCTGGTGTACTGCCCCCCGTGTCGTAAAGCGACCTGACCGCCCGCAAAGCTCTGCGGCCCGCCATCTTTGCACAATCACCTACAAGACATAAACAATAAGATCGGATTAGATGGATCATAAACAAGACATTATTATAAAGAGATGCAAAATAAATAAAGCATAATTAAAAAATAACATAATATTACATGTATTAGAAATAATCATCCCCATCGGGATTAGCTGGATCATAGCTCTCATCATCACTATCAGCCATGTCGAAATGTTCAACACTTTCCAAAGGAGCAACTATGTCATCATTGCCATTGCCAATATGTAATCCTTCAAGTAACGCCAAGTCCTTCGCATTTTCCACCTCATCCCCCTCGTCCACATCAACATCCATTTATTGTCTACCTCCATTTCCATAGCTCCGGTTAAGTCAATCTCAAAAGTCCCTTGTAGGCCCTCTTCTTGATAGAACTCTCCATCATATGTGTTTGGGTCGAAGTTGTAGTCTTCGGCGTTTGGGGAAGGTGCTTTACCGTGCGGCGATACCTTGTGCACAATATCCCAACCCTGAAGACGAGGGTCCCTTTGGCACGAGTAGGGGAGATAATAAACTTGTGTGGCCTGTTGAGCCACAATATAGACATCCTTTCCGCCATAGACGGAATCCTGTCGAATTTCTACTAGCCCAAGGGAAGGACTTCGTCTCGTTTCTTGAGGATCAAACCAATGGCATTTGAATACGACAAGGTTAAGAGGTTTGCGACCACGAAACCTAAGTTCGTATATTTCTTCAATTCTTCCATAATACTCGGCCCCATCAAGGCCGCCAGTAAAAACTCCGGAATTCGTGGTTCTTCGATTGGGCCGGCTCTGCTCGTGTCTTGTTGTGTGAAATCGGTATCCATTCACATCATAACCAGAAAATGACTTGACCCTATGTTCAAAGCCATTGGCAACCTGTCTCAACTCTGGATTCATAGTCAAATCGGTTTGGCTCTGCAAGGTCAAGGAGGATAGATCGTTAAATTGGAATGTACAAGCAACTGGGAATGTGAATCGGCGAACGAGCTAAATTGCATAGTACCTTTTGTTTGAACCAAGAAATAAAATCGGAGATTCCATTTCACAAGCAATACATTCCCTGTTAATCCTATTTTGCCTTCTCATCATTTCAACCAGCAAATAATTTTCAGACACTTTGCTTGTCTATAGCAAACAATGTGACAAATGGATTTAGGATGCACAGTAATTTAGTAAATGCAGGAATTCTCCTTTTAAGAAATACAAATTCGGATATTTCTATTTTTAACATTATAATCCAGTTAGCCTCTTTTTGCTCACGGAGATAACTTAGTTTATTTGACAAGAAAACAAAGTACTACTACATGATACATTGCAACTGTGCACGAGGAAGAAGTTTTAATTAAATTCTTTAGATGTTTCATCACAGGTGCCAGCTCAGTAGCTGTTTCATCATTCCATATCAATCACCAGCCCATAGCAGCCAAGAATCATCAGTACGGAAGAAAAAGAAGCTACTAGTAACTCTCGCCTGAGCTTAAACATATGAGAAACTGTCATCTGAGTTTAAACATCTGAGATAAACAAAATGTCTGAGCTTAAAACCACACTACATTACTGTCAAGCAAACGACATGCAGCAAAAGATCTTACCCTCACAGTTACCTCTAATAATAATGATAGTTATTTAAATTTAATTGCATTTTATATACATAGCATACGACATTCAAATCAAAGCAGATCAATGGATGCAGAACCGCATGCTGAAATGAAATTAGATTCGATCCGAATACAAATTCACAAAGCATAAAGGGAAGAGAAAGGGGTGGGCATACCTGTTGGGTGGCCGACGAAGACCTGACAAAGGGTACGATGAAGACGCGAGCGCCTGGCGTGCGGCGGCGGCGGCGGCGACCTTGACTCCTGGCGTGACGGAGGCACGGAGCAGGATGGGGCGGGCTGGCTCGGGCGGAGCGGCGGCGGCAGCGCGCGCGGCTGGGCGTGGCGGGCTGCGGCGGCGGCGGGGCTGCGGCCGAAACGGTTCACGCGGCTTGCGGGGCTGCGCCGAAACGTTTAAGTGGTGAAGCCACTTTGCCGAGAGCCAGATCTGGGAGGCTCTCGGCAAACCTTCCCCCTTTGCCGAGAGCCCCCAGATCCGGCTCTCGGTAAAGTTATTTTTTTTCAAATTCGGTTCGAATTTTTTAACTAGCTAACTGCACAAAAAAATATAAAAAAATAAAAATTATTATTTGCCGAGAGTAGCTCTCGGCAAACCTCTTCGCCGAGAGCCCGCTCTCGGCAAAAAATTGATCCAGGCCAGGTAAAAAAAAAGAAATCTGCGCCGAGAGCGGGACTAGTTGCTCTCGGCAAAGAGTCTTTGCCGAGAGCAATCCCCTGAAGCTCTCGGCAAATCAAATCCAAAAAAAAATTTAATAAACAACAAACGGCTCCGGAAAAATACGAATTTTTGCCGTGTTACAACTTATGCTCTCTAATGGCTATACAAAAAGTTTGGAACTCCAAAACTAATTCGACCGTGACATTGTTTGAAAATCCTAATGACTCCTTCTCAACTTTATGAAACTTATTCGGAGATGTCTCAGATTATAAGAATCATACGCAACCACTTGTGCGAAACATTTTCAATTTTTTACCACAGCCTCCAAGTGTGATACCATGACTTCATTGCAAAATATCACAATTTTCCGACTTCGTTTCCTTTTTTAAGAATTTTTAAATCGTTGGGCGACATATGTTCGTGGTCTTCGATTCGTAAAATAAAAGGTGAAAAAAACGTCAACAAGATGTTATTTGCCCTCAATAATGCATAAATAGCATGAATATCATTTTCTACTTAATTTTTTCCCGTGTTTAAATCAATCGCTGTTCAAATTTTAATCGATTAAAAAAACTCATAGAAATGCAATTAATTAATTATATATAGCAAATAATTACAAAAATACACAAAATTTTAATATTGAGTACAACCTGTAGTATGTCTGTAGAGAAAAAAGTTTGGAGCATATGAAAGAAAAAATTATTTAATTGGAGAGAGTTAGAAGAAGAGAAACACATACACATGAAATATAGAAACCACATTTGCCGAGAGCCTGGGAGGGGCTCTCGGCAAATTTTTGCCGAGAGCAGCTCTCGGCAAAGAGGTTTGCCGAGAGTAGTAACGGAGGGGCTCTCGGCAAAGCGGTGACGCCGTCAGAGCAGGTTACGGCTATGGGCCCGCAGCAATGTTTTGCCGAGAGCCTTATTTTGCCGAGAGCGCGGCCTACGGCAAAGGACCGTTTTGCCGACGGGCATTTTTTGCCGAGCGCGGCTCTCGGCAAAACGGCCCACTTCGCCGAGAGCTGTTGCTTGCCGAGATGCAGGCCCACGGCGATCCTGTCACTTGCCGACAGCCGATGTTTGCCGAGAGTCGCTCTCGGCAAACGTTTTATTTGCCGAGAGCCCGCGTTTTTGCGCTCGGCAAAAATATAGGATCTCGGCAAAGGACGTTTTCCCGGTAGTGCTGGCCGGGAATACGCTAAACGAACAAGGCCCTAGAGGTTTCATCTCATGCACAAGGTCATCATAAGAATCGGAGCAACATGCCCACCATGCTGTAATTGTACTGCGTGTTGTAACCAATATTCGGCTATCAAGATTATTCCTAGGGAATGCGGGTTCGATTTTCCACCAGTCTGATGCTTCCCATAAATCATCGACAATGGGAAATATATTTGCAGATTAAAGATATATAATCATGTCAAAGCTAGTAATTAAGTTGGTTGGTCGTTATTGGTACCTCTTATCTCGCAAGCACTCTGAAACGAGGCGGACTAGGACCTCCATTGTCTTGGCTTCTGACGACGGGTCTGATGACAATGCTGTTGCTGCTGCAGGTTCTGAGACTTGGGAGAGGATATCTTGAAGAAGAAGAATGTTCCTATCAGCCCCACCTGATGCTTGAGCCATAACGTTGCATTAGAAATAGTAGTGTCCTCCACTAGTTTCATGATGCCTGATTCGATTGCAGAGATCCACAGCAAGAGTTGTCTTGCCTATCCCCATAGGACCAACGATAGACATGACTCTCAGCTGGCTCCTGTCCATCGTCCCCTGCTGTGGCTGCGAGAGCCACCTGAGGATCTTCTTTGCCGGGCGATCGATGCCGACAAGCGGAAGTCACCCTGTACATGGTCCGGTTTAACCGGTTCTTGGTTAAAACCCAGCCCAACCCGTGAAAGATTCTATCCAGCGGTTAGGAACCATCGGGTTTCGTGGTTTCCGCGGTTAAACTCATTCCGATCTATCAATTCGAGCAGTACTCGCAAACGACGGCACCAGATGCCCAGCCAGCGCCACGGGCAGCCAGCCAGAGGCGGACAGGGGAGGGACACGCACCTGACATCGGCATGCAGGAGGCGTCCCGTACCAATCGCCGGGCGGGTCACCCGCGGCGGCAGCCGCCATTGCGGCCGCGGCCGCCTTCCGGCGGCGCTTGGACCCGCGCAGCCGCGGCATGGCGCGGGCGGTGAAGGAATCAGAAGGAGGGGCCCGGAGGCGCACGGGTACAAGACGAATCAGGAAGCCGGGGCGACGGCCATGGCCATGGACGGCGAGCGCACGGCCGCGGTGGCGTGGGGGGCTCGGATTCAATATTTGAAATTTGTCTGATTCGTGTCGCGCGTGCAGTTCATAGAGAGGTTCGATGACTCGCTCGGCCTCGGCCAGGGCTCCCCGCGGCTGTACCGCTGTATGCGACGGTCGACCTCGGTCATCACGGGCGAGGCGGCGACCCCGTGAACCCGCGCTGGTACGAGGCGTTCCACATGTAGTGCGCCCACTTCGCCTCTGACGTTGCCTTCTCTGTCATGGGCTCATGGCTGCGTTGCCATCGGCACCACGCTCATCAGCCGCGACTACCTTCCCGTCCGGGACCTCGCCCATGCGTGGCCTCTACAAACGGTTTTATCACGGGCTGGTTCCTGGGTTGGACCGGTTACAAACCGAACCATGTACAGGGTTAAGTGGAAGGGCACCGGCCTCGGCCTTTGCCAGGTGGGGTGTAAGCACAAGGTAAGATCTTGTGAGAAGACCATGCATGTTCCTGGAGGTATGCTCTGTCTGGTCGTGCAAATGATGTACGATGTCACTATAACGATGCTCTACTAAAGTTACACGGCGGAACAACTGTGCGGCTCTTCGCAGCAGTGTATGACGTGAGGGATGAATAAATCTACGCAAGGTGTGGTTGGTCGTGTAGAGAAAGCTGACATAGAGTCCCAGCACCCTCGTGGAGCACTCGTCGATGAAATGCTGCAGGTGAGGACGGTTAACTCGGTCTCCACGGAGGTTCGAATTCAATGTCGTCAAGAACGCCGCAAGGAAGCTTATCTCCGTCTCCACGAAGATCAAGCAGTGCCGTCTAGCGTCGCAACGCCATGTGGGCCAGCAGGCCCCAGCAGTTGAGATATCCTCGCACGAAGGGCCTGCGCCACTCTTAATAGCTCCTTGATCTTGGCCTCCACCTCAGAAGCTGAATGCTGCTTCGCAGAATCAGGATGCGCCATGACATCCCTTTCCTCTTCATGCTGCTGCTGCGGATCGGGATCGGGAGCAGCAGGCACGATCTCTGCCTCCTTGCCCTGCTCCTCCTCCTCGGAAGCTTATTTGGTATTTGCTGTAAACAATGAACTTTTTCAGGTTGCTGAGGTTCTCCAAGGCTTTAAGGGCCAAGCCAGTACAGATATGAACTCCTCATAGTGTTTGGAGAGCCTTCATTTTTGTGATTCGTTCAGCCAACTTCAATGCAATTCTCTTCTTCTTGTCGCCAGCTAGCAGGTGTACCATTCTCTGAAGCCTCTCAACTAATGCCGGCAATTTTTTTACTTCCGTCTCCCTTATATCAAGTACCTCCAAATATTCCATTTTGCTTATCTTCTTTGGGATCATCTCAATATCCGTCCGGCGCAAGCTTAAGTACTTCAACTGATGCATTTTGCATATCTTCTTGAGGTGATGGAAGGACAAGTCCTTGCAGCCTTCAAGATCCAACACCTGCAGTATCTGAAATTTGAGCCAAGTAGAATGAAGTGTCCTAAAGCTCCCCAAAGCTGTTAAGGAACGGACATGCGACAATTTCATCCTCTCAACTGTTTCCTTCTCTTTCCGGTCACTCTTGTGGACTGACAGTCACCTCACCTTGTAGGTCGGAAATGGTGTCTGCCAGTGGCCACCGACAATGGTGATGAAATTCTCGTCACTGGACTTGGTGACGATGTCATGAATCTGGCAGCTCTTCACTTTGCCATTGCTACTGTTGTTGACTGCACAGACCAGGTTCCTGCTAATGAGTTCATTGAAGCAGTCCGCAGCAACTTCCTCAACGTTCTTCCCATGCTTCTCAGCAATGAACCCTTCAGCTATCCACCTTCTGATGAGGCTTTTTCTACTGATCATGAAACATGCTCAAGTACAGCAGGCAGGTCTTGAGATCAGCCGGCAAATGGTGGTAGCAGTGATTTAGTATGTGAGTCACTCCATCTGTGGTGAGGTTATTCACCAACACCTGACTTAAATCCTTGTCCACATCAACCAAATGTGAATGGACTTCCTGGTCTGTGTTTGATTTTAGTTTACTAGCCACAAGCCCTGCTACTACAATTATTGCCAAAGGAAGACCTCCACATATTTTCATGATAATCCCACCATCAATGGGCATAGAATGACAAATCCCATACCCAATACTGGAGATAGCTTGATAGAACAATTTGCATGAGTCCTCTTCGAGGAGTGCCTGGTGCTCATGGACATAGCCTTGTGGACGGCGGCAGGCTTCGACTACGGATTTGAACCTTGTCGTCACCACTATTCTGCCCTTCCCGTTACTGGGAAAAGAGTCGCGTATATTTTCCCATGCTGATACAGACCAAATGTCATCCATCAAGATAAGGTACCTATTTCAAGCATTATAAAGAAATGATAGTTTTACAAGAGCAATTTTCCTCCAAAACACATTGCAAGACTAATTGATGATTAGTACTGCACAAGTGCACAATAATTAACTACTATGACCAAATGCCTTGTATCATGATATGCTACCTATTTCACGCAATGTTTGAAAGCAATATTACAAGATCAAAATCTATCAATCTATATCTATAAAACAAATGACAACAGTATGATGATAGAATCGAGCCTACTTAAACTATGGTGCCATAGGAATTAGGAAATCCAAATGGTTTCTGGGATAAAGAAAAAAAACAAATTGAGCCCAAATTATAGTGCAGTACCTCTGTTGTAGTAACTGGTTGGCGAGTTTGTCTTTGAGCTTGTCCAGTCCCCATTCTTCAATCCCGTCGAAGTCAGTCTTGGATGCACCAGATTGCTGCTCATTCAGCTGCCTGATTATGCTTCTCAAGACAGTCAGCAGATGGAACTTCTGTGATGCAAGCACGGATGCTTTTAGAGCGAATTTGTCTCCACACTCACGGTACAGCGCCACGGCAAGCGTGGTCTTGCCAAGGCCACCAAACCCAACAATAGCGAGGAATTTCAGTTGAGGTTCAGCAGTATCCTGTGCACCATCGTTAAACCACGGCTTGAGCTTCTCCATGGCGTCCTCTATTCCCACAGGAGCCTTGTTGCCGATGAGCTGGGGAGGTGGCGCTCGGTGGTCTGGGGGAAGTGTTCACTCCAGCGGGACCTTCAACTTTTGTCAGGTTTTCCACCCCGTACCTGGTCCGCCGCTCGCTGACTTGCTGTGCCCGGAGCTTGAGGTTGCCGATCTCGGTGGCTATGCAGTGGCGCGCGTGCAGCATGGTGAGCAGGTACCACTTCTTCCGGAGATACGTCATTGTTCCGCTCCCGCGGGGTTCGCCGCTGAGCCGATGGTCCACGTCGTCGACACAGTCCTCGATGTCGTACGACACCTCTGGGACCTGCTTCATCCAGTCCAGACGCTGCTCGTCGTGGTCACCTGGGGCCCGCTTGAGCCTGTTGAGGAAGGCCTGCATGCTGGCCAGCTCGTCGGTGATGTACTGGATGTCATCACGGACGCTACGGATCAGCGTGTACTCCTGCGCGAGGAGGCTCCCGAGCTTGTTCACCAGGGATCTTACAGTGTCGTTGGAGGCGCCGACCACGAGATCCATCGTCACCCCGCTCTAGCGCCGCCTGTTGGTCGGTGGTGAATGGAGACAAGATGCTATTGCTGTGGTTCCGTAGGTGTACTAAGCTTTTTGCTCTTTGGATGCAACTAACTAGAATGGTAAAGCCGCGGCGAAGGACACCCTGGATGCGTACGTTGTGCACTTTTGATAGTATGTTTTTGCTTTGAGAGAAGGTCGGAGTGTGCTTTCTAGGGGAAAACGGATTTAGTGATGGAAGCCAGAAAGCAGTAGTATAAAGTGTGTTTGGTTTCCTGGCTAACTTCTAGCCTGGTTAGAATCCAGTGTGGGCAGCCTTGGCCATTTGGTTTGCTCTCAACAAGCCAACTCTTGGTTGTTTGGTTGTCTGTATTGTCTTAGCCTGGCTAGCCCCAGGGTGTGTTTGGTTGCCTGATTTGTTTTGATACAGTCACCTCTTCTTCGAATCGGTAAGGTTACCCCCTTCGAGGCATTTCGTCGAACAAGTGGTGGACATCCTCAGCGAAGATGGCACACGGCAGTAGCAAGGCGAGCATGGCACACGACAACAGCAAGGCGAGCAGCCGGGCTAGCACGACGAGCATGGCACACCGCCGCTTCTTCCAGGAGGTGGGAGTACGTTGAAGGGAGGAGAAGGACCGAGAAGCTCTGGCCCCTCGCCATGACCGGCGACGCAGCACCTCACAACTGGGCCCTGGTGGTCCGAGACGTAGTGGGCGCAGCATGAGCAGATGGGATCTGGTTGTGCCGCTTCTTCCAGGAGGTGGGTGCTCATGCCGGTGCCGGCCGCTCCCCATCACACCGGCCTCCCGATGCCCGGTGCATGCCTTCCGGAAGGAGGATGAGCTCCTGGCTGTTACCAGCGACCGCGACCACGAGTGCTCTGCTTGGAGCCTTGACGGGAGGAGGAGCAGGGGAGGAGGACAACGAGCGCACGGAGGAGGAGCGGCGGCGCACGAGCGGAGAGGTCGACAAGCGCATCACTGCATGGGAGGTGATGCAAACCGAGACAAAGGCTTGGCCAAACCTGGCTCCACAAAAACAACCTCCACCCGTGTTCTTTCCTGGCACGGAAACCAAAACAACACTTATTATTTTAGGACAGAGGGAGTATGCTTCATTGTCGGGTCATAAGTCTAGAATCCATACAATGATGGAAATCTTATTGACCTGGCAGTGAAGACCACCTTTCACCGCCGGCACGACTAATGAACCGACACTGATATAACACTGCCGGTTAGAACCAATCACTAGCAATGATAGTCAGATTATCAATGTCGGTTGTTAACACACCACCCGACAATGATATATTAATGTTGGGTCGTGGCTTGACTTAATAGCTATATAACAACATCACTAGTACGTTGTTGCTTGACTCGACGGTGTCTTAGCTACAGTATAAAAACCTAACCCTTTATTCTCTCCACCCGTCCAGCACAAGCACACCCATCCAAGGAAGCGTCTTTGCCCACCTCTCTATCTATTGGTGTGGCCATTTTTCATCAAATTGCTCATGGGGGCTTGGTTTTTGAAGGATTAACAGGATCCCCTTGCTTTAATTTAAGGTGTCTAACTAGCAATCCTTTGAATTTATAACTAATTTTGTTGGTTATACTGTCTTTGACTCTCATGCTTGTTCTTTATCTAATTGAGAGAACATTCTTCATATAATTTTTCATAATGGTGTCCGAAATTCTGTTGGGTTTCAACTCTAGCCTACCCCAACTTGTTTGGGACTTAAAAGCTTTGTTGTTGTTGTTGTTGTTGGTGTCCGAATTTTGGTGAGTCCATTTGCTACTGATAATTTAAGGTTAGTGCCTAACTATTTAATTTGTAGCGAGCTAGTTTGCTTCGTTAGATTGCTTTTGATTCTTATGATGGATTAGTCCATTTATATTATATTAGTTTCAACTCTTTAGTTAGTGTAGCATAGAATACAATTGTTCATGAGGGCCAACAATTTTTTATGAACCCATGTGGCACATGTACTTTAGTTTGAGGCTATTAGCTAGCAAGCATTTAATTTTGGGATAGTTTGCTTAATTCTGTAGTAAATGACTTTGCGTGACTTAGTTGGTGCATTTAGTTTCTACATTTTATTTAGTGTAGCATAGAATAGAGTAGTTTGATGAACCACTTTAAGTTGTGGCTATTGGCTAGCTAGCATTTAATTTTTGGATAGTTTAGTTGATTCTCTTGTAAATATGGTTGTTTTATTGGTTGATTCTCTAGTAATACAATTTATGCATGCATGCATAAGTTTGGAGCTTTAACTAAATTCAATGGCACACTTATTTTTCTTTGTTAATAGATCGATTGAGGATGGATATATGGTCTCGTTTGGTTGTGATTAGGGTTGACTCCTTTATCTAGGTAGCCAAAGCCTATGTCGCATGTAATCCACCAGATGAAGGCTACATATGCTGCTCATGCCTTGCACAGCAAGAGTCATAGGCAATTTCTCAATCCCGAGTAGATACAATCGCACTTGATTACTAGGAGTTTCGTGGAATACTATAAGATATGGACCAAGCATGAGGAGGAGGGTGACAACATATATAGCGGATTGGGAAAATGATGAGAGCATCGCTGTATTAAGAGAGGTGTCAACATGGCAGGGGTGGTTAACGATGTTTTTAGGAATACGTTAGTTGAAGATAACTTAGAAGATGCCCTTTCTAAGATGCTACATGAGGTGGATCCAAGATTCCTTAGTCCAAAATATTTGGAGAAGTTGGAGAAGATGAGGATGGATGCTAAAATACTATTGTATATAGGTTGCAATATAATGTGAGCAAATTGGAAGCGGACCTTGGGCTATTAGAGCTGAAATTTACCAATGCTTTATCTAACAAGGGCTTTGGAGACTTATTATGTGTAGAAAGTACTACAAAGCCCTAATGAGTTATCAAAGACGATATATGAAGCCAAGCATATAATCTGCCCTATCGGTCTCGAAGTTGAAAATAATCAATTCGTGTTGAATACAAACACTTGGATGCATGCTCAAAGTGCAAAGTTCCACGATATAAGCAAGCTACGGTAGATGATTGCAGTAAGACCAAAGAAGGCCCGTAAAGATAGCATGGCATTTATTTCTATATATTTCCTTGCATGTAGAGGTTGTTTGCAAACACAGAGTCAGCCAAGCTGTTGCGGTGACAATGCTAAAGGGCGTGGGAAAGATAAAATGCCTAGGTACCCCGCTGATGGATTGGATTGGAGGACCACCATGTTCATGAAGAATTTTGACTACGATGTCAGAATTTAAAGGTTCAAGTTCAATACAAATGGGATGAATGCTTTTGACATGGTTAGCAGCAATCAAAGCACTTGCCCGAGACTATTGTTCGTATAATACTATAGCTGCTATGCTATTACATATATAAGTGGCTGGTGAAGTAGAATATATATAACCATATAGTTGCCACGTCTATCGAATATAAAGGCAATGCCTACTTGATGTTAGAATTTATATGGATAATTCCTCTAAATCTATATGAAGAAATTCTAATAAATCTCAAAGGCCTAATACCTATGTTTACTAATGGGTTTTATTGTTTAAACCAATGAGTAAAGGTAGGAGGTGCAACATCAATTAGTACCATATTGCTAGTTGATGTGAAGGTAGGGGGTTTTCCTCCCTATATATATGTATCGATCCTCCTGTGAAAAGACACACCAAAAACTACAATTGGGAGTTTTCAGTTAGAAAATCCTAAGGTAGTAAATTAGTATTTTCCTCTTTTTGCTATTGTGCTACCACCATAGCTTCTCCAGCCCGGTCACTTGCATGCACCGACGACTGGGGGAGCAGGTCTCCGGAACCTCCGTCTTTGCGATCATGCACCAGGTGAAGGCGAATAAGGTTTTTGGGAAGCTCTTTTCGCGCGACTGCTCCCAATCTTCACGACGGGTCGTCTTCCATCCAAATCAGGCGGCGTTAGGTCCCGGCGTATCCATCGTCAACTGTTTCGAGCTCTTCCTCCACTACTCATCGATGACCTAGACCTTGCACCATCGTCACCATCTGCATCTTCACCACCAGCGACTAAATCTACATTCAGAAGGTATATTTTTTGTGATCTAATGTCATCGTTCATACTGTTTAATATGTGTGGTGTACGAGCTATGCTTACACCGGTTATCATGTTCATGCTATGCAATATGCTCATGCTTAATCTAGTACTTCAGATTGTCATGATTTATATTCTGGTTTTAATCTGGAAATTGCCAAATTATTTAACAATCCAAAAACCTTATTATAGGTGTTTTCTAGAATTATCTATGGCTAGTTTCGCTGACGCGCTGAGGCCAAAAAAGTTTTCTGGTGCGCACTTTAAGAGGTGGTCTGTCTAGGTCACTAATTGGCTTACGTCCATGAAAGTTTTCTGGACAAAAGATGGCTTGCCGGATGGAAATATCTCTGATGAAGATCAGAGAAAATTCCAGGAAGCCAACCAGATCTTTGTGGGAGTTGTGCATAATGTGTTGTCTGATCATCTGTTTGATTCGACTCTACACATGACAGATGCAAAGACTCTGTGGGATTATCTGAATGCTACCTATGGTGCTTCAGATGCAGGCAAAGAGCTGTACATCATGGAGAGCTTTCATGACTACAAGATGGTTGCTAACAAATCAGTAGTCGAACAAGCTCATGAGGTTCAGTGCCTGGCTAAGGAACTTGAACTCCTTAAGTGTGTCATACCCGATGAGTTTGTGGCTGGGTGCATTATTGCTAAGTTGCCTTCTTCATGGAGGAACTTCGCCACAAGTCTCAAACACAAGCGACAAAAAAATATTAGTTGAAAACCTGATAGCATCTCTTGACATTGAGGAGAAGGCTCGGGCTAAAGGCAACATTGAGAAGGGGAATAAGGAAAAAGCTAGTGCCCACTTTGTCCAAAGAAACTCACATGGCAAGAACAAAGGAAAGTCTAAGCGTTTCAATGCCAAATCAACAACTGCCTTCAAGAAGAAGAAAGACAAAGCAGAGTTGCCTTGCTTCACTTGTGGAGAGCTTGGCCACTTTGCTAAAGAGTGTCTGGAGCGAGTGGACCGAAAAGAGAAAAAGAAGAATGTCAACCTTGTGACTGCTAGCAGTGCTAATGATGGGTATGGTAATTTTCCTACTGTACTATCAGTGTTTCAATCTCCAAGTTGGTGGGTTCATATAGGTGCTAATATTCACGTGTGTGCTGATATCTCTATGTTTTCTTCTTACCAGGGGCTCCAAGGTTCCTCCGTCCTGATGGGGAATGGGTCACATGCTTCTGTTCGTGGTGTTGGCATGGTAGATCTAAAGTTTACTTCAGGAAAGATCGTGCAGCATATCCCTACTATTCGCAAGAACCTTGTTAGCGTCTCCCTTCTTTTGAGAGATGGGTTTAAGGTAGTGTTAGAGTCCAATAAAGTAATATTGTCTAAGCATGGACAATTTATTGGTAAAGGCTATGAGTGCGGAGGCTTGTTTCATCTTTCTTTGGCAGATTTTTGTAATAAGTTAGTGAATCACATTTGTGGCACCATTAATGATATTTCGAGTGTTTGGCATTCTCGTTTATGTCATGTGAATTTTGGATTAATGTCACGATTGTCTAGCATGAGTTTAATTCCAGATTTCACTATTGCCAAAGGTTCTAAGTGCCATAGTTGTGTGCAATCAAAGCAACCTTGAAAGCCTCACAAGGCAGTGGAGGAGAGAAATGTGGCACCTCTAGAACTCATACATTCTAATCTATGCGAGATGAATGGTGCGTTTACAAATGGTGGAAAGAGATACTTCATGACTTTAATAGATGATGCAACTAGATTTTGCTATGTTTACTTGTTTAATTTAAGGATGAAACACTAGACTACTTTAAAATATATAAGGCTGAAGTTGAGAATCAACTAGAGAGAAAGATTAAGTGTCTAAGGTCGGATTGTGGTGGTGAATATTTTCCTAGATTGTTTGATGAATTCTGTGAGGAACATGGTATTATTCATGAGAGGACGCCTCCCTATTCGCCCGAATCAAACGGGATTGCCGAGACGAAAAACCACACACTGACTGACTTGGTGAATGCCATGTTAGATACTGTTGGTTTATTTAAGGCATGGTGGGGGAGGCTTTATTGACTGTGAGTCATGTCCTGAATAGAATTCCAAATAGAAATAGAAAAACAACCCCATATGAAGATTGGATTGGGAGGAAACCATCACTTTCATACTTACGTACGTGGGTATGTTTGGCGAAAGTCAACGTACCAATTTCTAAGAAACACAAGCTTGGACCAAAGACATCGGACTATGTCTTTCTAGGATATGCTCACCAGAGCATTGCCTATAGATTTTTAGTAGTAAAATCTGAAGTTCTTGATATGCATGTCGATACAATTATGGAATCTCGTGATGCTACATTTTTTAAGAACATATTTCCTTTGAAAGATATGCGTAGAAATACTAGATTTTCCTATGAGATAGCTGAAAGCATCTAGGCCCCTATTTGGATTTCGGTGATTAATGTCAATACAAGATTACTATGACTAACGTGTGTTTTGCAGAGACAATTAAGTTAGGTCATGGTAATGGAGATCGATTGGGCAATCGAGGTTGTCATGCCCCTACGATGGAAATCATTTCGGTTTTCAAAGGTTGGACGACAAGGTTAAGGATAACTAGTTCTAAGTGTCAATTGGAGTTGGAGAGACACTTAGAGTAGTTTAGGACTTTGTTTTTCCTTTGGCCGTACTATGAAGGAGGGTATGAACGGGTAGCTTGACCTAGTTAAGTCTAGTGAGTTAGGTGTGGTGCACACTTGTTAAAACTAGCTCTAGGTAGCTCCTATGAATGCCTAAGATCTTTTGGAGCAAACTTCATTCACATATGTTCGGAAGTTGGAAGTGAATGGAGGGTCAAACACTGACCGGACGCTGGCTCCGGTGCGACCGGACGCTGGCCGCAGGGTCCGGTCAGTTCATTTGACCATGAAGATCAAGTCTGGTGTGACCGGACGCTGGGAGGTCATGGGACCGGACGCTGAGGGCCAGCGTCCGGTCGACTCCAGTAAGGGTCCAGACTTGGGAAAGAGTGACCGGACGCGTCCGGTCAGCGTGACCGGACCCTATGTATCCAGCGTCCGGTCGTTTACAGTAAGCATCCAAGAGCGACCGGACGCGTTCGGTCGGTACTGATCGGACCCTGACAGCGTCCGGTCATCACTTGAAAACTGGTTCGCGGGTTGAACTGATCGGAGCGTCCGGTCATCACGACCGGAGCGTCCGGTCATCCCGCAGAGGCTCATAACGGTTCGTTTTTTTCAGGCTGGCTTATAAATAGAAGCTCCACTCGTGAGTGGAGCATCTTTTGCTCATTCCAACAGCTGAGAAACACGTTTGTGAGTGCCAAGAAGAGCAAGGTCCTAGTGAGGTGTTTGTGATTTGAGAATCCAAGAGAGTAGCCTCACTAGCAAATCAAGAGTAGCAAAGTGTGCATCCATCTTCTCATTAGGCTTCGCGTGGTCAAGTGAGAGTTCGTGCTTGTTACTCTTGGTGATCGCCATCACCTAGACGGCTTGGTGGTGATTGGGAGTTTGGTGTTCACCCGGCGGAGCTTGTGGGTGACCCAACTCAAGTTGTGAGCGGCTTTGGGTGATTCGCCGCGACGGAGTGTCGAAGAATCAACCTATAGAGAGCACTTGATCCTTGCGTGGATCAAGGGGGAGCTACACCCTTGCGCGGGTGCTCCAACGAGGACTAGTGGGGAGTGGCGACTCTCTGATACCTCGGCAAAACATCGCCGCGTTTCTTTCTCTCTCTATTTACTTTGAGCATTTACTTTGAGCAATTCAATACTTGTTTTTACTTCCATAAGAATTGCTTGCTAGAGTAAGTTTGGAACTTAGGTTGAGAGGTAGTTGTGCATTAGTTTGATATAAACACTTTTCTAGGCACAAGGGGTTAATTGGGCTATCCGTAGGATTTGATTATTGCAAGAAAATTTAGAATTAGCCCAATTCACCCCCCCTCTTGGGCATCTTGATCCTTTCAATTGGTATCAGAGCCTCGTGCTCACGTTTTTAAGCTTAATCGCTTAGAGCAAGATGTCTCACGGGGATGGTCCTCCT
Source organism: Miscanthus floridulus (assembly GCF_019320115.1). Lineage (NCBI taxonomy): Eukaryota > Viridiplantae > Streptophyta > Magnoliopsida > Poales > Poaceae > Miscanthus > Miscanthus floridulus. Next base: position 117,044,372 of record NC_089589.1, on the reverse strand, counting down.
CCTATCTTTGAGGGAGATGATTTTCCATATTGGAAAATCCGCATGGAGGCTTACTTAGAAGCTCTAGATGTTGGAATTCTTAGAGCCGCCTCTCAAGGGTTCCCAGCACCTAGGAATGCCACACAACTTCAAGGCGATGAAGTGAATTATGAAAAATGGAATGCAAAGGCTCGCAACACCATCTTTAGAGGCCTTTGCAAAGATGTGTTTAATCGTGTAAGGAACCACAAAGACGCCCATGCACTATGGTCGGACGTTTGTGCACTCCATGAGGGAACCAAGAGTGAGCGTGAGGAACGCTATCATCTTGTGATTAAAAAGCTAAATTCTTTTGAGATGTTTCCCAAAGAAAGTGCTAATGAGATGTATTCTCGATTAAATGTTCTTGTAGAGGAAGTCAATGGGCTTGGACTCACTCAAATGTCACCATCTGACGCTGTGAGAAAAATCTTGAGTGTCCTCCCCATTGACAAATATGGGCACATTGTGACCGTGCTACATCAAGGTGATCTTTCCGCCGCTACACCGACACAAATCTTGGGAAAGATCAATGCTCATGAGATGTACATGCACATCACACCACAAGATGGCTCATCCTCTACAAAGAAGAAAGAGAAAGACTTAGCATTCAAAGCTAGCCAAGACAAGGGCAAAGCAAGACTTGAGTATGAGAGCTCAAGTGATGAAGATGATGAAGAAAGCCTTGCCCTCATGGTGAAAAAGACCACCAAGATGCTAAAAAGGCTAAACAAGAGTGGCATCAAGTTTGATGGCAAAAAGAAGAAGTTCTTCACTAGCTCAAGAAGAAAGCCAATCTCTGAGATGGATTGCTACAATTGTGGCGAACTTGGTCATCTAGCTCATCAATGCACAAAGCCCAAGAAAGACAAGTTCAAGAACAAGGGCAAGAAAGATGATTCAAGTGATGAAGATGAAAAGAAGAAGAACAAGCCATACAAGAAGAGAGATGGCAAAAAGAGGGAGTTCTACAAGAAGAAGAAGAGTGGCAAGGCCTATATTGTCGGTGATTGGCTCACGGACATTGATTCATCAAGTGGATCATCCGATGATGATAGTGACGATGAAAAGGTGGCCGCCATTGCTATTGATCTTGCATCTTCACCACCACCATCGCCATCATCCTCTACACACCTATGCCTTATGGCCAAAGGTGAACGCAAGGTAACTAAGAGTGATGATAGTAGTGATGATGAACATGCTAGTGATGATAGTGATAGCGATGATGATGACTCACCTACTTATGATGATCTTGTCAAAATACTAAGAAAATATACTAAGATCATTAGAAAGAGTAGAGCTACAAATGAAAAGCTTGATGCTAAAAATGATTCACTCTTAGCTAAGTGTGATACATTAGAAAAGGCTAATGATGAGCTCAAGGAAACAAATGATTCTATATCATCCAAACTCAAGGAGCTCAAATCTTCTAAGAAAGAGCTTAAAGATAAAAATGATAAACTTGAGTGGGTGCATAATGAGCTTATCACTAGTCACAATAAGCTAAAAGATGAATATGCAACTCTAAAGATCAATTATGATACCCTTATCATTGCTCAAGAATTCTTACCAAATGAGCCACATGATGCTACTAACCATGTTGTTAAGATTGATATAGCTACCTCATGTGATGATCTAATTGATGAAAGCATTGAGCATGGATCTAGTAGCAAGGGCAAGCAAGTGGTTGAGTGCAATGACTATGATGAGTATGTCAAGCTCAAGAGTGAAAATAAGAAGCTCATGAAAGATCTTGAAGAAATGAAAAGTCACAACACCATTGTGCTAGAAACTCTTGATCATGACAAAGAGGTGATCCTTGAGAATGGGAAGTTAAAAGAAGAAATCAAGAAACTCAAGGAGGAGAAGAACAATGACATTCTCAAGGAAGAGAACAAGAAGCTCAAAATGGAGAAATAGCATCTCAAGGTGGGATTGAGCAAGTTTGCTAGAGGCAAGCATCTTCAAAGTGAGCTACTCATGAATACCGTCATGAAGATGGATAGAAGTGGCATTGGATATATGGCAAGTGTAGAGAAGAAGAAGGCTCAAGCTCAACACCAACAATCAAAGCCAAAGCTAAAGCCAAAGAGATGTTTTGAGTGTGGACAAGAAGGCCACTTTGCTCATGAGTGTCAAACTCCACCACCACAACCCTTGCCCAAGCATGCTAGACCCTTTGCTTTCAATGCTCACTACATGCTTAGAAAAGATTCGAGTGGAAAGATGAAAGTCATGTTCTTAGGTCCCCCCAACAAGAGTAGGCCTAAGAAAATTTGGGTGGCTAAGTCACTTGTTGAGAAGGTGAAGGGCCCTCAACAAGCTTGGATCCCTAAAGCTTGAATCTCTTGTGTGTAGGTGAACTACAAGACTGGTGGAAGTCATTGGGTTATTGATAGTGGTTGCACTCAACATATGACCGGTGATTCTCGTATGTTCACCTCACTAGATGAAGAGGTAGATGGACAAGAGAAAATAACATTTGGAGATAATTCAAAGGGCAAGGTTAAAGGATTGGGTAAAGTGGCAATATCAAATGATCATTCCATCTCAAATGTGCTCTATGTTGCTTCATTGAGCTTCAACTTGCTATCCGTTGGGCAATTGTGTGATCTTGGCTTTCAATGCTTATTCACCAAGAAGGAGGTTGTTGTATCCAAGGTAGATGACAATCAAGTGATATTCAATGGATTTAGATACAACAACTTATATCTAGTTGACTTCACCTCCGAAGATGCAAACTTGAAGACTTGCCTATTCACCAAAACAACACTTGGGTGGCTATGGCATAGAAGACTTGCTCATGTTGGGATGAGCTCACTCAAGAAGCTTATGAAAAATGATTTGGTAAGAGGGTTGAAGGATGTGAAGTTTGAGAAGGACAAGCTTTGTAGTGCATGTCAAGCCGGCAAGCAAGTTGCAAACACTCATCCAACCAAAGCTTTCATGTCAACCACAAGAGTGCTAGAACTCCTACATATGGATTTATTCGGACCAACAACATACAAGAGTTTGGGAGGAAATCTCTATTGCCTTGTGATTGTGGATGACTATTCAAGATATACATGAGTGTTCTTCCTTCATGACAAATCCGAAGTTGCATCTTGTTTCAAGAAGTTTGCCAAGAGAGCACAAAATGAATTTGAAGTGAAGCTCAAGAAGATAAGAAGTGACAATGGCAAAGAGTTTGACAACACAAACATAGAAGCTTATTGTGATGAAGTTGGAATCAAACATGAAGTCTCCGCAACCTATACTCCTCAACAAAATGGTGTAGTTGAGAGGAAGAACCGGACTTTGATCACTCTTGCAAGGACAATGCTAGATGAGTACAACACCCCCGAAGCTCTATGGGCGGAAGCAATCAACACCGCATATTATGCATCCAACCGCCTATTTCTTCAAAAGTTCCTTGTCAAGACACCATATGAGTTGCTCAATGGGAAGAAGCCGGACGTCTCCTTCTTTAGGGTGTTTGGTTGCAAGTGCTACATCTACAAGAAGCGGCAACACCTAGGGAAGTTTCAAAGGCGTTGTGATATAGGTTTTCTTGTTGGTTACTCATTAAAGTCCAAAGCATATAGAGTATTTAATCATGCCACCGGCTTGGTTGAAGAAACATATGATGTGGAATTTGATGAATCTAACGGCTCCCAAGGAGCACATGAGAATGTTGATGATGTAGGTGATGAACCTTTGGGGGAGGCTATGAAGAATATTCTGGTGGGAGACATCAAGCCAAAAGATGATGAAGATGATGTACAAGTCATTAACCAACCCTCTTCATCAAATGTACCACAAGATGGTGATAAAGTTGGAAGAGTAGAAAATGAAGATACTCATATCTCCCATGAGCAAATGGTGGTACAAGCACAAGATGTTGATGCTCCACAACCTCCTCCTCAAGTGGTCAATAGAAGAAATACACCTCTTCTACAAGATCGTCCACAAGATCTCATCATAGGGAGTCCAACAAAGGGGGTGATGACTAGATCTCAAAAACTTACCTCATTTATTGCTCATCACTCTTTTGTCTCTTGCTATGAGCCTACCAAGGTAGAAGAAGCTCTAAAAGATCCGGATTGGATCAATGCCATGCATGAAGAGTTGAACAACTTCACTCGCAATGAAGTATGGAATCTTGAAGAGCGACCAAAAGGTGCAAGAGTGATTGGAACAAAGTGGGTGTTCCGCAACAAGCAAGATGATCAAGGTGTTGTTGTGAGGAACAAGGCAAGACTAGTGGCAAAGGGGTTCTCTCAAGTTGAAGGTTTAGATTTTGGAGAAACCTTTGCACCGGTTGCAAGATTAGAAGCCATCCGTATCCTTCTTGCATATGCATCACATCATGAAATGAAACTATATCAAATGGATGTGAAAAGTGCATTCTTAAATGGCTTTATTAATGAACTAGTCTATGTTGATCAACCTCCCGGGTTTGAAGACCCTAGATATCCTAATCATGTTTATAGGTTGTCCAAGGCACTATATGGGCTTAAGCAAGCCCCAAGAGCTTGGTATGAGCGCCTTCGGGATTTCCTTATTGAGAAGGGCTTCACCATTGGGAAGGTCGACACCACACTATTCACCAAGAAGCTTGATGGGCATATCTTCATTTGTCAAGTATATGTTGATGATATTATCTTTGGATCATCAAATGAAGACTCATGCAAAGAATTTGGTGAATTGATGTCTAAGGAGTTCGAGATGTCAATGATTGGTGAGCTTACATTCTTTCTTGGTTTTCAAGTCAAGTAAATGAAAGAAGGCATCTTCATCTCTCAAGAGAAATACACAAAAGACCTTCTCAAGAGATTCAAGATGGATGAATGTAAGCCAATCAAGACCCCAATACCTACCAATGGACATCTCGACCTAGATGAGGGAGGTAACTCGGTTGATCAAACTCTCTACCATTTTATGATTGGTAGCTTGTTATATTTAACCGCATCTAGGCCCGACATCATGTTTAGTGTGTGTATGTGTGCTAGGTTTCAAGCTAGTCCTAAGGAAACACATTTAATTGCCGTAAAAAGAATCCTTAGGTATCTTAAGCACACGCCAAGCATTGGCCTTTGGTATCCCAAAGGAGCTTTATTTGAATTAATTGGCTATTCCGATTCGGATTACGCCGGATGCAAAGTTGATAGAAAGAGCACATCCGGAGGGTGCCATTTGCTTGGTAGATCACTTGTGTCTTGGTCCTCCAAGAAACAAAATAGTGTGGCTTTGTCCACCGCCGAAGCGGAATACATTGCCGCGGGTGCTTGTTGTGCACAAATATTATACATGAAACAAACTTTACTAGACTATGGAGTAGTTCTAGAGAAAGTACCTCTTTTGTGCGACAATGAAAGTGCGGTAAAACTTGCAAATAATCCGGTTCAACACTCTCGCACCAAGCATATAGATATCCGCCATCACTTTCTAAGAGATCATGTAGCTAAAAATGATATATCACTAGAAGGTGTAAGATCCGAAGATCAATTAGCGGATATCTTCACTAAACCGCTAGATGAGGCTACATTTTGTAGATTGCGAAACGAGCTCAATGTACTTGATTTTAGTAACTTCACAAAAAATTGAGCTTGTGTTGTCCCTTGCATTCATTGTAATATACAACATGTTTAATTTGTGGAAATGCATATAGGGCTTGTCTAACATGGTTAAGATAACCGCCGAAAAGCGTGTGAAGAAGCTTAACCTTGGATCAAACTTGACAAGCAACTAGATTCACTTACAAGTATTACATATGCATGAATTTCGTTTTGTCGTTTTGTTCCATTTGCCTTATTGTTGCCTATTTTCTTAAAAAGAATTATAGCCTAAGGCAAAATATTTTGAAAATATGAGGGTTTGAGAGAGGTCACTCACATCAGTCCCAATTGGTGTTTATTTGGATCTTATTCAAGTTGGGACTTGATTGGGAACAGGCAGCGCGAAGGAAGTTTGAAGATTTGCTGGAAAAGGTGCACCGGACGCTGCACCGGATGCTGCTGTTCAGCGTCCGGTCAGTTCACAGGAGGTGAACTGCTGTTGAAGGAGTGACCGAACGCTGCGTCTATGCGTCCGGTCAGAAAGGGTTCAGCGTCCGGTCGATCAGAGGAAGATCAAATTGTACTGACCGGACCTTGCCTGCGTCCGGTCATGGACCACCGGACGCGTCCGGTCCCGATTCCAGAGGATTTGGACCTCTCTGGAATCGACCGGACGCTGGGTGGTAGCGTCCGGTCGCTACCACCGGAGCGTCCGGTCAGTGGATCTCGCGCGTCTTAAGGACTCTTTTCCCGTTTCCTTTTCTGTCGCGTTTAGGGGGTTATTTATCCGAACCTTTCTTCTTCCTTGACCTAACCCAAGCCACCGCCGTGCCCTAGCCCAAGTAGCCGACGCACGGTTGCACCGCCACCTTCTCGTGCCTCACCTCGCGCCCGCGCCTCCGTGCCCCTGCCTAGCCGCGCCGCCGCAGCCTCCCCGAGCCCGCAGCCAAGCCTCGCGCCCCGGCCTAGCGCGCCACCGAGCCCCGCGCCAGTCATCTCGGAGCACCGCCGTCCCGCGCGCCACCACGCCTGCTCCGCTCCTCGCCGGCCTCCTCGCGCCCAAGCTCGTCGTTCCACCGTTGCCAAGGCTGCAAATCTTCGCCAAGTGCTCTTGCCCTATCCTCCCATTGTTTGGTAAGGCGAGTTTTTGCGTTTCAATCTTGATCTCCAATTGTGACCTAGATCAAATTCTAAACGCACTGATTCCCAATTGCATTCAGGGCATTTGACCTAACCCTAGCCCAGTTCCGAGGATCCCCCGCGTGATATCTTATCTCTTCTCGGATCGCTGTTCGTCAGGTAGAAAGCCACTCGATTCAAGTTCGCATCTACATTGCTTTCTCTATTAGGATTTCGCATCTATTAGATATATGGTATTTATTTGTATATCCATCTATTCTATCGTGCAGCGAGTCGGTTCCGTTGTGTTTCGTCTGGCAGTCAGTAGTTAACTCGGAGCCAAGCTCGCGAGTAAGGATCGAGGCCAAGCCTCGAAAGCGGCAGTTTGACAGTTGATCTTCATCAGCGGCAGTTCACCATCTTATCAGTTCAGATGGCTCGCACCAAGAATGTTGGTGGTGGCCCAGGTGATGATGATAGGAGGCCCCCGCCTCGCCAGCCAGTCGGATCTAAAGGCAAGTCAACCAAGCAGGTAACATCCAAGAAGCGGAAGTACCCCGACGCAGAGACAGCGAGAGCAGCAGCTGTTGCAGAGGCCGCAGAGCGTGCCGAGAGAGGTGGCACCCGCAGTGGAGTTGTCATTGCAGATCAGCCAGTTTTACCCACAGTTAGAGCTGCAATTGAGGAGGTTGAGCGTCATCACGGTAGTCCAGCCGGGACTACCACACTTGCAGGACGACGGGTTGCCATTGAGGAGGGTCCGTCAGCACAGCAGCAGCCCCCATCAGCAGAGCCTCAGCCAGCCCAGGAGACTCAGGAGAGTCAGGAGACCGAGCCGGCACCTCAGCTACGCCGCTCGAGTCATACCAGTGCTGCAGTTCCACCGCGGCCAGCTACACAGCGCAGGGGTTCACGCCCTCCGCCCAGACCACAGGGTCCACCTCCAGTAGTTCACCTCGACCTGAGGGCCACTACAGCCAGGCAGGTTCAGCAGCTGTGGTTTGTTGAGTTTGAGGTCTGGTTTCCCCTGAGGAGGGATGAGAGAGTAGCTGAGGGGTTCTACACGCCACTGCAAGAGGATTTCTACAATGCATATCTTAACAGTGGGGCAGTGTTCAGATCACAGAGGGTCTGTCAGATAGAGTCCATTGTGGCAGCAGCCGGAGAGGGCATTCGGCAATACTTGTCATATTTGCCAGGACTGTCAGATCTGATTGGACGGACAGGGATATATGTACCTTCTTGGGTCCGTCAGTTATATGCCTCACTCTACATCGATCCTCATCACAGATTCATTCACTTTGCCTTCAACGGCAAAGACTACAGAGTGACTAGTGGCAGAGCCAGGGAGATACTGAGACTACAGGAGCAGCCTGTAAAGATGCATGAGGTTTGCTATGGATAGCAGGGGCCTCCCAGGCGTCCTCATGGAGGGCAGGTGCCCCCTACAGATTTAGTGCAGCATTGCTTCAAGGAGCCTTTTGGTGAGGGGTCGAGCAGGAACCCTAGTGACTTGACTCCTACAGCGAGGATATTAGAGGCCATCATCAGGAGGACACTGCTTCCCAGGTTGGGATACAGGGAGGGCCTGACTCGCTTACAGCTCTGGCTTCTCAATGCCATCATGCAGATGACAGTGTTTGACATCTGGGACCTCCTTCTTTCAGAGATGAAGGATACTATAGCTGAGGGATTCAAGGGTCGCAGGCAGCTTCCCTATGCTCACTGGATCATGTTCCTCATCTGCAGAGTTGTGATTGATAAGCCACCTGGCATGATGGATGAGTATACAGGTGCCACTACAGAGTTCCCAGCTTACAACCTGTCACAGAGGATCAGACACGCCACTCCTCCGGCACCCAGACAGCCTAGCCATCGTCCCGATGTGCCAGAGTCCGCAACTCAGCAAGACGAGATCATCAGAGGGATTGCAGCCACTGAGGAGGAGGAGCAAGAGGCACAGCAGGAGGTGAGTGAGTACAGTGACAGCTCCGACAACGACTACCAGCCTATACCTCAGATGCCTCCACGCAGACACGATGCAGAGGTAGGTAGCTCCAGTTCTGCTCCACCTGCTCCATAGACAGACCCCGCTCTCATTGCTATTCTTGAGCGGATGCAGCAGGATCAGACACGACAGGCACAGGAGACAGCTACAAACTTCGCACAGTTTCAGGCTCGTCAGGATGAGTTTCAGCGGCAGCAGCAGCTCCTTCAGCACCAGCAGTTACTTATGCAGCAGCAGCTCATGGGATTCATGCAGCATGTAGTGACAGCCATTGGGATCCCACTGCCACAGACTTCGCCCCAGCTTGCACAGCCTCCTACCACTTCGACGACTCCAGCAGTACAGCCCATCGGGCTTCAGAGTCAGGGACAGCCTCCAGCTCAGTTTCCTTCACCTCCTGTACAGGTGTCCCAGTGGTTAGCCTCACCTGGTGTAGCCCCGCAGTTCACTCCTTATCACACGGGTTTCTCACCAGAGCAGACATCCTCACTATTTGTGCCTGAGTCGTCAGTCTCCAGGAGTCTTGGAGCATCATTCAGTGAGTTGACCGGCATGCCTACTCCGCCTCACATGCATACTGCCGGTCCGTCTACAGCCGCTCCAGCTATCATGACTACTCAGAGGCTCCCCTCGTCTGTCGCCTCGTCAAATCCTACGACAGACCTACTTGCAGCTTCACAGGCAGCACCAGCTCAGACCCAGACCGCTTCAGCGACACTTCCTATTTCAGAGGGTCAGTCAGTTCAGAGCTCAGGGTCAGATGATGATGGCGCCCAGTTCCATCTTGCTCCACGTACTTCAGTGCCCGACTCGTCCGCTGCAGCCCCGTCGTCCGACCCCTAGGTTTTGGTGTTTGACGCCAAAGGGGGAGAGGGTTTGAGTATGTAGACTTAGGGGGAGCGAGTTTTAGGGGGAGCTAGTTATCTAGTATTAGCTTATTATATACATTTGGAGTTTTATTTGTGTGATACACTATTACTTATGCATTCGTGTGTTTACTTTCATGCATACTTTTATTTATATGTGATAGTGCTATCTACATGGTTGTGATATTTGACATGTGTGACTTCTACTTTGCTTTATCTATATGTCATATCACCTGTGTAATGCTCATTTGTTTTTGCTTCCGCGTTTACACTTCGAAGCAAATGAGCTTTGTTATTTGTACTCATGCTTAATTCATATTCTTTGGGTACATTGTGTTGGCTTGGGTCATATAAGCGTGACTAACTCTTTTGTTCTTATTGACAAAAGCTTATATGAACCAAGCCCGTCAAAAACCTCACTCCATAACATACTTGAGGTGGTATTGTCATCAATCACCAAAAAGGGGGAGATTGAAAGCATCTAGGCCCCTATTTGGATTTCGGTGATTAATGTCAATACAAGATTACTATGACTAACGTGTGTTTTGCAGAGACAATTAAGTTAGGTCATGGTAATGGAGATCGATTGGGCAATCGAGGTTGTCATGCCCCTACGATGGAAATCGTTTCGGTTTTCAAAGGTTGGACGACAAGGTTAAGGATAACTAGTTCTAAGTGTCAATTGGAGTTGGAGAGACACTTAGAGTAGTTTAGGACTTTGTTTTTCCTTTGGTCGTACTATGAAGGGGGGTATGAACGGGTAGCTTGACCTAGTTAAGTCTAGTGAGTTAGGTGTGGTGCACACTTGTTAAAACTAGCTCTAGGTAGCTCCTATGAATGCCTAAGATCTTTTGGAGCAAACTTCATTCACATATGTTCGGAAGTTGGAAGTGAATGGAGGGTCAAACACTGACCGGACGCTGGCTCCGGTGCGACCGGACGCTGGCCGCAGGGTCCGGTCAGTTCATTTGACCGTGAAGATCAAGTCTGGTGTGACCGGACGCTGGGAGGTCATGGGACTGGACGCTGAGGGCCAGCGTCCGGTCGACTCCAGTAAGGGTCCAGACTTGGGAAAGAGTGACCGGACGCGTCCGGTCAGCGTGACCGGACCCTGTGTATCCAGCGTCCGGCCATTTACAGTAAGCATCCAAGAGCGACCGGACGCGTCCGGTCGGTACTGACCGGACCCTGACAGCGTCCGGTCATCACTTGAAAACTGGTTCACGGGTTGAACTGACCGGAGCGTCCGGTCATCACGACCAGAGCGTCCAGTCATCCCGCAGAGGCTCATAACAGTTCGTTTTTTCAGGCTGGCTTATAAATAGAAGCTCCACTCGTGAGTGGAGCATCTTTTGCTCATTCCAACAGCTGAGAAACACGTTTGTGAGTGCCAAGAAGAGCAAGGTCCTAGTGAGGTGTTTGTGATTTGAGAATCCAAGAGAGTAGCCTCACTAGCAAATCAAGAGTAGCAAAGTGTGCATCCATCTTCTCATTAGGCTTCGCATGGTCAAGTGAGAGTTCGTGCTTGTTACTCTTGGTGATCGCCATCACCTACACGGCTTGGTGGTGATTGGGAGTTTGGTGTTCACCCGGCGGAGCTTGTGGGTGACCCAACTCAAGTTGTGAGCGGCTTTGGGTGATTCGCCGCGACAGAGTGTCGAAGAATCAACCCGTAGAGAGCACTTGATCCTTGCGTGGATCAAGGGGGAGCTACACCCTTGCGCGGGTGCTCCAACGAGGACTAGTGGGGAGTGGCGACTCTCCGATACCTCGGCAAAACATCGCCGCATTTCTTTCTCTCTCTATTTACTTTGAGCATTTACTTTGAGCATTTACTTTGAGCAATTCAATACTTGTTTTTACTTCCATAAGAATTGCTTGCTAGAGTAAGTTTGGAACTTAGGTTGAGAGGTAGTTGTGCATTAGTTTGATATAAACACTTTTCTAGGCACAAGGGGTTAATTGGGCTATCCGTAGGATTTGATTATTGCAAGAAAATTTAGAATTAGCCCAATTCACCCCCCTCTTGGGCATCTTGATCCTTTCAATAGCGCCTCATTTTACTATACCTATTGAGTCTCCTGTTGAGTCATTTGAGCAACCACTTGAGGAAGTTCATGAGAAGGATGACAATGAAGTTCCTGTGAGGAACAAGAGACGAAGGATTGCAAAATCTTTTGGTGAGGATTTCATTATGTACCTTGTGGACAATACTCCCACCTCTATTGTAGAGCCGTATGCATCTCCAGATGTAGATGATTGAAAAGAAGTTGTTTGTAGTGAGATGGACTCACTTCTTTCTAATGGAACTTGGGAATTATCTGAGCTGCCAAAGTGGGTGTTCAAGAAGAAGCTTAAGTCTGATGGTACTATTGACAAGTACAAGGCTCGGCTTGTGGCTAAGGGTTATACCCAGAAGAAAGGCAAGGATTATTTTGATACTTATTCACCTATTGCTAGAATGACCACTATTCGAGTGCTGCTTTCCCTGGCTGCCTCATATGGTCTTCTCGTTCATCAAATGGATGTGAAGACAACTTTTCTAAATGGTGAGTTGGATGAGGAAATTTATATGGATCAACCTAATGGGTTTATAGTAAAAGGTGAAGAGCGCAAGGTGTGTAAGTTATTGAAATCTTTATATGGCTTGAAACAAGCGCCTAAACAGTGGCATGAGAAGTTTGATGTGACTTTAATGAGTGCAGGCTTTGCCGTAAATGAAGCTGATAGGTGTGTGTATTATCGACATGGTGGGGGCGAATCTGTTATATTATGTTTATATGTTGATGATATTCTAATTTTTGGAACAAACATAGACGCAATTAATGAGGTCAAGTCTTTTCTGTCAAAGAGTTTTGACATGAAAGATCTAGGAGAAGCTAATGTGATTCTAAACATTAAGCTGATTAAGGATGAGAGTGGGATTTTGTTGCAATCTCACTATGTTGAGAAGGTCTTGAGCCAGTTTGGCTTTATGGATAGCAAGCCTTCGCTAACACCTTATGATCCTAGTGTGACATTGAGAAAGAACAAGAAGATTGCTAGAGACCAATTGAGGTACTCTCAGATCATTGGTTCACTCATGTATTTAGCTAGCGCAACAAGACCAGATATCTCTTTTACTGTGAGCAAGTTGAGTAGGTACATGTCCAACCCGGGTGATGATCATTGGCATGCACTTGAAAGGGGTCTTGCGTTATCTTAAAGGTACAATAATTTTTGGAATTCACTATTCTAGGCACCCAGCTGTGCTTGAGGGATATAGTGATTCGAACTGGATATCTAATATTGATAAGATCTACGCCACAAGTGGGTATGTGTTTACTCTTGGAGGTGGCGTAGTGTCATGGAGGTCTTGCAAACAGACTATTTTGACAAAATCAACCATGGAAGCAGAACTTACTACTTTAGATACAACTTTTGCAGAGGCGGAATGGCTGCGTGAGCTCTTGTTGGACTTACCGATGGTTGAGAAACCAGTACCGGCTATTCTTATGAACTATGATAATCAAATAGTGATTACTAAAGTGAACAGTGCTAAGGATAATGCGAAGTCAACAAGACACGCTAAAAGACATTTAAAGTATGTCAGGAAGTTAAGAAACTCCGGAGTAATAGCTGTGGCTTATGTGCAAACAGACAAAAACCTGGCAAATCCCTTTACAAAAGGGCTATCACGGAATGTGATAGAATTTGCATCAAAGGAGATAGGTATGAGACCCATGTGAGTTTACAGTAGTAGTAACCCAACCTTTTTTGTCGTAGATCCCGTGACTAAGGACCTAGGAAGAACAAACTATTAGTAAACTGAGGAGAGTATTCTATAACCCTCTCTATGTGAAGATGCAATACTCTCAAAGCAATGAGGCACTATATGGTAGGTTGACGAATGCCTTAATGTGTTCTATTGGCTTTAACAAGTTAAGGTGTTGTCCTGTAGAGCATTCTTGAAAGAACATACCTATATGAGTCCGATTGTAAAACGTCGCAGTCTATGAGATTTGGGTGATCTCTAGTAAGCTCATGAAGAGACCAGGGAGTACGACGTATATGCTCCACCCACGGGGAAGGCTACTGGCAGCCAGGTACTAGTTTGACTTTGAGTGAAACTCGTTCACACAAAACTTGCAATTCAAGGCGTAGTCCATTGTTCAAGTTATGAATGGGTGTAACTTGAAGTTCCAGGCGAATGTTCAACTTAACAGTCTCTGCTGAAATACTAGTATATAAACAGTAGTGAGAGAAGGAAAATGTTTATACTGGGCAGTTGAGATCTGGTGGGGGATTGCTAGAATTTATATGGATAATTCCCCTAAACCCATATGAAGAAATTCTAATAAATCTCAAAGGCCCAATACATGTGTTTCGTAATGGGCTTTATTGTTTAAACCCATGAGTAAAGGTGGGAGGTGCAACATCAATTAGTACCATATTGCTAGTTGATGTGAAGGTAGGGGGTTTTCCTCCCTATATATATGTACCGATCGTCCTGGGAAAAGACACACCAGAAACTACAATTGAGAGTTTTCAGTTAGAAAATCCTAAGGTAGTAAATTAGTATTTTCCTCTTCTCGCTATTGCGCTGCCGCCGTAGCTTCTCCAGCCCGATCGCTTGTGTGCACCGGCGACCAGGCGAGCAGGTCTCCGGAACCTCCGTCTTTGCGATTCTGCACCGGGAGAAGGCGAATAAGGTTTTTGGGAAGCGCTCTTCGCGCGACTGCTCCCAATTTTCACGACGGGTTGTCTTCCATCCAAGTCAAGCGGCGCTACGTCCCAGCGTATCCGTCGTCAACTGTTCCTAGCTCTTCCTCCACTGCTCATCGACAACCTAGACCTCGCGCCATCGTCACCAACTTCGTCTCCATCTGCATCTTCACCACCAGCGACTACATCTACATTCATAAGGTATATTTCTTGTGATCTAATGTCATCATTCGTATTGTTTAATCTGTGTGGTGTACGAGCTATGCTTACACTGGTTATCATGTTCATGCTATACAATATGCTCATGCTTAATCTAGTACTTCAGATTGTCATGATTTATAGTCTGGTTTTAATCTAGAGATTTCCTAATTATTTAACACTTGACACTAAAAATTAAGGATGCTTAAGTTGTGAAGCATTTTTCTTACCCTTTTTGTTTCCTTTCAATACAAGGGACAGATGGAGAAATCAATAAACACAAACACACACACACTTGAACCGCACGCTTACAAATCATATTATTATCCTTAAATTTTTGTCACTATTAGGAGGTCATGTTTTATCCTTCTCACATTGTTAGAGATTCACTTGCTCCAGATTCACTAAAAAGAGCTCCACTTCACACAAAAAAAAAACTTGCCAAATGGTTTGGATCGACCAAATCTGGATTCAACAAAACGGTGGATCTGATGCTAGATTCACCATTTTGGTGGAGATCCTTAGGGGGTGCTCCACCAACTCAAGTTTGTGGAGTTAGGAAAAATTATCCACCATTGCCACTCGTTACACAAGATACCGGCCGCTCGTTTCTATTTTCTTCTTCCTCCTTCACGTTTTCTTCTCTTCATACGTCGACTGCTAGCCTCCACCGCCAGCCGCGCCACGCCTGGCCACGGTCATCCGCCATGGCCCACTCTCGGCCCGTGCCGGTCAGCCCTGCAACGGTTGGCTGCACGCTCGCCCTGGCCAACCCCGCGTGCTCGTGGAAGAAGAAACCCGTACTTTTTTCTTGTGGATCTGTAGCTGCTGTTTTGCCAAATAATTTTGAGGTAGATTCACCGTAGATCTCAGGGCCTGTTTGGGATAGCTCCAAGTCTGAAAAATGAGATTCAGATCTACAGATCCACCATGAAGCAGCTTCAATATGGATCTGGGATCCCACTGTTGCATAGAAAAGTGTTTGGGAGAGCTCCATGGTGGATCTGCTGGGCTGACCCGACAATAGCCCAACAACATATCTTCAATGAGAGCTCCTTCTTCCCTTTGTTTCACTAACGCCCTAGGCCCACATGTTAGATTCTTCACAACGGTGGGACATCGGTCGGCATGGAGCAGAACCGAGGTGCAGGCACGGACAGCTGGGGCACGTGGCGTGGCGCGGCCGGCTGAGCTCGAGGCGAGGACGGCCGGGACCAGTGCGAGAGCGAGAGAGAGAGAGAGAGAGAGAGAGAGAGAGAGAGAGAGAGAGAGAGAGAGAGGGGGAGAGCATGCGATGGGGAAGATGACAGAAAGAAAAGAACAAACTGTTTTTTCTCTGTAACGAGAGTAGCATTTGTGGGTAAATTTCTCTCTACTCCATGAGATGGTCTAGGCCAATGTTTTTCGGAGCATCCCTTGAGGTGCTCTATGGAATCTATGAATCTGGTCCCCAAATCCAGATTTTTGGTGGCTTCAGATTTAATGGTGGAGAAGTGCCTGTGCAAAAAAATTAGATCCAGTGCTTATTTTTATGGATCTGGACCACCTGAAGCTATCCCAAACGGGCCATCAGATCCACGGTAGAGCTGACTTAGGGTGAATCTCAGAGGCATGGTTAACTTCATTCACGTGGTTCGAAGTATACAGTAATCTTGATGACCATTGTTGGCACGTCTATCCAAGTCTGGTGTTAATTGCCCATCCAGCTATGCTTAATTAAGCTGTTAAGCATCGGAGCAGCAACCATGTATTATGTGGTTGTGTCAGCTCAGCCTGTCAGGATGCTGAAGTTCGCTCACGATCGCGGACCGACGGAGCAAAACTCCACTCCACTCCCGTCCGCCCGCTGGGCCGCAGCGGGCCTTACTACCAGTCCACCAGACGATCCAATTCGTCCATGCGTGGCTCATGGGCCGCGCCGATGATCTCATCGCATTCGGAAATTCCAAATGCCGCGTGTCGTCGCCCGTTCTCTCAACATGTTGGTTGTCGCCAGGTCTTTCAAGCGCCACGCTGGCACCGCACGATCACATGTACCGCGTCGACTTCTCAGCTTCTTACGAAGAAATCATAAGTCTTTTGGTATTCTTATTACCACGGTGGTACAAACAAGATAGGAAGGCCCATCCCTGTGGCCCAATTTCCAGGGGCCTAAAATCTGGATCCCTACCACCCAATAGCAAATAGGCCTTTCTTGACCCAAGTCATGTCTTTCTCTTTTTCCAATATCAAAATATATGACTTTAAAACAAATATTTGAGACTCTAAACAACTATAGATAAAAAAACTTATCAACAATAAACATATAGCTTAGGTCGGCCACTACAACTTTGGTATTAACCATGTGAACATTTGAGGTCGTTTCGGAATTCTAAATTTTGAATTTCAAAAACTATAAACTTAGAACACATATTTGGGACTCTAAATGATTCAAATAAAAAACTTTTCAAATACAAAGTTGTAGACTATATTGAGAAGTATAACTTTCGCATAGTCTACATCGACATCTGAAATTATTTGATAATTTTAAATTTCAAATTTCAAAACCTGTGAAATTACAACAATATTTTAGGACTCTGAACAGCTTCAAATCAAAATCTTTTCAACTGAAAAGTTGTATATCACGTCGAGGGATACATTTTTTATAGAAAGTTTGTCTTCATTGGAGTTTATATAAAAATTATGCATTATTTTTTTATCACAATTGTTTATAGAGATCCATTTATATAGGTAGCTGGCTAGGGAGCTGACTCTGAATATCATTTGTAGAGGCAGCTATATAAGGGTATATGTAGCTGGCCGTACCCCGAAGTAAATAGCCGTGGTATAATCTTGCTTAATCTTGCCAAAGTATCCTAGCAATCATATAGATATCCTCTCTAACCAAAATATCATTTACCATTGCTCTATCCATGGACAATCTTGATTCTTACTTAGTCCAATTCATGTTTTTTATATGTGAAAATTTGATACCTTGGAATGCTTCTGGGTGAATGCTACATTGACATCTGTGCGCTTGTAAATTTATCTATCCGCATATCTAGTGTCAACAGATGTTACATGTCACAGCGATAGATGAAAAAGGGTGCTTGGACAAAGTGGGAGGGAGGGATAGAGAGAGAGACAGGCATACCAGAGATGGCGGATAAAAACAATAGAGGCAGATGGTTGGGCTAAGGGCACTCACAGTACGTGTAGAAACTATGGTAGCTTCTATGTGTGGAGTATTTTGCTGATGTGGCAAACAATTTAAGAGGAAAGAGGAGAAAATGGTTTCTTAGTAAGAAACCATGTATACACATGAACCAAGAAATGAAGAGATATGATAGGTAGATGAGGGAGAGAAGATAAGTGATTGGATAAAAGAATTATTTTATAGAAACTATCCATCGGGAACATATAGTTTCTACATGCAGTATCTCCATAAATTAATAGGCCAAGAAATTATCTGCGATTTCTAGCATAGGGACTGCCCTAAGTGACAACAAACAGAGGGAGGAGGCATCTAGGCAAAGAAAATGAATAGAGGCGGACCACAGGGCCTACTATGATGCTGCGTGATGTCAAAGTTACAGCTCAACTAACTAGCGGATTGGGTTCAGAAGGAGAAGACTTGTTTTTGACCTATCATTACATGCAACACGGAATCATACAAAAAGTTGAAAGAAGTGGTATTTTTATATTACATAGAAACACAGGATATGATGTTACAGTGACATTCTCCATATCACTATTGGCTTGGCTCTATCGACCAATGCCTCAACCTAGCAGTGAAAGGGGGCTTCATGGCCAGGTGATATTCTCCGTATCACTATTGG
Organism: Miscanthus floridulus; assembly: GCF_019320115.1. Classification (NCBI taxonomy): domain Eukaryota; kingdom Viridiplantae; phylum Streptophyta; class Magnoliopsida; order Poales; family Poaceae; genus Miscanthus; species Miscanthus floridulus. The sequence goes on along the minus strand of NC_089589.1, from coordinate 117,026,104 downwards.
CTTGGCCCTATCGAGCAATGCCTCAACCTAGCAGTGAAAGGCGGCTTCATGGCCAGGTTATTAATAGGATCCCAATCATTGTCCGAATCTTAGCTAGGCATATGATCCGGTAGTTTAGCCGACCCACTGGTAGCTCCAGCACAATTAGTAGTGATAGGCCAGCACACTACTACGGAGAGGATACGTAGGGGTGGCCCCCTACCAAACCGTCTCAAGAAATCAACACCCCTACGAATCGATTTCTAGGGTAGCTACGTATTTCTAGGAGTGGTTGAAAAACGAGCCACATCAACAAACTGTTTTTTAAAAATGAAAAATCTAGCCCCAAAAATAGCAAAAAATAATCTAAGGAAAGACCCCACCGATCAACCACACATCACAAGTCACGTGATTTTCCATGCGAAAAGCGGACACTTTGTGGCCACTGGGTTTGAACACATGATCTTGCACGTATCTCCCCTAACCACTCCACCCATAAGTCACTTGTGTCCAAATGAGATATTCATGATCCTCATTTTATCTTAATTAAAGATGGCAACAGGAAACGTGGAGCATCCACATACCCACACTTGAGACCCGACAAATGAAACCCAAACCCGCCCCGAACCCTGTTACGGGGGAAGATCCGCCCCCGCCCCTGAACTTGTCGGGTCCCCGAAACACGGGAACTTTACAACAGCTTCTTCCGCCTTGCCTCCTATTCGTTGAGCGTCGCGCCACCACCTGCATGCAGAGTGGAGACTGGCGAGTGGCAGAGCGACGTGCTGTGAAGCGGCATGCTACCCTACCTTGGGCTGCATGGAGTACCCAGCTGTGTTCGGCCGAGCGCGGAGCGGGAGATTCGTGGAGCGGGGGAGCGATGTCGTGAGACTCGCGAACGCCAAGGGGAACGAGGTCGCGGTCTTTGAATCCATGAGTTTGTGCCCTTGTGGGCTGAATTTATTCCAGGACTGTTGCGCCTAGGCCTCAGTTTCGGGGGCCCGTGGGCACCCGCGGGGTGACTATGAAACCCACCCCTGCCCTCGACCCGATTCAAGTACCTGAACCCGAGACCTGCAGGGGCAAAAAACAGACTCGCCCGCGCTGGGTCTGAAACCACGGGTTTCGGGTCCAAACCCGCTCGACTGCCATCCTTAATCTTAATCCAATTTTAAAATGAATATTTGGGATGCTAAACTAATTTAAATGAAAAAGTTATCAAGTACAAAGTTGTATAACTTTCGAGAGCTCCCCTAACCACACCACACATAGGCCTCTTGAAAAACTTGAATTTCAAATATGAGAAATTTAAACGTAATTTTTCTTGGATAGATGATTTCAAATGAAAATACTATCAACTACAAAGTTGAATTACTTGATTTTGATCGTTTTTTCATCTGAGGTCATTTGAAAAATTCAAATTTCAAATGTGAGAAGTTCAAATGTAATTTTCCTTGGATATATGATTTAAATGAAAAAGTTGTCAACTATAAAGTTGTATAACTTTTGGAGATCTACAACTTTTATTTTGGTTGTTTCTCCATTCGAGTTCATTTGAAAAAAGATCAAACTTTAAATGTGAGAAATTCAAACATAATTATCCTTGGATACATGATTTCAAACGAAAATATTATCCATTAGAATGTTGTATAACTTTTCAAGATCAACAACTTTTGTTTTGGTCATTTCTCCATCCGAGGTTGTTTAAAAAATCAAATTCATATATAAATTTACTATTCGGCGTATATTTTTAGAGACGGCTCTAGATCCAGGCGGCTAGATCTAGAGGTATCTCAAAAAAAAAGGTGTAGAGGGGCTAAAAATACTAGCTGCTCTTACAGATGCATTTCTTGAGATGGCTTGTTTTGGAATCATTTTTAAAGACGGTTTTAGATTGGGCCGCTGCTAAAAACAGACATCTCTCTACAAATGCTTTTTGTAGTAGCTGCATGCATGTTTGGTGTGTGTTTTATAGTAACTCCTAGAAATTGATTTCTATGAGCGGCTGGTGTTTTGGTCTATCTCATTACAACTAATTTTATTTGTAGAGGTGGCTAGGATGCCTCTATAAAGGCGGGTGTTCCAACCGCCTCTACTCCTCCGCCTCTAAAAAATCAACAATTTGTAGATGCAGTTCCCTAGCCGCCTCAACAAATCGAATTTCTAGAGGCGGCTGGGAACGAGAGCTGTGTCTATAAATTGATTTGCTGAGGCAACTGCATTTTGAACCGCCTTTACAAACCATTATCTAGAAATTACAAAATCAAAAGCAAAGAATAGCAAATTTTTTTAATCCCGAAAGACCCCACTAGACACCCACACCATTTCAAATCATTGTCCAGAAGTCACAATTCATGTGATTTTTCATGTGAAAAATGCGCGCTATGCGGTCGTGGGAGGATCGAACCCGTGACCTCAAGCCTCGCATGTTTGTCTCATAACCACTTCACCCATTGCACACTTGTGTCCAATTGGGATATTCATCCTCCTCGATTTACCTTCATCTGATTATCAAATGAGTATTTGGGATCCTGAACAAATTCAAATAAAAAAGTTGTCAATTACAAAATTTTATAACCTTTTGAGATCTACAACTTTGGTTTTGGTGGTTTCTCCAAGTGTGGTCATTTGAAAATTTGGAATTTCAGATGTGCAAAATTCAAACCTAATTTTCCCTGCATATATGATTTCAAATGAAAATATTGTAAACTATAAAGTTGCATAACTTGTTTAGATCTATAACTTTTATTTTGGTTATTTCTCCATCCAAGATCGTTTGAAAAATTCAAGTTTTACTATGTAGTTCCTATTATTAAAGGCACAAATCCATTTCTAGAGACGACTAGGAATAAAGGCACCTCTAAAAATAGAGGTATTTGTAGAGACACCTAGAAACAACAACCATCTCTACATATGCATTTCTAGAGATGGCTTAGTTTGGAAGCCACTATAGACATGGCTATAAATTGACCCACCTCTAAACAAAGTTCCCCTTGCTGAAAATCAAATTTGTCGTAGTATCCCTAGAAATCGGTTTCTAAGGTCATCCGTTTCTACAAAGACATGTATAAATGGTGTATATTTGATCTAGAGAATTGCTAAGCCATAACAGGTTATTTTGGGAGCTTCTGTCAACCGAGTGTTTTGGTTGTCAGATCGGGCGTGGATGGCTTAGGCAAGCAGCACGGCTAGCAGGAGGGCATGGCCAGTAGGCAGGGTGCGAGGCTGGCCTCCACTACTACAGAACTGACATCTAGTCTCGGTTGGGAACTGGTTTTAGTCCCAGTTCTACTACAGAACTGACATCTAGTCCCGGTTGGGAACTGGTTTTAGTCCTAGTTTCCCAACCGGGACTAGCATTCCAGGACTAAAGGTGGTGTTCTTTAGTCCCGGTTTGCCACAACCGGGACTAAAGATCCTCCCAGCTTTAAAAAAATAATGCCTCCCACCGCTGCGCCCTATGAGATTCGAACCCAAGACCTCATGCACTGCCTCGCGCGGAGCTTACCACCACCTACACAACACATCTAACAATGGATGGGATGCTTTCCTTTTGAACTAACCCATCGGGGGACCTTTAGTCCCGGTTGGTGTTACCAACCGGGACTAAAGGGTCCTTTAGTCCGGGTTGGTGTTACCAACCGGGACTAAAGGGTCTACCTTTAGTCCCGGTTGGTATTACCAACTGGGACTAAAGGTTGGAGGACTTTTAGTCCCGGTTGGTGGCTCCAACCGGGAGTAAAGGAACCTTTAGTCCCGGGGGCAAAAAATGCCGAGGCTAATGCCAAATTGGGACATCGTTCTAAAGTCTGTTCTCTAGTAGTGCTCGGAGCTCGGGTCTCCGACCTAGCAAAGGTGGTGGCCAGGCAAGCTAGCCAGGGTATGGCCGCACCCTAGGCGGTGTAGCCTAGGCCTAGCCTTCCCAGGCAGTTGCATGGCGGCATGCTTGGTCAGTTCAGGCAGTTTCCTAATTTGCTAAGGCCAAACTGACCACCAGCCACTATATAAGAAGGGGTTGAGCTCATTCTCAACACACAACAACATTGGAAGCCTCTACCTCACTACCACTTCTTGTATTTTTACTTTAGTAGTCTTTTGTACGCTATCAAAGCTATCAGGGAGGGCTTGGCTCCTTGGAAGAAGAGCAACTTTGGTATGAATACTATGAAGAGTTCTTCCATAGCCTTGTTCTCATATTATCAATATAGCAATGCGTATGAACTAGACTATAGTTCTCATGTTATAATCATGATATATGAACTAGCATATAGTTTGTGTGTTATGATCTTGACATGTAGAACTTCATGCTTAATCATTCATATAACTTATATGAGTAGAATTAAAGCTAAGCTGAGGTGGTGATTCATTGTGCCTTCGGGTGTGCCCAAGTTCTTTACCTATCAATCCGTAGGGTCGGGGACACAGGAATTTGGGTAGTTTCTATGTACGCAAGCATGGTGCTAGGGTATAGAGAAATAGGTGAATACATTTCCTACTCTCCGGTTGTGGGGTAGGCAGTAGGTGGTGATAGCCATGTCCGTCCTTGTAACCCCCACATTCGTGTAGGGTGTAGGAGTCTAAATTGTCACACGAGGTTGCTGGCAAACTAGTACTTAGTGGCTTCCTGACCTATCTTGCGCTCAATTCTAGCTCTAGCCATATAATTTGTTTGATCATCACTTGTTCTTTGCACGACTATATTAGAATATGCTGTCTCCACGTAGGAACATTCTTTTATTCTTTGTTTTCCTTTTATCCTTGAGGTTGGCTCAGATGTGTGTCCACTATCCTTGAAATTCTATTTTTACCCTGTCATGATTACGGTCCACTATGCAAGTATGTAATCTTGTTCATGCTCATGCTAGACTCTTACACCTTGCCCTCCTTTGGGAAAATATAAATAACGATACCCTGAATACTTCCAGGTGAAATGCTGCAATGATAGATCAGTGCGCTTGCGGATATTTTTTGTAATTGTTAAGAACTATCGTAGTTGGTGTTTCTAGGCGGCGGCGCTAAGGTTTACTCAATCTTAGTGATGGTAGAAATACCAACAGACATTTCTGGCGCCGCTGCCGAGGATGGACTTAAAACCTTCACACTTGGTGATTATGCTAAGAAATGCCAACAAGCATTTCTGACGCCGTAGTCGCGGAGGGCATAGGTTAAAGAATCTAGTAGGACATGATCATGAGCACATTCATGTAATGATAGCCATAGTTTATGCAGGCTAATTCTGCTTGTTTTCTTCCTATTATGGATGAAAATAGGATAGTGTATGAGTGGTTTTGACCTACCGGATAACTACACAGGAAACCCGGAAGCACTCCAAAGGAAGAGCCGGTCTCATGCCGCTTCTTCTTCAGCTACTCCACCAGCAAGTGAACCAGTCACCCCTATACCATCCGCTACTACCGCTATGGCCAAGACACTCCGTGACTACTCCACCCCTGCTGTGGCCAACGTGCCTATTGGGCTCGCTATCAACACAGGAGCTGGAAACTTTGAGCTACGCACTGGACTGATCACGATGGTGCAGGTGAACCAATTCTGTGGTTTTGCCAAGCGAGGACGCAAGTGCACACTTGCTACACTTCCTAGAGTTATACGACACCATCGTCATCAAAGACATCGCACTAGCAAGCATAAGGCTTCGTCTATTTCCCTTCTTCCTTACAGGGAAGGCAAAACAGTGGTTTTATATGGAGAAGGAAGCTGTCAGTACGTGGGATAAATGTTCCGCAGCGTTCCTCGTAAAAATTTTCCCCATGGGCAAAACTAATGCCCTAAGGGGAAAATTTCAAACTTCTAGTAAACTTCACTAGAATCCATCCCCGAGGCGTGGGAGAGGCTGTAGGATTATATCCAAGCCTTCCTTCACCATGGGATGGAAAACTGGCTCATGCTCCAGAACTTTGATGAGGTGCTTACGCCCATGTCGAAGGGGCACGTAGATGCCGTGTTGGCATTTCTTAGCATCACTTATTACTTGGTTGTCATCCCTAGCATAATGCCAAAAATGCATGGTTGGTAATTATTAATGACACTTGTAAACTTCAGAGATAATATATATATATATATATATATATATATATATATATATATATATATATATATATATATATATATATATATATATATAGGGAGAGGCTATTCGGTAGCCAGCTACAGAATAAGTTATTCTGTAGCCACCTCCATTTACCATAATTTTATATACTAATTTACGATAATGTCAATATATATTTACTATAGTTGGGTTACTATAACACATAGGGATATTTATCATAACGTTATAGTAAACCACTTAGTAAGGAGTTACTATAATCTCATAAATTAACATAGTAATTATAGTAACTCAAGGTGGCTACAGAATAAGTTATTTTGTAGCCAGCTATAGAGTAGTTATTCTATATATATATATATATATATATATATATATATATATATATATATATATATATATATATATATATATATATATATATATATAAGCGCACAGATAATATACCATTGTAGCATTTCACCTAGGAGTATACCAGGTATCATTATTTATATTTTTACCATAGGGAGGAGCTTATGGAGTGAGTTGGCATAGAGATATTGACAAATATGTATACTTATGATAATAATCACTCCCATGCCTTGGTAGGGGTAAGTCAAAGGGTAACTAAATGATAAGTGTAAGGTAATAGTGGTATTCCAGAGATAGAATTAGAGACTCATAAAAGGTAGTATAGCTAAGTAGGAGATTCATTAAGAGCAAAAGATTCCTAAGTAATTACTTATCTACTAAGTCTTTTGTACAACCTAATATATACACTCTCATCTATAGTATAACTAACTTTGGATCTATGCATAAGGAACATTACTAAGGAAGATCAAGAACAAAGCTTGTCTACCTTCGCAATCATGTTCTACGTGCTCTACAAATGAGGAGTGGACTACAAAAGACTCAATGGGAGTGTCACATCCGTGATCTACCACATGACCCAGAGTGTAAAGGACATTCGTAGGCAAACAATATCTAAGCACCATGCTTACATAGTGTCGACCACTTAACTCACACGCATAATGAGCTAAGCGCTTTGCAAACATGTGCATAAACCCATCATTAATCATAACTATATCAAGCATACAACTAGAGCAAACTAGAAACATAATAAATATCAACATAATGATATTAAAGTAGCACAAAGTCATAAATATAGAGATACAATGGATATACCAGTCTCTAGACGACAAATCCAGAATCCTGAGCAGTAGCTCACACTCTTCTTGAACCTTGCTAGCTAATTTATACTTGAACTTTGAAGAACTAGAGCTCTAATCTCTAATCTCTAGAAACCCTAGTTTTCTGTCTAACCCTGATCAATGATCATATTGATGATGCCTGGAGGGAGGGGGGCTGGATTATATAGCCCTGAGGTTGCAACGTGAGCCCTTGGATCAAACTGACTTAAGCAATGGCCTGGATGCGTCCTCAAAGGCGGTGGGAAACTGCCACTCAAAGATGGCTGAAAGGTGGGCCCATGAGGGGCCAGCCGGCCTGCAAGTGGGGCCGGTCGGCCCCACCTGGTGATCCCTCGGTCTTCGCTTTGGTGTGGAGTCTTCTTGCTCCTTCTGGAACTTTTTGGAGTTGGTTTCGCGGCGGAATTCCTATTTTTCCTTTGACGTTTAGATCCCCCTTGATGGTTTTCTGATTAAACCCTGCTGAAAACATAGATTCGCTAAAACTCATGGAATTTGTTAGTTTAAACTCCTAAGTCTATGTTGGTGATCATTTTCAAGCATTATCTTGGGTTATTTTGATATTTATAATGGTTGGTAACTACCGTCAATAATTCTCCCAAGCTTACCCTTTGCTAGTCCCTTAACAAAGCTAAACTAGGCATGGATCAGAAAATTAGGGTCGTAACAACTCCTCAAAAGTACACATGTATTCAAACAAGAGTTCTCCTTCGGATTAGACCAAACTAATCTGACTTTGAAACTTACTCATATTACTTTCAACAATGGGGCTTATAGCCATTACTTGGGTCTTGAGCAATTGAAAGATAGAACAATCAAGTCAAGCACTATGTCTCAAGTTCTTTGTTCAACCATTATTTTGGAGTTTTTGCAAGTTTTCAAAATAAAACTCAGAGATTTCATTGTATGACACTCTCAAGTCTCTCAAAATACGCGGTATTTATGGATCCTCACCTAGGCAATGATGGTGTTATGCTTTTCTTCCTACAACTAATGCTTATGTGGAGCTCATAGGAAGGGTGATAACATGAAAGAAACATACTTGCAATACATATACTGTAAAGTCAAATAATGGATCCAAAGAAAGTTAAGTCATACAATCAAATTAAGATGTGCATGTGTGTGGAATATATGGTGGATATATGTGGTGGTTAGCCTAATTCTACTATACTCCTTAAAAACATATCCCTCTTTTGAAAGTTGGAAATATTTGCAAGAAAACATGGTCTATCTTATTCATCTCTTTTCTCTTTCTTTTTTCTTTTTTTTTCAGGCGGGCATCTAAGTACCCATTGTTTTGATAATTTGGGCACTTGTCCATTTTTTATTTTCTTATTCTAAATAACTTTTGCATAGCCACATGCCTCTTTTCTGCACAGAAATTATTGAAGAGATAGTAACAAGAACTTGGAGCATTTATTTGGTGGGAACCTATGAAGAATATTTTTAGTGTTTTCTCCCAGTGTAGGAGTAAAATATTTTTGGATAAATCTAGATGAAAAGCATGTTTTTGTGTCTACTCGCAGTGTAAGAATAGTGCATATGAGGGTAGTGTGTACGTGACCTTGATTTTAAAAGCATGACAAACCTCTCATAAGGCATCAACAAAGCTTGACTAAACACAATGCAAGACAAGCAGCATATAAGTGAAAGTTTTCCTAAATATAAACATGTTTGGCTCTAGTAGGAATTCACACTTTGTCATACAGGATCTCATCATGTGGTATTTTATATTTTCAAAGATAAATCTTTAGAATTTTAGTATCACTTAGACTAGATAAATAGTAGCTTAGACTTTCTCATATCATATCCATCTATTACCTAGACTTAGATCAAGCATTGCTACCCACGAGTTTCAAGTTCAGCGCAAATTCTCATGTCAAATCAATTCTATCCAAAATTCATGAAAATTCAAGGTTGAATACTAGGTACTTGAAAGGAATTAGATCATTTATTCAATGTTTTAACATATGAGATCATATTCAAGTTCCTTTTATTTATATGACTCTAAAAATAAAACAAATAACTAAAGCACACTAAATTGAAAGCAAACTATACACACTAATATATATTATATATATAAGGTAAAGGTGAATTTTTGTTTGGTTTTCTCGATTATGCATCTTTTTTTAATAACAACAAATAGTAAATGCACAAATTAAATAAACTAAGAAAAAGAATAAACTACAAGAAAAGAAAACTTATCTGGACTGATGGTGGGGGCTCCTCCCCCAAGCTGGTTGTTGCTATAGTCTTCAAAAAGGCGGGTCGATGTTCAGACCCCGGAACAAATATTGCCAGTTCTGATCTTCCTGCTCCTGGAGTTGCTGGATGGCGGCGAGGCACTGTTTTGCCTCCTCTTGCCACTGGGAGTACTGTTGGAGAGTGGCTCGGTTTTTTTGCTGACCTTCTTCGATGGTGGTCAGCCTGTTGTCGAAACGTGCGTGCTCCATCTGCTGCTCATGGTAACCGAGGGGGGGGGGGTGGCAGATGGTGGCCGATGTGTTGGTCATGGAAGCCGTTACCAGAGAAGGTCATGCGTCCTCCCTCATAGCCGCTGGAGATGTCCTCATAGGCCGGCTGCTGGTAATAATCGAAGTTGCCGTCCTCCCATGGCCCACTCGAGCCCTGTTGCCAGGAGCTCTTTGAATGGTGCTGAGCAGGTTGTTCCCATCCAGCATACCCAGGTTGGGAAGGTCCAAGCTGGTCCCAACCCCGAATGCTCCGGATGGTGAACCTGGGAAGGTCCTGCCTCCTCAAATCCTCTATAGCTGGTGTATGCTGGGCCTTCCGGAGTAGGATCATCTCCCCGATATCAAGGCTGCGGGTTGCACATGATTCTCACCGATGCACTCCGGCGAGGTGCCTCCTCTATTCTCTATAGGTCAAACACAAGAGAATCCATAACATACAAACCAAGGTTCCGGTTAGGTAACGGAATCTCAGTTGTGTGATCAACACACGTCATGACTAACTTTCCATCTTTCCCCTTCTTGAGCATGTGAGCATGGTTAAAATAATCATAACCTATCAGCCAACGGGGAGTAGTAATGCATGTGATCAAAGCATCCTCTAGTAATCCAAGATTTTTCGCTAAGCGTGTTGACGATAGTTATCGACCATTATAAACCGTCAATTAATTATGGATAAGGGCATAAATGTAAACTGATAAAGGTTTAGGGGTTTAAACTGATAAATTCCATGAGTTTTGGTGAATCTGTGTTTCCAGTAGGATTTATCCAGAAACCCACCAAGGAGGACCTAAACATCAAATGAAATTACAGAATTCCGCCGCGATACCGACGTGGGAAGGATCTAGAAGACACCAGAAGGCAAACCACCGAAGCAGAGGATAGGGGGGCTGCCAGGTGGGGCCGGCCGGCCCCCTCTGTAGGTTGGTTGGTCCCCATGGGCCCACCTATCAGTCCCCTTCCACGTGGACTCTCCCACCGCCTTTGAGGACGCATCTAAGCCGTTGCTTAAGTCGGTTTGATCCAAGGGCTCACGTTGCACCCTCAGGACTACATAACCTGACCCCCTCTCCCTAGGGCATCAATCAGATCAGATCATTGGTCAGGGTTAGACAGAAAAACTAGGGTTGTCAGAGAACATTGGGATCCACTGAATCGAAAGGAGCAAAGGTGCTTTGGAAGAGTAGAGTGCCACTGGATCTAATTTGTTTTTGTGTGGTTGGTGCTAATTGATAGATGTTGCGACTGCACAAAGGAGGAGAGCATCATCTCATCTACGAGACTCTGACTCCTGCACTTTCTGCTGTCAAGAAGTGGAAGAGTCAGAATTTTTTTCTTTCCTTAACTATGAATTACTGAATTAGCAAATTAAGAGGTGTAAAAGTTTATTGGTCACTTCTATGTGCTTTGTGTTCAGAACTTTGTTTGCTGTTTGTTGTTTCACATCAGGTGTTGTGAACATTTATCAGATGAAACCTTATTATAATACTATTTCTAAGAAAGAGATTGTCTGCTAGATAGAACTAGGATCTACATGTTGTACAGATGTTTTTCTTCACTTTAGTCTAGCAATACCAGTGTACTAGAAAATTTGTTATTTGGATATCATATTATTTTGGTATCCTCTTCCTTTGTATAATTTCTCTCTCAATTTTTAGCAACACCTTTCTCTCTTTTACTCAAGATTTCAGCACTACTTTCACACCTAAACTTTCTCTCACTCTTTCTTACTCCAACACTACTTCTTCACAAAAAAAAATTGAACTATGAATGTGGGATTTGAATTTTCGAACTTGGAGGCTGGTTTGCAGCTGTGATTGAGGCCGAGAGCAACCAGGTTGAGCAGCCATTTATAGGCGGCACAGCAGCAGGCCAGCTGGCCTAGTGGTGGCGCCGGCCGGCCCCACAAGGTGGCCAAACGGCCTCCCACTTCCCCTAACCCATCTTTACTTAGGGCTTAAGCAAAATATCTACTTCGTCGGTGCTCTTTCGGTGGATATGGCCGGTGGAGTGGTGGGTAGTGGAGAATGGAGGTGAAAGTGAAGAGATGGAGGTGATGTGTGGTGGTTGAGTGGGCCCCATGTGTCTATGGGTCCCGGTCCCCGTATTTCTATTGTGTATACGTACAAAAATGCAATGCAAAAATATAATTTATGATACTATGAAAATATAACAAGTTGAATGAAGGTATTTTTAAATTTTTATGCCGCCACGGTAAATATTTCTTACGGGTGTTTATGTCGTACAAATTATTTACATGGGGCTTAGATTTTTATCATGCCATGATGAGAAATTTTTATTTTATGATGCAAGTTTGAAAAGTAAATATGCTAAGATAAAATGATTAATGCAATACAAAAAAGTAAATATGGATAATTACCGAGTTACCTCCTGGCGAGGGTTGACTTCTCCGTTCAGATTTATTCTTTGGATGCATCTGTCGGTCCCGGAGATGGAGATCTTGATGGCTACACTTCCTTTTCACGCCACTCCAAATTGGAGCATTTTTCCGGTCTTGGCTTGAAGGTGAATCGCTCCTCCTTCCCATTGATACGGAATTTAATTTCTCTGGCTCCGTCATCAATGTGAGTATTTGTAGTGCTTAGGAAGGGCCTCCCAAGGATGAGGGATGTCTTTATATCTTCGTGCATGTCAAGTACTACAAAATCTATGGGAATGAAAAAGTTTCGTATTTTTACCGGAATATTTTCAACGATTCCTGCAGGGTAGCGGACCGATTGGTCGGCTAGTTGCAAGCACATTGATGTTGGCGTGAGTGTTGAATAATTGAGCTTGTGGAAGACCTTTTTGGGCATGACACTGACACTTGCTTCAAGATCGCATAATGCATTTTCGAAGTTTTGGTTTTTGATCCATCAATTGATTGTGGGACATCCTGGATCCTTCTTCTTGACGGGTAAAGTATTTAGGATGGTCGCACTACACTCCTCCATTAACTTGATTACCTCAGTGGAAGGCAGTGGTCTTTTGTTGTTGAGGATTTCTCTGAGATACTTCGCATAGGTAGGTACCTGTATGACATCTAGCAACGGAATATTGATATATAGGCCCTATTCGCTGGGAGGAATTTGGAGGAATCTGGAGAAATTTGTGAGAGCGTAAACAGTGAAAACCATCCGTGAACAGTGAATTCCGAAGGAATTTTGCACCAGTCGAACTGCCCCATATCTTTTGAATTACCTCTACGAACTTACCAAACTGCTCATCTATTTTGGCTTTACGATTTCTACGTGGAAACGGTAGGAGGGCCGTGTCGCGAAAATCTTGTTGTAATTCTCGCTCTTGTGGCCCAAATTGTTCAACTTCATCGGTTGTTTTCTCTTCTTTCTGCACTGCCACTGGTGTCTTACCTGTCCTTGTCGGATATGGTGGATCACGAGTAGACGTGCCACCTCTTATAGTTATGGCGTTTGCCTTCTCATGGTTAGTAGCAATAGGCAGAGCAGCAGTTAACTGGGCTAATTGTGATTCTATCTTTTTATTATAACTAATTCCGTTGCAATCTCAAACACTCCCTAAAATTACTAAACGTGCAAACCAGGTCCAAATCATTAACTAATCGTAACTCGACTTTTTTTTTTGAATGCCTCTCATCTAGGTACAGCTATAACATCTATTCGTACACACACGCCCACTCAACACACGCACACTACCCACACCACCCGTGTACAAACAAACCTATAACTACACTCAAATCTGAAGACTGCGTCTTTCTTAGATCACCGAAATCCTCTGATTTCGTAGACGATGGGTACGTCACGATCCCATTGTGGCATCACGCGCAAGAGATAGACACTTAGAACCGCTCCAAATGAAGACTGTTCATATTAGGGTGCTGCACAGCACACACCCGGATACGACACCAGCTGCAATCGCCGGGATCGAACGCTGGCGGGCAGACTGCCCACTGCGAGTACCGCCGCTGAGCCACTGGCTCGTTCGCAATCGTACTCGACTTACCCACCCTGCCGGCCGCGCTTTGGATGGGCCACACACCATGCACCAGCTGGCACGAGAGCTGCGGCCCTGAGCTGACCTCTACTGCTCCTAGTCGTGGATCAAGGTCTGTGTCATGAGCAAACGACAGTGAACAGTGGACCACTGATGGACATGGACGGATGCACAGTGAAGCACATGGCTCAAGTCAAGGTCATCGGTGCTTTCGAGTACGTACTCCGTATTCCTGTAAGCACTAGTCCGTATCCTTGCGAGTTAATGAGATGCCACCCACGTAGGATTTTTTTAATCCTTTTTAATAGATAGTTTAATAATAACCTCTTGAAAAAAGAAATCACATGATTAACCTCTTTGGTCGCACCAGTCTCGCTTGTGTGACCAAAGTACTCAGTCGCATCAGACGGGCTGGCGCAACAACGGCATCCACGGTGGCATTGACCGCAGACTTCGGCTGGCGTGGTGCATGACGATGCCCACCCTGTCGCGCCACCGACTCCACGCCAGGCGGGATAGCGCGACAGGGCCTTAAAGGGGACGGGCCAACTCCTTTGTTCCTCCCTCTTCTCTCTCCCCATTGTGCTGAGCACTCGTGAGGAGCTTGTGAAGGTCAGTTCTCTCTCCTCTCTTTTTTTCATTTTGTTTGGATGTTTGATCAAGTTTGGTTTAGGCTTTTGGATTGCAACGGAATTGTGCAGGAGGTATCTCTCACTCACCCTCTGATGTTTATGTATTCAGTTCATGTTCTTATACCGGTATGGTTTACACTGCTGTGTGCAATATTGGTTGTTCTTTGATTTACTGGAAGTTGATATTTTTCTTTAGTTTACACTGCTGAGTATCTGTATTCTTTGTTAGATTGTTGTATTGTTTGCATTGTTGGGTAGATGGCACTGTTGTAGGGTTTCATTGCCTTTCTTTGAATAGCTGTCTGGCCGGGTTGGACTGTTTTAAGCAAGACATTAGCTTTACGTATGTTGATTGAAGTTAAACTATACTGCTTACGTGCATGTCTATATTTTTACGTAGAGAGATGATTGCCGGCATTAATTATGTTTCTAGGGTTTGAGTTGTTAGGTTTTCATGATAATAGAGATGATTTGCATGAGGATACTTTGCTTGGAGTTAGTTGTAGGGCACATGAAAGAAGTTGCGTTACGTTCTAACATTATTGGTTGGCACTGTTCTAGGTTTGACTGCATGTGTTAAACTATAGTGGTTACGTGCTAGGTTTTCGTTGATTGCAGTGATTAATTTTGTTTATAGAGTTTGACTTGGTAGGTTTGCATGATAATAGAGATGATTTCTACGAGGATACTTTGGTTGGACGTAGTTGTAGGGCACATATAAATTGTTGAACTACGTTGTAACATTATTCGTTGATAACTTTGATTTCAGGTTGAATGGCGCTTTTAACATTATCCCAAAGATCATGCTGGCTTTGGTCTTTTCCTACCTGCACTACCTACACCATTACGTGACTGTGGCTTACCGGTGTTTGTTAAGCAGTCAAGGCATCGGGATTCAGCGGGCCGTGCTTTCTACACGTGTCAACTTAAGCGTGCCCCCAAGCTTGATGCCTATCTGCAGGGATGCAACTTCTTCCAGTAGATCAATGGCCATGAAAAGTTTGAACCGGTGATCAGGTTGTTTCCTCACAACCCCTGGAAGAGCTAGCCATATTCTGAGTTTGTTCGTTGAGTTGCGCCGCCACCGAACCCTCCGGAAATGACAGAGGGAGAGAAGATTGACGCTAGTCTATACCGTCGAGCCAATCCTCCTCATTGCCACTCTGGATTGTCCGCGGTACTGGTTACTCTGAGCCAACATGGTGCTTTCACTCCCTTCTACCGTTGTGGATTGCCAGATAGTGTAAGTTCTCATGCAATGAATGTATTTGGGAGTTTCTATGTGTTTTGCACATACAACATTACACTTAAGACTTTTGATTTTTGCAGAGAGGGTTCCCATCGTGTGAGTTTGAGGAGTACAATTATGGACCTAGGTCGCACTGGCCTTCTGATTATGAATTTGTAGAGTTTGGCCTTGCATGAAAATGCTGGAGCGTAAGTACAAGTGTGGTATCAAGTGTTGGCGGTCACTATTGCACATTTAGAACCGCCAAATCAAGTCCAAAACAGGAGAAATATGCAAACTTTAGCACATATGCATATACTATTAACCTAGTTCCACTTGTATTCCGATAAAACATGTTTTGCAGGATAAACCCTGGAATCGAGTGGAAATGAATAAAAACAGAGAAGAAAGCGCAGAGCGGAACACATATTTTCAGAAGTGCGCAAAGGAAGAATACAAGCAAGAGCCCACCTACACATCCTATCTGGGCAGAACACCACCGTGGAAGCAACCCAGGCCCAACCAACAGCCCACCTGGCAAAGGCGGTGGGCAGCGGAGCCAGGCAGGGTGCGGCCACAATGCCCCCAGCACGGCCTAGGCCCAAATTTCTATGGCGGTTGCATGCCACCATGCTTGGTCGGTTGGCGTAGGTTTCCTAATTTTTGCACCCCAAACCGACCATGCTACACAATATAAAGGGGAGGAGGGCTCATTCTCAAAACACACAACATTTGAAGCTCCACCTCTCTACTTTCTCTTAGTAGTTTTTATAGTTTTAGTTTTAGTTACTAGAGCGAGGCAAAGCTAGCAAGGAGAGCTTGTCTCCTTGGAAGAAGTTCTACTCGGTATGAATATCCTTATGAAGTGTTCTTCCAAGTTCAAGTTCTTATATCTATTATATGGTTGTGCATATGAACTAGAGTATAGTTTTGTTCATGTTATAGTCATAATATATGAACTAGTCTATAGTTTATATGTTATAATCATAACATGTTCATCATTGTTCTTCATTGTTCATATGATCTGTATGAGTAGAAGTAGGATTAGGATTGGGATGACGGTTCATTGTGCCTTCGGGTTTGCCCATGTTCTAGCTCATCAATCCGTAGGGTTGGAGTCCTTGGGGGACATGGGTAGTTTCTTTGTACATGGGCGTGGTGCTCGGGCAGTGGCGAAGCCACGTTCAAGCATCGGGGTCTAGCGACACCGACGATTTTGTCCCAACCCCTTATACCGAGCAATTTTTGGCCGGCTACGACCCCAGTAAAAATCACGTAAGACCCCAGTGGCCTCAGCACAGCAGTCCATAGTCCATCTGCCCAGCCCAGCAACAGCAGTCCACAGTCCATCTGCTCAGGCTCAGCCCATCCGATCCATCAATCTATACATACGCAGGCCACATAGGTGAATTGGAGAAGGCCAAACGTTGCCTTGCCTCCGATCCAGCGTCTGCTAACAGCCTGGTAGAACCCGGGGGCAGGTCACGCACCCTTTCAGCTTCGCAAATCCTCCTGCGGGCGTCACCCCTACCCAGCAGCTTGCGCTCAGCCGCCACTCGTCGGTAGCTCAGTTCGTTCTCGATCTCATGTTCTCCTGTGCTGTCCTATACTCCTATCTACTCTCAAGCATCTAGACAAGGTACCCCAAACAACAAATACCCATTTATGCAGTTTGCAATTAACGATCAAGTCTGAATTTTGAGGTCTTAGGGTTTTTATTTTTCCCAGCTATACAATCCGAACTCAGATTCTCAGAAAGCATTGTGTAACTTGCGTCCCAGCAAAGAAGTCAAGACCATTCTCTTTCATTCCAGCAAGATGCCAGGTATCTATCTAGTATTTATAATGTACACATACCTGTTGTTTGCTTTAGTTTTTTATTATATGACTAATTTAGTAACTTGATAGGCAATCAGAGCACTTTGGAAGGATTTCTTAAAAGGAAATTACCCCCAGCCGGTGATAATGAGAATAATCATGGAGACACTTCAAGAATAAGAAGAGATGGGGATGGCACTACATCAAACATTAATTGTACTATTCAGCGCACTTCACGGATCTCACGAGAGGAGGTAAATTTTGATGAGCTTCCATATGATCCCACAGATAGAAGGAGAATATCAGATTACATAGGCGACAAATTGCAAAATGACATAAGGCGAAAATATTTGACTAGAGGTCCTTGTAAGCCACCACCTGGTTTTATGTTTCCAACGACAATGATAGCGGGTTTTCCACGACGGTGTCAACATGAATGGTTCACTAAATATGGTTGGCTAGAGTACAGTGAAAAGATGGATAGGTGTTTTTGTTTATATTGTTACTTGTTCAGAGATTGCAACAAGGGTCAAGGTGGGAATGATGCATTTGTAATAGATGGTTGGGATGGCTGGAACAAATCTGATAGGCTTCGAGATCATGTAGGCAGCAAATGTAATAGTTTTCATAACACGGCTGTGAAGAGATGCGACAATTTGTTGAAGCCCGGCCAATCGATTGGTGATGTTTTAAACAAGCAGAGTGATATCACTAAAGAGCAGCATCTACTTCGATTGAAGACATCTATTAAAGCTGTCCGATATTTATTGCATCAAGGTTTAGCTTTTCGTGGCCATGATGAATCAGTGGATTCCACCAATAAGGGGAATTTTCGAGAGTTAGTACAACTTTTGGCAGATGAAAATGACAAAGTAAAGAAAGCTGTTGGAAGTAATGCTCCTAAAAATAATAAGATGATTGCTCCAGAAATTCAAAGGGATATTGCGAATTGTTTTGCTGAGGTAAGAAAAGGCTGTCACATTATTTTTGTTTTACAAACTATGTCATCTCTCATAGTATATAATGATTTTTACTTGTTTTTTGCAGATCATCGTGAAATCTATTATTGAAGAAATTGATGGTGATGTGTTTTGCCTTTTAGTGGATGAGTCAGCTGATGTGTCTGGGAAGGAACAAATGGCAGTTGTCTTACGGTACGTTGATAAGCTTGGGGTAATAAAGGAGAGACTTATTGCTGTTGTTCATGTGCAAGAAACGTCGGCTTCATGTCTGAAATCTAACATTGACAATTTGTTTGCTAAGTATGGCTTGAGCATAAAGCAAATCAGAGGACAAGGTTATGATGGAGCAAGCAACATGAGAGGTGAATTCAATGGACTACGGGCTTTAATCGAGAGAGAGAATAGCTCAGCATATTATATCCACTGCTTTGCTCATCAGCTACAATTAGTCATTGTCGCAGTGGCTAAAAAGAATGATGATGCTAGTGACTTTTTTGACATGATATCTCTATTGCTTAGTGTGGCAGGAGCTTCTTGTAAACGTAAAGATATCATTCGAGAAAGTCAACAGGAGAGAGTTAGAAAAGCCATAGGCACTGGACAACTAACTAGTGGAACTGGATTAAATCAAGAACAATCCCTTCAAAAAGCTGGAGACACACGTTGGGGTTCTCATTATAGAACCCTTAAGAGCCTAAGCAATCTATTCCCTGAAGTTATTGAAGTTCTCCAATATGTGGAAAAAGAAGGTCCAAATGATGCAAAGAGACGGCAAGCCCGTGGTCTCCTAGACTATCTCAAGGATTTTGACTTTGTGTTTCACTTGCACTTAATGTTGCTTATTTTAGGCCATGCAAATTCTTTGTCACTGTCCTTGCAGAGGAAAGATAAAGACATCCTAGAGGCCATGTTAGAGGTGAAGTTAACCAAGCAGAAATTTCAGCAAATTAGAGATGATGGTTGGGATTGTTTGCTGCAGATTGTATACTCCTTTTGTGAAGAGCATGGCATTCCTAAGTTGGATATGGATGAGGAATATATTGATCGCCATAGGCCAAGAAAAAAGACCAATCGCACTAACTATCAACATTATAGATATGATTGCTTGAACCCAATTATTGACTTGCAGCTTACAGAGTTTAGTGATCGTTTCAATGAGGTAAACTCTCAGTTACTTACTCATATCGCTGCTTTCAATCCCAAGAATTCTTTTGAGGCATTCAAATCTGAGAGTCTAATGGAGTTGGCTAAGTCATATCCTGATGATTTCAACTCAACACAACTTAAGGATCTTGATCGAGAGCTTAATATTTACATTGACAATATGCGAGCTGATGAAAGATTTGCCGACTTGAACACTATTTCTGAGCTTGCTAGGTTGATGGTGGGTACAAAAAAACATTTGGCTTTTCCTTTGGTTTATCGGCTTCTCAAGCTAGTACTAGTTCTTCCTATCGCCACTGCATCGGTGGAGAGGTGCTTTTCAGCAATGAAAATTGTGAAGACAATACTGAGAAATCGTATTGGAGATGGATTTATGAATGATTGTATCATATGCTTCGTGGAACCAGAATTTCTATATGCAATTCCAATCGAAGATGTGATAGTTCGCTTTCATAAGATGGAGGATCGTAGTCGTAGAGGAAAACTGTAAGAGGTAACTACTCTTGTGAAACCTTATTTTGTCACAATATGCATTGTTATTTTAATAATTTGATGTTATGCATGGTATTATATTATCGGACCCTATAAATTAGCACTTAGTACTTTGAGTACCGACCCCAGCAGCCATTTATCCTGGCTTCGCCCCTGTGCTCGGGTACATGGAAACCTACGAATATGACGGTGCTCCACGGTTGAGGGGTAGGCGGTAGGTGGTGACAGCCCTGTCCATCCCTCGTAATCCTCCACGTTCGGGTATTCGTGTAGGAGTTCGTGAATGTCTCTATGGCTTGGCAAACCAGGCCCGGGGATCTCCCCATCATCCTAGACCTAGTTCTAACTCTAGTCACATGGATTATATGACTATCAACTGTTCGAATGCACGGCTATATTAGAATGCCTGCTCAACTTAGGAATATTCTTTTATTCATTATTTTCCCTTTTATCCTGGGGTAGCTCAGATGTGTGTCCACTATCCATGAATTACCGTTTTTACCCCTGCCATGATCTATAGTCTATTATGCAAGTATGAAATCATATTCATGTCAAAGATAGAACTTGGTATAACCTGCCTTCTTTAGTAAAATATAAATAATGACACCCTAAATATCTCTGGGTTGAAATGCTGCAATGATAGTTCCGTGTGCTTGCGGATTTTGTCTGTAAACATTAGGACTATCATGTTGGCTTTCCTAAGTACCATTACCTAGTGACTGTATGTGGCAGAACCGCCTGAAATAATACGCTTCTGGATGCGCTCATCTTTCACTAGATACTAAGCACCCCGAAAGTTAGCTACCTTGAACAGTTCTGTCGGGCACACCATAAGGGAGAACCCAAATAATCCACATTTTTCATCCAAGATCCAATAATGAGAACGAATTTACAATACTTAGTCTATTTCATACAACAAGAGTTCTTGAAAATACATTATTACAATACCAAAGTTCAGAGTGTGGAATTTAAACAGCGGAATTAAAATCAACATCCATCGATTCGATACAAGGATCCATCTGTGCCCACCAGAAGAATCCTCCACTCAAAATCCATCCTTAAGCTGCGCCTGCAACAGGGGTAAATAAACCCTGAGTACATAATGTATTCGCAAGACTTACCCGACTAGTGGGAATAATTTCCTGACTCCAAAGGATATGATAGGCTTTATGGTTTGCTGGTTTTCTTTTAGCAGAAAGCATTACTAATATTGAATCACGATGGTACAACATGCCCGTTGGGCCCACTGTCAACACCGGAACCGAAAACTTTGAACTGCGCATTGGCCTAATCACGATGGTACAAGCGAACCTGTTTTGTGGTTTGCCTAGCGAGGACACAAGTGCTCACTTGCAGCACTTCCTTGAGCTGTGTGACACCATCGTCATAAAAGGAAGTCACACCAGCTAGCATCAAGCTCCGTCTGTTTCCCTTCTCCCTCTTGGGGAAGGCAAAATAGTGGCACTATAACACAACATACTTTTGCCGACACTTTTTATTGTAGGCAAAGGGCACCTTTGCCGACAGATAACCTCTCACGAAAAGTTTTGCCGACAGTTTAGAAACAGTCACGCTAGAAGCCATCGGCGAAACTTTTGCCGACAGTTAATAGAATTCCCGACACTTTATGTGTAGGCAAACGGTCTACCTACGCCGACAGTTGAAACCTTTGCCGACAGTTAACCCTTTGCCGATAGTTAAGACCTACGCCGACAGTTAAGACCTTTGCCGACAATTTATATGTTGGCCAAACCATTTCCAAGGTATTTTACAAACCATAACCTACCCAAAAAAACTATCAGCAAAACTGCATAGATATAATTACAATTAAAATAATTTGACAAATCCACTTTTACTCATATAGAAGGCATCACATTGAACAAATTCACTTGATTTTTATATAAATAATACATACACCAACTTGATAGGTCTATATATATATAGCAGGTAAGTGATGATCATAGTACATAGAGCCATATAGGTCCAAGATATAGATTAGTCAGTTACAGACATGTATAGACATAGTACAAGTCTTGTATTAATTGGTTATGACTAAAGCTAAGAGATCAATAGATCAGGACTTGGGCACAAAAGCCGCATGTCTAACAGTGCATCGTAGCCCATTTCAGGGATAGACTCCAGTCGTGCTTCGATTGTTGTGACAGGAGGGCCAACTGTACCAATCATTGAGAAAACATTGGCGATTGATGTGAAGCATCCTGCACAACTCTCAGTGAGCCCTACATATCAATATGATAAGTCAGACCACATGGTTTGCAGGACCAGAATGTAAGTAGACTACTAGAGTTCTGTTAAGTAGTTTAAGAAACCCAACTAATTTCAGTAGATGAACTATTGGTGTGCACTTTTATCCATAAAACTGAAGTGAGACATGGTAAGATGCATCTGAAGCTCTTACCATATCCATGTACTACAATGCTGCAGCTGGTTACCCGCATGAACTCTTCGATTTGCCCTGGCAAAGGTGCTGCTCCTGCTATCATGAGGCGTATACGCCCTCCAAGCCCTTCCTTTATCTATATTTTCATGTTTATACATTCAATTAATGAGATCCACACATTATGATTACAAATATCTTCCTTACATTTATTAGGAAGTTTGTAGTCTTGTTTTCCCTATTCAGAACATTCCGACACTGTCATGGACTCATGGTATTCATAATGAACTAGTAGTCATTTAGGCACCCAAGAGCTGTAACAAGAAATCAGACTAACCATTGAAGAAAATTCTTCCCAAGAAAAGCAAAACACACCAAATTTCTCAGCTTTAGTTTTCATCTCACTTGTAAAATCTCCGAAACTAACAATGGCTGAAGATGCACCAAGTCATAAATGATCATATAAAGCAGCAGATAGTAATCTTAATAAGAAATTTTGTGTTCCGGAAGCTAACCTCTAAGATGGGCTATGCACTTAGGGACTACTGCTAGTATCTAAAAAATACAATTCAACGAGTTGTCAGATGTAAACATAATGTTATGTGTAGCATTGATCTCCAAAACTAATTTCAAATAAACATCATTGATTTTAGTAGGTTCAGGCCCAGTTCTGTTGTAACTTGGATCCCAAGCACATGTAGTTTTACTGGAAACATATTAATCAGTATGATGCAGAGACCACATTGCAGAGCGTAATAATATTATTCAAAGGGGGCAAATGCTTTTGCTTATAGATTTGATCTTGCTCTCCTGGACCAATGCAATGGATATCTCAGCATGGTCCATGATGAATTCAACAGCATTTGCTCCTGCATTGTGTTACAACTTAATTGTCAATAAGATGAAATCTCAACATAGACAGCGACATCAAACAAGACATTCTTCACTCACCGGCTCTACGCCCAAGCTTCTGATGGTTGATCCAATCCTCATGACCTTCTAGTACACTTCCTCGTACGTTTGCCACACATGCTCACCGGCCTATATATAAGAAAGACAATTCAGTTGAATATCCGAAAGCCATGGCGATATCTTTGTGAAAATAAATCTGTAAAGATTCGGTTTTATTTTACCTTGCCATCTGTAACTTGACGTCGGCCGAGCATCCTGTTCGTGGGGTACTTCTTGACTGCTCCACTACGAAATCACAAAACCAAAAACAAACTGAAATTTCGAACTGACATTATCTGAAAAGTCCAGGACCATGTAATAATGCTATAATGTACCACCCAAAGATTGGCATCAAGCTAAACATACTAGTAGAATATGTACTCCGTAGTAGTGAAAGCTGAGAAAGGAAAACACATTGTGAAAATAGAGCGCACTAGCAGGTGGTAGCCTGCCAGGAAACCGAACCGAACCTGAAGAAGTCCCAGGGGGACTGGATGTCCTGCGGGACACGCCTCACCTTGAGACCAGAGACTAGAGTCCACTCTACAGACTACAGAGAGAGGCCGACTCGATCAGATGATGTTGCAATTCAATGTGTGTGTGAGAGATGCTACTCCTACTACTACTCCTATAGCGCTACCTAGCAGAAGCACCATCACACAACACATTCACACTACCCCACCACTGGCAGGGCAACTAGAGTGATTAGATCCTAGTACTCCTACTACACACGGACACGCCTATGCATGTGCCTCTGCATGCAGCTGACGATGTTCGCTATTGCCAAATCATTTGACTCTGACCAGCTGATCTGACCAGCATCTCCCAATAGCAGACACAAGCATTGCAATTTGCAGCCACCTAACGACCATGCTTCATTTATTTCATCTCTAATTATGAGCAAAAGTCAATTGTTAAGTATTGGCAGCCATCAAACAGTTTGTAAGAGTTTAATTGATAACATCATATATAATTCACCACCACACTCTTTCTTAGCATTGTTCATGGCCCTCATATGCTATGTCCTCAGTAGTTTTGATTGAAAATGACTTACATGATCAATATGATCGAGTAATATACTAATATGTCCTAGGGATGCAAGGATATAAGTAGTGGGAAGTCTACAGAACAAAAAGATGAAGCAAAATAGAGCATTGGACTGACCGCTTGTAGGAAAAATGACTCTGCCAGGCAATCAACATATCCAAATTCTCAATTTCTAGCCAAATATATTGCTATACCTATGACACAAAATTCATATTTTACAATTTTTTTTACACCAACCTAGGCAACACTGGTCCGTCACTGTCACCTATTAGAGATTTGAATGTGATGAACAACAGGTCTGTCACTGATGGCCTAAGCCACTGTAGATACCACATTCCTTCTTCGTCATTCACTAGAACTGCCCCAATGCCAAGAAAGCAAGACTAATGTCCCACCTAGACTTGCTTGATGACACAAGTCTGACATAGTAAAAAATCAGTTGTACTTACATGGGGAGACATGGAAGCCATGCAATTGAAGTAGGTGAAAACCCATCGCTGTGGCTTCAACGTCATTAACAGGGAAGTCCCTCAAAGATGGTAGCCCTAAATCTTGTGTTCAAAGCCTGTCAACATGAAATTATGAACAAAGGAATAATACCTTAAATCAATATCTAATAATTGTTTCTCTCAAAGACCAAGACAGTGTTGTTTGGTCTGTCAACCATCCTAACTCTCTATTTTCATGGTATGCACAGTATGAAAATAGTTACTCCTAAAATAGTTACCAACAAACATAGACATACCATGAAAATAGTTACTCCTACAATAGTTACTCCTAAATAGCAAAACATCTTTCCTCCTAAATTACAGAAAACATGCAAGGATAAGAGTAGCATGAACAAGGCCTACTCATTATCTGTTACTATGCACAAATTGAAAGGCTCCTACAAGTATTTGTTGGTAAATGGTGGGCTTCATCTACACATTATTAGTTGCTTTACTGAAGGATCAAAGTAGCACGAGCAAGGCCTCCTCTGCCTTTCTTTCAAACCCAACCACCTATGAGCCGCTCAACTAGAACATCCAGATGTATTATGCATACTGCATTCATCAAAATACTAGTACTAGCTGCTCCTAGATCCAAGGAAACAAGTATGTTGCTCCCATACCTAAAGAATTGAATCAAAGGGAGAACAAGATCTCAACAGAAGTCACCATCAAGATCTCACACGGACAGAGGTCGAGCTCAGAACCTAGAACGGCAGGGACTATAGCACGGGTGGCATAATGGGGCTCGTGGGGCTCAGATGTGGATCCCCAATAGACAAGCGTGGGGGCGGTGGCCACTTGGGGGCATCCGGTGGTGGTGGGTGTTAGTTGGCCAATGAGGAGTCCAGGCGGTGGTGGCGGCGGGTGGATCCGTCGATTGAGGTGGTGGACGGCCAGCCGCCAGTGGGGGCATCGTCGGTGGCATAGTGTGTGTCCAAACCCTAGCAAGAAAGGGATGGGGATGAGGGGAAGGGGATGATTACTTTTAGTGTGGTGGTAGGGGCTGGTGGGGGCGGCCGGTAGAGGCTGGCATGGTTAGGATTTCGGCAGACGGCAGCGGGCGGCGGTGCTTTGCAGGAGGGCATCGGCGGGCGCTGGCATGGTAGGCTGCGGCGGTGAGGCTCGGCGTGGGAGGCGGCGGCAGCAAGGTTCGGTGTGGGAGGCGGTGAGGCTTGGTGTCCATGGGAGGCGGCGGCGGTGGGCGCACTCACGGGTTGCGCGTGTATGGGCCACGAGCCTTTTTCCTTTTTGTGATGTAGGTGAGAGGGGAAGGTGGGGATTATATTCTAACAGTTTTTTGTTTCACCATACACACTTTCGCCGACACTTGACTTGTTGGCTCGGTTAGGCTACGTCGACACTAATTGTGTCTACAAATGTTTGCCGACAGTTTTAGTGTCCCCAGAGCAATGCCGACAGTTGATTTGTAGCCATACAACATCATTGCTGATAGATTATATGACATTAAAAGGTTGTACAATTACCAACAGATAATGTGTAGTTGAAACCACCCCTTTGCCAACACATAACTGTAGGCAATTGTGTGTTACGGTGTAGTGTGGCTTTATCAAAACAAGGAAGTCGTCAACACGTGGGACAAATGTTCCATGGCGTTCCTCGCCAAATTCTTCCCCATTAGCAAAACCAGCGCTCTAAGGGGAAAGATCACCAACTTCCAACAAACATGACTCGAATCTATCCCCGAAGCGTGGGAGAGGCTTTAGGACTATGTCTGAGCTTGCCCGTATCACGGGATGGAGGACTGGCTCATGCTCCAGAACTTATACGAGGGCCTTATGACCATGTCGAAGGGGCACATCGATGCCACTGCTGGAGGGGCATTTCTCTCCCTCAACATCACCAACACTACTGCTCTCATTGAAAAGATGGTGGCTAACCAAAGCTGGGGAGAAGAAAGAAAAAACAACAAAAAGGCATGCATATCACGAAGGAGACGAATATGCTTCCAGTAAAAATAGACCTATTATTGAAGAGACTGGACGACCGCGCAATGGAGAAGGAGACCACCCCTAGCACTATCCAGGCCATGGACTCACACATGACGTGCGAAGTCTCTGGAGGAGTCAGACACTCGGGGAATGACTGCCCCTAGCCCCGTGAAGAAGCATCGTACATCAACAACAGGTTTCGACAAGGTAATAACGGGTGGAACAACCAAAACCACCCACAAGGAGGTAATAATTCTGATTCCAATTTCAATCAACCCTCCTTAAAGGAATTAGTTTTAGGGCAGGCTAGAATTAATGAAAGTTTAACTAAAAAGTTGTCCTATAACGATAAAGTAATAGAAAATATAAATTCAAAAATTGAAAACTTAACCTCTGTGGCAGAACCGCCTAATCTAATGCCTCCTAGGAGTGCTCGTCTTATATTAGACACTAAGCACTCGAAGGAGAACACCAATTACACGATTCCATCAGGCACACCCCAGGGGAGAACTCGAAAATCCACATTTTTCCATCAGGATCACAAATGAGAGAATAAAGCTTACATCATTATTAACCATTTCTTACATCGCTTTTAATACAACATCAGAGTATAATATTTATTAGTATAACAGCGAGATGCAATCACATTATCAGAGTTATGAACAATTTAATTTAACAGCAGAATATAAACATGTGATCAGAATTACAGCGGAAATAATTATCTAAACATGACATGATGAAGCATTGATATGTAAACTATGACAACAGATTATAAAGCTTTTATTTAGAAAAACATTTAGTGAGAGTTATAAATAAAAACTATGATCGTAGCGTGAAAGAAATCCTCTCTGAGCCCATCAGGAGGAATCCACACACAAGAGTCAGCTTTAGCATCCACCTGTCACCTGCAATAGGGGGAATAAAACCCTGAGTACTCAATTGTACTCAGCAAGACTTACCCGACAGGAGAAAAGAAAAGACTCCAAGGATATGCAAGACTTACCCGACAATTTATATTCGATTTTTATTAGCAGCCGCATTGGTTCATTAACTAACCATTCTATGTAAGCACCTGTGCTACTTTCAAGCAGGTGGTAAGGAATCAGATTTCCTTTTTCCATCTTTCATCTTCTAGTTCTTACTACAGTGCTAGGCACGAAACAAACCGTACTGGATCGCCCGGTGATTCACGAATCAATGCCCCTAGTTGGGTACCCTAAAAACACATGCCCCACTTGTACCCAAGGCACAAGTTGGACCAACCGATCACCCTCCTATCCTGGGGTCCTAGGTCCCCGTCCAAACTGGGACTCCAAGCCTCCACCCCTGAGTCTCGGACTCAGTGCGGTGCAAGGACCTCCTCCACCAAAAAAACCCTAACAATCGGTCCAAAAAGAGCCGGAACCCACGACAAGACAGCAACAAGTCTTAGAAGTGCCCATACCCAAGTATGTGCTCGGAATAATAAGTCTGTGACTTGCCTCGATGGCTTATGCAATGACCGGTCCTTAACCGACATAGATAGGGAAATCTGTGTAACCAAGCCATGCCCCACGTCCACGGCGACACAACCTCTTACACCCACCAATACCCAAATCATGTCCCTACCCGGTCACCATTTTTCCTTTCCACCATTTATATCTTTCAAGTGATAATAATACAGTAATATATTTCCTATCTCTCGCGAGTGACAGGCAATCACTCAACTTCTACCGGGGTCCTATAGCATAGCATTCTACACGATCCTGTCATAATAGTAAGACTCATAGGATAAAGATATATATATGCAAGTGGGTTTCATTCAACTCCTTAAAACTTAATGCACAAATATAATTTAAACTGCAGAAAGGCGGGGCGCGCGCGGCGGTGAAAAGCCAGCCCAGCGGGGCGCCGAGCAGACTGTGGCCTCAGAGGCGTAGGGCGAGTCGGCCCAACGCGGCGCAGCAGCCCCAAGCGGGCGCACAGCCCAGGCGGTAGGCGGACACAGGCGGGAACGCATGCTGGCGAGCGGCCCAGTGCGGCGGCGGTAGGCCGATAGCTGGCGCGGTCAGGCCAGGTGCGCAAACCACGGCCCAACAGGCTATGCAGGTATTCCTAATGTATTCCGGGATTTATTTTCCTACAAGAAATGGCCCTATTTTTGGGTGTGACATAGGGATGACGTCAACAAGATAGCAAGAGCAAAGGCACGCACAGCCGGCTGCTAGCTTGGTCTGCTTGCTTGCGCGAGCATGGTGTCACGTCGCTCGTGGTGCGTCTACGCGTACGTGCGAGGAGGAGGTGCTGGGCTGATGGAGGGATGTGGGTGCCCACCTTATGCTAAACTGTACCAGAGAAGAGATGGAGGTGGCGCGGTGGTGGTCACCGACGAACCGAGCACGCCGGTGTGCTGCTCGCGGCGCTGCTACTGGCTCGGCGCAGAAGGGGCACGAGGGTGCGGATGAGCCAGCTGACCTCGCTAAGCCCACGCTGGAGGTTGCCTGGAGCCACGAGGTGCACACGCGCTTGCGAGGAGATCAGACCACAGACGGCGACGGATGGCGTGGATGCGGCACAGGGCCACGCAGTGAGGCTGCGGCTCGGGCGCACGATGGAGGAGGACCGGCACTGGCAAGTAGACCTAGAGAAGGGCAACGGTGGTGTGTGATAGCAGCGCAGGACCGTGGGTGCATGGCATCGCGGGCACGGCTGCGCTGCGTGTACGGTGGCGGGGAATCGGATGGAGCAGCGCTGGGAGCGAGGTGGAGACACGCGCGGACGGAGTGCGCGGCCGGGCGATGTGGGCGTGGACAAGCAGAGGAAGGGCGAGGGAGGCAAATTACAAAGGCCGACACGGCAAGCAACGGAGACAAGGAAAGCAGGCAACCGAGGAAAAGGAACAGAGCGAGCAGCGACTCGACAGTAGAAAGGACGTGAGCGGGGCCGACGAGGAAGCAAGCGCACATGGGCGGCCGGCCAAGGCGTGCGCAGGGCAGTGCCAGCGAGGGCAGCATGACAAGGTCACTAGTTCGATGAGACAACGGAGGCAGAGCGGTAAGGCGTAGCGTGACCATCAGCTGTGCGCCTGTGCGCGCACAGAACATGAAAAGACATGGCGAGGGCGGGTACAGAACCACGTGCACCTATTTCAGACGCCCGGCGCAGTGGATCAGTTAAGATGTAGTTGGATGGAAGGCTTTGCAATGCAGAGAAATGCAGAGCCACGATGAGAATGAGACAGTGAATAATTGTCATGCAACGAGTACGCTGTACGCCAGGAAAATAAACGAAGCTGCTGCGCTCTCTCTCTCGTCAGTTCGTGCTTATCAAAATAAACCCATGAGTATATATATATATATATATAGTTCTATTTATTAATGAATTTTATTTTATTTATAAAAGTTGCTTTTCATGCTTAATCTAACAGAACAAACCGTTCGCTAGCATCGTCGTTCAGTATTCCTAAATCTCTTTATGCACTGAGTAATTTAACTTTAGCATTTATTTGAGTCCATGAAACTAAGTCACGCAGGATTCGCTTATCGCCTCAAGTACGTTTTAAATTAAAAACCTGAGAACTCGATTCGGAAATTTTTCTTAGGCGTAAATTACGGTGCTAAATGAGCTCGTAACACCAGAGGTGTTACAACCAACCCCCCTTAAAAAGAATCTCGTCCTGAGATTTGAAGGAAGAACCAAAAGAGGGGAACGCGATTACACTCCGTAGATCATGGATTACATGAATGATTACACGGCTTTGAATACTAAACCATACGAGGATCTAGGGATACATGGTTCAGAGCAACCTAGTACAACCAAGACTTAATCCAGAAGTCGAGATAGACGAGAACAATGGAGATACAACAAGATAATGATTATCCAAAACATGGCATAGCACCAACAGATCCAGAAACAGGACTCTAAGAACTCAAACATCGGGAATCCTAAGACCAACTAACCAAAGGGAACTTGAACTTCTTTGGAAACCAGATCATTTCTTCTCAGGTTACACCATCACCTCAGATGGACGAGCCTAGTTCCACGAATGATGACTGAATCTCGTAGCTCTACTCTGAATGCGAGGGGAATGGGGATGAAGAAGAAGAGGAAGGACCAAGGGTATCTTATAGTGGTGAATGGAAGTGGACCGCAACACACCGGAAGTGGTGGCGGTGTGGATAGGGTACACAGACGGTTCATGTTGTGGGGTAAACACGGCCATGGTGTGCTCCCTACACAAGCGAGCGGATGGGAAATAAAGGAGAGGAGATAAGAGGGTGCGCTCGATGAGGGAGGTGTGCGTGCGGTCGTGTCACCAAAAGAAGAAAGAAAGGAGAGGGAAGGGGGGTCCGGTACTAGGGACAAGGCGGGAGAGTCGAGAGCCAACCGGATGCTGGGAAAAGGAGAAACGCACAGTGCACAGAGACGACGAGTGCGGCATGATACCGCGGTCACGCGAGAACGGGGAGCTAAGGGCCTGATACAGACAACGTTCGCAAGGCACGCATTGGAATGACCCAGCAGGGTCAACTAACATAGGGCTTGGGACATGACATCCACTTAGACTTTTACAATCACTCCTGACTACCCGAGGCTAACTTTCCTTACTACTCTTCTTTTTCTTTCCTTTACTCGACCACTTCCGTCTTTCATGTAGACTGAGACCATGTCATACTTTCTTCCTCTAAAACCACCTCCTCTTGCTTACCTTGAGAGAACACTATGTCATCAACCTGTTGTGGATTTCCTATTTGAACACCTGAATTTTTCCAAGGAAATTATTTGTAGCAAAAGAGGTACGACGGTGTAACTTGATAAAGGTACTCGGTCAACAACCTCGATACCAGCGTGTGCCGAGCAGCATCACCATATGGCAGCTGTTCCACAGGGAGCCCTCGGTTTCATCGTGGCACCATAAGCTATTAACCACGCAACTATTACCAACTTACATGCCATGGAGATAGTGGGGTCATAGACCACATAATAAGAGGAGTATTGCAAGGGAAGATTCAAACAACATGGGTTCCCTTCACAACAAGGGACAAGGAATTCAAATCCAATGGTGGATTTGTTTTAAAGAGATTCAAGTGTTCTGCTGAGACATCCACAATTAGTGGATATAGTGTCCAATGTTCTCCAATCATGGCTGGTCTACTGGTGTCTGAATGGTAGCTTCTCTTGTAACTCACTTAACATCGCCCTTAAAAACTTTAAGCACGTCTAACGAAACTTAAGGGTAGATGGATGCAATAAACATAGCGAATAACAAAAATGCACAATCCAACGGTCTTATATGGGTACAGCATACAGGCATCCAGTCTCCCATTCACGACATAGCATTCACCTTCCCTACTGGCGATGATCTCAACAACTACGAACGACAACAACGGCAAGAGTACAATACCAGAGGACAGTGATGAAAAGCACTACTACTATGGTTACAGCATCCTAAGGCAACTAATCTACTCTAGACCACGCATCTTTATTCCGGGGCTTGGTGGATTCTTCTATTGTCCAGGCTATGGATCTGCATCTTCTCTTGGCACTGGCTAAGTGAGTGGAACCAAGGGTTTTGCTTCTAATACTTCTGAAGGTGGAGGTGCTGGCGGTACTGCATCACCAGTTCTCCTTCCTTCAGGCGGGTGGATAGGGATCCCTTCCAAGATCGGGGCATCCTGCCTTTCAGCAACCAGCATCCTTCGCTTGGCCCTAGAGAACAGATAGGCCTCTCCCAACTGATGGACATGCTAATCTTCAGCCTCCTTCAGAGCTTCTGACATGGCTATCTCCTGGCTCTCAGCAGCTGCCGCACTGGCATGCGCTTCGGCGAGCTGCACCTGGAGCATTCGGGTGAAGATCTCGGCTTCCTCCGCTCGCCAGAGGTAGATCCTTAGTTCTAAGGCTTGCTGGTCATACTGCTCATCCAGAGCGAGCATGTACGTGGTCAAGTGCACCATGGTAGGACTATCTTCTTATGCATCCCGCCCTTGCAAGGCCTCCATGCGAGCCCTCCATGCCCGCCGATTCCTGTCCAAAGGTGGAAACAACTGCATGGGGGTATGGGCAATGGTCTCTTCATAGATCTGGCAAAGGTACCGCAAGGCTTTGCGGGCCACAACCTGGTAGGTGTCAACGAAGTGAAACCCGGTTGTGGTCACACTCTAGGCTTCAGTGAGGTCAGGGAACTCGTCACTCTTCCCGATGTAGACGGTAACCTCACACTGCTCGGTGCCATGCTCCTCATACCGACGGCCCTCATACCCGGGATGATCTTTGACTCTGAGGTTTTGCAAGGTGGCATGTAGGATTCTAGGAAAACCCTCAACGTTCAGGTAGTAACTGCTAACCCAGGCTCCTGCCATATCTGACGATGGTTGCAAGGAAGGCTGAGCAAAAGGCCTGCTCAAAAGAAAAGTTAGACTAGCTAAAGTGCGCTGAGTGGTGGTATCAATGGCTAAGCCAGGCTCTACTTATAAAGGTGGAGCGTTCAGTGGTCTTGGCACGGTCCACCAGGGTTCCTGCGCGGGATTATTATGAATGAATCGACCAAATTTTCATGCGTTCGAGGTGAGCGAGGTCCGAGGCCATTATTGACTAGTACGACTGTAGGGCAGGTGTCCGACAAGAGCATAGAAAAGGGGTACAGGGAGACATGGGTCATGACAGGCATAAACCATGGGCAAACACGAAGCACGAAGCCACAGTGCAGGACCTAACTCTGAAACAGGAATGAGTTAGCCATGTACAATATGACACGCATGACACCTATGGAGGGCGTACCTGCAAGTAATATGAGTGCTACAATGCACAAACAGGATATGCATGAATGCACGTCCTATACGTTCTTTCACTGTTGCCAACATATAGGGCAACTGTTCTCAAATTTTTGGCACATCGTTCTCTCCCTGTAGCTAGTCGATACTATCGGACTATGCTCGGTGTCAGTGTACCTATAGAAAAATTGATTAAGCCTACCTAAGTCAGCAGAGTGCCATCTATCCTGGATACATAACCATAGTAATAGGGCTACTTATATAACTTCACATAAAATATCCTATTCTTTTAAAAAGAATTTGTTGTCAAATTTTATTTTAGAAAAGGTTTTTGAAGCTTTATTTCCTCATTTATGCTCTGATACCACCTGTGGCAAAACCACCTAATATAATGCCTCCCAGGAGTGCTTATCTTCCATTAAACACTAAGCACTCGAATGAGAACACCAATTACACGATTCCATTGGGCACACCCTAGGGGAGAACCCAAAAATCCACATTTTTCCATCAGGATCATAAATGAGAGAATAAAGCTTACATCATTATTAACCATTTCTTACATCGCTTTTAATACAACATCAGAGTATAATATTTATTAGTATAACAGCGGGATGTAATCATATTATTAGAGTTATGAACAATTTAATTTAACAGCGGAATATAAACATGTGATCAGAATTACAACGGAAATAATTATCTAAACATGACATGATGAAGCATTGATATGTAAACTATGACAAGAGATTATAAAGCTTTTATTTAGAAAAACATTTAGTGAGAGTTATAAATAAAAACTATGATCGCAGCATAAAAGAAATCCTCTCTGAGCCCACCAGGAGGAATCCACACACAAGAGTATGCTTTAGTATCCACCTATCACCCGCAACAGGGGGAATAAAACCCTGAGTACTCAATTGTACTCAGCAAGACTTACCCGATAGAAGAAAAGAAAAGACTCCAAGGATATGCAAGGCTATCTGGCTTGTGGGTTTATTGCATCTACAGGAAGCATTACTAAAAGTGTGTCCTTATATTCGATTTTTATTAGCAGCCGCATTGGTTCATTAACTAACCATTCTATGTAAGCACCTATGCTACTTTTTCCAGGTGGTAAGCAATCAGATTTCCTTTTTCCATCTTTCATCTTTCAGTTCTTACTACGGTGCTAGGCATGAAACAAGCTGTACCGGATCGCTCGGCGATTCACGAATTAATGCCCCCAGTTGGGTACCCTGAAAACACACGCCCCGCTTGTACCCAAACCACAAGCAGGACCAACCCATCACCCTCCTATCCTAGGGTCCTAGGTCCCCGTCCAAACTAGGACTCCAAGCCCCTGCCCCTGAGTCCCGGACTCAGTGCAGTGCAAGGACCTCCTCCACCAAAAAAAACCCTGACAGTCGGTCCAAAAAGAGCCGGAACCCACAACAAGAGAGCAACAAGTCTTCCAAGTGCCCATACCCAAGTATGTGCTCGGGATAATAAGTCTGTGACTTGCCTCGATGGCTTATGCAACGATCGGTCCTTAATCGACACAGACAGGGAAAGCAGTGTAACCAAGCCATGCCCCGTGTCCACGGCGACACAACCTCTTACACCCACCAATACCCAAACCATATCCCTATCCGGTCACCATTTTTCCTTTCCACCATTTATATTTTCCAAGTGATAATAATGCAGTAATATATTTCCTATCTCTCACGAGTGATAGGCAATCACTCGACTTCTACCGGGGTCCTGTAGCATAGCATTCTACACGATTCTGTCATAATAGTAAGACTCATAGGATATATATATATATATATATATGCAAGTGGGTTTATTCAACTCCTTAAAACTTAATGCACAAATATAATTTAAACTGTAGAAAAGTAGGGGTTATGCACTGGGGCTTGCCTCGGTAAAATATAACCAAAAGTTAGTATTTGCATCTTTAGATCATCCACCATCATTTGAATAGAAAACCCATTGCATTCCCAATCATCCTTCAATTGATCCGTTGAGCCATCATCGTACCTATATCATATGCATTGTTGCAAATGCATAGATGTAAATAATCGACGACAGCCGAAATGCTTAGAAATCTGATTACGTCTCACAAGCTAACGAGATAGTTCTAAAGCGCTAGTCTACGTATCCATGTTGTCGAATCAGGCATTACTTCCCAACCAAAGTTTTAGTTATACAAACCCAAGTTGTTTCTTTATTCAGTTATATCAATTTAATCTTTATTCGAAATAGGACATCATTATCTATCTAGCAAACTAATTATCCTAGAGCTACAACAATTACAATGAGTACCTAACATTGCTAGGAACCTACTGTAGAAATTTCAGATCCAACACTATTACCAATTTACCACGGAAATTCCATAAGTTCTCCTTCTAACAATATTAAGCATTTTAAAATAATTAGAGCAACCCTAAAAACATACCGAGTCTATATGAACAAAATACCCTACTAGGTAGATCATGATTTTAGGAACTCAACAAAACTGGTTTGGCATTTTTACGATTTATCTATGATTTATTATGAATTTTAGAAGTTTAATTCCAAAACTAATTTAACAATTGCTTAGAAACCTAAAGACCAGCGGTCACCAATCGGCCCACGACGGTTGAGGCCTTAGCGCGGCCCACGGCCGGCGAAATGGCTCGGCCCTCAGGCACACGCGTGGCCCAGGCGCGGTCAGGCAGCGCGGATAGCCCATGAGACAGGTAGGCCACAGCCCAAATGGAGGCGGGGCACGCGCGGCGCGAGCGGCCTAGCCGCAGCGGTGAAAAGCCGGCCCAATGGGGCGCCGAGTAGACCGTGGCCGCAGAGGCGCAGGGCGAGTCGGCCCAACGCAGCGCAGTGGCCTAGCAGCCCCAAGCGGGCGCACGGCCCAAGCGACAGGCGGACACAGGCGGGAACGCGCGCTGGCGAGCAGCCTAGTGCGGCGGTGGCAGGCCGATAGCTGGCGCGGTCGGGCCAGGTGCGCAAGCCGCGGCCCAACAGGCTGTGCAGGTATTCCTAATGTATTTCGAGATTTATTTTCCTACAAGAAACGGCCCTATTTTTGGGTGTGACGCAGGGATGACGTGAACAAGCTAGCAAGAGCAAAGGTACGCACAGCCGGCTGCTAGCTTGCTCTGCTTGCTTGCACGAGCGTGGTGTCGCACCGCTCATGGTGCGTCTGCGCATGCGTAAGAGGAGGAGGCGCTGGGTGATGGAGGGATGTGGGTGCCCACCTTATGCTGAACTATGCCGGAGAAGAGATGGAGGTGGCGCGATGGTGGTCACCGATGAACCGAGCATGCCGGTGTGCTGCTCACGGCGCTGTTGCTGGCTCAGCGCAGAAGGGGCGCAAGGGTATGGATGAGCCAGCTGACCTTGTTGAGCTAACACTGGAGGTCGCCCAGAGCCACGAGGTGTGCACGCGCTTGCGAGGAGACCAGGCCACAGAAGGCGACGGACGGCGTGGATGCGGCACAGGGCCACACAGTGAGGCTGCGGCTCAAGCGCGCGATGGAGGAGGACTGGCACTGGCGAGTAGACCTAGAGTAGGGCAACGATGGCATGTGGTAGCAGCGCAGGACCATGGGTGCATGGCAGTGCGGGCACGGGTGCGCTGCGTGTACCGTGGTGGGGAATCGGATGGAGCAGCGCTGGTAGGGAGGTGGAGACACGCACAGACAGAGTGCGCGGCCGGGCATCGTGGGCGCGGACAAGCAGAGGATGGGCGAGGGAGGCGGATAACAAAGGCCGACACGATAAGCAACAGAGACAAGGAAAGCAGGCAACCGAGGCAAGGGAACAGAGCGAGCAACGACTCGGCAGTAGCAAGGACCGGAGCAGGGCCGACGAGGAAGCAAGCGCACGTGGGCGGCCGGCCAAGGCGTGCGCAGGGCAGTACCAGCGAGGGCAGCACGACAAGGTCACTAGTTCAACGAGACAACGGAGGCAGAGCGGTATGGTGTAGCGTGACCGTCAGCTGCGCGCCTGCGCGCGCACAGAACGTGAAAAGACATGACGAGGGCGGGGAGAGAACCACATGCACCTATTTCAGACGCCCGGTGCAGTGGATTATTTTAGATGCGGTTGGATGGGAGGCTTTGCAATATAGAGAAATACAGAGCCACAACGAGAACGAGACGATGAATAATTGCCATGCAACGAGTATGCCGTAGGCCTGGAAAATAAACGAAGCTGCTACGCTCTCTCTCTCTCTCTCTTCAGTTCGTGCTTATCAAAATAAACCCATGAGTATATATATATCGTTCTATTTATTAATGGATTTTATTTTATTTATAATATGCTTTTCATGCTTAATCTAACAGAACAAACCGTTCGCTAGCATCGTCGTTCGGTATTCCTAAATCTCTTTATGCACTGAGTAATTTAACTTGAGCGTTTATTTGAGTCTACGAAACTAAGTCACACAGGATTTGCTTATCGCCTTAAGTACGTTTTAAATTAAAAACCCGAGAACTTGATTCAGAAATTTTCCTTAGGCCTAAATCGCGGTGCTAAATGAGCTTGTAACACCAGAGGTGTTAGAACCTCCTCCATGAAAAATCAATTGAGCTTTAATAAAATGATAGAAACTCAAATAGCTCAAATAGCTGCCGCCATTCCGACTAACAACACAGGGAAAATCCTGAGGCAACCTGTGAACTCTCCTGTGTTGACCTACGCAGCTATTGATCAATGAGGAGAAGAGTCTTGCTGACGGACTATAAATGTCAGGCCCTTTTACCGAAGGTAAATCGATAGTTATCTTCCAAAAAAAACTCAAAATTTTAAAATTCAGAATTTAAAATCAAAATAAGATTTTCAGAAAAAATAAAATAAAAATCAATTTCTGGTAGTATAGATTTTTCTTTTACCATTTCCTATTTTTCAAAATATTTATGAAAATCAAAATATAATAAAGGTTTTTGTGGAAAATAAAAAATGGAGCAAACTTTTTGAACTAGAGGGAAGCACCGACGGCTAGTTTTTGAAAATAGTCGTTTGAAGCAACCAGCCAAGGGGGGGCAAAGTGGGCCCACCTAGGGTGCGGGCGCACCCTGGGTGTAGCCGCACCCTACCCAAGGCTGCTGGCTCTGCCACGCCTCCAATGGCTCCTAGCCGTTGCCTCCACCCCCTCCACGCTGGTGCTTGCTCTATAAATGGCCGAGAGCTCAGGGTTGAGCTCCTCGCCCTCACACTCTCACATTTTCACTCCCTCTTGCTCCACTTCTTGCAATTTTTATTTTTTCCACAAAGTTTGAGTGCAAGGAAACTCTGCAGAAAATTCCAACACTCATTGCCACCAAGCCTAGCTCACAGGTTGCTCGATTTAGTTTTGCTAACGTAACCCCGTTGCTAGTTTTGTTGTTGTCTTTTTTCACCTTGGGTAGGTTTGGGAGAAAACTCTCTGGCGCATTCAAGAAGGTCGTGGGAGCAAGCTCAAGTCGCTCCCGTGGAAGCTCAAGCTCGCGCTACACCGAGCCCAAAGAGAGCCCGATGCATGAAGAAACAGAGCCAACGGAAGAGCAAGAAGAAGAGCAAGAACAACCGATGGAGGAAGGAGACGATGCTCCACACCATGATTTGGAGGGAGACCGGGAGACGCAGGCATACAACCTCATCAAAGATCGGGAGTTCGTCCACACGCCGATATATGACCCCGACCTCCTCGAAAAGATAGGTATGGACACCGAATTCACCACTATCTAGAAAGACGTTGGATGGGTGAAGGTTGC
The DNA here is from genome assembly GCF_019320115.1 of Miscanthus floridulus. Taxonomy (NCBI): domain Eukaryota; kingdom Viridiplantae; phylum Streptophyta; class Magnoliopsida; order Poales; family Poaceae; genus Miscanthus; species Miscanthus floridulus. Next base: position 116,986,821 of record NC_089589.1, on the reverse strand, counting down.
TCCTATCGACGAGCTTGGTTCTCGCTTGCTTACTATCCAATTCTTATGCTCTTTGCAAGAAGTAGAGGGTGGGATTACTTTCCGTCTATTTGAAAAAGAATATTATCTTGCTAGGAGAAATCTCAGCTCCCACTTAGGCTTTAGCACCAAATGCTCAATTGACCTAAATCATGCTCTTCGATGTTTTAATCATCATGAATTTTGGAGGATGATTTCTAGTCAAAATGTAGTTGGAAAATTTCAACCTCGGAATATGAACATTCATCACCCTATTTTGAGGTTCATGCATCAATGGATTGTCATGACTTTATTTGCTAGGCAGGATATAACATTTGTCTATCATGCTGAAATGCAAATTCTTTATGCCATGCTTAAAAAGATTAAAATTGCTCCTGTAAAAGAAATATTTGAACCTTGGTTAGAAACATTCAAGACCTCTACATCTAGCTCTTGCACATCCCTTGTAACTCATATTGCTACTAATCTCGGTGCATTGGATGGATAGGATGTGACATACATCTCTACTCCAGGCATTGAAATCAACGAACATTACTTGATACAAGGGCATCACCTAAAATATGATGATGTAGGGAACCTTGTATTTTTCTTTCCCGGGTATACAAATGAGATCTCGCTCCCTAACCCGGGACTCTCTTTGTATAAGTTCCCATCACTCACCTTCACTCTTGTTGAACAAGAGGAAGCACGCAGGAGTTCTGTTTCTCACAGGGGAACAAGAAGGAGGGCAAGAGATGAAGCTAGCAGCTCTCAACGGCCGCCATCGACTCTGACACTGACTCCACTTGTACCTCAGGCATTTCACACAGAGTGGTTCCCGGTTATGCAGACACCCGGGCCTAGTTTTGGGTTTCAGCAAAACTAGGAACGCACTCTGCACACACATGAGGCAAGTGGGTCACGATGGTTAGAGGCCGATGACACAGCATGGGTGCACCACTCATCCGATTCCAAGGGGCTACCACTGGCTGGCCAACCGTGATAGTCCACTTCAGACTGTCGGGAGTTCGACAATATCAACACCCACCTCGAAGGATTAGAGATCCACACAGGTGAAATACAAAACACACTTAACACTCATGTGCAGGATTCGAGACAGTGGCACCTACAGCAGCAGCAACAATTTGCATACATCAATACGCTGCTGAGGCAACAACAAGAAGCACAGGCGGCTTATTGGAGGTCCATGGGATACAATCCCAGACCATAGGCTAGGAGCTAGCTTGGGGGAGGACCCCACAGAGGTACCTTGTATCTTGTATCTTTATTTTACGCATTTATTTTCTACAATTATTTTTCTATTAGCATATAAAAAATAGAATATGACAAAAATACCAAAAATATGAATTCCACTCTCATATGTGTTTGAGAATGCTAGTTTCTCCTAAGTTGAAACGATGAATAGTTGCTCTGTCTATAGTTCATCTATGCCTAGGTTATAACTTAATATTCCCTAAGATTCAAGTTTGTTGGTTAAAAATATCACATTCTGGAACCTTGATAAAATGTGGGTTGCAAATGCATGATCCTTTTTCTAAGTTGTTGCCTGACATGATATGGTACAAATAGAATTTGCTATGAGTTTGTTCTAAGAGAAACTTGACATCCGGAGATTTCATTTTTAAAATATTAAAATCCAAAGTTCCTCAATGATTATGAAAGACCTACCAAGGCCATATGACATAATTCAAAATTCAAACCCTTAGTCATATGCTACTTGTTTGAGCATTGAGCTTTGTCAAATTGTTGTGAACTAACTAGAGATTCTTGTCATGCACCCATGATCGAGACACACGTACACCCACAAATAAAACTGCCAACTCTTACACTAATAGTTGCGCACAACATGCACATTTCCGTCCACCAAATAATTACTCCATTTATGATATCATGATCTCTCTCATCAAAAGTCTCATATGCCAAGAAGAAAGATATGGGCTATGCTAAAAAAAAGGGGGGAAGGAAAAAAGAAAATCCATGCCAAGGGGCATGAGAGAAAAAAATGGACACAAAAGTGTCCGAATAAATAAAAACAATGGGTACTTAGATGTCCGCCAAAAAAAAGAAAAAAAAGAAAAGAGAAATAAGATAGCCCATACTTTTCGAAAGGCATTCATCCAAAAAGGGAGTCATGAAACAAAGGAGTGCCAAAAATATTTAGACTTGGGAATTTTATTCCACACACTTGCACATCTCGATCAAAGTGTATGACTTGCATCTCCTTGTGGTTCGGTTTTTGACTTAGCAACATATGTGATGCAAGTATGCCCACTTTCATACCTACCCAAAACTCCACTCAAAAGCCTAGTGGTAGGATATGAAAAAGAAGGCAGAATGCCTTTGGTAAAAGTACTATACACTTTGAGCGATTGAGTGAATCATTTGAGGAACTTACATTTATTTTGCAAAATTTATAAACCCTCCGGATAGATGGTTAATCAAGGAGCAAATGATTGGTAATTCTGTTATAACAATTCTATCTAGCAACCACCCAAAAACTTGGAAAAGCTATAAGCCCCATTATGAATCAAGGTAAAGGGTGGATAGAGTACCAACTTATTTGAATTATAGAAGAATACTTTGTTACAGACATGGCACTTATGAAATATATCGTCATAGTAGCAACTCCTGATTAACAACCAAGTACTTAACTATTTGCTCGGGACGAGCAAAGGTTAAGCTTGGGGGATTTGTTGGCGGTCACTATTGCACATTTAGAACCGCCAAATCAAGTCCAAAACAGGAGAAATATGCAAACTTTAGCACATATGCATATATTATTAACCTAGTTCCACTTGTATTCTGAGAAAACAAGTTTTGCAGAATAAACCCTAGAATCGAGCGGAAATGAATAAAAATAGAGAAGAAAGCGCAGAGTGGAACACGTAGTTTCAGAAGTGCGCAAAGGAAGAATACAAGCAAGAGCCCACCTACACATCCTATCTAGGCAGAACACCACCGTGGAAGCAACCCAGGTCCAGCCAGCAACCCACCTAGCAAAGACTTTGGGTAGCGGAGCTAGGCAGGGTGCGGCTGCACCGCCCCCAGCATGGCCTAGGCCCAAATTTCTATGGCGGTTGCATGCCACCATGCTTGGTCGGTTGGCGTAGGTTTCCTAATTTTTGCACCCCAAACCGACCATGCTACACTATATAAAGAGGAGGAGGGCTCATTCTCAAAACACACAACATTTGAAGCTCCACCTCTCTACCTTCTCTTAGTAGTTTTTATAGTTTTAGTTTTAGTTACTAGAGCAAGGCAAAGCTAGCAAGGAGAGCTTGTCTCCTTGGAAGAAGTGCTACTCGGTATGAATATCCTTATGAAGAGTTCTTCCAAGTTCAAGTTCTTATATCTATTATATGGTTGTGCATATGAACTAGAGTATAGTTTTATTCATGTTATAGTCATAATATATGAACTAGTCTATAGTTTATAAGTTATAATCATAACATGTTCATCATTGTTCTTCATTGTTCATATGATTTGTATGACTAGATGTAGGATTAGGATTCGGATGACAGTTCGTTGTGCCTTCAGGTTTGCCCATGTTCTAGCTTGTCAATCCATAGGGTTGGAGTCCTAGGGGGACATGGGTTGTTTCTTTGTACACGGGCGTGGTGCTCAGGTACACGGAAACCTACGAATATGACGGTGCTCCACGGTTGAGGGGTAGGCGACAAGTGGTGACAACCCTGTCCGTCCCTCGTAATCCCCCAAGTCCAGGTATTCGTGTAGGAGTTCGTAAATGTCTCTATGGCTTGGCAAACCAGGCCTGGGGATCACCCCATCATCCTAGACCTAGTTCTAACTCTAGTCACATAGATTATATAACTATCAACTGTTCGAATGCATGGCTATATTAGAATGCCTGCTCAACTTAGGAATATTCTTTTATTCATTATTTTCCCTTTTATCCTTGGGGGTTGCTCAGATGTGTATCCACTATCCATGAATTACCGTTTTTACCCCTGCCATGATCTATAGCCTATTATGCAAGTATGAAATCATATTCATGTCAAAGATAGAACTTGGTATAACCTACCCTCTTTGGTAAAATATAAATAATGACACCCTGAATATCTCTGGGTTGAAATGCTGCAATGATAGTTCCGTGCGCTTGCAGATTTTGTCTATAAACATTAGGACTATCATGTTGGCTTTCCTAAGTACCATTACCCAGGGACTGTAACTCCCAACATGCAAACGGTGCCAGTGCTGAGGGACTACAACTCCTAAGTAGCGACGGTTAGGAATGCCAACTAGGCATCTCTAAGTGTCATTACCTTGTAATTGTAAAACCCTTGCTTGGCGCCTTTGCTTTGCTAGGGAATTATGTTCCTGAGTAATGATGTTTAGGATGCCAGTCAGGTGTTTCTTGACAGCGTTGCTAATGTTAACTCAACCTTAGTAATGGTGTTAAGGAATACTGGCTAGGTATTTCTAGCGCCCTTACCAGTGATGAGCTTAAAACCTTCTCACTTGGTGACTGCGTTAAGAAATACCAACAAGCATTTCTGGCACCATTGCCAGGAACGGACTTAAAACCTCCTTACCTAGTGATTGCGTTAAGAAATGCCAACATCAAGGCAAGTGAAGGAGTTGTTCCTTCTGAGCAAGGCTACGGTTACTATAGTGCAAATGCTTACAGAGGGCCGTCTGAGTTCTAGGTGAGTTCACTAAACGGTTGAATTTACTAAAGGAACAATGTGGGGGGTACGACCCCAGATACCCATGGCATACCACATGGGTTGCACCCACAAGACGAAGCCTTGCGGGGCACGACTCTGCTCAGCGCCTTCCGCAAGACATTTGGAAGATATCCTGAAGATACTACGAGATCTATTAGGATATGTATGATCCCAAGATTCATGTAATCAATTATTACTTTCCAGTTATCTCTTAGATCTAACCGACTTGTAACCTTGCTCCTTGGACTATATAAGGCGGGTAGGGACCCCCTCCAAACTCACACAATATCATACAATAGCTAATACAAACCAATAGACCACAGGAGTAGGGTATTACGTCATACTGATGGCCTAAACCTATCTAACTCGTGTGTCTTTGTTGCCTTCTTGTTCTTGATCTCACGCTCCTCTACCGATCAATCTACCTTCGCGGAATACCCCTCGGAGGACTATCGATGATATTCTATCGACAGTTGGCACGCCAGGTTGGGGCCTACGTGCTGTTTCCTTATCGAACAATATGCCTTTTTCTGCAGGCTCTTCATCCCTCCTGTAGCCTGGCCAGATCTTCACGGTTGGATCGATCTCCTGGATCATCAACACTGACAAAATTGGAGAGATCCTCAAGCCATCATAGATCGAGTTTGTGCCGATCATCCCCACACCTGCAACTGCAGATCCGATCTCGGAATCACCTCCAAGGTCGCCTTCATCAGCAACCCGCCCTCCCGCTTCCTCGCTACCATAGGAGGCAGATCGGCAACGACGATCTGATCGAATCCATCGATCGGGTCAGTCTGAAGCTTGTCGATTGTCTCTCCATCGCCGAGTCGGCTCTAGACACTTTGGTTCAGTGTCGACCACCCTCCGATCCAAATCTATCAGAGGCTGCTCAGAAAACTCTAGGAGTTGCGGCTCTGCCCTTCGAGCTCACCAACGTTGCCACCACCTACCAATACGCCCTAAGGGGCAAATTCGACGACCAAGTGGGATGCGCCCATCTACTCGCCGACCAGATTGCCATCCAGCCTCTGCCAGCCGTCAACAAGCTACACTTTGGCTGGTGCCCCAGAGTGTCCCTCCAGACCATCCTGGGGGAAAATATGGGCTCCGAGTCTCAGGGCCCTACGGAGACCCTCGCCGAAACCTTCACCGAGCAACTCCTACTCCCACCCTTCCAGGGTGGCGCAATCTTCAACGTCAGCGTTGATAGCCCTCCTCAGAACAACGAACCTGAGGAGGAACGCGTCGCTCATGAGAATCGAAACGTCAACCGCGCGCAGCGCTGAGAAAACTAGGTGGCCATTGCGAGGGCCGAGGCTGCTCGGAATAATCGGCTCGACTCACAAGGAAGGCCACTCCCGCTCTACCGCGACCTCGACGAAGAGTTTCTCCACATCGATGGCCACGACGTCTTCAAGACTCCAAGCGCCAATCTGGCAGCAGCTGCCAATGAGCTTGCATGCCTCCCGCAGACACCCGAGCTCTCCAAGGTCGCCGCCATGTTTAAAGCGGCACACTGTCAGGTTAATGAGATTCGAGAGGATCAGAGACCTTCGTGCTCTACGAGCACGATTCACTGATCAGCTATGTCAAGATCCAATCGCCGCCCCAGTCAGAGCCATTTCGTCGACCAGTCGATGCCCCTCTAGGGGGAGCCGGGGGCCACCATGCCGAACACCATCGCCAACACGACCAGGAGGTCGAACAGGATGCTCGAGTGCACCTTAGCAACCTCCGGGATGCACAACGGCGTATTGAGCAACGTTGCTTCGGTCACCATGAAGACGAAGTACGTCGCCGCCAGAACTATGAGCAGGAGTACGACAACCCGGACTCAGCTCTCGAGCCGCTTGCCGATGGCAACACTGCAGACAATGGCGCCGACAACCCCAAGGGCCCCCTAGCTTTCACAAGGGTGCTCCGAACACTTTGGTGGCCCTGTGGTTTCAAGATCACTGGGGTTGAGCCCTACGAAGGAAGGATGAACCCGACATAGTGGCTGTAGGCTTATGCCACTACTGTCCGCGCTGCTAGAGGAGACACCAGTGTCATGGCGAACTATCGTCCTATCATGCTCATGCCAGCCGCCATGAGCTAGTTTACAAGTCTTGCCTCGGATTCCATCGGATCTTGGGAAGAGCTGAAAAAAGTTTTCACCAACAATTACATGGCTACGTGTACTCGGCCCGGCACCAAGCACGATCTGAACTGCATCAACCAGAAGCCATTAGAGCTCCTCCATAGTTACATCCGACGCTTTTCCGAGATGAGGACTTCTATCCCCAACATCACGGAAGCTGAGGTTATCACCGCCTTCATTTGAGGACTCCATCACCGCGAGCTCCGCTCCAAGTTCAATCGCAAGCCGCTAATAGGGAATGGTGAGATGATCACAATCGCCAACCAGTACACCAACACCGAGGAAGCTGAGGTGCGCTTCAATGAGGATGTGGGCACTCATCGCCCAACTCGCTGCTATGACGACCGCCCCGACGACCGATGCCACAACGACCGCAGTTACCATCGTGACAACGGCCATGATCGAACAGAAGGACCTAGGTCTGGCCAAAATTGCCGCCGCCAGCCAGACCACATCATCACCACCGTCAGCCAACCTTGCACCAAGCGCAACTACGACAAGCAGTACCAAAAGATCCTTAACGGCCCATGCCCTCTCCACAAGAACACCAAACACAAGATGAAGAACTGCCTTGGTTTGGCTAAGGAGTTCTAGGACAAGAAGCTGGACGACGATGCCAACAATGGAGCTAGAGGCCGCCGACCACCTGGGGGCAACAACAATGCCTTCTAGGATCACGACAAGGTGGTCGCCACCATCTTTGGGGGCCTCGCCTCCACCGAGAGTAGAAGAGAACGCAAGCTCGCTGCTCGATGGGTGCTCGCCGTCACTACGGACGACATCGCCACCAACCCCAGCTATCGCCCATGGTTCGAGATCCCCATCACCTTCAGCAGGGCCAACCAATGGGTGGATATTACCTACATAGGGTGTTTCCCCCTCATCATCGACACAACTGTCCATAAGGTGCTCTTCAGAAAAGTGCTCGTCGACGGGGGGAGTGCTCTAAATCTCCTCTTCACCGGAGCCCTAAAGGAGCTGGGCCTCGGCTTGTTAGATCTCACACCCTCCAACTCCTCCTTTTGGGGTGTGGTACCTAGCAGGGCCTCCTAACCGCTTGGAGAGATTACCCTACCAGTACAGTTCGGCACGGCAAGCAACTACCGCGTCGAACACATCAACTTTTACGTCACCAACTTCAACACCGCCTACCACGCCATACTTGGTCGGCCAGCTCTGGCCAAGTTCATGGTTGTACCACACTACGTGTATCTGGTGCTGAAGATGCCATCACCTATAGGAGTTCTGGCCCTGCGGGCCAACCTCTCCATCGCCTACACCTACGAGACAAAGAGTCTCGCTCTCGTTGAAGCCACCGACCTCTCCATCTAGATGGCTAGTGTGGTCACCGAAGCCAAGATGGTGTCCATCGATGACATGGAGATCCTAAAGCTAGAGCCTCCTCGCGCCTCCGCCAAGTCCAAGGAAGTCAAGGAGGTTGGCCTTGGCCTCGATGACCCCTCCAAGACAGTGAAGATTGGGGCTCACCTTGACCCCAAATAGGAAAGCGTGCTTGTCTGCTTCCTATGTGCCAATGTCGACGTGTTTGCTTGGAAACTTGTAGACATGCTGGGGGTACCATGGGAGAAGATCGAGCACTCCTTGAACGTCTCACCGACCGCCAAACCGATCAAGCAGAAACTCCACCAATTTGCGCCAGACAAGAAGGAGGCTATTCGGGTAGAAATAAAATGGCTCTTAGCTGTCGGATTTATAAAAAAGTGTATCATCCTGAGTGGTTAGCAAACCCTATTCTTGTTTGAAAAAAGAATAAAGAATGGAGAATGTGCGTTGATTACACTGATCTCAACAAACACTGCCCTAAGGACCCCTTCGGTTTGCCTCGGAAGATGAGGTTGTAGACCACCGCCGGCTGCGAACTGCTCTCCTTTCTTGACTATTACTCCGGCTATCACTAGATCTCCCTCAGGGAAGAAGACCAGATCAAGACGTCGTTCATCACGCCCTTCGGTGCGTACTACTACACCACCATGTCCTTTAGACTTAAGAACACCGGGGTGACTTATCAAAGGGCTATCCAGATGTGCCTCGATCAATAGATCGGTCGAAACGTTGAAGCTTACATCGACGATGTGGTCGTCAAGTCCAAGACCTCCGATGAGCTCATCGCCGACCTCGAAGAAACATTCGCCAACCTAAAAAAGTACTGATGGAAATTGAACCCTTCAAAGTGCATCGTTGGAGTTCCATCCGGTATATTGTTGCGCTACATCATCAGTGCTCGTGGCATCGAACCCAACCCTGACAAGGTCTCCACCATCACTAACATGAAACGACCAACATGCGTCAAGGATATACAGAAACTTACAGGCTGCATGGCTGCTTTAAGCCGCTTCATATCGCGCGTCGGTGAAAAAGGGCTACCATTCTTCAAACTCCTCAAGGCCTCTGAGCGTTTTTTGAGTCAGAGGAGGCAGATACAGCTTTCGAGCCTAACAAAGCCTCAAATCATGATGGCGCCATGGCTAGACGAAACTCTCCAGATCTACATTGCTGCTACTTCTCGCGTTGTTAGCACAGCCATCATGGTCGAATGTGAGGAGGCCAGGCATGCTTACAAGGTGCAGCATCTGGTATACTTCATCAGTGAGGTCCTTAACGAGCCCAAAACTCATTATCCTCAGGTCCAAAAGCTGCTATACGCCATCCTGATTACATCGCGTAAGCTCTGGCACTACTTCAAGTATTACAAGATCGCCGTGGTCACTGAGTTTCCTCTGGGGGGCATCCTCCACAACAAAGAGGCCAATGGCCGTATCATCAAGTGGGCTATCGAGCTCGACACTTACTCCATTGAATTCAGAAGCAGGCCTACGATCAAGTCTCAGGCGCTTGCTGATTTCGTCACTGAGTGGACCGAGATCCAAGAGCCCATCGCCGCCACCTGCCTCGAGCACTAGGTGATGTACTTTGATGGTGCCCTTAACATCAATGGAGCTGGTGCGGGCATTCTATTCATTATGCTGACCAAGGATAAGCTCCGATACGTTCTTTGGATACACTTTTCGGCCTCCAACAACGCCGCCGAATATGAAGCATGTCTCCACAGACTCCATATAGCCGTTGAGCTCGGCATCAAACGCCTCATGGTGTATGGGGACTTCGTGTTGGTCATCAACCATATTAACAAAGACTGGTCTTGCAACAACGAGAAAATGAATGCATATTGCACTGAAATCAGGAAGCTTGAAGGAAAATTCTATGGCATCGAGTACCACCACGTGGTACGCGACCAGAATTAGCTCGCCAACCATTTATCCAAGTTGGGCTCTCCTCGCGCCGTGATCCCACCAGGGGTCTTCGTTCAAGATCTCCTGGCGTCATCCATCAAAGAAGATAAGGAAGTTCAAGAAGTTCCCCCCACCGAGCAGCTGGTACTGGTGGTACCTTCGCCGGCCACCCATTGGAGGGAACAATTCATCAATTACCTTACCAGCGCTGACGTACCCACCGATAAGACGGAAACCGACCGCCAAATCTGTCGAAGCAAACATTATGTGCTGGTGGACAGCAACTTGATGAGGAAAAGCGCCAAGGAAGGGATCCTGCAAAAATGCATCATCCAAGAAAACGGAGTGAAGCTACTTCTTGAAATTCACTCTGGCTCCTACGGCAACCACGCAGCATCGAGAACACTGGTCGGCAAAGCTTTTCGAGCTGGTTTTTACTGGCCCACGGCCATGTCCAATGCAGAAGACCTCGTCCGATGTTGTGAAGGATGCCAATTTTTTGCCAAGCAAATACACATGCCGGCACAAGGACTGCAGACCATTCCAGCTTCCTGGCCCTTTGCATGCTGGGGACTAGACATGATTGGCCCTTTTAAGCCAGCGCCAAGTGGCTTCCGGTACGTATATGTCACCACTGATAAGTTCTCCAAGTGGATTGAGTATAAACCGCTCATCTCGGCTACTGTAAAGAAAGCAGTCGAGCTCTTCGAAGATATCATCCATAGATTTGGTCTCTCAAACAGCATCATCACCGACCTCGGAACTACATTTACTGGCCATCACTTTTGGGACTTCTACGAAGACCGCTGCATCTCCATCAAATACGTCTCTGTTGCTCATCCTAGAGCCAACGGCCAGGTCGAATGGGCGAACGGCATGATCCTTGATGCCCTCAAGAAGAGATTATATCAGAAAGAAGAAAAGCACTTGGGCAGATGGCTCAAGGAGCTACCAGCTATAGTTTGGGGACTACATACTCAAGCTAGTCACAGCACCGGAGTGTCTCCATACTTCTTGGTCTACGGCTCAGAGGCCATACTACCAGCGGACATTGCCTTCCGAGAACCTAGGGTGGAAAACTATGATGAAGAGCAGGCCGCAGCTGTTCAGACAGAGGATGTCGACAGGGTCGAGGAAGAACGCCTGCGTCCGCATAGCCAAATATCTAGAAGGCTTACGGAGGTACTACAACCGCAACGTCAAAGGTCGTTCATTTGTTGTCGGCGACCTCGTTCTCCGTAGAAAACAAAAAACCAAAGGGATGCACAAGCTCTCCTCCCCTTGGGAAGGGCCTTACATCGTCAAAGAGGTCACCCGACCAGGGTCATATCGCCTATGTGACTTAGACGAAATCGATGTTCCCAACTCATGGCACATCAAGCACCTTATACGTTTCTATCCTTGAAACGCTCCAGATATGTACTCTTCACTTTATGTTGAATAAAGTTTTGGTCTCCATAACTTCTCTCCACTTTTTCTCCATTATGGTTTGATCTCCATTTACAATCGCCGAGCTCTACGCTTCTCCATAACGAACTCCAATACAAATTCGCCATAACTGCACCGACCACGTTTCTCCAAATCTCCAACATAATCGCTGAACGGTTTTCTCCAATATCGCTGAACGATTTCTCCAAATCGCCGACACATTTTTGCCAAAAATCACCGAATAAGTTTTCTCCAAAACGCCGACACATTTTTGGCAAAAATTGCCGAATAAGTTTTCTCCAAATTGCCGAACACATCTTCTCCAAATCGCCAACGTATTTCGCCACACGTTTTTCTTCAAATCGCCAAACACTTCGCTCCAAATCTCCAAGATATTTCACCGATTAGCGAGTAGCATACTTTCTTTTCTGTTCTCTTCAGAGAAGACCCAGTCTCTGATCTCCCCCTACACGTGCCACGGGCTCTGCGCTCTGCGTTATGGGTGGTCAGTTGTGGTTCCTTGGTCACGCCTTTTCCTCCTACATGTCCACGGGCTCTGCGCTCGACGTTATGGACTATGCGCTAGCCAAGGCCGAGAGCTCAGCACAGAACTAATTGCTCGGACGCCGCTTATACTACCTATATCTCCAAGTTATTTTGATAACCTCTGAGTAGCACATGTTCTGCTTTGTTTTCTATAGAGAAGACCTAGTCTCCGATCCCTCCCTACACGTGCTACGGGCTCCATGCTCTGCGTTATGGGTGGTCGGCTACGGTTCCTTGGTCACACCTGTTCCTCCTACATGTGCACGGGCTCCGCGCTCGACGTTATGGACTATGGGCTAGCTGAGACCATAAGGGTCAGTAGCGAACTAACTGCTCGGACTTTACTTATACTCCATATAAATACGTCATGATGAAAACTACGAGGATTTTTTTGCCAAAATACAAGTGAACTGCATACACATGCACCTTGTAACATTTCTCACATACATAATTGTTTTTTGCGCTTTCGCGCGTTTTAACTACACTGTCAAGATGTTACAGATGATAACCCCCGAGCAGATCACTGTGCTCCGCCATTACCGTCCGTCTCACCGAACAGGTCTATATCGCCATCCAGCATCTTCGCTACGCCCTCCACCTCATCTTCCAGCTGCTGGGTCTCTGCCTCGCTTAGCCCTTCGGCGAACCCACCCCCTATCGACTGAAGGTCGACGGTTGGGTAGTGGGACCAAACCACCGCAAGGGCATGAGTAGTGGCGATCAAAATGGCGTCGTGGTTGAAGCTTTTGAAGCTCTCCCATGCCGTCTTGCACCTTTCGATGATGATGTCAGGGCGCGGTGGTCTGCCATCGGGCTGAGGAGCCCCCTCTGGGTCGACGCAGTCAAGCACTGGTTTGATGCTCTAGCACATCGAACTGTGCCTTGACCCTCTGACGGTAGTCTGCAAGCATTACAAAGTTTCATCAAGCAAGGAAGTTACTTCAGCAGTACTTCTGACAAGGGAGTCCTCACCGTTCAGCTCCTCGGCCAGTTTGTCTGCTCGCCCTATCTCCTTCGCCTTATCTTCTCAGAGTTGCTCGAGGGCTTGGCGTAGTTGTCCGAGCTCCGTGTCTTGCTCCACAAGCACAACAGTCATCACGGGAAATATGGATGCTCAGTAATAAAAAGTGCTTTTGCATATATACCGTACTTGCTTTTTGCTCAGATACACTTCTGAGCTGCTCAGATTGCTGTTTCAACTGCTCGGAAGCACCTTTCAGTTGGTCGGAAACAGTGGCCAGCTGCTCGGACTTGCTCCACAGCTGTTTGGATGCTGCCGCCAGCTACTCAGATAGGACCCCCCCTCTAGTATTCCAGGTCCCGAGCGTTGGACTCTACAAGATCTCGTTCCTGCCGGGCCCTCTGGATGTTTCTCTCTAAGAGGTTCATCGCCTCTTTGAGTTTTTCGTTATCCTCGGTGAGGGGCTCCATCCTCTTTATCAGCTAGCGGCGCTGCTCAGTGGTCCGAGTTATCTCCTGCAAATGCACAATGATAATGTCGAAATTCAATTCCCAACGTCAACGAAGAGCATTATAGACACAGTACTAACCTTTATCTGCTTCATCACCCCGGCAAGGGCAGTCTCTAGTTTCCTGAACTCCCTGGTGATGTCCTCCTCTTCAACAATTACTATATCATCACTACGCTTTCGGAGGATTCGAACAGCTTGGGGTTGAGGTTCATCATGTCCATCTCCTCCACCTCGTCCTCCTCTGCTACAGCTAGAGGCACCACCTGGGGGCTTGGTGGCCGGATAGCGGGTCTGACCATGCCTTCTGACACCTTGGGGAGTGTCGTCTGCTCCTTCGGCATAGCAAGCTTCTCTGCTCTAGATTTCGACGTGACGTTGGTACCTACAGTTTCTACTCCTAAGGACCTGGTGGTGCCCCCGTTGCTGAGGGTGCTATCGCCGACTCATTCGCAGTCGATGACAACTGTTCACTGCCGTCAAGTCCACCAACAGTGGCGACTGGCTCCCCCGCGTGCTGCCGAGCACCTGGGGACTCTAGGATGGGGTCCACCGACATCCCCTCCAACCCGAGGCCAGCTGTCGGCTACGCGTCAGTTCGGACGAGCGGGACTGGATCCATTGTGTGCCGTTAACTATATCAAATCAGCTCGTCAGTCACCACAAAAGTTAAGAAACTATAACAAAGTAACCCAAGACAAGGATACTTACGGTTTGGTTTGCCGATTCAATTTCTTGAACCAACGATGCCTACCCGAGCCCCAAGGCGCAGCCATGGGGTCGACTGTTGTGCTCTGTGGGGAAGGTCTCGGCTCCTCCACAGTCGACCTCTACTCTGCCTACTGCTTTGGGGCCCTCTCCGCCTGCTGCTCCGGGTTTGCCTCCGCCTGCTGCTTGGGGATGCCCTGTAGGGACTCCCATCATCTGCTATGCAGAAACTCCCCTCGCCCGCTACTCGGGGACTTCCCTCGTTTGCGGCTCAGGGACTTCGTCGCCTCCCCTTGATGGATCCCCCGCGTGCGTGCCGTGCGGAGGTGCTTCAGTGCTCGGTGGAGGAGCCATTGAAATTTCGTTGTCATCCAACCACTCGACCACCGCGGTCCTTCGCATCCCGAGTGGTCTAGTCGCCACCAAGTGAGATGCCACCCGGTTTGATGGGGGCGGTGGCTGCCATTTTTCTTTTCTTCTAGGGCGGCTCGTCTGCCGCTGCCCTCTTCCCCCAGACTTTCTTCGATACCGGGGGCGAACTCTCCATCCAACCAGCATCGGTGCCTCTAGACTCTGATGAGGCGCTGGCCACATCTTCCTCAAGCCGAACCGGTGGCCGAGCATCTACCCTCCTCGACCAATCACCCCTCGACATGCCAGAGAAGTATACCGCTCTTTCCTGCGAATGGATCTTCGCATAAGTGAATCAGTTCACTGCTCGACAATGCTTCAGTATTAAAAGTCTCAGAAACAAAAACAATCGAGATGGTTACCTAAGGAGGCGGATTTGTGCAATTGAAGGCCCTTGTTTGCCTTGGCTAGCTAAATGAAGCATTGGGAGTGAAGAGCTCTGCAGCCCGCTCTAGGACATTTTTCTTCGTCAGCCGCTCCGCCCTCTCCCGGGTTCCGTCATCATCACCTTTGTAGTCAAAGCCCGGGTGGGCCCTCTCCTTGCAGGGCTGGACGCGATGAACTATGAACCTGGCCACCACTAGTTCACCAATAATCTCCACGCCTTTAATCAGGTTGAGGAGCTCCCTCACTTGTTCCATGTCAGCACTGTTTGGTTTCTCCGACCAACTCTTCTGGCTCTCCGAGATATGGTGGACGTCGCAGCGGATTGCAGGGTGACTCTGTTTCATGTAGAACCACTTGGAGTTCCACCCTTTCTGAGAAGTGTTCAATGGTACATTAATGTACTCGCTGGCCATTCCATCCCAAAGCTGCAGATATACGCTGTGTACCACCTTGGAGCCACCGCCGCCCTTCTTCTTCAACCAGAACATGTGTCTGAAGAGGTTGAAGTGTGGCAGAACCCCCAAAAATGTCTCATAGAAATGAATAAAGATCGAGATGTCTAATATGGTGTTGGGGTGGAGGTTGCACAAACTAATCGCCCAGAACTCTAGTAGATCCCACAAGAAAGGATGAATAGGGAACCCCAACCCACGCTAGAAATAATCCTCGAAGAGTACAGCTTCATCAGTGTTAGGCATTGGGAAGGGCTCACCACTGGCTGGCCGCCATCCGGCGGTGATGCGGTCAGGAAGCACACCCACCTCCACCAATCTCTCGAGCTCCGTTTCCCCTATGTGCGATGGCACCCACTCTTCGTCTCGACTGGCTCCCACTCCTGCCTTCTTTGGGCTCGCCTTCTTTGGGTTCACAACTCTCCTCTTCGGCGCCATCTCTCATATCTGGATAGGGACTGGCATTGGGAGCGTGCGTGGATGCGAATCTAGAAATGTGAGGGTTGAGGATGAAGATGGAATGACTAAATGGTGAAGGTATGTATGTGGGATGCGGCGGCGCAGTTATAAAGCACTTTCCCCACCCTTTCGCATTCGAGGGTTTTTGGGAAACTGTTCCCACGATATGTGTTTCTCCGGATTCTCCGACGTGGCTTGGTGGGCCATCGCTTGGGCCTTCGCGCAGCCGTAGCCCATATTGCTGCTTTATCTCCACAATTGGTTGCGGTTCGCCCAATGCTCGCCGACATCTCCGCCGATCATTACGGCTCAGTCATTGCTACTGTACAACCGTTACTCTGGTTTTTTTCTCCACGATTCTGTTTTCCCCCAGATTGACTGCTATTTCTAACCCTGGCACCACATGACCATGTCATCTACTGTCAGGCTTGGGGACTAAGTGGGCACACTTCAACTAGTGGTGAATGTGCTTTCTGGGGCTACGCCTGGGGACTGGCTGCCTGCTCGGCTGGCCTTTTATTTTTCTTCTGCTTCGAATCCTGGCACCACATGACTACGTCATCTACTGTCAGGCTCGGGGACTAAGTGGGCACACTTCACCTAGTGGTGAATGTGCTTGCTTTATTTTGGAAGACTCCGTGCCCCTTGAGGCCGAAGAAGATTATCTCCTGCTCTCGTGGTCGGATTCCAAGTGGGCACACTTGGTCCACTGCGAGGAAATTTTCGATTATGAACTTGAGCTCCTTACACCCTTGTGGCAAGCCATATTTGGATCATATTGCTCGGCTGTGCTCCTCGCTGCTTGGCGATGGTTCACGCTGCTCGACAACTGCTCGGCAACTCATCATGGTGGTCGGACCATGAGTTTTACTGCTCGGCTTTGTTCGCACCTGCTCGGACAAGCGCAAGACGGCATTGCACAACAGGTACAAGGCGCTCGGAGACTAGCTATGGGGGTACAACCCCGGATACCCATGGCAAACCACATGGGCTGCGCCCCTAGGGGCGGCCCAGCCCACAAGATGAAGCCTTGTGGGGCACGACTCTGCTCAGTGCCTTTCGCAAGACATCTAGAAGATATCCTGAAGATACTACGAGATTTGTTAGGATATGTATGATCCCAAGATTCCTGTAATAAGTTATTACTTTCCGGTTATCTCTTAGATCTAACCGACTTGTAACCCTGCTCCCTGGACTATATAAGGCGGGCAGGGACCCCCTCCAAACTCACGCAATATCATACAATAGCTAATACAAACCAATAGACCATAGGAGTAGGGTATTACGTCATACTGACGGCCTGAACCTGTCTAACTTGTGTGTCTCTGTTGCCTTCTTGTTCTTGATCTCACGCTCCTCTACCAATCAATCTACCTTCGTGGGATACCCCTCGGAGGATTGCCGATGATATTCTATCGACAAACAACAGCCATAAGGTTGTTTGATCAATGGTTTGTTTTTTCTTAGGTGGGGAGGACATGCAATTGGAAGGAGTTCCCTGGTCGTGGACAATTGGTAGAGTTGTACAAGGTAAGGTCGCCCCTAGAGAAATACAGGAAGCATTTGATGAAGCAGGATAGATAGATAGAGGTGAGAAGGAGGTACAACATACCGACGCCATCTTCTAAGACCCGTCAAAAGGTTTATGAGGACTTTGAGCGGGACACCGGTCGGAGCCTATCTACGTACTTTGGCGAAATGGAACTTAACACATAGTGCGCTTGTTCCTTCCTATAGTCAAATCTACCTCTCAAATTTAGTGGCCACCCAAATTTCTCTCGGCATTTCGCAACCGAATCATCAAAGCTAGGAGGGCTACCAAAGAACTGAACTTGTTCTTTCATGCTTTCAAACCCCCCATTTTCATTTACTTTGCCACCATGAAACAATCGGACTAAACGATCCATCAACAAAAAACCAACCAACAGATCAACACCAAACATCACACTGCTCATAATAAAGGCAACCCACAAACCTATCTAAATCCTCCGTGAATCAACTAACTAGGGTTCATGCAACCGCTACTTTACGTCAATCAGCGAGCAGAGTACATCCTAAACGTAATGTACGGTAACAATACTAAGAACAAACGCTAAAAAACTACAGAAAATCATCAACATTCCTAACCCTAGCCATGAACTCATCAACCACCAAATCAACAAATCTAGGGGAGAGATTGAGAATGGAGGTACCTGGCGTGGAGGATGGTGGCCGGAGCACCCCACCTGCTCGCCGATGGCGGGGGAGTAGGCGCCGGCCGAGCGAGGCGCTTGGAGGCAGCGGCGCCCAAGTCACCGAGCGCGTGGGGAAGGAGAGCTGAGGAAGAGAGAGAGGAAGTGGGTCCCTCCCTGACCTACTCCCTCCGTATATGTTTTAGAGGTCGTTCTGGGTGTTCGTTCCAGTTGCACAATACAAGTCGTTCGTCCCCACGCTGGCCAAAGGAGACGCTTTGCCCCTGACTCATCGGTTTCCAAATCCGTTTTGAGTTAATGCATGCCGCAACCCTCGGTTCACGCCGCGACCCTCGGTTTCCAAATCCATTTTGACCCTCGCTAGCACTGTGGCCCTCGGCATCTCGCTCGCTCGCCTCGCCGCCGCACCCACTCGCCTCGCCGCTTTGCCCACTCGCCTCGCCGCGCGTGCTCGCCTCGCCGCTGCACCTACTCGGACATGGAGATGGAGCTTGCGTCGGAGTCCTTAGAGATGGAGCTGGCGACGGTCTCGGACATGGAGCTCGCGCTGGTCTCAGACATGGAGCCGGAGTCGCAGATGACGCCGGAGTTGCAGGAGGTATGCGCTCGCTGTCATCTCATCCATGAGGACCGCCAAGCATGAACTCGTGCGCACTCGCGGAGATGGCCATGCCCTCGCTGCGGTCTCATCCACGCAGAATATAGACTCAGCGCCATGATTCATGGCCTCGACGAATTCGACTACGAGCTTTTCATTCCCGATCTCGACAATGTCGTGATGGATGGCAACACTCTCATGATACCTCCACAAGTGCTCAAGATGCTCGACGAGAAGCGCGAGCATGAGCTCACTGCGGTGAAGGAACAAGCCAAAGCATCGGTAAGATAGTTCTTAATAATTGTTACAAGGATGTCTATAGTAATCAAGGATAACTAACATCATTCTAATTGTTTGATGCAGCAAGTGTAGCCTCGGCATCATGTAGCAAAGATGGTTCACAAGGGATACTAGTTGGCAGATGATCTTCTCTTTCTAATGTTTGTTTTTGCATGTGAGGAATCTTGAACTTGTTGCATCCTTTCACCTTCATAGCTTCCATCAAAACACTTTGTAGTGTTAGAAACATTCGGTTTGCTTTGTGTACCGAGTACTCCATGAATGCCTACAAAAGTGTCCATGAATGAGCAAATTTATTGTTGCAAAAACAATGAAACATGCGTGAACAATTTGATCAAATTACCTCTTGCACTACTGGAACTAGAGCTTCTACTGTTTTTGTATTCTTCTTGTATTGAATTGCTTGAATAGCTCGTAAAAAACCCAAATCAAGAATGTTGAAATCTGGAGAATTAGGTGGTTGACAAATAAGGCGAATATCGAATCCTTCTTGCTTAGAAGCCTCACAAAAAATGGGATCATCCAATTTTAAATGGGAAGGTGCATTATCCTGTTGAATGAAGATTGGTTTGCCCACATCTTCTCTTAGCCATTTGGCTCGAATGGCAAGCAACACTTGGTTGATCATGAAATCTCTAATCACGTCTCTTGTGATCGAAGTTATGGGCTTCATAACCAAGTCTCCTCGGACACGGCCGGTTCTCCCATTACCTCTCATAGCCGGTTCATAAGTAACAAGTGGAAAACATCCAATCCTACCATCAAAAAGACAATTCCCATCCCTAAACCTTGGTCGAGCAACAACACATAAGAACATGAGTCTAGGGATGTAATTCTTGTTCTTGCAAGTCCGATGGGGATCATATTCTTCGGGTAGCAAATAATATTTTTCAGATTTTTGAGAGAGGTAGAACCATTTTTTCATCAATGAACACAATGTCAAACAAATCCTTAAACCTTTGATAAACTTGTTTTCTCAGATCTTGTGACATTTCTTTTCTTCGGTGGTTTCCTTCAGCAACATGTTCTAATGGAAAAAAAAACATTCAGTCCAAACCAGCCGAGCCTAACATTTATTCAAAATCCAAACGAGTGAAGTTTAACTTACCACTGATGTTTTGAATGAAATCAAAATCACCGCGTCAAACTCGTCAAGTGGCAAGTTCAAATCGAAATCTATCAACAAAAATAAAACAGATTACGACTAATGCTGCATAGTAGTAAGAAAAACACTAGCAGTACAAGTTGAAGTTCAAACTGACTGAACAAAAAAATGAGACAGGCAAGTGCTACTTTGCCGTGATCTTCATCCCTTGGTGGTACAACATTGAGATCTATTCCTGCCATTTTGATTTGGTTGAGGTGCACTGTTGAGACCTGTTCCTACGGTATTTATAGGCATGCAAAACGACGGTGAAAAAACGGAGTGCGCCCTCTCCCGCTCGGAACGCTCCCTCCATCCGCAGCAGCAAGCACAGCGCGAAACGGAAAAAGCTACCCGCGGCAGCCAGCAACGCGCGAAACGGAAGAAAAAAGCAACAGCGCCATGCAAAAAAGGTAGCGAAGCAAAAAAATCGCGGCATCCAGCACAGCGCGAAAGGGAAAAGCTACCCGCACCCTCCATTCGCGGCCGCTAGCAACGCGCGAAACGGAAAAAAGCTGCAGCGCCATGCAAAACCATGCAAAAAAAGGCAGCGAAGCAAAAAAACATGCAGCCCAGGGAATCAAACTCAGGACCGAGGACCGTAGCATTAACACTGAATGCACTAACCAATCCATCGGAGAGAGATTTCTGTTAGGATCCTACTCAACACCCTGTTTAATAAGGTCAAACATGGAAGATTAGACCCAAATTAAACATACCTTGGTATGCGTAAACCTGTCTAAAACGACCTCTAAAAGATATTTACACTAACATTTGTATATATTCACGTATCTACGAAGGTCGCTCCATATTACTACACATAATTTCCACCTATAATCTTTTCACGTACGTTTTCTTGCAAACCAAGGATTTGTCTTACCAACGTTGCTTAAAAAAACATACATCTATCTACGTACAATTATTATTACTCGGTACATGAAATAATTTTTTTATCAACTATAATACTTCGACATAACACAGGCACTGCACGGCAACGCCGCGCGCCTTTCTAGTGATAGTACTATAAAAGAATTCATGATAAATCCAATGACAATTTTATATATAAATGGCAAACATATTATTTATCAAAGTTTGAAAGGTTGACAAGACAAATTCTACAGAACATAAGTAGCAGTTGAGGTTATGACGTATCCAAGCTTAAGTGACTAACAAACACGAAAATTATGTAAAATAGCACAAGACAAAGATCTAGCAACCCTTATTATATATCTGGCCCCCTGTCTAACTTTCTTGTGCGTTAGGTTATTCCTCTTTCGTCTCTTCCATTGAATCCATAGGAGGTGCTGCAGATTTCATCTTAGCCTTCTTCAGTGTTTCCACTAAACCTGCCAAGCAGTCATCTGCTTCTCTCCTCCTCTTGACCCGCAGCATGAGGTTACCGGCCACGTCTGCCGGTGCCCCATTCATCTCATCGAGCAATCGATCAATTTCACCGTTCCTCTTGCCCCGCGGCATGAGGTTATCAGCCACGTCTGCCGGAGTTGTGTCGATCTCATCGAGCAGTTGCCCGATTTCACCGAATAGTGAATGCTCAGTGATGTCTAGATAGCTCTTAGCGAGCATCTTGAAGGCCTCGAACCGGCAGTAGGACATCTCAATGTGCCTGTCCATCCTACCCCGCCGGATCAGCGCCGGGTCGAGCCGGTCAACGTGGTTCGTGGTGAACACGAAGATCCGCTCGCTGCCACAGGCCGACCACAGCCCGTCGACGAAGCTGAGCAGCCCCGACAGCGTCACTTTGCCTTTGTTATTCTTGTCGGACACCTCTATCATCACGTGGTTGCCGTCGTTCTCTTCGGCTGCCTCCTTGCCCTTGCGCTTGGTGGTGAGTTCGACCTCGATCGCGTCGATGTCCTCGATAACGATGATGGATCTGTCCGTCGTATCAAGGAAGAGCTTCCGCAGCTCGGCGTTGTCCTTGATGGATGTTAGGTCGAGGTCGTAGACATCATACTCGAGGAAGTTGGCCATAGCCCCGATCATGGTGGACTTGCCTGTGCCCGGCGGCCCATGCAGGAGGTATCCCCGCTTCCACGCCTTGCCGACCTTGGAGTGGTACTCCTTCGCCTCACGGAATGCCGTGAGATCCTCCATGATCTCGACCTTCTTGCTGTGTTCCATGGCGAGCATGTCGAACGTCGCCGGGGGATTGTACGGGACATTGATCCACTCGCTCTTCCCAACTTGTTGGGAGTAGTTGGTGAACAGTAGCCTCTGCCGGTTCGTGGCGATTAGCTCGCGCCACTGCCGGACGACGCTGGGCAGGTAGGAGTCGAGCACAAGTTTGCGGTGGCGCTTGTGAAACACCAGCCTGTAGCACCGAGGCTCGTCGGAATCCCCAGGCAAGAAGCTGATGACGGTGGCCCCCCTGTTTTTGGCGGATTTGGGGCACAGCCTCCACCACATGCGGGCTCCGTCGAAGTTGTCGACGACCTCCTGGTTCTCGTCCAGACTGATAAGCGGGTCGTCCTTGCTGTTGTTGCCGAGCTCGGCCTTGAGCTTGCTTGCATGATCCAAGCACGCCCTTCTCAGGTAGGTGGAGACGGCGTCGAACATTTTGTTCCGACGGAACCGCTCTTCACCGTACTCGGAGATGGTGATCTGCTCATAGGGGTTGAAGTAGGACATCGCCATGGGAACCAAGCTACTGATGATGTGCCTAGCCTCATCATGGACGTGCTCCGGCATCCTCGACCAAAGCAAGCCGAAGCCAGCCATGGCCGACCCGAACCCTACCCACTTCTCCACAGATAACGCCATGAATGCGCACTGCAGCCCCTACTCACCTAATCAAGCTAGCTAGCTCTCTGTAATGGTTGCCGTTGTGGCTGTGTATGTTTAGTGTTGCTTCTGTGCCCTCGGCTTATATAATCGGTGATTTGGCGCGTAAATTATCCGCACGGCATCGTCGAAATTTCGTCGAAGCAAGTGCAAGAGGCGTCGAGGCGCCCGGTGCCCAGCTCCATCGCGTGATATTTCACGACGAAGTCCGCACCAACCTCCAAGTCCTCGCCGCCGTCTTTCCAGCTCTAGGACGTCAGCTCGTTGAAGACCGCGTCCCTGGACACGACGGCGCGATGAGTTGCTTGGTCACAGAAGCGCCACGCCTTGGCGCTTGGCTCGTAGCCGATGAAGACAACCGAAGTGCCGTGGTCGTCGAGCTTCTTCAAGTGGGCCTTTGTCGTCTTGACGTACGCCAAGCACCCGAAAGTGCGCAGGAAGTGGACATCCGGCCTGCTCCCGTGCGAGGCCTCATACCGCAGGAAGATTGCGGTGGCTACCGCCTAGACAACAGTAGATGAAAAGCAACTTTAGGCTTGGGTATCAGCACGAGAGGGGCCTATCACCACCGTGTTGGGTTTAGCAATTAATTAGGGTGCAGAAAATAATTGTCTAGGATTTTGTTTGGAATCTTTGGATGCGTGGGTGGACCAGAGTTGAGGGCCAACGTCAATAGGCCGGATGGTTAATTGCTATTTATAAAAAAAATTGATATGTCACCTAAAAGCTGGAGGCCAAGATTTTTGCAGGCGAAAAAACAAAGGTACAGTATGTGTTAACACTAGTGAAAGAAGATTTGTACAGGCGAAAGGCAAAACTTTTATCAGTCCGGCGAAAGATTGCACCGTCCGTGTTAATTTTATTAGGGATGGGGAGCCGCTTGGGTAAACAGTTTTAACCAGGCGGGCGTCTCAGGATCGCCAACCGTGTAAATTAACATTTACCCGGGCGGCAAACTCAACGAGCCACCCGTATGTAATGAAAGTTTACACGTCTCTGCTCAAAAGCAAGCCCAACACCACCGCCAGGCCCAGGCAGGCCTAACGATCTCCTTTCCAACACTCATTCCCGTCGGCCCACGCTTCCAGATCCTTCACCTCCTCCTGCGGCTCTGCCGACCATCACCACCATTCCACCCGCTCCATGCCCTCCGCCGCCATGAGGCCCGTCGAATTCGCCGTCAGATATGATCTCGCCGTGGTTGCCAGGGTCCTCGGACAACTCCATGCGCCGTCCTGGGGACTTGGTTGATGATTGCAGACATGGAGGTGCAAATCTGGGTGTGCCACAAGAACTCACCAACCCAAACATATACACGCTGTAGTAGTTCAGGAGACATATACACACTAGTAGTTCAAGAGACTGATAAAATAATCCCAAGTCTCGCATTATTACATTATAACTGCAAAGTCTTACGTGCAAATCCATTTGAGACACTGAAGCAACAACACATTACGCATGCATATAGACAACACTCCATCCAGATCCGCTTGGAATAGTTCAACTTCCGTAGGAATTGGAAGAAACTGATTTCCACACAGGCCTCACCGACTGTAAATGAAGTTACAAACTACAGCGAAAATGCCACAGAGTACATACAGAGGAACCAATATACTACTACATGTTGAAGAAAAACAGAAATCAGAAGGAGAACTGCTCGTATGCTGCTTTTACAGGATGCGTCCTGTTCTGTGTTACCTAAATGAACTGTAATAGGCGTTAGTGCCCTTCCTTTTCTCTCTGCTTAGTTGAAACTTCATGCTGTTGTCTCTCCAGTAGATGACTGATCCTGAGACAGGAAGCAGTACTACTAGCAGCTGGTTACCTTTCTGTTTTGGGAAATTTTACTCAGGGACATTGCACAAACGTCTAATATGCTGTTGGATACCGTCAACGTCGAAATTTGCTGGCGGACATTACAAATTTCTAAGGCCTATTCGCTTGAACTTATCAGCCGGCTTATCAGCTAGAATCTACAGTATTTTTCTCTCACAACAAAACCGGTCTAGGTCTCCGACCGACGAGGACCGCGTCGAGCTTTTCCAAGCTCCGACATTGGCCGCGGCGAGGCGGAAGGCGAGCGCACAACCGATGCCATCCGAAAGAGCCCCACCGCATGCACCTACGCCTGCACCGCCGGATCTGTAGGAGACGGACAAGGACGAGCTTGTCCAGGCTCCGGCGAGCCCACCCTCGGCGAGGCCCCGCCTGCCCCCGGCACGACGTCGGCAAGGCCAAGGATCAGAGGGAGCAGGCCACGGGCGGGCGGCTTGCAGCTCCGCAGGCTAGCGAGCGCGTGGCCGGAGCGCCTCCCAACCCCCCCCCCCCCCACCCAAACGTGCACAACACTGAGCCATGGCAGACAAACAGAGGTGGAAGATGACTCGCAGGGGCAATTTCGTCTATTCAGCACCCTTTCTCTCTCCCAAACCATGAAAAATGAATATTTTAATGGGTGCGGTGTCCAGCAGCCAAGAATCACGATTTCATAATGGTACTGGGCATATTTTGGAGTTGGCGGTGTCCAATAGCATATTAGACCTCTTTGCAATGTCCCTGAGCAAAATTTCCCTTTTGTTTTCTGTTCTATCCTCTTATCAGACGCTTGTATTTCCGTTTTCTCTATAAATGGAAATGGGGAATGGCCTCGCGTTGAAAAAAAAAATACACTACTACCTGACGACAGTCTTATTAGAAGTATGTGGCAATGACAAGGGGGGCACACATCATCAGACATTATATTCTGACCTGAGGGACACAGATACATGCTGTGGTCAACAGCGTTACACGGGACGCGAGGAGCGATGTACCATCCTGTGGTATGGATTGCCAAGCTGTAACTCTTGTTCTCTCATCTCCCTTCGGCAATTGAGTTGCCTCCAGAGACGAGACGACTGATCATTCCTGGTGCAACGAGTGTATATGGAAACTGTCACAGTGTGTATGGAAACTGTCAAGAAAATGGTGTTGACCCCAATGAGTTCGTCCAAGCGCGACGCTTTAGCTGCGTTACTCTCGACGGATCTGGTGAATGTGGAGGTGCTTCCTGAAATCTAAGTTCAGGCATCTTCGTCGTCTGCTTCCTCTGGTCGCCGATAGTGTGGTTTCATAGTTAACAAATTGCAGCTTTTTTTCCTGTGGTAATCCTAAGATTACCACAGAGCCATGTACTTTGAAAATTCTGCTTCCTCTTAACGAAATACGTATCTCATGGTACGGTCGAGAAAAAAAAATGGTGTTGACCACAAGCAGAATTTCAAGCAACATAGTAGTAGTGATTACCATGTCTTGTAGAGCTAAGCGTGGCCTAATTGGATCAACTTTCAGCTTCTGTAATCTCACATTGAATCGCTGCTGCAGCCTCCTCACCAACTTCTTGAGCATCATCTTTGGCTCCAGCATTGGTTCTGCTCGAAGTCCCAATTGTAATTTCTGTCACCTCATCATCAGCTTCTTGAACATCATCTTGTTCAATGCCGTTGATGAAGAGGTCGATCGGGTTGCGATGCTCGGCAACTTGTTTGGTCACTGCCTCCACTGTCATCTTTACGCTGGGCCGGGCTGTTGAGGTAGTGTGCGTTGTAGCACAGGGCAATCTCTGTAAGCCTGTGGAGGTTGCTAATACCTGAAGGAACACAGATCTGCCCAACTGGGGTCGAACAGAACTTTAGTTGGAGGTATGTGAGCTTCGGCATAGCTCCTGCCTCGAAAGTGAGCCATGGCATTGGGCCGTCGACCGAGAATCTCTGAAGCTCACGGAATCCTTTGTTTTCAATCACTATGGCATGTTCAGGAATGAAGTCGAAACCTAATATTAGGCACTGCAACTCGGGCAAGTCTCCGAGTTTATGCAGATCATACGTCACTTGATTGTTACAGATGGTGATTTGCACGAAAGATAGATAAAACAAGAGCCCATTAATCCACTGTGGAACACATGCAAATCTTCCTGCTGTCACCTTGAACTTCTCAAGCCTCCTAAGCGCATCATACTCTTCAAGGAAGCCCAGGAACTCCATGGAGCAGCCGAGTCCACAGTGAATGGTCAGGGACTCGAGGTTTTTCCACCTGCCGATGGATGACAGGAACGCTTCACAGTAGTCTCTGTCAGTGGACAGGTGAAAGGACCATGTAACTGCAAAATGATCTTAACCATCTCTTATGCCAAGTACAGGTGAGTAAAAACACAAAGGAATTAGCAAAATAGGCCTCACTCATAGCAATATTCATAAGAGTTTGGTGATCCAGGGCATGTTATCTATTACATGACATAAATCAAAATGTGTAGTCATTTATGAAAATAAGTCTAGCGTTTTGGTAAGCAACACATTGGAAGTCTAAAGTTGGGATATTTTGTTGTGTTCATAAGGAAACAAAGGTGACACTGCAAGAGTTCAAATCCAATCTTCCTTTTTTGAACTGACTGATTAACATACGGATAGTTTGCAATAATGTGTAGCAGAATGGGTCATGTCTGAGACAGTTGACAGGTCACAATAGGTATGAATCAGTGAACTAATATGGTGGTTTTGCTCTGCATAGTTGAACTCTACAAAGATCTACTTTAGGTGGTTATACCTTACTCTACGTCTTCATGAAGGCACTGCATAGGTCTCTAAAATTGAATCTTAGATATGGCCTTTGTTAAACTGTCACAGTCACATTTGTATCAAACACATCAAGTCGATGAAGGGAATTGAAATGGAAAAGGCCGCTGTAACCTTGACCTGAAACTTTTTTTTTGTACCGAAAGAAACACAGAAAATTCGGAACATAACTATCACACAAACAAATATAGCATTAACATTGATTACATGAAGGTAAGTGCATATCGACACGCTGTAGGGTCTGTCATGGACAGAATGATGTATATTAATTATTGGTTCAGAAGATAAGTATGTCGAGCTGTCTCGCTAAAAAAAGAAACAGAATTATGCAGAGTGACTAAAGAGGTAAAATACGAAGATAGACAAAGAAGTAACTGTCCTCCTGATGCCTGCAAGTAGTATGAAGGCAACAAATTTGAAAACTAAGACAGAAATACCAAACATTTATCTGAGTTTGGTTACTGCCATTTCCTATGATATATAGCTATCCTATGAACACCATGGGGAGATGATTTATGTCATGACAAATAGAACGAACCCGTGACGGGTTCCTAACCCATAGCTCTTACGGAATTTAACAATTATTTTGTCAGCAGTTTCACATGCACTTCTAATCATGTCTATTCTAACCTCGAAGGAACGATGCCAGGTTCATTCTAATTATAGATAGCTAAGAAATGAAGCTGTCAACACATGCTATAGGTTTTCATTCTTCATACTAAATTGGTCACCTTTAATTTTTGAAACTGTGTAGGCACCGATAGATTGGTTATTCTAGTCAAGAGTCACTCCCTCTTCGTAGTTTCCTCAACTTCCATCTCAGCGAGCGGTTTTGATGACAACAATACAGGTAGTACTGTAATATTCATACTGAGCAGATAAGGATCATGTTGCAACGTTAATAGCAAATAACTGTATAAACCATTGAAAGCATGCCAAAATGGGTACACTAAATTGCAATGGACAACAAACGATTAAAGTGACCATTTCTATATTCTAATATATTTTTTTGTTGGGGCATTTCCATTGCATTTACCTATGTCAGAAAAACCTGCCGTGAAATTAAATGGAACAAAATTGAGTTAGTAAAAAAGGAAAAACATGCCTAAAAGTAAAGTTGATAAAGCAAGGCACGATTGAGAACCAAGAGGAGCACCTGACATGGCATCATTTCGTTCCCCATCCACACCTCTGCTGGACCCAAGCCCGGCTTCAACTTCATGTTCTGGACCCATGCCGCTGTCCATGAGCACACATAGTTCAGATACATCGATTAAACCAAGAAATTGGCAAAAAAAATGTGGGAAAAAATTCCAAAGGAATCCCCAAAGCAGGGGTAGGAGAACAGGCCAGCCGACTGCAGGTAGCAGGGCCAGAGGCACTGCACGCGGCTGCTGCCTGTTGCTGTCATCTGCCTGCTGCCTCCTCGCGCTGACCAGGCGCGCATAGCGCATCGGTGGACAGGGGCCAGCGGGCAAACGCAGGCGCGCAGCGCAGGCAGCCGCACGCTGTAGGCTAGCCACGGCAGCACAGATGCCTGCCGCAACCCGCACGTCGGCAAGCACGCATCCACGAGGGAGAAGAGAAGGGGGTGACGTACCGCCAGATCGAGATGACGAGCTGAGACGACACTGCTGCCGTTGGCAGCGACGAAGGAGCAGCTAAGGTTTCATCGAGCACGTGCGGACCGGCGGGAGGAGGAGGAGGCGGACCGGGGGGACACGCGCCGGCGACCAAGGGCGCGAGGGGGGGGGGGAGGAGGCGGAGGGCGGCTGCAGCCGCCGTCGCTCTTACCCGCGTCGGTTCTCGGTAGAGAGCGAAGAGAGGAGAGGGGGAGAGAGAAGAATGGAGAAGTCGACATGATTTCGGTAAAGTTTGAGGGCTTTTTTGAAAAAAAAACTGAGAGGAGGTCTGGACTGCGGGTTGATTCGACTAAAGTTCGAGGATTTTTTTGCAAAAAGACCAGAGCTCGCACGATCTGGGCCGATCCGATGGCCGGGAAAAGCGGCGACGTGGCCACGCTGCTTGGCCCTCTTTTGGGTGCAGGATTCCTATAAGAAGAAGATACTGCTGACTGCCCCAGACACAGCTAGTGAACGAGTCTGGGACAAATCAATTGTTTCAAGAAGCGATTGAAGCTGGGGAACTGGATGATGCAGGGCTAACCTCCGTGGCATCCTGCTGCCAGTTTCGTTGCCACGGTCTGTTACGGCTGGCGCCACTTGGTTGAGTGTAGTGATGGTGAAAAGGAAACCCATCTCTGTAGATTTGGAGGCAAGGAACTGCTGCAGAAAATGATTGACTTGGCACTGTCGGGCATCGGCTTCATCTTGCTTGTGTTTGCAGTTCGATGCAACACAGGTGATGACATTCCTATCCACTAGCTGGGAGAAGAACGTCTCTGCTTCTGACTTAGCATCACGTACTAAAACGCAAGGAAGTACCAAAATAATGATGAGTAAGGCCTTCATGTATCCATTTCAAGATGAGACGATCCTTTTCAAACTTGTACCCATAAGGAAACATGCTCATGTAAAATAATAATAACCTCATGTCATCGTTAGGGACGTCATTATTAAAAGCAGATGACATTGCTTGTTCTAACCATGCTGGTAGCCGGGGGACTTGTTCCTCGTAATGCATTGCAAATCCTTGATGCTCGTCGTCCTCATCCTTTCGTTGGTGGAGCTGCTGCAGTCGTTGTTCCTTCAGCCAGTCTGCCATACCAATTATAAACAACGGTATACCATCACATTTCCTCAATATTTCATCACAAAGCAGCTTCATATTATTTGGCAGGCAACCATCTGCAGAACCAACGGCTTTTGCTAGAAGCAGCCTTTCCGAATCCACTTCACTTAGAGGTTTCATCTCATCCACAAGGCTATCATAAGAATCGGAGCAACATGCCCATGCTATACTTGTACAGCGTGCCGTCATCTCCCTGCCGCCACCAAGTCCCGCCGCAGCGCCGGGGCACTCAAGACGCTCCTGGACCAGTTCGCGGAGAACCCCCACCCCCACCCGAAACCCGGCCGACGCCCGCCCCGCCGGTTCAAACGCCGGGCCGGCCGCCGCGTCACCGCTGTCAGTAAGCCTCCGGACCGCACGGCCGCGCTCTCCGTCAACTCCAGCTCCCAGGAGGCCGTCTGCGGCAACAGATACCTGTTCCATGGCGACGGCGACGGCGACGGCGATGACGACGAAGACGACGACGATGGCGGGGAGGAGCGAAGGGGAACG
Organism: Miscanthus floridulus; assembly: GCF_019320115.1. Taxonomy (NCBI): domain Eukaryota; kingdom Viridiplantae; phylum Streptophyta; class Magnoliopsida; order Poales; family Poaceae; genus Miscanthus; species Miscanthus floridulus. The sequence goes on along the minus strand of NC_089589.1, from coordinate 116,955,975 downwards.
TCCGCGCCAAAAGACCGCGCCAAGACTCGGGAGGCAACGATACGCGCGATGTCTAGGGCGCGTAACTTTACGCGGATTGAGAGAGTTTTTCCGAAGTGCTAAAAGATTAGGAGTATCCCCATCGATACTGCCTGAGTCGATTGCATAGCTGCACAGCTAGAGTTGTCTTGCCTATCCCCATAGGACCAACGATAGACATGACTCTCAGGTGGCTCCTGTCCTTCGTCCCCTGGTGTGAGAGCCAGCTTATGATCTTCTTTGCCGGGCGATCGATGCCGACAAGAGGGAGGACACCCGCCTCCAGCTCGGCCAGTTGGGGTGTAAGCACAAGGTCGGAGCTAGTGGGAAGATGCCTATACCAGGAGGGATGTTTGTTAAGGTCGGAGCTAGTGGGAAGATGCCTATACCAGGAGGGATGTTTGTTAAAATTGTAAAGCCGTAGCATATAATAAGGAAGCAAATATGACTTCCTACGGTGGAAGCACTGTGCAGCTCTTCGAAGCAGCGTTTGGCAGGAGGGGTCAACTTCACGGAGGACGCGGTAGACCAAACTGGGAACATCCAACAAAGAGTCTCCCGGAAATTTTTGCGGAGTCAATGTCGGGAACGCCGTAATGATGCTCAGCTCCGTCTCCATGAAGGCCAAGCAGCACCGTCTAACGTCACCGGTAGTGACAACGCGATGTGCGCCAGCAGGCCCCAGCAGTAGAGAGATCCTCGCACGAAGCGGCTGCAGGTTGCTTAATACCTCCTCTATCTCGGCCGCCGCCACCTCATAAGCTGGATAATGCTGCTTCCCAGGATCAGGATGCGCCATGGCATCTCTTCCCTCCTGCTGCTGCATGGGATCGGGAGCGGCAGGCACTATCTCTATTCTCTACCTCCTTGCCCTGCTCCTCCTCCGAAGCTGCAGCCGCCATGCCTGCTCCACGCCCCCACCACCACACCGGACACCCCCTCCTGTTCTCATAATAAGAAAAAAAAAGACGTCAAGCACCAGAATAAATTTTATTTGGTATGTTTATGGATTTAACACACCAGGATTAATCCTCCAAATGAGTGGGGGTACCATTTGGAATCTAACTTACCTGATCTGTTGTCTCCGATTGGTAGCGGCAAAGAAGACTCCCAAGAAGACGACCTCGTCAGTACTAAGCTGCTGCTCCTCCTCCTCCTCCTTTGACACCAGGTGGCCGGCGGCGGGAAGACTGTTACTTGTGCAAATTAGCCCCGAATAAAGTTTTGGCAAGGAATTGATCCCAATTTCCTTGCCCCTACTGCTACTCCATTGCTGCAGAGACCAAGGTTTTTTTATCGGCCGAAATTCATGGAAATTTTCGAAATTTCCTTTCTATCCATAGGATCCGATAAAATTTGACATCGGCCAAATTTTTCCCTTCTTTCCTGCTTCCACACAGACAACCCAAATTCAGCCGTGCGACAATCCCACACTATAATGTTTTATTCTTGTTTTTATCTGTGAACAAGTGATGTTTAATAGCTTAGGAATAGTTTCAAGTCAAATTCTACGGAATTTTTTCAAAACAATTTGATTTTTTTTTTGAATTTGATCCGATATTTCCGATATATCTTGCTTATCCTATTTATCCATGACCTCCGATAAATTTTTATTTCCGATAATGAAAACCTTGGCAGAGACAGCTAGAGGCCTAGAGCTGCTACTCGCGAATGTTGAGGGAACGGGGGCAAGGCTAGAAGAACCAACCATGTTACCCTGTCTAAATAAATACGTAGCTACAGCTTGCAGGATCCCTTGGCCCTTACTACTAGTTTGCGACATTTTTTCAGGAAAGCTAAATGGCGCTCGGGTGTTTTGGACGTTAGTAGCACTCGATTAATTTTAGCCTATTCTAATGAGGCTAGCCACGCGAACCGTTTTTTACGGAGGTGTCTGCAGTAACTCTCCCGCATGCACTCCCGCATGCAAATCAATCTCTTTCTCCCACCTGCGTTCTTCCTTTGCATGTAAACCTTTCTTTCCCACACATGAATTCGTGGTTATTATAAATTCATATTGAATTTACACTGAAATCAATCTGTTCTAAAGATGAGGTGGTGTGGATGAGAAAATGACCGTTGAGGGCGACTCAGAGGGCGATGCGGAAGGCGACCCCGAGATCCTCGACCGAGCTGGCGGCCGGCGGCTACTGACCGCCGACGATCTCTTTAGGGTCCCTGTTCACACCCGCGGAGGAGCGCCGTTTCTCCGTGGTGCTGGATCGGGTCCCAACGGCGACACCGGCAAGATCTTGACGGTGAACAGGGCCGTCGAGGATGGGAGTTTCGGGATTGCCTTCGAAAGGTCCGACGTCGAGTCGGCTCCTTCTGGAGATCGTCGCTCCTACGTTCGCGATCACCTTGAGGGGTCCATAGGAGGCAGGGGTGGCGATGGTGGGTCTGCCCAGATCGACGTCGTTGTCCATGGTGACATCGGCTGGACGGGGAACAGGAACACCACGGCGCTGGGCAGATCATTCGCGAGGCGTCCACGCATCCCGGCGGTCCTGGAACTTCGCGACCGAGAAGCTGATGTCACGTCGAACGGCTCGGGGGGTGACCCCGAGGACGCCGACGGCGTTCCTGGATTCAGACGAGTCTACGACGGCGGAGTTCACTCCGACAATTCACGCACCGCTGGAGTCCGGTGATTTCACGTCTCTCCAGACATCGAGGCGGAGTCAAATGACGTTGGCGGCCACGACGAGGTGAAGGTAATCGCTGGGAACCAATGGATCGATTCTGACTCTGGCCAGAACGAAGATTTGAAGCGGCAAGATCCCGACGACAACACCCTGAAGGGCAACAGTAACGGGCAAGGGCGTTCGCGTCTGCGGCGACCGTGCACATGGCGACGGCAGACTACGGGGCAGAGCATCGAAACTAAGGTATGTGGATCTTTGGTAAGTGAGGAAGGAGATGGGACGGAGGAGGAGGACGACGAATGGCATGTCGTCGTAGACTGTGAGAAGCGGCTAATATCCGATCCGGCAGCAGACCTCCGTCCCATAGGTTCTCATTCCAAGTTCTGGGTTTTGGAGGACGAGGATGATCCTGTCATTGCTACACAGTCTCCTTACACTCCGGACTTCGTTCGCCAAGCGGCTGTTCATGGTTTTACGAAAGAGCAGCTTGTCGAGGCGGAGATCGCTTTGCACGACTCGTCGATTCAACGGCGGGTAGAAGCGTCTACGTCTCCGGATGCTTCGGATGAAAAGGTAGCTAGTGCTGGTGAGAAACATCTTCAAAGCTTGGGGACGGCGATTGTCAATGGCGCCATGGTCAGGAAGTTTGCCGCGACCGAGAAGATCTTGGTCGATGACTCTGGGGCATTGTTCGGCGTTGGATCGGCGTCGGCGACGATCAGCGGTAGGGGGCACTCTTACTGAGGCCCTAAGGCGGTCATCGTCTCCTTCGGTGACGATGATCGGTGACCTTCGATGTACGGCATCGAAAAATAAAAAATTGCCTGATCCTTTTTCCACGGTCGACAAAAAGCTGCAATTCTGATCCGAAACACATGCAGGGTCAGGTGGGCCTATTGACGAAGCGCAGCGTGGGCCCTGTGTGGTGACCGATCTGAGTCGCAGAAGCCGCCGTACGGGAAAACTAGCTGATCGCTTCCTTTCTCCAAAATTCGACATCGACTTTGTCAACAGTAAAACCCTAGCCGCCGTTCCTCTTGTCCCTTCGTACGCGCACATTGTGCGCACTGGGATGGCGGCAGCTGGCGCAGGAGGAGGGGGAGGAGGTGGAGTAGGCAACGATGGTGGTGCTGTTGGGGGGCGGGGTTACTCAGCTGGTCGCGGTGGAGGGCGTTCGGGCGGCGTTGTTGGTGGGCGTGGAGGCAGGTCTGCTGGCATCGGTCAGGGGTACAACAACCACAGCGATGATAGTACGCGCTTCAATGGTCCTCGCTTCAATCCCAACTTGGGGTCGTATCCGCCGAATTACGGCCCGGGTTGGGATTACGAGCGCGGGAGACGAGGTCGATACGGTGGCAATGGAGGCCGCGGAGGGACTGGTTCCTACCGTCCAAGTCGCAGCTTCCAGCGTACTATACCACGGCGGGTGCAGCAGCGAGGACCCTTGCAGCAACAACCACCAGTACCACCGCAGGCACCTAAACAGCAACCGGTGACAGCAACATCCTCAACCTCCACCGATGTTGTCTGCCACTGCGCCACAGGTACAACCAAGTCAAGGTGGGCAGGGACAACAGCACGGTGGGGATGCTTCTGTACAGCATCAGGCAGCAGGGAATAATGCTTCAGCCGTAATTGGAGAGGGCAAGACCGATAGCCAGGTGATTCTTCATGGCTCTTCCTCAGCGGCAGGTGCAAGTGTGCAAGTTGAGAATGCGGAGATTGGGGTAATTGGTGCAGAGGCAACAGAGGGATCTAAAAAAACATCCACTACAAAAGTGTGCAGACGGTGTGGTGTCAAAGGGCATTTGATGGCTGAGTGTACTGCAATAGTTTTCTGTGAAATCTGTAGGAGCAATGACCATGCAATGGTGCGGTGTCCAATCCTCAAGCAATCAAAGCCAGTAGTCCAGCTAGTTGGTCAGGCTGCAGATGCTCTAGCTGGGTATCATATTCCTCATGCACCTATACAACCAACGAAGAAAGATTCCAGAATGGCTTTAGTATCAACTTCAGGCAAAAATCTGACAGAGGAGGAAGTGGCAGCTTTTTTGCGTGTTTTAGTGTCTGATTCTTTTGCTTGGGAGGTTAAGCGGATCAATGCTTTTGAGTTCAAAGTTCTTTTCCCTTCAAAAGGGGACTTGATCAAAATGACAAAGTTTAATGCCGATATGAAGGAGGGGGTCACTCTCAAGTTCCAGGAATTCAAGGATGATGAAGAGTATTTTGGACATGCATTACCTGTGGTGTGGATCAAAGTTTTAAATAGCGCGCTATAGCGGACGCTATAGCGCTATTTAGCGGATCTGGAAGACCAACGCTAAGCTACCAGGATTTTAACGCTAAACGATTTTTCCCGCTATTAGCTGCTAATAGCGCGCTAATTCCGCTAAATTGTGGTTCATTTAGCGCCGCTATTTGGCTTGGGCTTTCATTTCCATCGGCCCAATTAACGTGCAGGCCCAAATCGCTGCATCCTCTGCTTCTGAATCAGAGGAAAATCAAGATGGTATGGTATCTACTGATGCTGAAGACGATTAGGTGAGTACGCCAAACTATTCAGATGCTAAAATGCATGTGTGATGTACTGATATGTATCAGACTATGGCCTATGGCTCCATGCCTTTTGTTTGTTTGTCTAGCTGTCTATCACCTTTGTATGAACTTTGAACTCACGTATGTCCCTATGTGATGTATGATGTATCATTTATGAACTACGAACTTTGATGTAATGTGTTAGTAAGACTTTGAACTATCTGTCCCTATTGGTATTTGTAATGTTTTCATCTTCTATATCTTTATTATGTGTAAAATTACATGATGTTTGACATATTTTTTGCTCAGCCGCTAAATGGCTTAGCTCGCTATAGCCTTTCTTAGCCTTTTGGAGAGGCTGCCGCTAAGAGGCTTAGCCCGCTATTTAAAACATTGGTGTGGATGCGTGCCACTAACCTCCCGACCATCTTGAGAGAGTATGTTATTCTGTGGGCATTGGGAACACTCTTTGGTGTGACACAGGAGGTGGACATGGTGACTACTAGAGCTAGCAGTTTTGGGCGGTTTGCAGTGGCAGTGCTTGAACCAGTGGCAAGGCAACTCCAACCAAGCTAAGATGTCATCATTGGTAATAGATATTTTTAGTCGACCTTTGAGGTAGAACCTTTTTTGCCTAATATTGGTCTGCACCCCTTGCGGAACTCACAAAATGGTGGAAACGAGGATCACGGCAACGGGAGCACTGGCATTACTGAGGCAAAGTACTGGTAATGCAGTAAATAATAATTTGTCCGGAAAAGAAAGCAAGGATCCGGAGGCTCAGATGGACTATGATTGGTCTAATGATTATTTGCTAGGAGAGGAACAAGAACTTAGTGATTTTGCACGTAATTTTTTAGGGGTCCAAAAAGGAGATCCGGTCAAGGTGACAAATGCCGCAACTCTTGCTGCCACAAGATCAGCGCCGGCACGCTTGGGTCAGCAGCAGCTGCAGCCTCCTAGGCCGGCTGTGAAAGCAGCAAATAATTCCCAGGTTGGTGTTGACGGGAGCAGCTTAAAGGGAGGTGACTTTGGTCGAGTACAACAGCAGGTGGTGACGCCTACTGTAGCAGCGAGTGGGCTGCATGCTGATCACCATGCGATCCTGTTAGACAAGGAACAAATGCAGGTTGCAGTAGGAAACGATGATGGGGTAGCAGGAGGGGCGCTTGCTGACGGCGCACAACACCTTGGCATCCTCCTTGATGCTATGTTGAGAGCTGGAGTGACAGCTGATGGTGGGTCAGAGGAGGAGCTTGGGAGTGTCTTGAGGATGGCAATCCTTTCAGACGGAGAGTTAACCCCAGTACGGCGGAGCAAAAGGAATGCAGACGCAGCTGATGTGGGCTCTCTGGAAAAAAAGGGTAGCGGTCAAGAACCTCGAGGAACCCCAAGGTAATTTATATGATAATTCATTTTGTTCCCTTTCTAATGTTCGCATTAAGGAAAACCTAGGAGGATTGGGCATAAATATAGGTGATAATGAAAACCTGATTGCTGGTTCTATTGATCTTTTAAGAAATGTAGAAAAAGATAGACTAAAACCATCATTTGGTCTAAGTAAAAGTGAGAATGAAATTGAGATTGAGGAGGAAGAGATCGATCCTGACACCTTCACCATAAGTCGACTCTATGGCGACTTAACGGAAGAGGTGATGGACGATAATAGTATGGACCTAGATGGGGTACTGGTAGATGTACCTATGAAGGTGGCAAAAAGCAAAAAGAAAAAGAAACTCCTCAATAAGAATTCGGTTGCCAAGAAAAAAATAGTTTTCCAATGAAATTGTGTTTTTTTGGGTTTGTAGGGGTCTGCGGGACTTAGCTAAACATACCTTTTTGCATGATATGGTTGCGGATAATAACTTGGATTTTATAGCACTTTCAGAGACCAATAAAAATAGCTTCTCGACTCAGTGTTTAGAAAACTTTTGTGCGGGGGCAGATTTTGTTTGGCACTGGAGGTGGCCTCGGGGTCTGTCCAGGGGGATGTTGAAGGGTATTAATCAGGCCAGTTTTGAAGTACAAAATATTGAGGATGGTGATTATCATATCAAGTTTATCATCAAAAATAAGACGGATGGTTTTCGTTGGGCTCTTTTGTCGGTATATGGGGCTGCGCTGGAAGAGCACAAAGAACACTTTTTATCAGAGTTAGTACGAGCCTGTACTAGTTGTGGGGATCTTCCTTTCATAGTATGGGGAGATTTCAATATTATTAGGAACCCGTCTAAAAAAAATAATTCAAGATATAATGACAAGTGGCCACTTTTATTTAACGCTATTATTGAGACTTTGAACTTAAGAGAACTGGTGTTGACGGGTAGAAGGTATACCTGGGCTAAATATGCAGAGATTCCAACTTATGAAAAGTTGGATCGGATTTTAGTAACAACTGATTGGGAACAAAAATTTCCACTAGCTTCTGTCCAAGCACTTACCCGTGAGATTTCAGATCATACTCCTCTTTTGCTAGATACTGGGGAATCATCTCATAGAGGAAATGTTAAGAACTTTAAATTTGAGTTAGCTTGGCTGACTAAATATGGTTTTTTTTAATCTGGTTAAAGGGGTTTGGGAATCTGAGAATAGGGGTAGGTCTCCTTTGGACAAATGGCAAAACAAAATTAGAAGGGTGAGACGTTTCCTTAGAGGTTGGTCTAGAAATTTATCCTCACATAGTAAGCAACTTAAATCTAAATTGCTGACCGAGATAGATGAATTGGATAGAAAGGCTGAGATTAGCTTGTTGTCACCTCAGGAGGTGGATCTTAGACTCCATCTCAAAGGGCAATTAACTAAGTTGTTGAGAGAAGAGGATATTTACTGGCTCCAACGATCGAAAACAACAAAGTTATTGCAAGGGGATGACAACACTGGATACTTCCACCTCGTGGCAAATGGAAGACACAGGAAAACAAAAAATATACAACTAGAACAAGAGGAGGGAACTATTGTTGGGGATGCGAACCTGAATAATTACATAACTGAGTTTTATAAAGGACTGTTTGGACCTCATACATCAAATTCTTTCTCAATGGATGAGACTTTGAGGCATGATATACCTCAAGTGACAGAGGTGGAGAATGAGATGTTGACAGCTCCATTCAGTGAGGAGGAGGTCAAGATGGTAGTTTTTGACATGGAACATAATAAAACACCTGGTCCGGATGGCTTTCCAACGGATTTCTATCATTTTTTTGGGAAGTTGTAAAGCCGGATTTAATGAATCTTTTTTTTATGAATTCCATGCTGGGAGACTGTCTATCCATAGTCTTAACTTTGGGATTATTACTTTACTTCCTAAGATAACTGATGCGGTTCGAATACAACAATACAGACCAATATGTTTGTTAAATGTGAGCTTCAAAGTTTTTACTAAAGTCCTAAATAATAGAATTTTGAAAGTGGCAGACAAGTTAATAGGACCTTCACAAACGGCATTTATCCCAGGCCGTTACATTATGGAAGGTATTGTTTTATTACATGAGATGATTCATGAGTTACATAAGAAAAAACAAGATGGTGTGATTTTAAAATTATGCATATGACAAAACAAAATGGCCTTTTATTCAACAGGTCCTCAGAATGAAAGGATTCTCATCAATTTGGTGTGAATGGATTTCAAAGGTTATGTCTAGAGGAAGTGCTGCAGTAAAAGTGAATGATAATATAGGGCATTATTTCCAAACTAGGAAAGGAGTGAGACAAGGGGACCCGTTATCTCCTATTTTATTTAACATAGTGGTAGACATGCTGGCTATCCTTATTTCAAGAGCCAAAGAGGCAGAATACGTTAGAGGGGTTGGTCCGCATTTGGTAGATGAGGGATTTTCAGTCCTCCAATATGCTGATGACACTATCATTGTAACACCCTAAAATTTGCTCCTTTTGAAAATATAGTTAAATTTATTTAATTTCACATTTTTGTGCTCATGAAATATAGGGAAATAAAAATTTTCATTAAATTTAAAATTTATCATAAGGTAGCAATATGATTGCGCATACATGCCGGTGCAATTGATTTTTTGTGTGTGGTTTGAATCAAGTTTCAAAATGGGTTGAATTGCTTTTGGAAATAAATTTGAAAATGGCTTTGAAATAAAAGAAAAGAAAATAAGAAACTAAGAGCATCTAAAAAGTTGTGAAAATTTATTTTTGAAAACTTACCAAAATTTCTCATTCTTATTTGAATTGAAAAGTATATTGGAAATAATATTTGAACTTGATTTGATTCCTAATTGAAATTGGTTTTGAAATAGGAAATAGAAAAGGATGTGAAAAAGAAGAAGAAAAAAAAACTCCCTTCTCCCCTTAGGCCCGAAGGCCTGCTTCTGTTTCTCTCTCCCCGGCCCACTATTTTTTTCCCCGCGCGATCCAGCTCTTTTTCTCTCCCTTCCCCGTTCCACGGCCCAGCTCGGCCTCTTCCTTTCTCTCACGCGCAGGCCCATTTTAGGCTGGCCCAGTAGCCACACCGCGCAGCCCAAGCTCCCCTCTCCTCTCTCACTGCCAGGTCGGCCCCGTGCGTCAGCGCCATCTCCTTCCTTGTGTCCGTGCTCGAGCGGGACTCCATCCCGTGTTGGGAGTAAGCCGCCACCCTGTATCCACCACGACCTTGGCGTGCTGCCCATGTCACGCCTCTGTAAATAGGAGCCAAGATCGTGTCGCACCCCATCCCCTAACCCTAGCTTGCGTTGTCTTTGCTTCGAAGCTCGCCGCGCCGTGAAACCCTAAGCCACCACCGCCGGTTGTCTCGCCGTTCCGCCGCTCCGTCGTCGACCAGGACCGCTCCCCGAGCGTTGCACAAAGGTAAGGAACCCGTAGGTACCGTCCGTGCCCTACTTCTTGCTCTCTGTCTCTCACGTCGCGTCACCGGAGTTTCATCGGTGAGTCCGACCCACCTCGTCGAGCCCCGCGCCGCCCTGGTGCCGTCGTAGCCGAAGTAACCCCCCATCGAGTTTGCCTTGGCTTCCTCTTCCTTTCCGTATATTTTCCAAGCCTAACCGTTCCCTCCAAGGCCGAATTCGAGTTGCGCCGGCGAGCTCTTCGTCGCCATCCATGGCCGCCGCCGTCTGGAGTCCTATTCTGGCCGGGCGGCATCTCTCTCACCCCCTCTGATTTAATCAGAGCCATCTATCATGGGTCCAACGGCTCAGATGAGCCTGTACCCCTTCGCGCGCCACATTGCGAAAGAGTCCCTCCAATTCTCTGTTTTCAATCCCGCGGTCCATTGCATAATCCATAGATTACTGTTTGATCTTTTAAAAGCGTATTTTGTTCGGTTGACTTCAAAAATACATTTTCATTTATTTACAAATTTGCCACTGATTTTGTTTTAGCCATAACTTCTCTGTTTTAACTCCGATTTGATCCGTTCAACTTGCGTTAGGTTCGCAATGTCATAATCTACATGTTTATACTACTGTTAGATGTGTTTTCAACTTTTTAAATTCGTGATTAGATTTAATCTATTGTTTTGTCAAAGGAAATCTTGTTTATTTCATATCTTCTGCGTTTTAGATCCGTTTTGACCCATTCAAGTTGCGTTAGATTCATAGCATCAAGATCTACGCATTAGTAACAGTGTTTACCATATTACTATTTCTAAAATTTCATGGTTTAGATCATATCTTGATTAATGATTATGCAACTAGATGTTATAAATCAAAGATGATTTGTTTTACTTCAGTATTATATTTCAAACTTAAATTTGACTTAATTTCTATTATCTATAAAATATCTTATATATGTTTTCATATAATAAAAACACATGAAGCTAATAGTTTTATGAGCAGATCTTCCGGTAGTTGTATCTTTTCAACCGTAGCTCCGATTAGCGTGCTTTTCGCGTCTATGTGTTCGTAGCGAGACGTAGATTCATTTTACAAACTTTTCAACTTGATTTTATGTTTGGTGTACTGTTCTAATTTAGATCTATTGTTTGCTTCATGTATGATTGTATGGATGCTTGTGTGGTGCTTTATGATTACGTCCAGTCGGTGAGATATACGTGGGGATCAAGAAGAAGAAGAAGAACGTTGAAGATTAAAGCTTACCAAAGGATCGGTGTTTAAGGCAAGTATAGCATGGGACCATCCTTGTTACCTATTCACCTTTAATCACTTAATTCATATTGCATGTGTCTACCTTGTTGCCAATAAGGATATCCTAGATATTTGATATCTTGTACCTTGACACATTTGGGTTATTGCATTGGGTAGTATGATGCTAGTGCTCAACTACAACCATGATCTTGTAACTTGACTAATGCAATATGCAATAAACACTAAAAGATGCTTTTTAGCAACATGGAACAAGGGGGCTAGAGCATTGGGCTGTTTTTATGGTGCTCTAGATTCCTCTCCCTAAGGACTTATCTGTAAGTGATCATCCGGGACTTACAGTATAGCTGTGTGGGCTATATGGCTCTGGCTTAAGCTCAGTATGAGGACCTTTTCTAGCTTGTTAGTGGTTACCTTTATGGCGCAAGAGGGGCTCCTGTTTGTATGATCCTGGCCTGCCAAGGGAGTGCACTTTGGTTTCTTTGTATATTGTTAGTCACTCCTTGGAGGGGGGTTCATGCTTATTGATGGGGAAACCTTAGCGGCCCTAACTTGATAGACGAACCTTTGAAAGGCTTCATAGTGAACCCTGCCGACCTTCCTTGGTAGTGGGTCAAGAGGTTGGTCGCCTCGGGCGAAAGGGTAAATCATGACTCACAGTGAAAGTGTACAACCTCTGCAGAGTGTAAAACTGGTATATCAATCGTGCTCACGGTCACGAGCAGCCTTGGAACCCTTATGGAATAGATGATCACTAATGGTTAATGATGATGAACACAGATGATACTGATGATGAATACGCTCATTAATGATTACCGTTTATGCTATTCATTACTCATGTTTACCTGATCATGTGTTTATGGGTTTGTGATAAATTTGTTGCTACTCAATTGCTAAATTCGTGGCTCATTAAAAGCTAATCGCAGTTAAACCAGTGTCAGCCTTTTGAGCCTCATGAACCCCATGTTACATTTGTTGAGTACGACATGTACTTACGCTTGCTTTATTTTCAATTATTTGGATGAAAATCCTGGATGGGTACCAGATTGCTAGTCTGGAGGAGCTAGGCTTGTGATCAACCAGTCAGTTGTCCCTGTGGATTTGGAGTCTTAGCCTGAAGATCGGAGTTATCTTTCCACTGTCTATACTCTGAGGTTATATTCTTTATACTAATACGCTATGTATTTAAGTATTGTCTTTTGATATTACCTTTATTTGTAGCTATATGTGAGATTTGACTTCCTGGGCTCACATATGGTGTGTATCTGGTTTTGTTCTTAAAACTGGGTGCTACAAAGTGGTATCAGAGCAATGCTGACTGTAGGACGCAAGCCTAGTAGAAACTGGTCGTTTTAAGGTTTATAAGTTGCTACAAAAACCCTTGCTCTATGAACCTTGATATTTTCTTCTCTACTATATCTCTACCCTTGCTATTCATCTCTACCTTGGTGCTTATTTTAAAGTCTTTGTTCTCATCTTCACTCCTTGATTTGATATGCTTTTAGAACTGTTTCTCATCACCTTCTTGCGTAATCTGAAGATATGTCTTAGGATTGTTACCCCTAATTCAATAAGGACGATAGTATCGCAAGTTGAGTCAATGATTGAGTTGTGCACCATTATTGCTTGTTGAACTGTCATTATGCTTATGCTTGTTTTGGATTTTTGTAATGATTGCAATGATCTTGTTGGGTGTCCCCACAAAATCATTTAGTTTATAGGCCTAAGGCATAAGGATTAGTGAAATAAAGAGTCGGGTTTTGATTTTCTTCTATTTTCTCTATCCTATCTTTTCGGAGCAGTCTGCACTCTTCAGCTTATATCTCTATTGCTGGACAACCAAAAATCATGAGAAAATTCTGGACAACAGTAGACTTCAATATCTTTCTCTGAGCCTAAGAATCACCCTAATAGCTATTTTGGTTATGGAGATATGAAAATCACAAGGCGATGCATCTGTGCTGTTTGGAACCTGGAACAGTTTCTGTTGTGCACTGTTTTTGACCAAGTTAACTGCAGAATTTGGAAAAGTGTTTTATAAGGAAGTTGTGGAGAATTTTAGAAGCTTTCCAACGGTATAAGCTACAACTTTATTGGATTAACAGAATGAGAGTTACAATTGTTTTACTACGCTGCTGTTTTTCTACTCGCAAGGAATTTCATATTTCTTACTGTTGCCCATACACAAGAGTATCGTTGGGATGTCAGAACATCTTGATACTAGTTAGCTCATCTGAAAGAAGGTGTAAGCTACCCTTTTTGTGTCCCCTAGTTGATCTTTTCTTAAGGAGGGTAGCTAAGTTGAAGGATTTGTAAGATGAAGTTTCTTACATTCTAGCGTTTCGTTTGGAAGTATTAGTTATCTCTGGGGTTTGGTGTTCTCTTGTCTCAATCGCCATCAATCCTATCTTGTCATCTCTTGAAGCTACAAATAAGGATGTTAAGAACGACTGAGTTCTAATTCATACATGTTGAAAACAGATGGTTGCTACCAGGAGAAGTGCTTCACAAAGTGCTGGAAGGAATGCTGCCAATTCTAATCCACCGCCATCCAATTCCCCATCTATAGAGCAAGCTTTGATAACGCAGACTCGGTTATTACAGACTATTGCTCAAAATGTGTTGAACAACCCGCAACAAGCGCCACCTATTGACAAGCGTAGTGAGTTTATGAAGGGACATCCACTGACTTTCTCTCATACAAGCAAACCACTAGAAGCTGATGACTGGCTTAGAGCTGTGGAACGACAATTGGACATAGCTCAGTGTGATGACCATGAAAAGGTGCTTTATGCTTCTGGTCAACTGCAAGGAACTGCCCAAGATTGGTGGGAGTCAGTTGAGTATGGGCGTCCCAACAATGCTCCGGCTATCACCTGATAGAAATTCAAGGAGAATTTTAGGTCCTATCATGTCCCATTAGGCGAGGTAGAACTTAAGCAAGAAGAGTTTCTCAACTTGAAGCAAGGATCAATGTCAGCGTGTGAGTATCGTAACTGGTTCACTCAATTGTCACGCTATGCTCCAAAAGAGGTGGATAGTGATGCTAAAAAGCAAAAACACTTTTTGAAAGGGCTAAATGATGGTTTGCAACTATAGCTGATGACCGTGGTTTATGCCGACTATCAGACATTAGTGGACAGAGCAATTGTGATTGAGAACAAGTGTCGAGAGATGGAAGAGAAGAAGAGAAAATGTGACCTTCAACGCTAGTTAAGAAATACTCGTCTCCATTTCGCTACACGACCTGAAAATCAGTCACACTCTATGGATCTACTTGAAAGTAATGATCAAGATCAGTACCATCAGCCTAATGATGAAGTGCAGCATTTTAGTTCTCAAGAGCCACGCCTGTCATCTCCCACTATCACCTCGATAACGACAAATACCTCTACTAGTAAGGAAGGTTATGATTGTGGTGAGATTGAACACTATAAGAATGATTGTTTTGAGAAGTTTGTTGAGAGTAATCGAAGCCAGAATCAATAGCAGCTGGAGCCAGAACAGAACATCCATAAGGAGCAGGTGCAAGGGAATAAGTTAAAGCGGAACTACATTCAAGGCTGGTTGAACAATGCGGGTTTGATTACCACTCATGGAGCTAAGGAGGTTGTTTATGGTTTGATTGCAGTAGGCTCAGACACTGCTATGGTGTTATTTGACCCCCGGTGCTTCACATTCATTCATCTCCAGGGAATATGTAGAAGAACATAAGATGACTATGCTTCCGATGAGGAAACCCTTAATAATTAACTCGCTAGGAGGAGAAAAGAAGGCAAACCGCTTATGCCCAAAAGTTAGTCTTAACATAAAGGGGGAGAACTTGGAAGCAAACCTTATAGTTTTGGAGTTAATGGACATTAATGTTATCCTTGGAAATAGATGGTTATCTGCTTGTAAAGGAGTGATTAAGTATGCCCAGCGTTCGGTGCTTCTAACCACACCGTCAGGAGAAAGAATTGAGTATGAGGGTATTCAACCTGCACCTGAGGAATACGAGAATGACCTATTAAAAGGTGCATCCTATGAGGATAATAAAGTGGACTATGAGTTTTCAGATGTCAGTGTAAAGGAGCCAACACTATTGGAGGATCTCAATACGAGAGACGATCATGTTTATGCAGATTAGCCAATCGGGATCTTAGAATGGCTCTTAATGTAGGATGTAACTTGGAAAAATGAGGATCGAATAAAGACATAGTATCTCTATCTCCTAGTCGACGTCTTCCGAATCTCGAGGACGAGATTCCTCTTAAGGGGGTAGAATTGTAACACCCTAAAATTTGCTCCTTTTGAAAATATAGTTAAATTGATTTAATTTTGCATTTTTGTGCTCATGAAATATAGGGAAATAAAAATTTTCATTAAATTTACAATTTATCATAAGGTAGCAACATGATTGTGCATACATGCCGGTGCAATTGATTTTTTTGTGTGGTTTGAATCAAGTTTCAAAATGGGTTGAATTGCTTTTGGAAATAAATTTGAAAATGGCTTTGAAATAAAAGAAAAGAAAATAAGAAACTAAGAGCATCTAAAAAGTTGTGAAAATTTATTTTTGAAAACTTACCAAAATTTCTCATTCTTATTTGAATTGAAAAGTATATTGGAAATAATATTTGAACTTGATTTGATTCCTAATTGAAATTGGTTTTGAAATAGGAAATAGAAAAGGATGTGAAAAAGAAGAAGAAAAAAAACTCCCTTCTCCCCTTAGGCCCGAAGGCCTGCTTCTGTTTCTCTCTCCCCAGCCCACTATTTTTTTCCCGCGCGATCCAGCTCTTTTTCTCTCCCTTCCCCATTCCGCGGCCCAACTCGGCCTCTTCCTTTCTCTCGCGCGCAGGCCCATTTTTGGCTGGCCCAGCAGCCACGCCGCGCAGCCCAAGCTCCCATCTCCTCTCTCACTGCCAGGTCAGCCCCGTGCGTCAGTGCCATCTCCTTCCTTGTGTCCGTTAGGGATGAAAACGGTTCGGATACGGATGGATATCACCGATATTACATTTGTTTTCATATTTCTGTCCAGATTCGGATTCGAATACGGATAGTGTCAGCTATGTCGGATAGGATACGATTGGATATCGACATCATAAATATGCGATTTGAGTATTCGGATATGGATACAGTATTGGATGTTGGATATCTGGACTCGGATACGGACATATCTCAACCCCTCTAAATGGATTCGGTTTCGAATACGGTTGGAAAATATCCGTACCATTTTCATCCCTAGTGTCCGTGCTCGAGCGGGACTCCATCCCGTGTTGGGAGTAAGCCGCCGCCCTGTATCCACCACGACCTTGGCATGCTGCCCACGCCACGCCTCTATAAATAGGAGCCAAGACCATGTCGCACCCCATCCCTAACCCTAGCTTGCATCGTCTTTGCTTCGAAGCTCGCAACGCCATGAAACCCTAAGCCACCACCGCCGGTTGTCTCACTGTTCCACCGCTCCATCGTCGACCAGGACCGCTCCCCGAGCGTTGCACAAAGGTAAGGAACCCATAGGTACTGTTCATGCCCTACTTCTTGCTCTCTGTCTCTCACGTCGCGTCGCCGGAGTTTCATCGGTGAGTCCGACCCACCTCGTCGAGCCCCGCGCTGCCCTGGTGCCGTCGTAGCCGCAGTAACCCCCCATCGAGTTTGCCTTGGCTTCCTCTTCCTTTTCGTATATTTTCCAAGCCTAACCATTCCCTCCAAGGCCGAATTCGAGTTGCGCCGGCGAGCTCTTCGTCGCCATCCATGGCCACCGCTGTCTGGAGTCCTATTCCGGCCGGGCGGCATCTCTCTCACCACCTCTGATTTAATCAGAGCCATCTATCATGGGTCCAATGGCTCAGATGAGCCCGTACCCCTTCGCGCGCCACATTGCGAAAGAGTCCCTCCAATTCTCTATTTTCAATCCCGCAGTCCATTGCGTAATCCATAGATTACGCCTTGATCTTTTAAAAGCGGATTTTATTCGGTTGACTTCAAAAATACGTTTTCACTTATTTACAGATTTGCCACTGATTTTGTTTTAGTCATGACTTCTCTGTTTTAACTCCGATTTGATTCGTTCAACTTGCATTAGGTTCGTAATGTCATAATCTACATGTTTATACTACTGTTAGATGTGTTTTCAACTTTTTAAATTCGTGATTAGATTTAATCTATTGTTTTGTTAAAGGAAATCTTGTTTATTTCATATCTTCTGCGTTTTAGATCCGTTTTGACCCATTCAAGTTGCGTTAGATTCATAGCGTCAAGATCTACGCGCTAGTAACAGTGTTTACCATATTATTATTTCTAAAATTTCATGGTTTAGATCATATCTTGATTAATGATTATGCAACTAGATGTTATAAATCAAAGATGATTTGTTTTACTTCAGTATTATATTTCAAACTTAAATTTGACTTAATTTCTATTATCTATAAAATATCTTATATATGTTTTCATATAATAAAAACACATGAAGCTAATAGTTTTATGAGCAGATCTTCCGGTAGTTGTATCTTTTCAACCGTAGCTCCGATTAGCGTGCTTTTCGCATCTGTGTGTTCGTAGCGAGACGTAGATTCATTTTACAAACTTTTCATCTTGATTTTATGTTTGGTGTACTGTTCTAATTTAGATCTATTGTTTGCTTCATATATGATTGTATGGATGCTTGTGTGGTGCTTTATGATTACGTCCAGTCGGTGAGATATACGTGGGGATCAAGAAGAAGAAGAAGAACGTTGAAGATTAAAGCTTACCAAAGGATCGGTGTTTAAGGCAAGTATAGCATGGGACCATCCTTGTTACCTATTCACCTTTAATCACTTAATTCATATTGCATGTGTCTACCTCGTTGCCTATAAGGATATCCTAGATATTTGATATCTTGTACCTTGATACATTTGGGTTATTGCATTGGGTAGTATGATGCTAGTGCTCAACTACAACCATGATCTTGTAACTTGACTAATGCAATATGCAATAAACACTAAAAGATGCTTTTTAGCAACATGGAACAAGGGGGCTAGAGCATTGGGTTGTTTTTATGGTGCTCTAGATTCCTCTCCCTAAGGAGTTATCTGTAAGTGATCATCCAGGACTTATAGTACAGCTGTGAGGGCTATATGGCTCTGGCTTAAGCTCAGTATGAGGACCTTTTCTAGCTTGTTAGTGGTTACCTTTATGGCGCAAGAGGGGCTCCAGTTTGTATGATCTTGGCCTGCCAAGGGAGTGCACTTTGGTTTCTTTGTATATTGTTAGTCTCTCCTTGGAGGGGGGTTCATGTTTATTAATGGGGAAACCTTAGCGGCCCTAACTTGATAGACAAACGTTTAAAAGGCTTCATAGTGAACCCTGCCGACCTTCCTTGGTAGTGGGTCAAGAGGTTGGCCACCTCGGGCAAAAGGGTAAATCACGACTCATAGTGAAAGTGTACAACCTCTGCAGAGTGTAAAACTGGTATATCAGCCGTGCTCACGGTCACGAGCGGCCTTGGAACCCTTACAGAATAGATGATCACTAATGGTTAATGATGATGAACACGGATGATACTGATGATGAATACGCTCATTAATGATTACTGTTTATGCTATTCATTACTCATGTTTACCTGATCATGTGTTTATGGGTTTGTGATAAATTTGTTGCTACTCAATTGCTAAATTCGTGACTCATTAAAGCTAATCGCAGTTAAACCAGTGTTAGCCTTTTGAGTCTCATGAACCCCATGTTACATTTGTTGAGTATGACATGTACTTACGCTTGCTTTATTTTCAATTATTTGGATGAAAGTCCCGGATGGGTACCAGATTGCTAGTCTGGAGGAGTTAGGCTTGTGATCAACCAGTCAGTTGTCCCTATGGATTTGAAGTCTTTGCCTGAAGATCGGAGTTGTCTTTCCGCTGTCTATACTCTGATGTTATATTCTTTATACTAATACGCTATGTATTTAAGTATTGTCTTTTGATATTACCTTTATTTGTAGCTATATGTGAGATTTGACTTCCTGGGCTCACATATGGTGTGTATCTGGTTTTGTTCTTAAAACTGGGTGCTACAGTCATTTTATGGATAATGATCTTGAGAGGGCTAAAAATATGAAGCTTTTGCTTTGTACTTTTGAGCAGTTGTCTAGGCTTAAGATCAACTTTCATAAAAGTGAAATGTTTTGCTACGGAGCAGCAAAAGCGAATCAATTTGAGTATGCATAGATTTTTGGGTGTGATTTGGGCACATATCCGTTTAGGTATCTAAGTATTCCTATGCATCATAGAAAGCTTATGAATAAGGATTGGAAGCATGTTGAAGAACGTTTCCAAAAAAAGTTGAATTGTTGGAGGAGTAAGATGTTGTCAGTAGGAGGGAGGCTAGTATTGCTAAACTCAGTTTTAAGCAGTCTCCCCATGTTTATGCTCTCCTTCTTTGAACTACCGAAGGGGGTTCTGAAGAAGTTAGATTACTTCAGATCACGGTTTTTCTGGCAGAGCGATGAACACAAGAAGAAATACAGATTGACTAAATGGGAGGTAGTTTGTACACCGAGAGATCAAGGAGGGTTGGGTGTCTTAAATTTAGATGTTCAGAATAAATGTCCCTTAAGTAAATGGCTTTTCAAGTTACTGAATGGAGATGGGGTTTGGCAACAATTGCTTAGGAATAAATATCTAAAAAACAAGACCCTAACACAGGTTCAACATTTGCCTGGGGACTCTCAATTTTGGGCTGGCCTCATGAAGGTCAAGGATGAGTTCCTCTCGCTAGGTAAGTTTGAACTAGGTGATGGCTCTCAAGTGCGATTTTGGGAGGATGCGTGGATAACTCCACATTCGCTAAAGTTGATCTTTCCTGCACTATACAATATTGTTAGGAGGAAGGGGGCATCGGTGCGGACGGTGTTATCTACGATTCCATTAAATGTGGCTTTCCGGAGATCTTTGGTAGGTGTTAATTTACAAGCATGGCATGAGGTGGTTAATATGGTGGCAGGTGTACAATTAACAAACCAAAGGGATCATTTTGTGTGGAGGCTACATCAGAATGGATGCTTTGCAGTAAAATCCATGTACAGAGCCTTGTTAGGATCTGAAGCGATACCGTACAACAATATAATATGGAAATTGAAACTACCTCTTAAAATCAAAGTATTCTTGTGGTATTTGTATAAAGGAGTAATTTTAACAAAATATAATCTAGCAAGACGACATTGGAATGGAGACAGCAAGTGTAGTTTTTGTTTGTCTGAGGAGACTATACAACATCTTCTCTTTGATTGTCATTTTGCTAAATTTGTGTGGTGGACTATTCATATCTCCTTTAACTTAACTCCTCCAACTAGTGTACATAATGTGTTTACATATTGGTTACTTCGGTTCAATGGGAAGTTGAAATCCAAAATTCTTGTGGGAGCGGTTGCTTTTTGCTGGGTAATTTGGTTAACCTGGAATGACTTAGTTTTTGACAAGATCCTAGCACCATCTTATTTGCAGGTTATCTTCAGGGTACCTATTGGATCAGGTTTTGGTCCCTACTTCAGAAGGAGGAGGATCGCCAAATAATAATGATGGGGTGTAGGAAAATTGAGACAACCGCAATGAAGGTGTTTGCAAGGAATGGTTGAAGATTTATTAATAGAATTACAGCTTAGATGTTCCTTTGGTCATTTTTTGCTACTTTCTTTTTGGTTTAGAACTTTGTTTTTAAGATTGCATGGACCTTTGTGCGCCAGTGTGTAATAAGGAACAGCTATATGCATTAGTCGATGTAGAAGCTGGGATATTAATATATTCCCTTTTCTAAAAAATATTAAAGTTATAGTGATTATTTTGATGTAATTCTAGATAGAATTGGTGTAACTATAGAACTATTTGAATTTTTTTGCTTTGTTCATTTGTTTTTTCAAATTTGTATGTATGTCTAATTTTGAATCCATATGGAGATCTTTATATCTGTAATTCATAGAAAATATTTGCTTAATTTGTTAATCTTATTTTTGTTAATTTGATTTTGATTCTAGGGTCATAACAATCGAGTGTTCCTTGGATTATATACACCCAAATTTGTTTTCCGTTCACAATCGAGTATTTAGGTGGCATGCAACACTCGGGCGGGGAAGAAGTTAAGAGAGAGGGGATGTTGGCGTTAGATCTAAGGGGCAAAAAAATCGAGTGTTGGTAGGTGTTGACACTAAAAAATGTCCAAGGTGTTTGAAGGGCGCCTAGGGCATGGTGGAGGTCAAATAAATGCAGCAAAGATCAAGGAAGAAGATAGCGAGCCAAAACGACAATGGAGCTGAAATGGACTCCACAATTGCGTTCGCGTTCCCCTTGTCGGGCTGATCGAAAAACATATATGAATCGCCTCGTTTGGAGTTCGGATGAATTAATTATGATTTTTGGAAGATTTCCACTCGGAATTTCCAGTGCCAGTCGGCTTAGCCGAATCCCCCTGTTTTCAGCCCAGAAATAGCATTCTAGGCCCGCGTAAGTCGGCTAGGCCGACTGGTGGGGGGGGGGGGGGGTCGGCTAAGCCGACTTTCTGCTGTTTTCGAGCCGGATTAGCTTCCAAATCGGTTTTGGACCTATTTTGGACGTGGGAAACTTGGAGATTATGTTTGGGACTTGTTTCCTACTGGGATAAGATCACCCTCCTCTATATATACGAGAGGATCATGCCTGATTGAGTTTCCATCTATCCAATCAACACAAAATCAATCTACTACCTCTCTTTACCGTCTCTTTCCCTCTTCTTCTCCTCGTTCTTTGTTGGTGCTGCATGGACGGTGGATCGACGACGATGACGCTCTAGAGCGGTCAGGCCGGCTAGAGCAGCCCATAGCCACCGTATGCCCCGACGGGGTCCCTCCTGGGCATGTGGGGTTTTGGGTTCCAAGGGCCCTCGCCGGCGTGTCTTGCATATCGCGCTCATCGCTAGAGGCACAAGGCCCGGGTGAGGGCAAACCCTAGGCGTCGACCAATCTCTGGGTCGGCTAGCCCTACATCGAGCGACCAAGCTCCATATCTAGTGCGGAGACCTAATTCGGCGTCAACACACTTTTTGGCGACTCCGCTGGGGACGATTGGTTTGGCTATATCTTTTCCAATCTTTCTAACCTAGACAATTTGATGCGGTACAAAGGGCGCAATGGCAAGTTCACCGATCCGATGGGTCAGGGGAGTGTCGTCAAGTCTACAACCATACCTAAGGTAAAAGCACATGGGTTTACTGAAGATTCTCCTCTTTCTCATACTATGATTAAGCTTATGTCCAAATTTGATGAATTAGAGGAAATAATGTTTGGTACTCCTATTGTTACTTCACCTCATGATGCACATGTTAGTGCATCGGCCCCGGCTTTTAGTCAACCTCAATATGAGAGGCCGTTTCACTATTGTTTTGATCAATATGGTAGGATTGCTTTTGATAATCAATCCGAATTGGCCTCTTCGGTGCCTGAAACCGATAGGGCCAATTCAGGAGGGGTTAGCACTATTTTTCCTACTGCTACATATACACCGAATTCGGTTTGTATCTCTCGAACCGATAATGGGACAGCAGCACCTTATGCTTCATTGCCTCATAGTACAGTGTTGTCTGACTCTCCAAAGTCATCGAGCATGGTTCCAATGCCTGAGGTATCATGTGATGCCTCCTAAATCGATTTATAGAAATTTATTAATCGGTTTTGGAAATTAAGAAAGGCAAAATTGGACAAGCAAGCTATACATGACAGAGATGCACCTCCTTTGTCTTGCAATAAGACACTTTCCATGGCTGAAAGTCTAGAGATAAACAATCCGGCCGGAGCCAGCCGATTCCACTATTAGAAAAAATGTGATAATCGGCGAGCCCAGAGAATCTAATAAAGGAAAGAAAGTCTTAGATCGTGAGGTGGTGCTAGAAAGGTCCAGTGGAAATCGAGAGCCTCAAAATCACTATAAAATCTTCTGGGCTCAGGGGCAAGCCCAAATTCCCATGGACAAGCGGAACATAGTAAGACAGATTTCCAAAATCAGTCAAGCTAGCTGCAAACAAAAAAGCAGCACATATGCAAAGGTGGAATATGGATTCCTTACCCATTAATACATCAAATTCCTCACCGTTGGAATATGCCTGTTGGTTTAGCTCACAATGAGCAACGGTGTGTCGCTCATAGCCGATTGAGCTACGGCCAATCGAGCCCTGACAAGGCAGGACCGATTAAGCTAGTTTTTGATAAACTTGCTAATTAGGTCCAGCATAAGGGTAAGGCAACAATAGAGCAAGAATATGTGTTGAGGGACAAGGAAGTTCTCACTGATCCCGTAGAAAAGGCCGATGAGCAAATAATCATCAAAATCGGCTTCGCAGATGTTCTAATCAAAGAAATTAAAGGACCAATTGTCATTAGCAATCTAGAACAATCTATTGTGGAGAAAATATTAGAGGTCATTGTTGCTAATGATCATAACCGGAGTAGCACATCGGCTCTTGAGAACTTCCAACCGAGATGGTGCCCTTCGGGTTTGTCGAAAACCCAAAGGCGCAAACTCTAGCGTGCTTGCTGCAGGAAGCTCAAGCAAGAAGGGTTAGCAAAGATGGGGGAAGAAATCTTCAACAATATAGATTCAATTTTCCCTCAATCAAGCAAGAGAGGGCTGCTTGTTTGCCCAGAGTCGGCTAAGCCAACTTTCCAATTGGCTAAGCCGACTCCCCCTACTCCAGTCGGCCAGGCCGACCCTGGGTTGGCTGAGCCAACTCCTACAGGTGACTTGCCTACTATGCAAGTTGGCCTAGCCGACTCCTAGTCAGCTAAGCCAACTTCTTTGGTTCTAGCAGCCACCGATACACCTTCGGTTGATTTGGTTCTTGCTATTGTTAATGTTGTTCCTACAGGTGTTGAGGAGCCTTCTAGAAATCAAGATGAATTTACACCTCAAAGTGCAATTTTTCATAAACCAGGAAACTCCGTGAATCACCTCAAGCCATTACATGTGAAGGGCCACATTAATGGTAGACCGGTCAAGAACATGTTAGTGGATAACGGAGCAATGGTGAATCTAATGCCATATTCATTTTATAAGAAGCTTGGCGGATCTGATGAGGAGCTGATTAAAACCAAGAGGATAGTTAAATGTGTTGGAGGAGGAAACCCTATTTTGGCCAAGGGATTTTCTTTGATGGAGCTTACCATCGGAAGCAAAACATTGGCTACTACCTTCTTCGTTGTAGAGGTACAAGGGAGCTACAGTTTGATTCTTGGGCGTGATTGGATTCATGGCAATCGATGTGTGCCTTCTAGCTTGCACCAGTTCCTCATTCAGTGGGTGGATAATGAAGTCGAGATTGTCCATGCAAACTCGTCGGCGTATGCCACGGCCGATGCCCCTTTGCTTGGGGGGCAAGATGATATGATTTTCTTGTCAGGGAGAGACCTTACTGGTTTTGAGTCTCTAGAGGAGGTTTTATTCCCATTGAAGCTGATCAATTGGTGATCGGCTCAATATCATCATGTAGTGTAAAATCTGTATTGTACAAGGTCTTACGTCGGCCAACCCATGTGTGCAAGTTGATGTTGGGAGTGGCATTAGCCTGTGGCCGATGTTTGCAGGTCAAAGCTCAGGAGCCGATTACATATTAAGTTAATCGTGCTTCTAAAGAAATATTTATCAACATCACCGGTTCTTCGCGCATCTAGGAGAGGAGCTCCATTCACGTTTGTAAGGTCGAGATGGCGACTAGAGGGGGGTGAATAGTCATTTCTAAAACTTAATTGCGTTGGCTAACCGAAACAAGTGCGGAATTAAAACTATCGGTCTAGCCAAGACTACACCCCTCTATCTATGTTCTCTAGCACCTTGCAAAGATCCTAATTAAGCAACAAAGGTGACGGGCTAGCTAGAGCTCACCTAATCAATTCTAGAAGCAAGGTCACACAAACCTATGACACTAGTACTTTAACCAATGGGGAGCTCCTACACATGCTAGTAAGCAAAAGCACAAAGCCAACTAAGCTCACTAGCAATGCCCAATAACAAGGCAACCAAAGCCAAATTAGAGAGCACAAATACTTAGCTACACAAACTAAGCAAAGTGACTAACAAGATTACACAAACTAAATTAGTCACGCAACGGAGCTACTTCTATGCTACACAAGCAAGAAGGTAACTAGTGAGCTATACAAGCAAACTAATTACAAGAGCAACTACACAAGCACAATGTATATGAAAGTAATTACAAGCTTGTATAACAAGGATGCAAACCAATGGGAAGAATAAAGTTGACACGGTGATTTTTCTCCCGAGGTTCATGTGCTTGCCAACATGCTAGTCCCCGTTGTGTCGACCACTCACTTGGTGGTTCGGCGGCTAATTGGCATCACCCGCCAAGCCCGCACATCGGGCACCACAAGAACCTACCCCAAAAGTGAGGGTAGCTCAATGACACGCTTTACTAGAGTTGCTCTTTGTGGCTCCCGCGGGGCGAGCACAATACCCCTCACAAAGCTCTTCTCCGGAGCACCGTACAAGCTTCTTGCGGGCTTCGACGGAGACCACCACCAAGCCATTTAGGAGGTGGCAACCTCCAAGAGTAACAAGCACCATCGGCTTGCAACACGACCACCTAGTGCCACTCGATGCAACCTCACGATGCAATCGCACTAGAATCACTCTCTCACACAATCGGATGATCACTATCCAGCACATGTGAGATGGAGGGCTCCCAAGCACTCACAAGCATGGACACAAAGTCCCCCGAGGTGCTTAGCCAAGCCATGGTCGAGACCACCTTCTATTTATAGCCCCATGGGCTAAACTAGTCGTTACCCCTTCACTGGGCAAATTTCGGGATGACCGGAAGCTCTGGTTAGATCGACCGGACGCACCCTGCCAGCATCCGGTCGCTCTACGCCGTCCACATGTCGCTCTGTGTTCAACCAGAGCCACCTGATCTTAACAGTTAAGTTGCGACCGGATGCTGCACAGTGAATGACCGGACGCTGCTGCTGCGCCTGAGTTCGGTCATTTCCAAAGAGCTCCCCAAGCCTCTGTTTTGCGACCTGACGCGTCCAGTCCACCATGACCGGATGCAGACCAGCGTTCAATCAGTTCTATGCCCGCGCACCTAACTTCAGCGCCGCCTACGCCTCCATACGTTAGCACTGACCGGACGCAGACCCTTAGCGTTCGGTCACTCTTCACGCCAGCGTTCGGTCATGAGAACGAGACCATGCGCTCACTGCTGCCACTGACCGGACGTGCCGGTCCTACCAAGGCCAGCGTCCGATTAGTTCTACGAAACCCTGTCTTTTCTGTACAGGGCGCCGGTGGCACCGTCGGACTGTCCGCACTCTATGGGAGGACACTCCACCAGTGAAGTTTCAAACCCCTCTTGCCTCTATTTCATCACCGAGTTGATCCACATCAACTCCAACTTCATCTCCTTTGTAAATGTGCCAACACCACCAAGTCTACACCACCATGTGTATGTGTGTTAGCATTTTCACAATCATTTTCCAAAGGATTAGTCACTCAACTTGCCATGCCACTCGATCCTAGCGACAATGCAAAGTTAGATCACATGATTGGCACTAGATGACCGATATGCAAACAAGTTTGCCCCTCTTGATAGTACGGCCATCTATCCTAAACCCGATCACCAAATTCTCTATACACCTATGACCGGTGAAATGAAATGCACTAGGTTATACCTTTGCCTTGCGCATTCCATTCCATCTCCTCCAATGCCATTGCAACACATGCACCAACATGATCAACAATGATATGACCCACTTCATATCATCACGTGATCATATTGGTTCATCGATCTTGACTTCACTTGCTTTTCATCGTTGCCTTCGTCCATCGGTGCCAAGTCTTGCTCAAGCTTCACCGCCACGCGGTCCATCACTCTAAAGCCTCTGACTTGCCCTTCACGCTTGCTACCGGCCCATCAAGCCAAGTCTTGTCTTAATCTTCTCCACCTTGATCACATGACTTAATGTCATGTCTCATGTGCAATAAGCTCCTTCATCATCATATGTGTGAGCATTGCAACATCTCCGAGCCATTTTCACCTTCATGGCATATGTTGCTCACACACATGTACCTGTGGACTAATCACCTGTGTATCTCACATAAATACAATTAGTCCACCTAGGTTGTCACTCAATTACCAAAACCACACAAGGACCTTTCAACGTTGTACGATATTGCCGAAGAGAGTGTGTTAGTGATGTGTTGACTCAAGAAGGCAAAGGATGTGCTATCTTGGATGATGTCTTCTTGATCTTGAGACGAGGTATGCCCATATTTACATTATGCTTATCGTTGTACTATGCATGTGCTAAGATAAGACATTATTTATTAGCTAGTACATGCGTTGTTGCATGCCAGGCCGATGTGATCAAGCACATGTTATATCGGCCAATCCTTAGTGGAAGGATAGGCGAATGGGCATATGTATTAATTGACTGTGATCTGGCTTTTGAACTATTGAGTATTTTGAAGGGTCAAATCCTCGTTAATTTTATTGTTGAGCAAGGAATTGATTTTGGAGATGAGATCAATTACCTGTTTTTACACCATGGATGCTTTATTTGGATTAATCGGCTTGCAAACCAGGCCAAGGTGTTGGCATGTTCATTGTTTTTTCTCAATGGTGCTATTTGAGACATTGAGCTAATTAAATTACACCTTGCACCAATATTCTTGCCGAATGTGAAGTTCTTTATTTCGGCTTGGAAGTATTGCCATCCATGGAGGTAAAACATGTTCAAGCTTATGGTGATTCTTTGTTAATAGTGTAGCAAGTTGCTGATGAGTTTCAATGCTTAAGAAGGATCACTGAATGTTTATCTTGATGCATGCCTTGATATCATTGTTTCTTTTGCTGAATTTCGAATTCGGCATATTCCAAGGCATGGGAATTGAAAGCCAACATGTTAGCTCAACAAGCATCTGGCTATGACGTCGGTGGGTGTAAATTTTACATCAAACAATAGCCGATGCAAGAAACATCTACTTTTTTCAGTTTAGGAATGATAGAGTTGGCTAACCGACTCCTACACTCGGCCAGGCCGATTGGTCGGCTAGTCGGCTTAGCCAATTCCCCTCTAACCAGACAGGTCACCTCGCTCATAGAGCTCCCAAATTGGTCTAAGGTAATTTCCAACAATGATGGGACCGATTTGGATGATTGGAGGACTCCCATATTAAAGTATCTACATGATCCAAGCACTAAAGTTGATAAAATTGTTCGGCGGAGTGCATTCAAATTCACATTGCACAATGATGAGCTATACCGAAGAACTACTGAAGACTTGTTGCTTAAGTGTTTGGGATCTGATCAAGCAAGAGTGGCTATGGGAGAAGTTCATGAAGATATTTATGGTACGCATCAATCAGCTCCCAAGATGAAGTGGTTCTTGAGTTGGGCAAGTTTCTATTGGCCCAATGTGATTGCCGATTGCTTTTGTTACTACAAATGATGTAAAGAGTAACAAGACTTTGATCAAGCTCATTAAGAAAAAGATTGAGGATTACCCCAAGAAGGTGGCGTGGAGTTGCCAAAACATATAACAAAAAGGTCAAAAGCAAGTCATTCCATGTTGGAGAATTAGTGTGGAAAATCATACTACCAATTGGATCGAAGAGCAACAAGTTTGGCAAGTGGTCACCGAGTTGAGAAGGCCCTTAAAGAGTGATCAAAGTTATATTCAGGAATTCATATCTGCTAGAGACGTTGCAAGGTGAAAGTCTCCCAAGAGCAATCAACGGATGGTATTTGAAAAAGTACTTTCCAAGTGTTTGGCAAGAAGCCTCAGAGTGCTCTCCAAACAATGGCCGATACATGTATCGCCCTTAGAACAAATATGGTCGATGTATACATCGCCCTTAGTCGCCGGATAGCCGATGAGATGGGTATCGTCGCTGTTTGGTTTTGATTTTATGTTTCAAGTTCATGTCTTATTCACTTGAAAATAGGGGGCATGCGTTGACACTCAAAAATGTTCAAGGTGTTTGAAGGGCGCCTAGGGCATGGTGGAGGTCAAATAAATGCAGCAAAGATCAAGGAAGAAGAATGCGAGCCGAAATGACAACGGAGCTAGGCGAGTCCAGTCGGCTTAGCCAACTCGCCAAGTCGGCTAAGCTGACTCCCCCAACTTCATCAAATGCCAAAATGGACTCCACCATTGTGTTCCCCTCGTCGAGCTAATCGAAAAACATATATGAATCACCTCGTTTGGAGTCTAGATGAATTAATTATGATTTTTGGAAGATTTCCACCAGGAATTTCCGGTGCCAGTCGGCTAAGCCGACTCCCCCTGTTTTCAGCCCCGAAACACTGTCCCGGGCCCGTGAAAGTCGGCTAGGCCGACTGGGGTGGGGGGGGTGGGGGGGGGGGGGGTTTCGGCTAAGCCGACTTTCTGCTATTTCCGAGCTGGTTTAGATTCCAAATCAGTTTTGGACCAATTTTGGATGTGGAAAACTTGGAGATTATGTTTGGCACTTGTTTTCTACTGGGATAAGACCACCCCCTATATATATATACACGAGAGAATCATGGCCGATTGAGTTTCCATTTATCCAATCAACACAAAATCAATCTACTACCTCTCTTTATCGTCTCTTCCCCTCTTCTTCTCCTCGTTCTTCGTCGGCGCTGCATTGACGGTGGATTGACGACGACGACGCTCTAGTGCGTGGTCAGGCCGGCTAGAGCAGCCCATAGCCGCCGCACGCCCCAACAGGGTCCCTCCCGGGGGTGTGGGGTTTCAGGTTCCTAGAGCCCTCGCCGGCGTGTCTTGCGTATCGCGCTCCCGGCGAGGCTCCTCCAGCGACGTGTCTTGCGTATCGCGCTCATCGCTGGAGGCACAAGGCCCGGGTGTGGCTAGCCCTACATCGAGCGACCAAGCTCCGTATCTAGTGTGGAGACCCAATTCGGCGTCAACAGTAGGCTTCAAAAAACTCAGGTGCTGTGTAGACAGACTCCATTTTTTTACCTCCTTGATGCGACTGACAACGTACTCTCACTATCCATATCAATTTCAACTTTGACTAATTTTATAGAAAACATTATCAACCTTTTTATCTTAAAATAAGGTTACTATTAATAAAATATATAGCATAAACTAATGATAATTTATTGCTACAAATAACTTTGACAACGTGGAAAAAATTGCGGTTCCGCTTGACACGTGTCCCACGCGGTTCCGCTGCATGACGAGCTGCATGCCTTCCTAATGTAAACACCGAGAGAAACAGAGCCGCATACCTGGTGCGAGATGGACATGCATCGTCCATCCAGTTTAGGTCCCTCAAGGAACCGCGTGCGCCCCCCCCGCCGCATACAATTTTTTTCCAACAACGTACTCTCACTGTCCATTAACTTTTGAGGGGTGTCATCTAAGTCCATCAATTCTTAAAGTGTATTTTTAAGTCCCTAAACTTTTATGATGTGCACTGTAGGTCCATACCGGTTCGAGAGCTTAGTAATTTTTTATTGAGCCCCTTCTCTTCCATAACACTCTCTCAAAATAACCCCCAGAGAGAGAACGTGACCGGATGGCCACACGGGCAGCCCTGTCGTTGACGGGCAAGCGGACCAGCCACGCTGCTGCCGCGCAAGTGAGCGGTCAGCCGCCTGTGCCAGGCGGGTGGCCGCACAAGGCAGCGACGCGGCCACGCCATTTCCGAGCGGGTGGGCGGCCTCATGGGGCTAGCAAAGTTGTCGTCGACTCGTCATGTGAGTGGGCGGGCGGCCGAGCCTGGGTACCACACCGTCGCTAACCGAGCGGGCAGGCGGCCGCGCAGAGCCTACCAAGCTGCTGCTGCAGCATCGTCTGGCAAGTCCAAACAGAGCCGCGCTGATTTGTGCCACAGGAGAGAGCAGCCACCAGCAAGGCAGCAACGCGGCCCGCGGTCACCCCCACCACCGCCATCTTCACCTACAGGCTACAACTGTGGACGACGTCACCAACTATAAGCCGCTGAGCTAGAAATGCAAGAGTGCGGAGGCACCATCCTGGATCCATGAAGAAAAGAGCATACTGCATTGCATCCTCAGAGCGCTCGCCATTCATTGCCGCTGTGCAGGATGTAAATACCACCTTTCTCCTTCGTCCCTGTTGTCCATCTATCTCTTCTCCTGCTTGTTCTTATGGGTTTGGTTTGTTTTGGTTTTGGTGTTCATCCTCCCAGGAATTGCTCCCTGCATTTTGTTGCACTTAGGTTGGAGATGGATGGGTGGGCGGAGAATTCAGATTTTGTTTAAGTTGTGACTGCCAATGAAATCAAACCTGTTGTATATAGTTAAGCTAAGCACGCCGGAGTTTAATTTTGTCGCATTGAATGTGCTTCATGGATGCAGAGTTGCAGACCCGATGTGACGTCATGAACGAGTCCCAGATCATCACAGTTAGTTGATCTCCACCAATTGGCCCGTCAATTGGGCCCTTGGATCCGCGCCCTGATCGGGGGCGCCCAACCCTAATATGGTTGGTGAGCCCCTGTTGCACAGCGCCATAAATAGGAGGTGGGGGCCGGGGTGCTCGAGTCACGAGGTTCGCCTGAGCTGCCTAGCACCCCACCTCCAGTCCTAAACCCTAACCGATCACAGGGGGCACTGCCAGCGACGGAAAGCGCCGCCACCGCCTCTGCATCACGCCGGAGGACTACTACGACGCCGGGCTGCCCTGCGACATCTACACCGACCCCGGACGACACCGCTACTGCACCGCCACCGGGTTATCGCCAAGCACATCGATGGCGAGTCCATCTTCCTCCAAGGCGGCCGATGGTTTGCACCCCTTCACCCCTCTCTCTCTCTCTCTCTCTCTCTCTCTCTCTCTCTCTCTCTCTCTCTCTCTCTCTCTCGTTCTATCTACTGATACTGCACTAGTAGATGTTCTAGGACTCACGGTTTTATTTGAAAAGCAAGTAGACTCTCTAGATCTATGGCTAGTGATCTTGTTTTAGGTTTAACAATGGTATCAGACGCCTAACTAGTTGTAGATCTAGCCTATCGTATGAGAAAACCGAGTAGCAGCTAGAAGGAGATGAAGAACCCTAACCCTAATCGGGTGCAACACAGAGAAGAGAAAGGGGTCTTGGCAAGCGAAGCCGAACCCTAACCCGCGAATCAAACTCAGGGAAGAAGAACAGTGAACGAAACACTAACCCTAACCAAACCATAATCTTGATCCTAACCCCATCCCCAACCCTAAATCGGATAGATCCGAGAAGAAAAGAAAGGAAAATCAAATCAGAGAAGAAAAGGGGAAGGGGTAGAGGCCTACCTCGCCGCTGCACCACGCTGAAGCCTCATCGGCCTGCGGGCGCGTGCTCTAGCCAAGGGCGCCGCGGCCAGGCCGCTCGACAGCGGCGCGCTCACCCGCTAGGGAGCGCGCGTGCCGGCGAGAAGGCCGGCGACGGCGCCGTCATCGTCTCACTCCGTGCTGTCGTCGGGCTGAGACAGAGAAGGAGGAGAAGCGGCCGGGTCAGATCTAGGGTTTCGGAGGGGATCAGGGCACCGCCGCCCAAACCGCTCGATGGCGGGTGCTCTCCCGCTGGGGAGCACGCACGCCGGCGAGGGGACCGGCGACGGCGCCATCTTTGCGCTCTCTTTTCACTCGGTCGTTGCTGCTGCTTGCTGCGCTGAGGGGAGAAGATAGGAGCACGGCGAAGAGAGAGGGAGGAAAGAACAGAATGGTGTTAGGGTTTTAGGGGAGCAGTTGCCGTCGCCGTTTTGATCGAGCAACGCGCGTGGATGGTCGTCGGATCTGATCCGACGACTGGAGCGTCTCGGGCCGAAATGAGCCCAGACGGGATTGCAGAATCTCGGCCCAGGCCTAGGTTGCGGCCTGGGCGCGGGGGGAGGAGAGCGGCGCGCGCCGCTGGGCCATGTCGCTGGGCCGCGCGCTACTGAGGCTTGTTGGGCCGCTTCACTGCTGCTGCAGGCCGGGCCAGAAAGAACAATAAATACCTTTTGAAGTTTATTTAATTTTCATAAGCAGATTTGACTGAATTTTGATGAATTTCGAAGGTTTGCAATATTCAGTGATACTGCTTGGACTAGATATCCAAGACAGAAAACTAGAATCATATTTTGGTCCGCTCTCACGTAAATAACAAATCAAGTAATTGTTCTTTTTTTGTTGGTATCAAGTAACTGTTCTGAGTGATCTAGGTGAGATAATATGGCACAAGATACTCCTTCCGTCCTCACATAAATCATAGATCAACTTTCAATTTTGACCGACTTTATAGAAAAGAGTATCAATAATTATGACACCAATTTAGCATTAGAGACACCATAGAATATATTTTTCATAATATGTTCATTCGGTGTCATAAATATTTGTGTACCCTTATAGTGTTGATTTTGTTCAAACATAAAAAAGTTTGACTTAAGACAACACCATAAGTTGAATTTCCTGGAGGTGGAAGGAGTACTTGAGATACTGTTGGGGCGTTTAGATCTACTCATTTATTGAATGATATCGTAACGACACTGCATATTAATTATTGAATAATACAACATCGTGACACACTGCGCTGAGAATATTCTTAAGTACATGCTGAAGGGATTTTTAATTTAATGGCTTTTGGAGCTTAGAAATGTCATCAAATGAGGAATATATTATGTTTACCAGCTACCATGCTGTGATGCTAACTACTACTATTAATAATATACTAGAAATAAGGACGACAATGTATGATCTTGACAACCATTGTTGGCACTCGTCTTTCCAAGTCAGTGCCTACTCAGACTAATTGTGAGTCAAGCAATGTTTATTATGCTGTTAAGATATATAGTTAGGTGCTGGTATAAGGTTTCTTAAGTGTGCTAAGCTGCCAACCAGTCGCGACCTAATAAAAATGCATGGTTGATGTCGTGTCGTCCTCATCTGTGGAAAAAGTAGATCTAGGCATTTGAAGTACCACGCTAGGGACAAAACTAGACGAGAATATTGTCAGTCTTAATAATATATCAAATGTTGTCTGTGAAAAAAGTAGATCTAGGCATTTGAAGTACCGTGCTAGGGACAAAACTAGACGAGAATATTACCAGTCTTAATAATATATCAAATTTCGTCCTCATCTGTGAAAAAAGTAGACCTAGGCATTTGAAGTACCACGCTAGGGACAAAACAAGACGAGAATATTTGCAGTCTTAATAATATATCAAATGTCGTCCTCATCTGTGAAAAAAAGTAGATCTAGGCATTTGAAGTACCACGCTAGGGACATAACTAGACGAGAATATTGCCGGTCTTAATAACATATCAAATGTCGTCCTCATCCGTGAAAAAAGTAGATCTAGGCATTTGAAGTACCACGCTAGGGACAAAACTAGACGAGAATATTGCCAGTCTTAATAATATATCAAAGAAGAACAGTGCATAACAATGATTTCGTATTGATTAAGCAAAAATTTCAGTCCTTGGATTCTACCTTGGGCCCTGTTTAGATCCCACCCAAAATCCAAAATTTTTCAAGATTTCCCGTCACATCAAATCTTACGGCACATGCATGGAGCATTAAATATAGGTAAAAAGAATAACTAATTGCACAGTTTGCCCGTAATTGACGAGACGAATCTTTTAAGCCTAAATAGTCTATAATAGAACAATTTTTGTCAAATACAAACGAAAGTGCTACAGTAACAAAAAAAAAAACCAAAAAAAATCGCATCTAAACGGGGCCTTGGTGGAATCTTCAACCACCCCTGCGTGGAATCAGGACATTTGCATGTTCTAGATCGATCATCGATGTCACGTTCAATTTTCATAAATTAATATAAAAAAGATATTTCGAAAGGTTTGGATCAGGGTATCAGGAAGACCAGATAGTACCTCCACTTAACTGGACCAGATATAAGGTAGGTTGGCCCGTAGGATCAGTGTACAGATGGCAAGCAGTAAGTACGGAAAGGTGAATGTCAAGGAAGCTGGAGTTTTGTTACGTGCTGATGCTGTATACTCTGTCCGCTTTAAATCTCCTACGACTAAGAAGAACAAAGGGTGGATATTTTTTAGTGCGATATTTGTTTTGGTTCGTCCGTCTGCCCACGTCTGCAATCCCACGACATCTTCCGCATGCTGTGTCCTTTGGTGCGATTCTCCTTGATTGAATATTGCATGTTATGTGATAGAGGAATCACGGCAAAATAGGAAGTAGAAAATTGTTGTGCTATCCATATACACATGGCATGTTTGCATGCACCAGTATACATGGCAACGAGCAAAAGAAAAGAGAATTAACACAGAAGGAAAGAGAATTAAGACAAAAGGAACATCTTTGCATTTCTGAGAACCAAGCCAAATCTACCTATATTTAATTACTTTCCCTCTTTGTATTTACAAAAGGTACAACTTTTCCTCCTTTCATTTGGTTTCACGCTCACGTGTTCCATCGCCCTCGCTTGCCGTTTCTCGCTGAAATTGCCCTTGGGTCTGTTCATTTTGAATCATTTCTCCATATTCTAATTAAACTACAAAATTTTGAATTAGAATACGAGGTAAGACATGCAAACAGATATTTCAAAACTAGCTGTAGAGTCCAAAGAACTTAATAAATAAATCCTTCTAGAGGCAATGCAAATTCTCTCTAATCTTTCATTTGGTGTAGTTAGTGTTATCATAATACCCGCATGTATTCATGGGAAATAAATCGTGGACAAAACATGAACACTTTTTGGTGCGACATTCCAACATAGGTTCATCGTTCCGCCAATATTCTTGAGGCAGATCACATAAAGGATGAGAGTCCATCTATGAGATTGCTCACAAAAGACTTAAACTTATATCTGATCATGGTAATATTGAATTGCTTTGCATCAAAAGCATCAGAAATGATAAATGGGAACATAGGTTTTAGTATGCATAGTGGAGGAAAACTCAACCTTGGCCTTCTCAGCAGTTTTTTTGAGCCTTTGCAGTGCTAACTTGTCCTTACTCAGATAGTCAAGAGGTGCACCATAAAATTATGCACCACTAAAAAAAGTGTCACCATTGGTTGCCTTGACCTGAAAAATATATCGAAATTAAGAATTACAACACCTAATTCAACATCTTAGAACAGACACTCAAGTGGATACCTTATTCTACAATATATGTCTATGTGGAATAGTCCTAAAGCCACACATATTTATATGGTGAGTATAACATACTTTGTTTTAAAATTTTATGAGAGATTTTTTAAGACACGCAATATTATCTATATGACATGCACTAATATTTACATATATACTCGAACCTGTGTGTACATGATTATATGGAGATGCAGTGGAACTTATTCATGGATTTTTGGCGCATGAAAGAAATGGATATCAGAGAATTCTTTCTGCCGATATAAAATATTATCTTAGCCATATCACGAAAAAGTCTATATAGTAGAGTTTGTGAGCCTGCGACGCCGCGCTCTCCGTGACTATGTTAATTTCACGAACTTTGTTTTTTGAATTAAATGTCACTTTAACGTCGATATTTAATTTAACAGTATTGTTATCTTATCGTGCGATCCGTGTATTTTTAGTTTAAAAGATTTAGTTGTCCCGTAGCAACGCACGGGCACGCTACCTAGTTAAATTCTAAATTCACAATTTATATCTTTGACCATCAATTTCAGTAAATCCATGTAGTTCAGCGGAGATCAAGCTGACACTACTGGAATCTCGCTTTTTTCTGTGGGTGATGAATTTTTCTGTGCGTTTTTCTCGACACGCACAGAAAAATTATGATTTTTTTGTCGGTTCCAAAATATACCGACAGAAAAATATGAAAACCCACAGAAAAATTGTATGATTTTTCTGTGCGTGACAATATACACACAGAAAAAATCATCACTCACAGAAAAATACAATTTATTGTGTCGGTTCTAAAAAAAACGCACAAAAAAAAATCTGCACGCACGGAAAAAATCCAAACCCTAACCCCCCCCACCCTCTCACGCGCGCAGTAGACCGTGCCCCCTCCCTCACTCTCTCCTTTCAGCGCCGCGCCCCTCCCTCTACGACTCAGCGCGGGGGCTCCTCCCCTCCTCGAGCAGCGCCGCCGCTCCTCCTCTCATCCCTCTCCCTCTTCATCGACCCGACGGGCGTGGCCCCTCTCCTTCACCCCCGACGCCGGATCCGTCTCCCTCTTCACCCTTCACCCGAGCAGCGCATCCGGATCTGTCGCCGCCGCCGACGACCGAGCAGATCCGCACCCTCCCCATTCTTCTCCCCCACCGGCGCCCCTCCCCTCCCCCTTCTTCTTCCCCGGTGGGTGCCCCTCCCCTCCCCCTTCTTCACCCGGCGCCCCTCCCCTCCCCTCCTCTCTTCCACCGTCGCCGCGGCCACCCCCTCCTCTCTTCCACCGTCGCGGCGGCCACCCCCTCCTCCATCGGTGAGGTCACCACCCCCTCCTCCACTACAACTCCTCCCCTCCCTTCCCTCGGAAGACGGCGGTGGCTGCCCGTGCAAGGCCGGATGGCGGCGCCTCCTCCCCTAGATCTGCCTCCTGCCGCACCAAGGAGCTTCGCCGCCCGCCGCCCCTAGATCTGCCTCCCCCTCCTCTCTTCCATCGTCGCGGCGGCCACCGCTGCCCCCCAGATCTTGCGCAGGAGATCTTGTCGTCCTAGGGACTGGGCTAGGGTTACTGTCCCCATTTCGCGCCTCTCCTTCCTCCTCTGGTTTGGTGCGCTCTCTCCTCTTCCTCCCCATCGAGCTCGCTTGACCTATACGGTCAACCTCCATCGGTGGATTCGTGTTGGTCCTCTAGTGCTCTGACAGTATATCTCACCTGCCCCCATCTCCTGCCCCTCTTTGTGCGGTGATTTATGTTGAATCATTTGTGGATTTTGTTTGTCGTCCACTGATATTAGGGTTCATGTTCTTAGATACTTAGATCTGGGCGACATTTTTGTTGATCTACATGTTTACATTTGCTTTCGTCTTGTTCCACCCTCAGATCTGTGTGATGTGCACCTCTTATTTGTTGTACACATGTGTTGTCGCCTAGATTTTGCACATGATGATGCCTAGTCCGATTTACAAACTGAGCAA
Source organism: Miscanthus floridulus (assembly GCF_019320115.1). Lineage (NCBI taxonomy): Eukaryota > Viridiplantae > Streptophyta > Magnoliopsida > Poales > Poaceae > Miscanthus > Miscanthus floridulus. The sequence continues at coordinate 116,917,712 of NC_089589.1, read as the reverse complement.
AGTGCATTGGTCGATGATGTTTACTTAACCCTAGGCACTGGAGGAGCACCCTATGGTGTGGCAGCCGCGTCTTGCTTAAGTCCATAGCTCTGATTCTAGTGAGGGTTCTTTGTGCTGAAGCATCTAGAATTTATGACACTGATGTTCAATCTCTTGATATGACTGTGATGTTCAAACTCTTGATATCTATTTGGCCAATGATGCAACATGAAAAATAAACTCTGAGGTGGCTGCAATTTAGTTTTTGTGCATTCTGTATGATTCTTATGACTGTCATCAAACCATGGGACATGATCTTAGTTTTCTTCTATCTAATTTTTTTGCCTTGGCAGCCACCTATGATTGAGTATATGGAAATTGTAATAACATATCGTTAAGCTGAGGCCTCACTTACTTTGCCAATGATGATATCATATTAAGCATGCCAAGAACTGATGACCTTGAGCTTGTGTTGAGGTACTGGAACTTTGTTTCTTACTCTTTGTTTCTTATGCTCCAAGCTCAAGGTCAACCGAGGAGCAACTGATATCTGAGGCCAATGTGTTGAATACTACATCATTTGATCACCATCTTATTATTGGTATTTTGTGTACCTGGGCTACATGCCATGCACAGGTCACTGGTTTTGCGTGCTAATCTACGCTGACTATTTAAGATTGAGACTTTGAGTACTATAAGTGGGTCCTAACTCTAGTAGAACTGTTAATACTTGCGCATGTCATCATGTTTTGTTCAGCGCTCGTGACCTAATTTTTTTCTTCTTATTATTATTTTGAGATATCATCACTACTCTGTGCTAGTATATAACTGATCTGTCCCTTTGCACTGCCTTACTTTCTCGAGCCTTCTCGTGCTAATTATTTGTTGAAGGCAATGCTTAATTCAATATATTTGTAAAAGCTGGGTCCTTTAGATGGTGCTTTTGTTGTAACATTGGAATATTATGGGTTCAACTTCTCACACGGAATATTATGGGTTCAACTTCTAGAAGAATGTTCTTCTCCTCTATTGTTAGTTCAAACCGTTATCTTGGTCGATGATGTTTACTTAACCCTAGGCGCTGGAGGAGCACCCTATGGTGTGGCAGCCACGTCTTGCTTAAGTCCATAGCTCTGATTCTAGTGAGGGTTCTTTGTGCTGAAGCATCTAAAATTTATGACACTAATGTTCAATCTCTTGATATGACTGTGATGTTCAAACTCTTGATATCTATTTGGCCAATGATGCAACATGAAAAATAAACTCTGAGGTGGCTGCAATTTGTTTTTTGTGCATTCTGTATGATTCTCATGACTGTCAGCAAACCATGGGACATGATCTTAGTTTTTTTCTATCTATTTTTTTTGCCTTGGCAGCCACCTATGATTGAGTATATGGAAATTGTACCAACATATCATTAAGCTGAGGCCTCAATTACTTTGCCAATGATGATATCATATTAAGCATGCCAAGAACTGATGCCCTTGAGCTTGTGTTGAGGTCAGTGGTTTTGCGTGCTAATCTACGCTGACTGTTTAAGACTGAGACTTTGAGTAATGCATACCTTACTAATTTTGAATTGGCCTGACATTGTTCCAACCTTTTCAGAGTCTAAGATTGGCACTTGATTTCTCAACTTTTGATGACCCCAACTGTAAAATCAGTAGTAAGAACCGACTGCTTGCACTTGATAAATATGAGCTTATTTTATTGCCATATAACAATCTGATTTTAATATGTATGATTCACTTGCAAGGTGGTTAGCAATGTCAAATGGCCTGTTTAGAAACTTATTTTATTCACTTGCAAGAGTATGTTAGATTGACAATACTACTATGCTTATGTGTCTACATGCCTATCCTGCTGAAATCCCTTATTTCTTAGCAATAAATTGGATGTTTTTTTTGTGAAATCGCTGATTGGCGTAGCACCTCAAAGTGTGATTCTCTCAACATTTGACTTCAATAGGATGCCCTCTGATTTGTATCATAGCTGTCTTTAGTGTTTTTCTTAGTGTATGGTAGATGTGCTGATACAAGCATTGCTGATATAAACCATGCAGTCTAGTGTTCATGCTGTTGTACTTTGTGCTAGTATATAACTGATCTGTCCCTTTGCACTGCCTTACTTTCTCGAGCCTTCTCGTGCTAATTATTTGTTGAAGGCAATGCTTAATTCAATATATTTGTAAAAGCTAGGTCCTTTAGATGGTGCTTTTGTTGTAACATAGGAATATTATGGGTTCAACTTCTCACACGGAATATTATGGGTTCAACTTCTAGAAGAATGTTCTTCTCCTCTATTGTTAGTTCAAACCGTTGTCTTGGTCGATGATGTAAACCATGCAGTCTAGTGTTCATGCTGTTGTACTTAGGTTTGCAGTTTGACATCTAGAAGTTAGCCGCCAAGTTACTACCACTTTTGCTTTCTCTTGATTGTTTTCATCTAGCCTTTTAACATTCTTAAAACTAGACTGAAGCATGTGTATTGACTGCAGAGAGGTTATTTGTACCGAGTATTCTTTATAGGATTAAAATGCATTCTATTCTTTGAGTTATTGACAGTTCATCACCTATATGCTAAGGAAAATTGTCTTTTTTATATATTTGGGATGAACTGTTGAATTGATCAATAAATCTACTAGATTATATATTTGTGCAATTTATTGTTCCTTTTCTTTTTTTCTCACAAATTATTGATTCTATCCGCTGTCTTGGACTGGACGCTCAACAATCCTTGTGTGCGGCGGAAGTGAAGCGGTACAACTTCGGCTATGTCAGCAAGAACAGCCAGTGCCTCAACTCCACAAGCAGCGCCTACGGCTACGTCTGCCGGTGAAACGGCAGCAACACATGCTGCTGCCAGAATTGTTGAAATGAAATGTGTTTCTATGGATTTTGGTGCAAATGCTGTTAAAATTTTGCAACAGTTGACAAATTTTGCATAGATTTCAAATAAAATGTATGGAGCAAATTTTGTGTTTCATGATGAACTACTGATTTGTGTATTATTTGAATGAAACCTTGTTGGTCATGTACAGAAAGTACTGTATGGCTACACAGAAATATTTTTTTTTAATCTGGGCGAAATGAATTTTTCTGTGAGTTTACCTAGACCGACAAAAAAACGTGTTTTTTCTACGCGTTTATTTCTTTTTTCTGTGTGGATAAACACATAGAAAAATTAGTTTTAATCTGGGCGAACGCAATTTTTCTGTGCGTGTAACACCCACAGAAAAATTATTTCTGATGGTGAACACACAGAACAATTGAATTTTTCTGTCATTATATTTCTGTGGGTATTTTTCTGAGGGTACACCGTCAGAAAAATATTTTTCTGACGGTATTCGTATTTTTCTGTGTGTTTTTGCACCCACAGAAAAAGCGAGATTCCAGTAGTGTGAAATAATTCATGCCACTAGCAGCGTTTTGGAAAAAAAAAGTTATACTGATTTAGCCGTGCTTAGGGCCTGTTTAGTTCCCAAAAATTTTCACCCCAAAGTGTCACATCGAATCTTGCGGCACATGCATGGAGTACTAAATGTAGACGAAAAAAAACTAATTGCACAGTTGGATGAGAAATCGCGAGACGAAACTTTCGAACCTAATTAGTCCATAATTAGACACTAATTACCAAATACAAACAAAAGTGCTATAGTAGCAAAAACCAAAAATTTTCGCCAACTAAACGCACCCTTATTTCCATGGCGCGGCCAAACTGCTCTGCCACGCTGCGCTGCGTAGCGCGGCTGGCCTGCCACCGTGGTTATCTCGGCAAGTAGTTAAAAGAGAGCTAAAAATAAAAAATAAAAAATCTACAATGGGAGGTGCAAGTGGTGTGACCACGCCAGCCCCCCAAAAAGTAGGCCCCGTGTAATCAGTAATTGGTGACAAAAGCCCAATTAGTTTAAGTCCATATTGCCTAAGTTTATATAGCGCCAACTTTTAGTTTTTTTAGTTTCTTGTCGCAGTCCATATAATGCCAACTTGGATTTTTTTATTAAGAGAGAAACAACTGTTGCGTTGTTATATTATTAGAAGCATACCCGTGCGTTGCTGCGGAAATTGCAGATTAGTGGATTACGCGGTACGATGACGTGGACTTTCGACTAATATGGTATTAAATACAAGGAGGGAAAATCAATGCAATATTCAGTGATACTGCTTGGACTAGATATCCAAGACAGAAAACCGGAGTCATATTTTGGTCCGCTCTCACATAAATAACAAATCAAGTAATTGTTTTTTTTATTGGTATCAAGTAACTGTTCTGAGTGATCTAGGTGAGATAATATGGCACAAGATACTCCCTCCGTCCTCACATAAATCATAAGTCAACTTTTAATTTTGACCGACTTTATAAAAAAGAGTATCAATATTTATGACACCAATTTAGTAGCATTAGAAACACCATGCATGGAATATATTTTCATAATATGTGTACTCGGTGGATCGTAAATATTTGTGCGCCCTTGTAATGTAGATTTTATTCAAACATAAAAAAGTTTGACTCGAGACAACACTGTTTGGGGATTTAGATCTACTCCTTTATTGAATGACATTGTAATGACACTGTATTATTGAATAATATATATAACATCGTGACACGCTGCACAGAAAATATTAGAGACATGCTCCACTACTTTCTTAGTATATATTTGTCCTCCACGAGACTGTATACAGAAACTACCATCCATAGCCTCAATTGGCAACTGATACTTCATGACAAATGCTCTATTGATAAAAGTATGCGATGCACCAGAATCGAACAATATGACTGCGGGTTGTTTGGCAACAGAAAACATACCCATCATAACAGGTTCGCCCTCTAGAATAGCTTCTGCCTGAGCGTAGTGAACTTGAACTTCTTACAATAATCTAGTGTGCCGCTCTGGGTCATACTAGTCCTTGAATTTGACGGATTGTGCAATAGAAAATACTCTATCTTTTTCTCATACCTCGGCTAAGATGAATTTTGCCAGCTCCGATTGCAGTGCGACGATGTCCTTGTCTAACAGCCTTTCGTTGTTATATTTCTTGCGCTGTCGTTGAAAAAAGATGATATCCAAAGAGGAATCACAGGAAATCATTTTGTTGAATTATTAACAAACATAAATGAAATGGGGATTATACACACCAACTTATCTGCTTCTTCTGATTTTCCGCCGATGTAGCGAAGCATTGCTCACATTACATAAAACCCGCATTCATTGTTTCCCGTCGGCTGTTTTAGGTACTTCCCCTCTATTTCGACAACCTTGAATGGGACCTGCGTCCCACTGATATGTCTTCTTCGGACACTGTGCAACATTAAAAGGAGAAACATTAAAAGGACACTGATATGTTATTAGGATGGCTTACTAATTCAGCACTGCCACCGGTGCATCCAGATGATAAAATAGTTTTTTTCTTTGAGTCCTACACCTCGATGAGATTTTTAGCAAGATTGACACAAATGAAGACGAAATGGTTGCTGCAATCACAGAATCCTAATTATCGAATAATCTTAACAAAAAAAGAAGCATAAAATTAAAATCCGAGAACACATACTCGCAGTTGTAGGCTAGAAGTATGTGTGTTTTGTTCTTCATCTTGAATTCACCGAAAACAGCAATCCATCTCTCTTTCAGGTCTTCCACATCACATCCATGGAGGTCTAAACATGTCTTCTCATTGACTCACCCGGGGTCCAAGAAGCCTATGTTATCCTATTTGCCTTTTAGTATGCAAAATTTTGCTATACACCTACATAAAATCATGAAAAGTGCTCAAAAGTTAATAATTTGTGTCTCAAGAGAGTAGTTAATTATAATATCATGCGTGTAGGGTACTTACATAGTCTACAACGTCAACATTTGTGAATCGAGAGAGCGTTTCTGGTATAGCTGGAACAAGCACTCCCACTCGACATCGAACTTCTCTTCTTCAGGATAATGAAAAACATGTGGCGAACGGATAATAACCTCAAAACCAAAGTCCTCCGTCTCTGTTGCTTGAGCCATGTAATATTCATGCAAATGACGCATATATGTTGTCAAATTTTTATACTCGTCATCGGGAACCAAAAGATTGCGCCTTTCATACTTCATTGCCGGTGTTCCTGTCCCTTCACTAGTAGAGAACAGACCTTTGATCCTCGGCCAAAATGGGCTCTAGTCCCGGAATTTTTTGCGCCCGGGACTAGAAATACCTTTAGTCCCGGTTAGTGGCTCCAACCGGGACTAAAGGTCCCTGCCCAACGGCTACTTGCGCCAGACAGAGGTGGCAGGGACCTTTAGTCCCGGTTGGAGCCACCAACCGGGACTAAAGGTATACTTTTACTCCCGGTTGGTGGCTCCAACCGGGAGTAAAGGTCTACTCCCGGGCCGTGGCTACGCCTGGGGTTGGAAAGTTACCTTTAGTCCCGGTTGGAGCCACCAACCGGGACTAAATGTCCCCCCTTTATATCCCGACCGTCTCCTTCCTCCCCGAGCCTGAGCTCAGCACATTTTGAAGCTCACTGCAGTAGTGTTCTTGCTTCCTCCCTCCCTCCATTGTTCCTCCATCCATTCTTCGATTCCTCCGTCGATTTCTTCGATTTCTCCGTCGATTCTTCAGTTGTAAAGGTTACCAATCTCATACTCTCATTTTTCACCATTGTCTTATCTCATTTTATTCACTATATATATGTGGTTCTTTATTGTGGTTTTTTTCATTTGTAAGCAATTTGAGCTTAAAATCACTTCAAGCTTGCATATTTACATGAAAGAAGGTTAAAGTAGCTAGTTGAACTTGCGGACCGTGTTCATCTCGGCGACCATGTTCTCTGCCTAGCGGTAATGGACGTCAAGGAGGAGCTTTGATTCTACGAGGGAGAGCGGCAACGGTCGTGGAAGACCGTGTTCCCTTCCTCGTAGAATCGGAGCTCTTCCGTGGCAAGTACGGTGCCGTCCAGTGGAGAAATGCTCGCCGAGATGATCACGTAAGCAAGTTCAACTAGTACGGATGGTTATTTATTCACATGTCTCGATATCGTCGCAGTAGTCTGTCAATCACCGTACTTTTTATTTTAACTTTTTATGAAATGAAAAACTTAGAAAATAGTTAGAAAATTATAGAAAATCCGTACTAGTTGAACTTGCGGACCGTGTTTAGCTCGACGAGCATGTTCTCTGTCAAGCGGTAACGGACATCAAGGAGGAGCTTTGATTCTACGAGGGAGAGCGACAACGGTCATGGGAGACCGTGTTCCCTTCCTCGTAGAATCGGAGCTCTTCCTTGACCAAGTACGGTGCCGTCCGGTGGAGAAATATTCGCCTAGATGATCACGTAAGCAAGTTCAACTAGTACGGATGGTTATTTATGCACATGTCCTGATATCGTCACAGTAGTCTGTCAATCACCGTACTTTTTATTTTAACTTTTTATGAAATGGAAAACTTAGAAAATAGTTAGAAAATTATAGAAAATCCGTACTAGTTGAACTAGCGGACCGTGTTCATCTCGGCGACCATGTTCTCTACCGAGCGGTAATGAACGTCAAGGAGGAGCTTTGATTCTACGAGGGAGAGCGACAACGGTCGTGGAAGGCTGTGTTCCCTTCCTCGTAGAATCGGAGCTCTTCCTTGACCAAGTACGGTGCCGTCTGATGGAGAAATGCTCGCCGAGATGATCACATAAGCAAGTTCAACTAGTACGGATGGTTATTTATTCACATGTCCCGATATCGTCGTAGTAGTCTGTCAATCACCGTACTTTTTATTTTAACTTTTTATGAAATGAAAAACTTAGAAAATAGTTAGAAAATTATAGAAAATCCGTACTAGTTGAACTTGCGGACCGTGTTCAGCTCGGCGAGCATGTTCTCTGTCGAGCGGTAACGACATCAAGGAGGAGCTTTGATTCTACGAGGGAGAGCGACAACGGTCGTGGGAGACCGTGTTCTCTTCCTCGTAGAATCGGAGCTCTTCCTTGACCAAGTACGGTGCTGTCCGGTGGAGAAATGCTCGTCGAGATGATCACGTAAGCAAGTTCAACTAGTACGGATGGTTATTTATTCACATGTCCCGATATCGTCGCAGTAGTCTATCAATCACCGTACTTTTTATTTTAACTTTTTATGAAATGAAAAAACTTAGAAAATAGTTAGAAAATTATAGAAAATCCGTACTAGTTGAACTAGCGGACCGTGTTCATCTCGGCGACCATGTTCTCTGCCGAGCGGTAACGGACGTCAAGGAGGAGCTTTGATTCTACGAGGGAGAGTGACAACGGTCGTGGGAGACCATGTTCCCTTCCTCATAGAATCGGAGCTCTTCCTTGACTAAGTACGGTGCCGTCCGGTGGAGAAATGCTCGCCGAGATGATCACGTAAGCAAGTTCAACTAGTACGGATGGTTATTTATTCACATGTCCCGATATCGTCGCAGTAGTCTGTCAATCACCGTACTTTTTATTTTAACTTTTTATGAAATGAAAAACTTAGAAAATAGTTAGAAAATTATAGAAAATCCGTACTAGTTGAACTAGCGGACCGTGTTCATTTCGGCGAGCATGTTCTCTGTCGAGCGGTAACAGACGTCAAGGAGGAGCTTTGATTCTACGAGGGAGAGCGACAACGGTCGTGGAAGACCGTGTTCCCTTCCTCGTAGAATCGGAGCTCTTCCTTGGCCAAGTACGGTGCCGTCCGGTGGAGAAATGCTCGCCGAGATGATCACGTAAGCAAGGTCAACTAGTACGGATGGTTATTTATTCACACGTCCCGATATCATCGCAGTAGTCTGTCAATCACCGTACCCAAACGTAGTATATATATAAATATAAACGATAATCGATTGTTATGTGTGTACACTCCCATTCTTCTATTAATTTGCGGAAATATCATGTGAATTACTTACCTGCCGCAGTAAAAGATGAGAACACAATGACCATTAAAAATATCATTGTTTAGAGATATAGATAATTTTATAGTTTCTTAATTTTATTTGTTTATAAAATGAGAAATTTATAGTGTATTAAAAATGAGTTTAGAGAGTAGATGGCAACTGCTTCCGGGTCCTCGGCCTCTCATGGGTTTCCAAAGCGACTTAGGCTGGGCCTCCCTCTCATTCCAGTGCGGTAAGTGTCAGTGATGAGACGAAGATTATGATGGAGTACCGAGTGAAGAAGGAGGGTCCCAACAAGGATCGTATCTTCTACAAGTGTCCGGATCGCAATGTGAGTTATTTTATCGTATTTAATGATTATGGTTAGTTTATACCTATTTTCATGATGGTTGTGATTAAAGTTCTAATTTTTTGTTTTAATTTCAGTGGGATGGCAGTGGACGATGTTCACGCTTCTACTGGGAGGAAGAGTATGTTGAACTCGTGCAAAAATATCTTACACAACAGGCAGATACAGCGGCTAATGAGGCAGTGATCCAGCCAAAGAAGCCCAAAGATGTTGCACAATCGGGGGATCTGTCTGTTTTAGTTGAGATTGGTCGCGAAATCCTTGTGCTCCTGAAATGTATTTTAGCTTTAGTTCTTTTAGTGGTAGTTGGGATTGTCTACATTGTAGCGATGCTTTCATAAATTTGTACCTTTTGTGGTGGCACGCATGTTGTATAAATAATTAATTATGATCTAGGTTTTAATATGGTATTTATGTCATATAATGCAGATGAGCCGGCATTGGATGTACAATGTTGATCGCCGCTCCCAAGAGTTCATTGACGGCGTGCATTCTTTGTTACGTGCGGCCGAGGCAAACAAATGCGACTGGTTTTATGTGCTGCCCATGTGCCATATGTAAGAATACGGTGGAATATCCTTGCTCAAAGACTCTTCATTCACACTTGTTCAAGTGGGTTTCATGTCAAACTATATTTGTTGGACGAAGCACGGAGAAACCGGTGTTGCATTGGAAGAAGGTGAAGAAGAACAATGGGACGACAATGATATTATTCCCGATGGTGCGTGCTTCAATGATACTGTAATGGGAGAAGCTGAAGAAGAGGTAGCCGTAGAAGATGATCCGGCTGATGATCTTTGTCAGGTCATTCGTGATGCACAAAGAGAATATGAAAGTGAAAAGGAGAAGATCAAGTTCGAGCGGATGCTAGAAGATCACAAGAAATTGTTGTACCCAACTTGTGATGCAGGGCAGAAAAAAGTTGGGAACCACACTAGAATTGCTGCAATGGAAGGCAAAGAATGGTGTATCTGACAAGGGATTTGGAGAGTTACTAAAAATCCAAAAGAAGAATGCTTCCTGAAGGACAATGAATTTCCTGCCACTACCTACGAAGCAAAACAAGTTGTCTGTCCTATGGGGCTAGAAATCGAGAAGATACATGCATGTCCTAATGACTGCATCCTGTACCGTGGCAAAGAGTACGAGAAATTGGATGCATGCCCGGTATGCCATGCATCGCGGTATAAGATCAGGCGAGATGACCCTGGTGATGTTGAGGGCGAACGTCCGTGGAAGAAAATCCCTGCCAAGGTTATGTGGTATGCTCCTATAATACCACGCTTGAAACGTCTGTTCAGAAACAAAGAACATGCAAAATTGTTGCGATGGCACAAAGAAGACCGTAAGGTAGACAATATGTTGAGACACCCTGCTGATGGGTCCCAAGTGGAGAGCAATCGCCAGAGAATTCCTGGAGTTTGCAAATGACGCAAGAAACTTAAGGTTTGCTTTAAGTACAGATGGTATCAATCCTTTTGGAGAGCAAAACAGTAGTCATAGCACTTGGCCTGTTACTCTAAGTATCTACAACATTCCTCCTTGGTTATGCATGAAGCGGAAGTTCATTATGATGCATGTGCTCATCCAAGGCCCGAAGCAACCTGGCAATGACATCGATGTGTACCTGAGACCACTTATTGATGAACTTCTCATTTTGTGGAATAAAGAAGGTGTACGTGTGTGGGATGAGTACAAACAGGAACACTTGATCTGCTGAGCATTGTTGTTCGTAACAATCAATGATTGGCCTGCTCTAAGTAATCTTTCAGGACAGTCAAACAAGGGATATAATGCATGCACACACTGCTTCGGTGATATTAGAGGTGTATTCTTGAAAAAATAGTCGAAAGGTTGTGTACCTTGGCCATCGTCGATTTCTTCCTGCAAATCACCCCGTAAGAAAAAAAGGCAAGCATTTTAAAGGGAAGGCAGACCACCTGACCAAGCCTCGCAACCGAACCGGTGAGGATGTACTTGATATGGTCAATGATGTGAAAGTCGTCTTTGGAAAAGGACATGGAAGCCAACCTATTCCGAACGACGCTAACGGATCACGCACCCATGTGGAAGAAGAAGTCCATATTTTGGGACCTACCCTATTGGCAAGTCCTAGAGGTCCGTAGCTCGATCGACATGATGCACCTGACGAAGAATCTTTGTGTGAACCTGCTAGGCTTCATGGGTGTGTATGGAAAGCCTAAGGACACATTTGAAGCATGACAGGACCTGCGTTGTTTGAGAGAAAGAGACAACCTGCATCTAGAGAAGACAGATGATGGACACCATTACTTACGTCCTGCTAGCTACACTCTAAGCAAAGAGGAGAAGGAAATCATGTTTGAATGCTAAACAACATCAAGGTACCATCTAGGATTCTCCTCGAATATAAAGGGTATTATAAATGTGCCAGAAGAAGAAATTCTATAACTTAAAGTCCCATGACTGTCACGTTCTCATGACGCAATTACTTCCAGTTACATTAAGAGGAATTCTACCTCCAAATGTACGTCTAGCCACCATGAAGCTATGTGCATTCCTCAATGCAATTTCTCAGAAGGCAATTGATCAAACTGATCTAGCTAAACTATAGAATGATGTGGTTCAATGTCTCATCAGCTTTGAGTTGGTGTTCCCTCCTTCCTTCTTTGATATCATGACACAACTCCTAGTTCACCTAGTCAAGGATATTTTCATTCTCAGGTCCTATGTTCCTACACAACATGTTCCCCTTAGAGAGATTCATGGGAGTCCTAAAGAAATATGTTCACAACCGTGCTCGCCCAGAAGGAAGCATCGCCAAGGGCTATGGAACAGAAGAGGTCATTGAGTTCTGTGTTGACTTTATTCCCTGACCTTGACTCGATTGGTGTTCCTGAATCGAGACATGAGGGGAGACTAAGTGGAAAGGGGACACTAGGGAGGAAAACATATATTGGTACGGATGATGATTATTTCAATAAAGCGCACGTACACAGTTCTACAGAACTCCTCTTTGGTAGATCCGTATATTGAGACACACAAGGATCTCTTATGATCCGAGTTTCCAGGGAAGACTGAAGCTTGGATTACGCGTAAGCACATGGAAACTTTCGGCGGTTGGTTGCGAAAAAAATGTCAAGGTGATGAGAGCATCCATGAGCAACTGTATTTATTGGCTATGCAACCATCATGGCATATCATCACATACAAAGGGTACGAGATAAATGGGAACATATTCTACATAGTAGCCCTAAGATAAAAGGAGTACCAACCAAAACAGTGGTGTTCGCATAGATGCCACAGACCCTGAATGGGAATAAGCAGACATATTATGGACGCATAGATGAAATATGGGAACTAGAATATGCACCTACTTTGAAGATCCCATTGTTCAAGTGCCAATGGGTCAAGGTGACCGGAGGCGGGGTAACAGTAGACAACGAGTATGGAATGACAACAGTAGACCTTAGTAATATTGGGTACAAAGACGAACCATTCATCCTTGCCAAGGATGTGAATCAGGTGTTCTATGTCAATAATATGTCCACCAAACCAAAAAGAGAGAAAAACGATAATGACTCAACCAAAGAGCCAAAGCGCCACATAGTTCTTTCAGGGAAAAGAGTCATCGTGGGAATTGAGGACAAGTCAGACATGTCAGAAGATTATGAAAAGGATGACCGAATTCCGCCCTTCAAAGTGAACAAAGACCCTAGCATCTTGGTAAATGATGAGGACACTCCATGGTTACGACGCGATCATAACCAAGGGACATACGTAAAGAAGAAGTTCACTGCTGTGCCCACTTGATGATATAGTGATTTAATATAGTGTGTGTTTGAGATATTATGTAATAATTGTGAATTCAAATGTTTATTATGTCATGTTTCAAATTAAATCAATGTTTGATTTGGTGGGATTTCTCTCTCAAAAAGGTAAATTAGGATATTGAGTGATGAAAAATTAAAATATTAACGTTAAAATAATGTGAAAACAAATTTCCTGTCCAAAACCAATAGTTTTAATAATTTTAATTAAACACTACATTTTTGCATTAACGAAATAATAAATATTAGTTACATTATGTTTTATAATTGTAACATAAAATAAAAAAAGTTAGGTTATAGATTTTTCCTATGTGCAATAAAGAAAAAGAAAATCCATATTTTTAACAAAATAATTTTATGCCTTTTATTTAATTTACTTTGTATTTAACAAAAACTATTACATTTCTATTGTATTTAACAAGACTATTGCTTAAAACAGGCGGGAAACGAAACTGCAGGCCACCTTTACTCCCGGGTGGGTAGCCCACCCGGGAGTAAAGGTGGGCTGCAGTTTTGTGGCCCGCCAAAAAAATCCTTTACTCCCGGTGCGTGTTACCAACCGGGAGTAAATTACTCCCGGTTGGTAACACGCACCGGGAGTAAAGAGACCATTACTCCCGGTTGGTAATACGCACCGGGAGTAAAGGACTTTTACTCCCGGCTGGTGGCTGGCACCGGGAGTAAATCTCCCTGGTATATAACCGCCAGCGCCTGGCGCAGATCGATCCGATCCTCTTCTTCCTCGTCGAACACCGCCGCCCTCTTCTTCCTCGCGCCGCCGTCTGTTCGTCTTAATCCGTGACACCGCCGCCCTCTTCTTCCTCGCGCCATCATCCGTTTGTCTTCCGTGACACCGCCGCCCTCTTCTTCCTCGTGCGGCCTCCTCCGCGCGCGCCCATGGCCCTCCTCCGCGCGCGCCCGTGGCCCCTCCACCGCGCCCGCCGAGGTGACAGTTTGTCTCTCTATAGCTACGTACATTCTCAGACGGTGGATCGAGTATTATGTTTGGAAACATCACTAGCTAATGATCGTATGTTGATATGGGCAACAATCTTATTTGTTCTGGTTCAATTATTCGTAGTTGTTTCGATGAACACTAGCGGTTCGAAACTGTCAAGGAATGAATGAAATAAGCAAAACTGTCAAAGTATTTTTCTGACAGCAAACCAGATAGTTTTGGCTTGCGCGAAGTAGTTAAAACGTTACAGCAAATAAAATCTGCACAAACAAAAAATGTTATATTTTGCTGTGATATCGAATATAGATGTTCTAAAGTAAATTACAAATGTCCTAGATTTTATATACGCAAATATCATATAAAAATGAAGAAAAACTTCAACGTTTCTTCATTTGCGAACTTTGAATACAGATATAATATATTAATGTTGCTAAAGTAATATGAGCATTACATATTTTTTCGGGAAGACTATCTTCAAACTTTATATCATAGCATCAGAGAAGTACTGTGCCTGTAGAAGAAGAAAATAAATTCTTATCATTTCGGAAATAGTAATGGTTATATTAGCCATAAGACACATATACTTACATTTCATAATGACTTATACTTACATTATCAACATAGAATTTTCTCATATGATGAATGACTACATGGTTCACATGGTACATAGGATCACAACATCACGCACCAACACCGCCCCGGCCCGCCTCACATCGTCGTCGTTAGCACGCCGGCCCGCCTCACGTTGTTGTCATCAGCACGCCGGCCCGCCTCACGTCGTCGTCGTTAGCACACCGGCCACCGTGCCGACATGTATATATACGTCATTTGTATTCATATGCATGTATATATACGTCACGGAGCACCGCCGCCCTCGTTCGCCCATGCGTTTCTATGTATACGGTGGAGCACCGCCGCCCTCGTTCACCCATGTGTACAGACATATATACGGCGGAGTGGAGCACCGCCACTCTTGTCACACCGCCCTCTCTCGTGGCCTAGTCGATCAACATTCATATTATCGTTATCGTTAACGCTAAACAATCACACCAGGGCGAACCGCGCTGTTGATGTCACCGACGTGGTTCACCCTAGTCAACGACGCAATTCGCCCTCGGCCGTTTATGTATAGCCCTAATTCGCCCTAGTATCGACGTAGGTCACCCTAGTGTGGCGAATTGCGTCCGTGACCGAGGGGCAAGATTTAATAATGCATATTGTTCGTAGATTTTACGCATGTAAGCAAAGATTTGACGTACTATATATTGGTTTTGTTTTTTGAAGCTAGATGGCCGACCCGAGAAACATGGATGAGGAGGAGTTGATGATGAATTTGATCAACACTGGCACTCAAGTTGCCGGCGATGATGGTGCTAAAAATAACGTGCAAGAGGATGCAGATGACGGGAGTCAGTACTTAGCTCTTGAACAAAATGAGCAACAACATATTGGCCAAGTATATATTTTTTATTATTAGCTATATATATTATCATATGTCTTATGTGTGCTCATGACATTAAAAATAATGTTTATGTTTTGTAGCCCTCTGGATCGACATCAACAACTACAACGAAGAGTAAAAATGTTTGAGGTCCCAAAAAGCCATTGGAGGGCCGCTTCATCATCTCGGAGTTCAATGTGGATACAGGAGAACCGGGGGGGGGGGCGAATAAAATGAAATTTGTGCACCACTGTGGTTACCTTGTACGGGACCAGCTCCCGATCAGTACCCGCGAGTGGAAGAAGAAGACCAATGCTCCTCATATCAGTTTTGTCTCCGATCGTGACAAGACGTTAATTTGGAAAGATGTCTTGGTACATTTCACGCTCCAAACAGATGGTTATGATGATATAATAGATGGTGATGAATTGAAGGAGCGAGTTAGGGATTGGGCAATGAAGAAGATGGCCACCCAGTTTCAGACTTGGAAGAAACACCTATACACAACGTATGTCAAAAAGAATATAGCACCAGATTTTACTGTCTCAGGCCCGATCTCAAAGCAGAGGCCCTATTGGGATGAGTTTGTATAGTACAAGACTTCGGAAGAGGGTGTGAGTCGGGTGATAAAGAACCAACGTAATGCCCAACAGAAGACATACCACCATAACTTGGGATCAGGTGGCTATCTGACTGCCATTGAGAAGTGGAACAAAATGGAAGTAGACCTTCTTGCCAAGGGTATCAGACCAGAATCACTCGAGTGGGGCGGAGAACATGCAAAGAATTGGTTTTTCGTTCATGGGGGAACACTGGACCAGGAGATAGGGAAGTGCGTTTATGGCGCAAGACAGCAAGAAGCAGCAGAAAGATTGTTTTATGCTCACAGAGCTACTGCTAGTGGTGCGTTCAGGCCCAACAGAGAGAAGGATGAGCTGACATACGCCATCAGGACTATTGAACATGATGGCCAAACTAGAGACAAAGGAAGTGTCTCGTGGGAGCATGGATTCCCTTAGGACAGACCTTCCTACAGAAGCCACCAGAGAAAGAAGGAAGAAGAGGCACAGCGGCTCCAGAGTTTGGAGGAAGCGGTGCGTGAAGCATAGGAGCAGGGAAAAAACCTTGAAGCGAGAATGCAGGAGGAAATCAGAAGGCAAGTGCAAATAGCAGTGAGTGCAAGCAAGCAGGCATCAGAGCCAGGAATCAACATTAGCCAATCTGTTCAGTTGAAAAGCAGTTGCGCTTCCACGGAGATACCAAATCAAGGGGACACAGGACTGCGCTTCCCTATGGATGACGTCACTGAACCTTGTACATCGTGTGAGCTACACATTCCGAAGGGGAATTCCACAATCAAGGTGGCTATCGGTCTTGTTAATCCTATCGACCGAACCAAGACACCAAGGATTCATGGGAATATAATCCAAGAAGGATATACTACCATCTCGGTAGATAAAGCTAAAAAAGGTTTTAGTGATTTGCCTCTTGACATTCCTGGAGGTGACGGCGAGAAGACTCTAGGAGAAGCGGAGAAGACATTCATTCTATGGCGCAAGCGCTACATCATCATTCTTGGGATGTCGGCTCCACCTTCTCCTGAACTACCTCACCATAGGTACGTGCGGATGAAAACACTACATCATTAATTTGTATTGGCTTAAATAATTAACAATCTGCTCATAATAATATGTCATTCCTTTTTTGTAGCAGATCCTCCCCCAACCTAAATCCAATTGTTCAATCGCTAGGTCATCATAGTGCTCTATACGATGACATTGTGTTGGAAGGCGAGGCTGCATCCACACCATCTCCAAGGAGGTCTCCAACGCCGTAGCCGCCACCTCTAAGGAGGTCTCCAACGCCGCTGCCAACACCTCCAAGGAGGTCTCCAACGCCTCCCCCGCCCCCGCCTACCAAGAAGCCTAGCAAGAGGCCAACCCCGCAAACGAAGAACCAGTCCCCGCCGGTAAAGAAAGCCACCGTGAAAGCAAGGGCTATTCCCAAAATAATATCTGAAGAGAAGGAAGAAGGAACTGATGCATATAAAAAAGATATGTCTAGATTCTATGACAAACTTAAAAAGAATCAAGAAGCAAGGAGAAACCTGGAGAAACCGTACTTCTTCGTAGCTCCAGATATTCTAAGAAAAAGGGTGGCTTCTTACCAGCAACAACAACGGGAATCTCGTAAGCCGTCCAAATCAACGTTATCGGACTATGACCGCACTCTCACCAAGTCAATTGAGGCGGCACAGAAAAAGAAGCGGGCAGGGAAAGGAGTTGCCCAACTCGGACAACAAGCGCACCAATCAGTCCCCCGCTAGTTGTTGGTAATGAATATGGTTCGAATTTAGGATTAATGCATCAGGCAAACATACCTCCGGATGTCGATTTGGTTCACCTTGGTGAATTTATTGATGAGACTGGTCTCGACCTTTACCAGATGTTCGGTGATGGAAACATTGAGAGTGCGGCGGAGGTTGATATTTGGAAGAAAAAATTTGTACTAGGCCAGAGTCTATACAACCCTCAAGCCTTATCTGATCTGAGGACGCAAATGTACCTGCTAAACAAGTGGTACATGCAGGCGTCTACCGGTGGAGACTTCTGCGTTGGTGTCAGAATTAGAGACGAACATTGGTTCCGTGGCGATGATGTTATGTATGTTGACTTTGCAGAATTTCATCAACTATGCCACCTGACCTCTCTGGACAAAGTTATCATTAGCTGCTATTGCCTGTAAGTAATAATTCTTTCGATCTATTATTAAACTCATCATATGTGTGTATATGCATATAAATTATCCTAACAAGTACTATATATATGCAGATTTACAATGACAGAGCTCAGAAAGGAAGGCTGCAATGAAATTGGTTTTGTTGATCCCCATATAGTATTCAAAGACCCAGTTACTCCAAAGACTAATTGGAAGTCTGAGTCAGAGAGTAACCTCATGAACTTCTTAGTGAACCAACGCCACAAGAAGGATATACTCTTTCCCTATAACTTCAAGTGAGTGTTAATAATGTCGATCATCCTTAATGGCTCATATGTTGATTCTAGTTAATTAATAAGTGTTATGTGTTATATCCTATAAACACATGCAGCAATCACTAGATATTGATGGACATCGATCTAGTGAAAAGTCACTTGATAATCTATGACTCGATGAGAAAACCACAACAAGACTACCAAGATATGATAGATATTATCTAGAGGTAATTTCGGTATCTCTAGCAACTATATATACACACAAACATGATGATTAACTATATCTGATGACGTGGCAAATTTTTTATTGGGCAGTGTTTGGAAAACCTTTATTGAGAAGCAACACATGGGAAAATGCAAAGCGCCACTGAATGTAATCCCTTTGAAAGTAAGTCCCCTAAATCGCATCATCTTTATTAATTAAACATATAGCTTTCACCGGATCACCAGATTGGATGACAAATCTTTTTCTCGTAAAGTGGTGTCTAAGGCAGGAACAGGGGAACAACTACTGTGGTTACTATGTTTGCAAGTTTATCAAGGTGGTCTTCCAAAGAACTCCTACAGAGAGACTCAAGGTACGTTAAAAATACACTATATATTCATTTAATTATTATTATTGATTGTGTTACTATGTCTTTATATATATATATATATGTACATATATTAATTTATTTTCCTTTAATTCAAACCTGTAGACTCGATGGTTGGAGGAAAAGGTCATACGGCAAGACCAAATCAAAGCAATTCAAGAGTCTATAGCCGGATTTTTTAATGAGCAGGTCATCGATTCTAAGGGCGAGTTCTACTTCGACCCAACACTACCATGGAAGCCAAGCTAGAGGATGAGAGAAAACTTGTTATATCACAACAACTGTAATGCAATCTTTTTGTAATATATGCACATGAAATAATATAATGTAAAATACACATATGCATGCATGCATATATATATATATATATATATATATATATATATATATATATATATATATATATTTCTATGCTTGAATTGTGTGATTTAATACGTTCATTGTGCTTGAACCGAAACATACTATACGCGCGTATAAATGTATAATTAGCAGCGTACAATACGACTTCGAAAACCTATTTAAAAAAAACAAAAAAAATGAAAAGAAAAGAAAAAAAAACCTTTAGTTCCGGTTCGTATTATCAACCGGGACTAAAGGTGCCGGCCACCGTGGCATGTCAGGAGGCACCTTTAGTCCCGGTTGGTGTTACCCACCGGGACTAAAGGTCCTCCTTTAGTCCCGGTTCCTGACCCGGGACTAAAGGACCCCCCCTTTAGTCCCGGATGCTTGCTCCCGGGTGGGGAACCAGGACTAGAGGGGGTTCCCCATCGGGAGTAAAGCTCTGTTCTCTACCAGTGCTTGTACATCATAATAGATGTTCACGACCTCTTCCATGGTTAATTTGGGGTTGTCTTCGACGTACTTCTGTATCTTCCTTAAATCTTCATTGTGTATTTCTTTGTCTCTAATTGTAGCATACTAATTCTGTGTTTGCCTTTCGAATTCGGACTTCAACAAACAGTGAGGCAGTGAGGCACAGAGATTGAAAAAACTAACACAATCTTCCTTCGAGATGTGTGATGTAAATTTTTCTTTCATCAAGTTTGTAACGCTGCCACTAAACGGCGTTTTGTTTTTTTATTGGTCCACTTTAGGAGCATTAGCGATCGAATCAAATGACCTTTTCTGCGACTGCGAGGATGCCTTTGATCTTGTTTTGGGCTGAGGTGGAGGAGGAGGATGATGCCTTTAAATTAATTTAATATAAAAATATATTTCATAATTAATCTAATGATATTTATTTAGTATTGTAAACATGTATATTTTTTTTATCTATAATGGATCAAACTTAAGTCCTCAAACGTAACACTGTTCTAGAATTGTATTCTTTTATTATGGACGGATGTAGTATAGTAAAAGATTCCACCATCGAGAGATCTATAACTGCATGCAACACTACACGGTCAATGCTACAATCGACCAGCCTCCTGCATATTTGCATGCGGCACACATATGAACCAGAAATACAAAGAAGACAGATCTTTGTGCCAGAAGGAAGATTTGAAAAGCTTAAGCTACTGCGTTCCGTGGCACCAATGCTGCCACCTCTGAGGTTTCTCGAAGGAGCAATGCCAAATCTCTCTAGAAGAGAGTCTTGGTATTAGCACCGCTAGGGCCGTACACTGGTATTTGTTTTTATTTTTAACTTTTTAATAATTTTTAAAACTAACACCATTGAAGTTTTTTTTTTCTTCAAAACTGACCTGTTTGGCCATGCCAATGTCGCTGGCGTGGCCAAAGGGGCCGCGCAGCCTGGCATGGCTGGCCTGTCACCATGGCTGGTTAGCCACCCGCTGCCCTGCTTACGTGTTGTCGACATGGACCGCCACGCCATCTATCTCGGCAAGTGGCTAAAAAAAAGGTTAAAAATAAATAAAAAGTTTCTAGCCCCTAAAAAGTAGGCCCCGTGTAATCAGTAATTATCACAAATGCCCAATTAGTTTAAGTCCATATAGCCTGAGTTTAGATTGTTTTTTTTAGTTTTTTGTCGCACTCCATAGAACCACAACTTGGATTACTTTTTAAGAAAAACAACTGTTGCATTATTACATTATATATGGTGAGTCTTACATGCAAATCCACAAGACTGAAAGAACACACATAAACAAACTACCCCATTTGATTCGGTGCTGTGTGGAACAGTACAGATTTCGTAGGATTTTTTTTCTCCAAAAAGTTTGCGTATCTTTATATTAAGATAAAAAATTGTTTGATTACAGGATGGGCATTACAAGATTTTAAACAAGGCCTCGGCCCGCCCAAGTCTGATTCTAGCTATTGTATTACTCGGCCTAATGAACAACCTAATCCTCGCACGCCGGCTTGGACCCAGAGGGCAGATCAGCAGAAAGATGGAGTCCGCTCCCGTGCTTCTTTCTCCGGAACTGCTAGCACCTGGCGCTAGCGTCCAGACGCCGGGCCTTCGTACCACGCCTCGCCCTCCCGCACGGGATCACGCTCCCCCCCCCCCCCCCCCCCCCCCCCGCATGGAACACAATAGAGATTGGAACCGACCTTCCTCCGCTCCACACAAACGGAACCCGCCCACCCCTAACTCGCACGGAACCCACCCGCCCCCAACCTCGCCAGCCCCCCCCCCCCCCCCCCACACACACCCACGGAACGGATCGAATAGAATGGGTTTTCCATCCGCCCCCAACCTCACCCACCCCCAACGCACTCCCATCAGAAAAATGTTTACAACTTCAAACAAAGCGCAGTGCAAGGTGAAAACAACAGAACAAGTCTACTGTAAATCAGAACAAGAGCGACTGCAACAATACAACAAAGCTACTATAATACAAGATGCAACATCAGAAAAAAATACTAATGCAGCAAAGAAAAATTACTTATTGCAACAACAAACCAAAGCTACTGCAACAACAGAAACAAAGCGTAATACGAGATGCAACATCAGCAAAAAAAGATTAATGCAACAAAGAAAAATTACTTGTTGCAACAAAAAACCAAAGCTACCGCAACAACAGAAAACAAAAAGCGCAGTGCGAGATGTAACATCAGGAAAAAAATTAAATACAACAAAGAAAAAATACTTATTGCAACAACGAAACAACGCTACTGCAACAATAGAAACAAAAACGCAATGCGAGATGCAACGTTAGAAAAAAAAAAGACTAATGCAACAAAGAAATATTGCTTGTTGCAACAACAAAACAACAACAGAAACAAAAAGATCAATGCGAGATGAAACAAAGAAATATTACTTGTTGCAACAACAAAACAAGCCTACTGCAACAGAGCTCGCTAGAACCCTAGCCACCGCCGCGTCCCTCAGATCCAGATCCAGAGGAGGAGTAGAAGGAGGAGGAGAAGAAGAAGAAGGAAGAGGAGGAGGGCTCAGATGCAGAGAAGCCGTCGTTGTCGTCCTCCTCTTCGGTTGCATGGAGATCGCGGAGCAAGGGAGGGAGGCAGGGAGGGAGGGGCGGCTCGCCGGAAGCCGCCGCCATCGCCCTCCTCTCCGGTGGCTTGGAGGTCACGGAGGGAGGGAGGGGAGGAGGGAGGGAGGAAGGGAGGGAGGGAAGCCGCCGCTATCGCGGCATGGAGGTCGCAGAGGGAGGGAGGGGCGGCGGCGCGCGAGCAGAGCAAGAGAGTGGAGGAGAGGGGAGGAGGAGAGGGCGAGCAGAGTGAGAGAAGGTGCGTGGACACGGGATGGGATGGGGAAGAAGTCGGGCAGGCAGATAAGGCGAGGCGCCGGTCGAGTCGCTATCTGACGCGCGTCCGGAACGTCGGACGAGTGATAGCATTACCGTTCTTCCCCTGTTCAGTGCTCACGCCAAGCGTAGATTCCGTAGGATTTGGAAGAATCTCCTGATTTCCGCACATACCTTACAATTTTTTTACATAAAGAACTGTAAATGAAGGTGCAAACAACTGTAAATGGTACATCAGAACACGGAGGAACGAACACACGAAGCAACAGTCTTGGAAGAATACAGTGCAAATGCGGCACATCGTCTCACCTGAGAGAGATTCGGATACATGCCGCAAAAAGTCCTCAACTCAAAAGCAAAGCCGCACTGGAAGAGAATTTGAAGCGTTGAAGTTGCGTGCTAGAGCTAGATTAACGAAACTTGAAAAATTAGCACTGGGCCCCTTCGACTCCTCGAGAAAGTCCTCAACTCAAAAGCAAAAGCCCAACAACACCACCAGGCCCAAGGCTAACGATCTGCTTTCCGACACTCGTTTCCGTTGGCCCACGCATCCGGATCCCCTTCTCTACCTCCGGCGCCGCCCATCATGACCATCACCGTTCCACCCGCCCCACGCCCGCCGCCGCCATGAGGCCCGTCGAATTCGCCGTTGGAGATGACCTCGCCGTGTCCGCCATGTTCCTCGGACAACTTCACAGATCACGTGCCCACCGTCCAGGTCAGGCGCATCGCCCACGGGCCCGATGAACGTGAGTTGCATACCCTGATTTCGCGTGAATGTTTGGGGGGTCTTCACTGGAGACTTCGTCGGTGATTGTAGAGACGGAGGAGTCGGCGCTCTTGAGGACGGGCATCAACGAGAAACAGACCAGGACGGACATCGTCCCCGCCTGCAACGACGCCACATTTGGCTGGAACTCGGAGGTCAGCATCCGGTCGCTGAGGCATCAGCCTGACTGTACATGTTATAGATACTTAGAATGCCAGATTTGGCCTCTCGTTGCTAGCAGCTTATAATGCTCTAATGCAGACAACATTTACGAGTAATCTAGTATGGTACGGAGAGCACCAGAGGTTAACACATCCTTCCGTAAGTCCCTGCTCAGACAGAAACTGCATACTGTGGTAGTTTAAGAAACTGTCAAAATAACACCAAGTTTTGCATTATTACATAATGTCAGAGTTTTACATGCAAATCCATTTGGGACTGTGAATCAAGAACGTATACACACTGTAGTACAGTAGTTCAAGAGACCGATGAAATAACCCCAAATCTGGCATTATTACATAAAAATTGCAAAGTCTTGCGTGCAAATCCATTTGAGACATTGAAGCAGCAACACATATGGAGAACGTTCCATCCAGATCCGCGTGGAATAGTTCGACTTCTGTTGGAATTGGAAAGAAACTGATTTCCACACTGGCCTCACTGGCTCTAAATAAAGTTACAAACAACAGCGAAAATGTCACAGAGTACACACAGAGGAACCAATACGCTACTACTACATGACAGTCTTAGAAGGAAGAGAATGTGGCTACGACAAGGGGGGCACACATCATCAGACATTCTGGCCTGAGATACACAGATACATGCTGTGGTCAACAGCGTTACACGGGCGGCGAGGAGTGATGTACCATCCTGTGGTATGGATTGCCAAGCTGTAACTCTTGTTCTCTCATCTCCCTCTGGCAATTGAGTTCCCTCCAGAGATGAGACAACTGATCATTCCTGGTGCAACGAGTGTATACGGAAACCTGTCAGAGTGTATATGGAAACTGTCAAGAAAATGGTCTTGACCACAAGCAGAATTTCAAGTAACATAGTAGTAGTGATTACCATGTCTTGTAGAGCTAAGCCTGGCCTAATTGGATCAACTTTTATCTCCAGTAATCTCCAATTGAATCGCTGCTGTAGCCTCCTCACCAACTGCTTGAGCATCATCTTCAGCTCCAGCATTGGTTCTGCTCGAAGTCGCAATTGCATTTTGTGTCACTTCATCATCAACTTCTTGGACATCATCTTGTTCAATGCCATTGATGAAAAGGTCGATCGGGTTGCGATGTCTGGCAACTTGTTTGGTCACTGCGTCCACTGTCATCTTGATGCTGGGGCTGTTGATGTATTGTGCGTTGTAGCACAGGGAAACCTCCGTAAGCCTACCGAGGTTGCTGATACCTGAAGGAACACAGATCTGGCTCGCTGGAGTCGAACAGAACTTCAATTGAAGGTATGTCAGCTTCCGCATAGCTACTGTGCTGAAACTGAGCCATGGCATTGGGCAGTCGATCGAGAATCTCTGAAGCTTACGGAATCCTTTGTTTCCAATCACTATGGCTTGTCCAGGAATGAAGTCCAATCCTATTATTAGGCACTGCAATTTGGGCAAGCCTCCAAGTATCTTCAGATCATCCGTCATTGTTTGCTTGTTACAGACGATGATTTGCACGAAAGCTAGACACCAGAGCCATTTGAGCCATGGTGGAACACTTGCGAATCTTCCCGCTGTCACCTTGAACTTCTCAAGACTCATAAGCGTACCCCACTCTTCACCCCACTCTTCAAGGGAGCCCAGGAACTCCATGGAGCAGCCGAGTCCACAGTGAATGGTCAGGGACTCGAGGCTTCTCCAATTTTTGATGGATGACAGTAACGCTTCACAGTAGTCTCTGTCAGTGGACTGGTGAAAGGACCATGTAAATGCAAGCACCTTCAAACTTTGTAGATCACGCAGAGCCCTGATGAAGCTTGGAGGTTGTTCGGTAAAATCAACAGTGACTAGTGTCTGTAGACGGCAGAGATGCTGTACATCGTTCGGCACCCTTGCTGCCGTTTCGACGGAATTAATTGCTCCTTTGCCACCAACGAGAAGATACACCAAGCTACCCCTTAAGCCCACAATTTGCTTTGTCAGCTGGCTTATCCGTGTGCCTCTTAGGTCCAGGTACCACAGACCTTTTAGCTGGAATAATTCGAGTGGGAGCTCACTTATCTGCGTGTAACTTATATCCAATGTGTGCAAAGCCCACAGCTCCTTGATCTCGTGTGGGAGCTTGCTGACTCGAGTATTCCTGACACTCAAATACCTCAAAAAGATCATTTTGCTTCTGCATATCTGAAGTAGGTTCTCATCCTCGAGATTCTCCCAGCCTTCTAGATCCAGAACCACCAAATTGATAAACTTGTCCAGAGGGATTCCGCAGACTGTCCCAGAAACAGCTAGCGAACGAGTCTGGGACAAATCCATGGTTTCAAGCATCGACGGGAGCAGGGGATCTGGATGGTGCAGGGCTAACCTCCGTGGCATCCTGCTGCTAGTTTGGTTGCCACACTCTGTTGTTGTTGCTGCTGCTGATTCTGCCAGTAAGTTGAGCGTAGTGGTGGTGAAAACTGAAACCCATCTCTGCAGATTTGGAGGCCAGGAATTGGTGCATAAAATGATTGATTTGCCACTGGCAGGCCTCGGCTTCATCTTGCTTGTGTTTGCAGTTTGATGCTACACAGGTGATGACATTACTATCCACTAGCTCGGAGAACAACCTCTCTGCTTGTAACTTGATGTCGTCAGAGTAACCACCATAATGATAATAAGTAAGGATAAAGAAGCCTTCATATATCCATTTCAAGATGAGACGATCCTTTTCAAACTTGTACCCATAAGGAAACATGCTCATGTAAATTAATAGTGACCTCAAGTAATCATTAGGGAAGTCATTAAAAGCGGAGGATAGTGCTTGTTCTGTCAGCCGGGGGACTCGTTCCTTGCAATAAATTGCAAATCTTTGATGCTCCTCGTCCTCATCCTCTCGTTGGTGCAGCTGCTGCAGTCGTTGGTCCTTCAGCCAGTCTGCCATACCAATTATAAACAACGGTATACCTTCACATCTCCTCAATATTTCATCACAATGTAGCTTCATATTGTTTGGCAGGCAACCATCTACTGAACCAACGGCTTTTGCTAGAAGCAGACTTTCTGAATCCATTTCGCTTAGAGGCTTCATCTCATGCACATAAGGCCATCATAGGAATCGGAGCAACATGCCCATGCTGTACTTGTACTGCGTGTTGTAATCAATATTCGGCTACCATGATTATTATTAGGAAATGCGCCCTTGATTTCTTCCCAGTCTGATGCTTCCCATATATCATCGATAATGACGAAGTACCTGGCCAGCCAGCCGGGAGCATTGTGAGAAAGAGATTAGCAAATATGTATATTTTCAGATTAAAGATAATCATGCCAAAGCTAGTAATTAAGTTGGTTGTTATCGGTACCTTTTATCTCGCAAGCATTCTGAAATGAGGCAGACTAGGACCTTCATTGTCTTGGCTTGTGACGGGTCAGATGACAATGCTGTTGCTGCTGGTTCTGAGACTTGGGAGAGGATATCTTGAAGAAGACGAATGTTTCTATCAGTTACCCGTGGCACTTGTGCCATAACGTTGCATTGGAAATTGTAGCGCCCTCCACTAGTTTCATGCTGCTGCCTGAGTCGGTTGCGGAGCTCCACGGCAAGAGTTGTCTTGCCTATCCCCACAGGTCCAACGATACACATGACTCTCAGGTTCATGTCCATCTTCCCTGGTGTGCGAGCCACCCTGAAGATCTTCTTTGCCGGGAGATCGATGCCGACAAGAGGGAGGAGGGCACCCGCCTCGGCCCGTTGGGGTGTAATACGCCCAATGTCAGAGCTAGTGAGAAGAAGATGCCTAATAGTATATCTGGAGAGATCTTCGTTCCTACGGTAAAGTCGTTGTACCATACTATGAAGAAACAAATACGACTTGCTACAGTGGAAGCACTGCGTAGCTCTTCGCAGCAGCGTGTGACGTGAGGGATCAACTTCACGGAGGACGTGGTCGGCCAAATCCAGAACATCCCAGCGCAAAGATGTTGGCAGCCAGGACAGCGTCTCGCCGTCCAAATGCTGTGGACTCAATGACGTCAAGAATGCCGCAATGATACTCAGCTCCGTCTCCATGAATACCAAGCAGCGCCGTCCACGGTCACCAGTGACCACGCTATGAGGGCCAGCAGGCCCCAGCAGCTGAGAGATCCTGGCACGAAGCGGCTGCAGCTTGCTTAATAACTCCTTGATCTCGGCCGCCGTCTCCTTCTCCTCCTCGGAATCTTGATGTGCCGTGACATCTCTCTCCAGCTGCTGATCAGGATCGGGAGCGGCAGGCACCATCTCGACCTCCTTGCCCTCCTCCCCCTCGGAGGCCTTAGGCGCCATGCATGCACCCTGCGAGCTGAGCAGTTAAATGAACTATTAAGGATCGATCCAATATCAGGCGGCAGAATGAATGTCGATCAAGGGTTTCAATATGTACTTATAATGACGGACGATTTTGGCTAGCAGGCTCCGGGAGTGGCAGGCACGATCTCTACCTCCTGCTGCTGCTCCCCCTTGGGACCGGGAGTGGCAGGCAGGATCTCTACCTCCTTGCCCTGCTCCTCCTCGGAAGCTGCAGTTGCCATGCCTGTTCCACGCCCTCTACCAGAATAACCTTTATTCGGTATGTGCGTGCATTCAACACGCCAGGATTAATCCTCCAAAATACATGCAGTCACATAGTGCGGGTATTCACTTGTAATCAAACTTACCAGATCTGGCCGGTCTCCCCGATTGATAGCGGCAAAGAAGACCCCCAAGGCGCCGACCTCGTTAGTACTACGCTGCTGCTGCCGGCTTCTCCTTCGACACCAGGTGGCCGGCGGTGGGAAGGCTGTTACTTGCGCAAATTAGCCCTGAATAACGTTTTGGCAAGGAATTAATCCCAATTTCCTTGCCCCCCTGCTGCTACCCTTTTGCTGCAGAAACAGCTAGAGCTGCTACTCGGCGAATGTTGAGGGAACGGGGCAAGGCTAGAAGAACCAGCCATGTTACCGTGTCTAAATAAATAGGTACTCCCTCGGTCCTTTTTTAATTACAGAAATGCTATATAACACACGTGTGTTTTAGCACAAAAAAACACATGAATTTTAGTCCGCTAGATCGTTGCCTCGGTTTGTCTGCGTCCGTCAGATCTGCCAAGCCGGAGACTTCCAGGTATGCGCGTACGCGAACACGAATCTGACGCGAACGAGCAGGAATAGATCAGCACGCCCTGACGGAGCTGCCAGGTGCTCGATTCATCTTTTGCCTCGGGTCCAGAATCGTCCTCCCCGTCGCGTCGGAACACTGCCGGGTCCGGAACCGCTCTGTAATTTGTCCTACCATAGAAAAAAATTATTTTCTGTGATATGTGATTTGTGATATGTGGATCTGTGATCTTGTGATTGCCTAAAGGTAGAAGAAGGCTAAAGGTAGAAGAAGGATGAAGACTATTGGATCTTAATCTTATGGTGCAAAAAAATTTATGTGTTGGAATTGTATAAAACACATGGTTGTGCAGTAGACAGACTTAATTATCGTTTTCCCTTCCCGACAAGCCAAACGTATTCAATTTTAACTAAATGTATAAGAAAATAGTAATATTTATAGTACATAATTAGTAGCATTAGATAGATTGACAACAGTTAAAAAAGGGATAGAGTGAGTAGCTTGCAGGGGGCCCTTACTACTAGTTTGCGACATTTCTTCCCCACCTCGATATATATGACTTGGGACGAACTCTCACTGTCCATATCATTTCAAATTTGACTAATTTATAGAAAATGTTGTCGACATTTGTATCTCAAAATAGGTTTACAATTAAAAAATATAGCATAATTAACCTAGTGATACCTATTCATTCCTATAAATAACTTTAAGATCCGCCGATTAGGGCATGTGTTTGTGGACATCTACGTGAAAAATAGTACTTTTTATATTGTTTAATATTTATAACTAATAAAGAATTATTTATATTAAATTGTATATTTTCTCTTTGTTTATTTTCTATGGGATATATAGATGTAATAGGTACTTCATAGTCTATATCTAATTATCATAAACTTATTAATCACTTTTTCAAGTGACTGATTTATATGTTGTTCATCTATACTCGTATTTTTATTTTGTATGGCACATCTGTATATTTTAAATATGCAATTAGTTTGAAATATTGCCATTAACTATGGTGGTCCTTGCTGCATCACATACCTTATGAAGTCATGAATCTAATTTTAATTTTTCAAATTATATTCTTATTGACTGCTACATATTTCTTTGTCCTCAATTGAAACTCTTGTGCTTATTGTATCTTTTATTAACTCTTCTTTTTGCACTTTTTAAAATAAAGATTTAGGTGGTAGAGGATGTTCTTAAATACTATAATAACATAAGTAATCATTTGAAACATGCACCATATTAATTAAGATAAGTGATAGAGTTTGAAGTGAGATCTTAGATGGGAGTAGCAGTGCTAAGCTCAAGAGAATTTTAATGCTTAAGCATATAATGATCGACTTTTTACTCTAAACTAACCTTAAAGGGCCAGGAAAATATAGCACCACCAGTGGTCTCCCGTACTTCCCAAGACGATTGAATTTTCCTATCAGGGAATTATACATGTTGTTATGGTCAAAAGGCTGATAAATACACTTGGGATTTGGTTAAATTGGTTGGTTCTGCCACACGGGCTATGTCCTAAATGACAGTGACAATTACCATATCACTGTCGGTTCAAGCGATAACCTGGCAATGATAGCCATAAATACCACGGCCGGCCGAAACTTTGACCCGACAATGTTGTACCTATTATCACTGTTGGGCTGATAGGCTGCCCCATCACTACAGATTAACCTATGCCGACTGAATTCCAACAATGAAGGGGGGGGGGGGTGTGACCCGGTAGTGATTATTAGTTGTGGCGCAGTGATAGCTTATGTTGGTATTAGGAATAGATATGAGGGAGATTTTAGTTCATTTTCATAATGCTAGGAATGGATAATTTAGATACAAATTAAATGGCCTACTTTATATTACCTTTCATGATGGAAAATATGAGTAATTTAAAAAGAAATATAGAGGTATTTGACATTATGTTTCGTAATGCTAAGGTAGGAAATCTACATATATATTTAGGGGTTATTTTAAATTATATTTCATAATGGAAAAAATGGGTAAGCTCGACCTAAATTTATGTGGTTACTTTATTTATGCTTTATAATCATAGACGTGAGTAGTGTGTTGACTTCGCTGGAGATGTTGATGCTAGGAAAAGCACAACTGGAGTGATCTTTTTTTTGGCCAACAGTCCAATGACCTGGCAGTCCATGAAGCAAAAGGTGGTAGCTAGCTTAGTCCACCTGCGAGGCAGAATACATAGTTGCTGCAAACGCTGCATCTCAAGCAGTTTGGCTAGCTCGGGTGTTATGAAGTGCAGGGAGGGACACCAAGAGTGCCAATGCTGAAGGTGGACAACAAGTCGGCTATTGCTCTGAAGTAGAATCCGGTTCTTTATGGACAGAGCAAGCACATCGAAGTGAAGTATCACTTTGTCCGGGAGTCTGCAGACATTGGTTTGATCAATGTAGATTTCGTCAGAAGTGAAGAGCAGCCGGGTGACATTCTGACGAAGGCTCTTGGCAGAGTCAAATTTCATGAGATGCATGCCAAGATCGGCATGCTTGATGTAAATATTCTGTACAGCAAGGCTTCGGAGTAGATTGTTGATTGTATTCCTTGTGTGCTGATTAGACTTAGCATATTTGCATGCACTTAGCATTTCTGGATAATAGCTAATTAGGCAGTAGCTAATTAGTAGCATGATCAGTGCATGATTGTGCATGTATCAGCATGATTGAAAGGCGGATTTAGTTTCCTTGTAATATCTTATTTAAGCATAGCAATACAACCAGAAAACGCTGCAAGTTTCACAGCACTAAACGAGATCGTATCCTGTGTTCGCGTGAGTTGTGTGCGTTCTTCCTGGTCGTGATCTTGCCGGCAACAACGTCTGCGTTCTCTCTGGCGAGTTCCAACATAATTTAGATACAAATTAAATGGGCTACTTTATATTACCTTTCATGATGGAAAATATGAGTAATTTAAAAAGAAATATAGAGGTATTTCACATTATGTTTCATAATGCTAAGGTAGGAAATCTATATATATTTAGAGGTTATTTTAAATTACATTTCATAATGGCAAAAAATGGGTAAGCTCGACCTAAATTTATGGGGTTACTTTTATTTATTTTTTATAATCATAGATGTGAGTAGTTTTTTTAGAAAATAGATTGAATTCAATGGCAGTTATGGGTGATGATGAATAGAATCAGATCTTGTTTCATCATAATTAACACAAAGTATCTGTGGGAGACCTTCAATTAGTAATAACTAGATGACACCCACACGTTGGTGCATGTGGAAATTGTGTTGCGTTGTATATTCTATTGGGCTAGGCATCGAGATATCCAGTAAAATATTTTATGAGAATCACATTATTAGCATGTGTTTGGTTTTGGGATAACATGGGTTGGGTTGGACCTGCCCCTGTTTTCTAGGTTGGGTTGGACCCATTTCAGTGTTTGGTTGATAAGGTTGGGTCGGTTCCAATTCTTTGTTTGGTTTCAAGAATCTGCAGTACTGGGTCGGGAGACTGGGCCCTGTCTGGCTGCCTAATGTCCTCTTCTTCTTCCTTCCACTTGCCAAGCCCCTCCCCGCCGTACCTCATGCACCGCCACCTAGCCCCGCCCCACACCGTCGCCCTCCTGCGGCTTCCTGGCCGTGGCGGCACGCTGCTCTTGCTCGGCCCGGCCGCCCCCGCCGCAGCTCCACGGCTCGCTCCGCCCCCGCTGCTCCTCTGCTCCTCCACGCATGCGTGTCCTCCTCCGCACAAGCCCGTCCGCCGGTGCTCCTCCTGTGTGCACGCGCGGCTGTCGGCGCTTCGCGGAAGCGATGCGCACTGCTCCTTCCTCCATCTCACTGGTCACATGTGCTCGCGCGCCCTACTCCTTCCTCCCCACACGCCCGCTCATCTGGGTCAGACCCCGTCCGCTCGATTCCTAGGAATCGGCTCGACCTGCATCCAAGGGGTGTATTCCCTCTCAGGTTCGTGATGGTTTGTAGGGGTGGCTTGACCAGCCGCTCCTACGAAACCGTTGCTATAAATCATAGATTTATAGGGCCGGTTGCCAAACCGCCCCTACAAATCTAATTTATAGAGGCGCCTGGTATTCCCTACAAATTTTTTTTTGTAGAGACGGCTCTGTAAAACAATATGTAGCCCCTATAATTTTTTAGGGGCGGCTGATGATTGAACCGCTCCTATAAATCAAATAGTAGGGGCGACTGGTGAGTAAGCCGCCCGTACAAATCACTAGCCGTCTCTGTTCTATTTATTGGGGCGGCTGGTCCCGTTGGTCCGTAGCACGCCTACTGTAGGAGCGGTTGGTGATTGAGCCGCCCCTAAAAAAACATGACATTGCTACAAATCCTTTGTGTAGTAGTGGCTACTCATGCACCTCCCTGGAATGTTCCTCTTTCTCCGGCGAAGCTTCTTTGATCCAGAGCCGAAGAATACCCCGCGACAGAGATGAGGAGGAGGAGACAGTCGTAGTCACGCGCTTGTTGGGTTCCGTAGAGCCAGGAAGGATTGGGGCTAATCTAGGTATGGACTTTTCATTTTATAGAGGGAAGACTGGGTTGCCTCTATCAAAACCGAACATGTAGGTGAAGCGGTGAATGGAGTGCTTTGAGGCAGTGGCGCAGCCGCGCAGGAGGTGAAGTGCAACAGACACATAATGGCCCCTAGCTGTAAGTTTCCACGGCCATAGGGATGCTTCCGTCTTGAGTTTCAGTTGCACTTTAATACTAGATGGGAAGGATATTGCTGACGTTGCTTCACGAAAATTGCAAGAAAATTTGCTAGTGGGGTTCTCCTATTTAGGTATAGTAGATATTAAAATTGTGATTGTATTACTCCAGGAGAAGTAACGTTGATAATAATTGGTAATAGTTCCACAAATTATACAAGAAATGATAATGCACGATCATGGAGTAATGTAATATAAGTTTACAACGTAAGAAAGCGATGACAGACTCGTTGTAACTATGCCAATTATGAGTTTATGACCAGATAATCTACTTCTGTTCTGTTGATTCATTGTACTCATCGAGAACCACGCTGAGAGCATTACCCTTCCCATGAATAATGCAGGCTAATTCCTTGACTTGTTGCGCCTTTTCCTTGGCATCTTTAGGCGCCTGACTGCTGACAGTCAGGACTACCTGTTGGATACTTGAAAGATTTTCCAGGCCATAGACACCCTCCACCATTCTGAACCTTGTTAACCGAGGCGGGCACTGTAATATAACTGCCTCGGTTAATGCCTATTAATCGAGGCGGTCACATTATAAGGCCCGCCTCGGTTAAATAGTGGCCTAGACAACCCATCTAGGCCTGGTAAAGGGTATATACCGCGAGCAGCAAATCCTAACTTCCATCCCCACCTCTTACTCCCTCAGTCGCGCCGCACAGCGACGCCCCTCTCTCCAACTCCGCAGCGGCGCCCCTCCCTCCTCCAGCGGCGGCGCCCCTCTCCCCTCCCTCTCTCTCTCTTTATCTCAGGCCCCTCCCGGACCCCAGATCCGGCGGCGAGGGCAAGGAGGTGCCCAGATCCGACGACGGGGAGGCCAGATCCGGCAGCAGGAAGGCCGGATCCGGCGATCTACGGCGGCAGCAGCGGCAGTGCATGGATGGGCTCGGCGGGCCTGTCCATGGATTTTTTTTGTTTTTTAATTGATTAACCGAGGCGGGCATTTCAACCGCCTCGGGAAAGATCCATTTACCTTGACCTTTCCACCGAGACGGTTGCGATGCCCGCCTCAGTTAATCACTTTTGCCTGCCTCGATTAATTTTTTCTGTAGTAGAGATGCCGCACCCAAATTTTCCGGCGCAGGCATCGCAAGAACTAAAAACGCTCTCAGCCAAAAAGCAATAGGATAGATGAGTTTAGGATTGGAAAACCGGCTGGGCAAGGTTTGTTAATAGCTTGAGCTTTCTCATTTAGCTCACGAGCAATTGTAATGACCAAACAATTGATGCAATTATGCAATTTGGTTTTGCAGTAACAGATTCAAAATGGAAAAAATAAAATACCCCCTCCGTCCTAAAATATAAGGAAACAAAGTAATTTTAAGACAAGTGACGTATATAACCCTCTCTGATTACTATATTTGGGTTGATGATAGACATTAATAGTAGGTATGCATGTGAATATTATCTTTTAGTGTTTGTTCACCTAGAATACCATACATTTTGGTACAAATTTTGAACTCGTAGTTGCCTGGGGTACAACTAACTTTGTAGATGGTGAATTTCCTCAGGTTGGTAAGTTTCTGCAAGTCTCTAAGCACTTCAGTAGCTAAATCGGTACAGATCTCAACCCCAGAGAGTGTATGTAAAGCCGTCATTTTTGTGATCCCTTCAGTTAATTTCAATGCATGCCGCTTGTTCTTGTTGCCAGCAAGTAGGTGCGCCATTCTCTGAAGCTTATCAACAGACTCTGGCAATTTTGTGATGCTCGTCTCCCTTATGTCAAGCACTTCCAGAGATTCCATCCGGCCAATTTTGGGTGGGATCTCCTTTACGTCTGTCCGTCGCAGGCTCAGGTACTTCAACTGGTGCATTTTACATATTTTCTTAAGTTGCTTGTAGGACAAATCCTTGCAGCCTTCAAGATCTAGCACCTGGAGTATCTGAAACTTGTGCAAAGTAGAATGAAGCGCTCTCAAACTCCCTAGTGCCGTTAAGGATCTGACGTGGGACAGTCTCATCCTCCCTACCTTTTCATTCTCTTTCCCATCACTCCTCTGAACGGACAGACGACGCACCTTGTAGCTCGGAAATGGCGTTTGCCAGTGACCACCAAACACAGTGACGAAATTCTCGTCGCTTGACTTGGCAACAATGTACTCCAGAACCATGTCATGAATCTGACAGCTCTTCACCTTGCCGTTGCTGCTGTTGTTGACCGGACGGACCAAGTTCCTGTCAATGAGTTCACTGAAACAGTGCTCAGCAACTTCCTCGACGGTCTTCCCGTCCTTCTCGACAACGAACCCTTCGGCTATCCATCTTCTGAGGAGGCACTTTCTACTGATCAAGCAACCCTTGGGAAACATGCTCAAGTACAGCAAGCACGTTTTCAGATCAGCTGGCAAATCTTTGTAGCATTGGTCAAGTATCCGTGTCACTCCTTCCGTAGTGAGATTGTTCCCCAGAACTGCATGAACTGCACTTAGTTCTTTGTCAACCTTTTCCAACAGGCTGTCCAGGTTTGACTCTTGGTTTGCCTTCAGTTTACTAGCCATAAGACCTGCTACTACGATGATGGCTAATGGCAGACCTCTGCACGTTTTCATGATCATCGGACTATTAATGGGTCTTGTAATACAAAGATCATCAATAACAGCACCAGAGATTGTTTCAAGAAACAGGTTGTAGGAACTTTCTTCAAGGAGTGGCTTGTGCTCGTAGGAACGGCCATTTCTTCGGCGACAGGCTTCGGACACAGATCACCACTATGGTACTGCCTTTCTTATTTTTGGGCAAAGAATCCCTGAACTTTTCCCATGCTGATACAGACCAAACGTCATCTATCAAGATGAGATACCTATTTCAAGCATTATACAAAATAAGCATTGATCCTACAAAGTAATCATTCTCAAAAGCACACTACAACAGTAACATCAAAGAACGATTATAATAGAAAAATTATATATATAATATAAATAGGATTACAATATCGTGCTTAATTATATTATATATATATATATATATATATATATATATATATATATATGTGAAGAAAGGTGAAACATGAATGAGGAGCATTAAAATGGTACAGTACCTCTTCTTCTTTAGTAGATTGTCCAGTTTACTTTTAAGATCCTCTTCTCCCAATTTGTCAGTTTCCTCGATCTCTTCCATTGATGCACCAGACTGCTGCTCTTGGAATGTCTTTATAAGCCTTCCCAAAACTGTTCGGAGATTGAACTTCTGGGAGGCAAGCACGGATGCTCTGCAACCGAAATCGTCTCCGAACTTGCGGTAAAGCGCCATGGCAAGAGTGGTCTTGCCTAGGCCACCAGACCCAAAAATGGCAAGGAATCTGAGCTGATTACCGGTGCTTTGCTGGCTCCCATTGGAGAACCATGGCTCTAGCTCCTTCATGGCATCCTCCAAGCCCACCGGCTCCTTGGTGCCGAAGAGCTGGGGAGGAGGCACTAGACGGTCTTGGGGATCATTGGCTCCCGTGTTTTCGACGTTTCCCGTGTTCTCCACGCCGTACCTGGTGCGCCGCTCGCTGACGTGCTGCGCCCGGGCCTTGAGGTTGCCGATCTCCGTGGCGATGCAGTGGCGCGCGTACAGCGTGGTGAGCAGATACCACTTCTTCCGGAGATACACCAGCGCTCCGCTCCCACGGGGCTCGCTGCTGAGGCGGTGGTCGACGTCGTCCACACAGTCCTCGATGTCGTAGGACACCTCCCGGACCTGCTTCATCCAGTCCAGGCGCTGCTCGTCATGGTCGCCCACCCGCTTAATCTTGTTGAGGAAGGCCTGCATGCTGGCCAGCTCGTCGGTGATGTACTGGATGTCATCACGGACGCCACGGATCAGGGTGTACTCCTGCGCGAGGAGGCTCCCGAGCTTGTTCACCAGCGATTTCACGGCGTTGTTTGAGGCGCCGACGACGAGATCCATCGTCGCGCTACTCTAGCGCTGCCTCCTTACCAGTGGAGACAAGATGCTTTTGATGTAGTTCTGTGGTTGTACTAAGCTTTTTGCTCACTAGAATGGTAATGGCGAGTATCGGACAAAAGGACACCCTCACCTTGATTAAGCAGAAATCTGATTAAGGACCTCCACCGTGTGGAAGTCATAATGGTGGGCATCGTTTGTTAGATCCAGCATAAAAAAAATGAAAACAAGACATACAATTGTTGGTGCTGCTGAGGTGAGCCCTATGAAACAAGCAGGTTGCAGCAAACAAAATACTTTTTTGGACTTGTTCGCTTCAACTTAAAGGAGCGGCCACTACCACTGCTGGAAACTCGAATTGTTCTGTGGTGACAAATTTTTCTGTGCATTTTTTCGGTACGCAACGATTTTTCTGTGGGTTTCAAAATATCCCCACAGAAAAATACGAAAACCCACAGAACAATTGTATGATTTTTCTGTGCGTGACAATACACACGGAAAAAATCAGCACTCGCAGAAAAATGAAACTTATTCTGTCGGTTCTTTAAAAACGCACAGAAAAAAGATATGCACGCACAGAAAAAATGTTATTATTCTGTCGGTATTTTAAAACACACAGAAAAAACATACACACGCATGGAAAAAAACCAAGAAGTCCTAACCCTAACCCGTCGCGGACTCGCCTGCTCGGCTCCTCACGCACGCACGCTCCCCTCCCTCCCCTTCTTCTTCCCTGCCGCACCCTCCCCTCCCCTCCCCAGCCCCGCACACTCCGTTACACTCCTCCCGCACCCGCACCCGCACCCGCACCCGCCCATCCTCCGCCGGATCCCGCCCCTCCCCTTCTTCCTCGACGCGGCCGGTGCCGCCCCCTCCCTCTCTCCCCCCTCCCCTACCTTGGCCGGTGCTGCCCCCTCCCTCTCCCCCCTCCCCTACCTTCTTCCCCGGTGCGGTCCCTCCCCTCCCGCTCCCCACTGGCCAGATCCGGCGCGGCCGGTGCCGCCCCCTCCCTCTCCCCCCCTCCCCTCCCTTCTTCCCTGGCGCGGCCCCTCCCGCTCCCCACCGGCGAGATCCGGCGGCCGGTGCCGCCCCCCTCCCTCCCTCCCTCCCCAACGGCGAGATCCAGGGAGGGGGCCCGACGATGGCGCACCCCAGGCGGCGGAGGGGACGGCTGCGCGGGCCAGGGGCGAGCTACAGCCCCCTGGCCGAGAGCGGTGGCGGGGGGCGTGGTGGCGGAGGCAGTTGGGCGTGGATGGTGGCGGCAGTGCTGGTGGTACGGGCGTGGATGGCGGCGGCGGCGGTGCTGGTGGTGCGGTCGTGGTGTCGGCGTGCCTTTTTTATTAGAGCTTCTGTTAGCTGTATAATTAGAGAGTAATTTAATTCGTGCTTTGCTGCTTTGCTTCCGTGCTGCTTGAGAATTTCCTAATTGTTCCTAGTGTTTTAGTACTATGATATCTGGTTGTTTTTTCTTCCTTAGTTCTGACCTGTTCATGTCTTGTCTGATCTGGTCATAGGCTTACACGGTGTCATTTTATTGCTGCATTACTAAGAGAATATGGAATTCTCACTGCAGCCATTTGCAAACTTGAATGAGCCCCTGATTACACTTGACAAAGGTGAATTTAGTTTTTGTTCAATCAAGTTTAGAAAAAAAAACATGTTCAAATTGTTATCCGGTACTTGGACTTTCAGTATAACATATCCTTGATGGTAAATTAACTGAACAAAATTTGCTCGCTACAAGTTAATTTGTCATCATCTGTGTGGATTGATATGCTTTGCTCGCTACAGTTTATGGATGCATATGTAGCATGTCTTTCTTTTTCCAATTGTTGCTTTGCCTATCAGATTTGAGGGAGCAATGTAATAAGAAGATTTTACTGTAAAGTTAAAATACAATTTTAACTTGTTTGTTTTGTTACCCTGGTTGTTTTTCAGGTGAGATGCTATGAAAACAGTATCTTGAATATCTTGCATATATCAACCTGATCAATTATTTTGATATGTGATATTTGCGGAGCTGAAATGATATGAAACCCCAGTCTCGTGCCGCGCTGCTCTCCCCTTCCCTAACTATGCCGTGTGACTTTTTTTGTTTTGTACTACTCTTGAGTGGCTGTGATGAATCAAGTTTCCATTAGAGAACTTCTGCACTTTAGCACCTTATGAGCTGGTACTTGGGAAATTTTGATCTGTTTGCTGCTTAACTAGGATGGCTTGTACCAGTACAAGCAACCAGTTCTGTGGTCAGTTCAATTTCTATTAGAGAGAGAGAATTAAATTAAGTTCTAGGTGAAATTAAGTTGCAGTTGTCATGCTGATAATGGGTAAATCTGAGCCATTTCTTAAGTTCTTTTGCTCTTGTTCTTTGCTCCAGGTGAAATATATGTAGTTCTTGTGCTTTTGACATACTGCTCTCTAATGGATCTAGAATGACCAATAGTTTCTTTTCTATTAGCTCAGTTACCAATACTAATTTTGTTTGCTTGACTGGACCGAGCTGGAACTTTTGTCTTCTTCCGTTTGTAAGTGCTTGGCTGCTTCTCCCATTGGCAGTTACCATCTGCCTTCTTTTTGCCCCTGGCATTTCCCCACGTGTCCTGATCTACATTCAAACTCTGTCCATTCCAGTTGCTGGGATGCTCCCAATTGCCTTCATGAGATGATTCAGCTTGGTATCTATTTTTCTCTTTATGGTGTCCATGTTATTGCATTTCTGCTTGATATGGAAAGTTACATGACAACCTTGCAACAGGAACTCTATGCATGTATTCAAGAGCAAACCTTGTAAATATATAGCGGGATGCAGTGCTCAGATCACTCTTGCAGTGAACTACTGTAACTCTCTTTTCATTTCTTGAGAATGAAATGTACATCCTATTTAATTAGATGTGTGTCTGGTAAGAAGAGTCCGTGTTTTCTGTGTAATATATATGCACTTGTTTATATACTTATGAGTTACTACACTGTGTCGCTTTCGAGTATAATCTTATAAGCTGGAAGTCGGGAAATATGTCAAAAAAAGTCTGCCATCTTGTAGATTACAGTGTTAAGGACAGCTGAACTTCCTAGCTTGATCTCCTAAACATATGAAGGTCCCCTTCCATAGAATTCACTGGGCAGCATGCATTGTTGAAAGGCCCTTATATGAGGATAGTTTTTTAAAATAGTTTAGTAATGATAAGTAATCGGATCCAAAAAATTCAGTTCTGGAAATATTTTCAGAGCAACATTATTATCGGATAAGAACCTTTCTGTGGCTTTTGTATTATTCTTATGTCATTCTATTGCTTTTGTACTTTTATCAATGGGATGTCTGTGATTGCTAAATTGGGCTGTTTTGTGCTTCCAGGGTTTGGAAAAGATTCTAGACCAACACATGGTCAAATTCTACAATGATCAGTACAGTTTGACTGACAAATATACTGATGGCCAGTCTTCAGGTATTCTCATTTGAACTAGTTTTTTTTATAATTATTTTTATTTATTCTTGATGTTGACAATAGGCATATTTCTTATTTCATCTCCAAAATGATGTGCCTCTGATTTTATAATTAGAGTTAGTGGACAAAAGTATTAGGTCTTTCAGTTTTGTTGATGAAACCAAATATTAGCTAGTATCATCTAAGCTATAAGATCTTACAACTGTGGACAATCTTCCAGAACTTAATATTACATAATAATATAGTATGAATATAGACCTCATCTGTTTTACAGTATGTGTCCAGCTTACTGGAGATTGTTGCTTCTAGGGAACCGAATAATTTATCCATTGTTTTTTTCCCCATTAGTCTGTACACATGAAGTACTTGGATTGTTATGGAGGGTTCATTGTGTTAGAGTTGAATTGATGCTTGACGACCAATCCAGCATATCTATTTCTTTATAATAGTGTAATCCTTGCATGCATGCTGTCTCGTTACCTTACTGAAATTTGTGGACTAGTGTCTAAACACTATCTTGAGTTATGGTTAATTCAGTTCAATGTCTATTAGAAATTACTTTTCTCTTTACCTCTGAATATTTTTTCCTATTCACAAGATTACTCTAATTAATGAAAAATGGTCTTTTGCAGGAGGCTTTGGGAATTTTTTAGTTTGAGAACAGATTGTAGATATGTTGATCAGTAGCCGTGCTTTGTTTATATGGTTTCAATAACATTGTGTTTTGTAACTGTATAATGACATTGAAACATTGAGTCCATTGTTATGAACAACAATGATATGTAACAACTTTCATGCTGATTATATGTATCGAGATTGCTGAATGTAACATGTTGATGCATGGCTAAATGATACTATTCATGTATGATGAAATATGATGATAGTCATTAGTTATGAGCCGTGCTTGTAGACTTCATTACTGTATGGACAATATATATTTTAATATGCTGTTGCTACTATTTTAAAATAATTTTTTTTGTGTGTTTAACTCTTTTTTCCTGTGAGGCTGGCTACACAGAAATATGATTTTTAATCTAGGCGAAATGATTTTTTTTGTGAGTTCACTAGACCGACAGACAAAAAACATGTGTTTTTCTGTGCGTTTATTTCTTTTTTCTATGTGGATTAACACATAGAAAAAATAGTTTTAATCTGGGCGAACACAATTTTTCTGCGCGTGTGAGACCCACAGAAAAATTGTTTCTGGCGGTGAACCCACAGAAAAGTCGATTTTTCTGTCATTCTATTTCTGTAGGTTATTTTCTGACGGTACACCGTCAGAAAAATATTTTTCTGACGGTATTCGAATTTTTCCGTGGGTTTTCGCACGCACAAAAAAAAGCGAGATTCCAGTAGTGTACGGTTTTATACTACTATCAAATACTATAGTTAAAACTGAAAAAGCCACCGCCGCAGCGGTTTAATGGTGACATCGCTTGCTAGAATTAGACCCAGCACACACAAAAATGTAAACAAGACATACTGTATTACCTAGACACTGGCGACCATAATATAGACATACTGTTTTCATTTTGTGTGCTACAAAAAACAGTATGTCTTGTTTATCTACTACAGAAAATCTTTTGTACAGCGTTTTCATTTGGGGGCTCCAAGGCAGTCGGCCAGGTTCCCCGCCTCGGTTATTCGAGGCAAGGCAACCAGGCCAGCAACCGCCTCGGTTAATCCTTAACCGAGGCGGGCACTGTAATATAACTGCCTCGGTTAATGCCTATTAATCGAGGCGGTCACATTATAAGGCCCGCCTCGGTTAAATAGTGGCCTAGACAACCCATCTAGGCCTGGTAAAGGGTATATACCGCGAGCAGCAAATCCTAACTTCCATCCCCACCTCTTACTCCCTCAGTCGCGCCGCACAGCGACGCCCCTCTCTCCAACTCCGCAGCGGCGCCCCTCCCTCCTCCAGCGGCGGCGCCCCTCTCCCCTCCCTCTCTCTCTCTTTATCTCAGGCCCCTCCCGGACCCCAGATCCGGCGGCGAGGGCAAGGAGGTGCCCAGATCCGACGACGGGGAGGCCAGATCCGGCAGCAGGAAGGCCGGATCCGGCGATCTACGGCGGCAGCAGCGGCAGTGCATGGATGGGCTCGGCGGGCCTGTCCATGGATTTTTTTTGTTTTTTAATTGATTAACCGAGGCGGGCATTTCAACTGCCTCGGGAAAGATCCATTTACCTTGACCTTTCCACCGAGACGGTTGCGATGCCCGCCTCAGTTAATCACTTTTGCCTGCCTCGATTAATTTTTTCTGTAGTAGAGATGCCGCACCCAAATTTTCCGGCGCAGGCATCGCAAGAACTAAAAACGCTCTCAGCCAAAAAGCAATAGGATAGATGAGTTTAGGATTGGAAAA
The DNA here is from genome assembly GCF_019320115.1 of Miscanthus floridulus. Classification (NCBI taxonomy): domain Eukaryota; kingdom Viridiplantae; phylum Streptophyta; class Magnoliopsida; order Poales; family Poaceae; genus Miscanthus; species Miscanthus floridulus. Next base: position 116,874,612 of record NC_089589.1, on the reverse strand, counting down.
CCGGCTGGGCAAGGTTTGTTAATAGCTTGAGCTTTCTCATTTAGCTCACGAGCAATTGTAATGACCAAACAATTGATGCAATTATGCAATTTGGTTTTGCAGTAACAGATTCAAAATGGAAAAAATAAAATACCCCCTCCGTCCTAAAATATAAGGAAACAAAGTAATTTTAAGACAAGTGACGTATATAACCCTCTCTGATTACTATATTTGGGTTGATGATAGACATTAATAGTAGGTATGCATGTGAATATTATCTTTTAGTGTTTGTTCACCTAGAATACCATACATTTTGGTACAAATTTTGAACTCTCAGGAACTACTTTAGAACATAAATTTTCAAACAACATAAAGATTCAAGACCCTCCAACTTTTTGTTCCAAATAGCAAGAGGCTCGGGGGCTACACTCAGTGAGTGCACTTTTTCTTCGAAAAAGCGCACGTCACCAAAAGACTTCTTCAACGCGGACCACTTCAAGACATTACGACAAAAAGAACCCGGAACGAGCCATATTTGAGTTCTTTTTGATAAAACTTCAATGAACAAACAGAGCAACTTCAAGACAAGATCCTCCAGCTACTTGTTCCAAATAGCAAGAGGCTTGGGGGCTACAACCAGATGGACATACTTTTTCTTCAAAAAAGCACTCACCACTCAAAGGTCCCAAGAAGCGCTACAAGGTTTCACTCCAGAAAGCACTCGGATGACGTTTTGTTACTACTCATCAAGACCTGAAAAAGCAAAACGAGACTTTCAGAGCTCAACCATGAAGTGCTCGGGGGCTTGTCGATACGGGACCCACAGGATACCCCACAAAGGAAAGAGAAGATCTAGTCTAACTAGGATTCTTCCCTTGTAATCCTAGTAGTAGTACTATTCAATAATCCTACTAGTAACTCTCATTATAAACCGACTAAGACTCTGACCTCCTGACTATATAAAGGAGGGCAGGGCTCCTGGACGAGAGGACGACAATTGTACAACACAACATATCACATTCAATCCAACGCAAAGGCTAACGCCGACTGGACGTAAGGTTATTACTCGATCTACGATCGAGGGCCTGAACCAGGATAAATCGACTGTCTCTTGCGTTAACCATCGAGTTCAGCATACGCCGAAGCCCGAACATACTGCCCCGGGTACCCCCGTGGCAGGCTATCGGTGGTAAAACATCGACAGTCATCCACAAGCTCCGCCGGATGATCATCAAACTCCCAATCACCACCAAGCCATCTAGGTGATGGCGATCACCAAGAGTAACAAGCACAAACTATCACTTGACCACGACAAGCCTAATGAGAAGGATGGATGCACACTTTGCTACTCTTGCTTTCACTAATGAGGCCTTAATCTTGGATTCTCAAATCTCAATCACCTCACTAAGACCTTGCTCTCTTTGGCACTCTTAAGGGTGTTTCTCAGCTGTTGAAATGAGCAAAAGTGATCCCTTGAGTGAATAGAGGAAGTATTTATACACCCTCATTCAAAACGAACCGTTATGTGCCACTGCGGCGTGACCGGACGCTCCGGTCAGTTCACCCGCCACTGAGCCGTTTAAGTTGTGACCGGACTCTGACCAGCGTCCGGTCAGCACTGACCGGACGTGTCCGGTCACGAAAACCTCTCTGGAACCTTACTGGAGTCGACCGAACGCTGGCACCCAACGTCAGGTCACTTTTCACTCAGCGTCCGGTCGCTTTTCACTCAACGTCCGGTCCCACCAGACAACATCTGCTTGATCAAATGAACTGACCAGACTCTACTGCCAGCGTTCGGTCACACCAGAACCAGCGTCCGATCAACATTTGACCCTCCATTCACTTCCAACTCGCAATCATATTTGAATAAAGTTTTCTCCAATTGATTTTAGGGCTACTTAGGAGCTATCTAGTGCTAGATTTGACAAGTGTAAACCACACCTAACCCACTAGACTCACCTAGGTCAAGCTACTAGTCCATACCCCCCTTAATAGTACGGCCAAAGGAAAAACAAAGTCCTAAACTACTCTAAGTGTCTCTTCAACACCAAACGACACTTAGAACTAGTCCATCCTTAACCTTGTCGTCCGTCCTTTGAAAACTGAAACGATTTCCATCGTAGGGGCAAGATAACCATGATTGCCCAATTAATTTGCCATTACCATAACCTAACTTAATTGCCTCTGCAAAACACACGTTAGTCACAGTAATCTCGTATTGTCATTAATCACTGAAACCCAACTAGGAGCCTAGATGCTTTTAGAGATCTTAGATGGGAGTAGCAGTGCTAACCTCAAGAGAATTTTAATGCTTAAGCCATATAATGATCGACTTTTTACTCAAACTAACCTTAAAGGGCCAGGAAAATATAGCACCACCAGTGGTCTCCCGTACTTCCCAAGACGAATGAATTTTCCTATCAGGGAATTATACATGCTGTTATGGTCAAAAGGCTGATAAATACACTTGGGATTTGGTTAAATTGGTTGGTTCTGCCACACGGGCTATGTCCTAAATGACAGTGACAATCACCATATCACTGTCGGTTCAAGCGATAACTTGGATAGCCATAAATACCACGGCCGGCCGAAACTTTGACCCGACAATGTTGTACCTATTATCACTGTTGGGCTGATAGGCTGCCCCATCACTACAGATTAACCTATGCCGACTGAATTCCAACAATGAGGGGGGGGGGGGGGGTTGTGACCCGGTAGTGATTATTAGTTGTGGCGTAGTGATAGCTTATGTTGGTATTAGGAATAGATATGAGGGAGATTTTAGTTCATTTTCATAATGCTAGGAATGGATAATTTAGATACAAATTAAATGGCCTACTTTATATTACCTTTCATGATGGAAAATATGAGTAATTTAAAAAGAAATATAGAGGTATTTTACATTATGTTTCGTAATGCTAAGTTGGGAAATCTACATATATATTTAGGGGTTATTTTAAATTATATTTCATAATGGTAAAAATGGGTAAACTCGACCTAAATTTATGTGGTTACTTTATTTATGTTTTATAATCATAGACGTGAGTAGTGTGTTGACTTCGCTGGAGATGTTGATGCTAGGAAAAGCACAACTGGAGTGATCTTTTTTTTGGCCAACAGTCCAATGACCTGGCAGTCCATGAAGCAAAAGGTGGTAGCTTAGTCCACCTGCGAGGCAGAATACATAGTTGCTGCAAACGCTGCATCTCAAGCAGTTTGGCTAGCTCGGGTGTTATGAAGTGCAGGGAGGGACACCAAGAGTACCAATGCTGAAGGTGGACAAGTCGGCTATTGCTCTGAACTAGAATCCGGTTCTTTATGGACAGAGGAAGCACATCGAAGTGAAGTATCACTTTGTCCGGGAGTATGCAGACATTGGTTTGATCAATGTAGATTTCGTCAGAAGTGAAGAGCAGCCGGGTGACATTCTGACGAAGGCTCTTGGCAGAGTCAAATTTCATGAGATGCATGCCAAGATCGGCATGCTTGATGTAAATATTCTGTACAGCAAGGCTTAGGAGGAGATTGTTGATTGTATTCCTTGTGTGCTGATTAGACTTAGCATATTTGCATGCACTTAGCATTTCTGGATAATAGCTAATTAGGCAGTAGCTAATTAGTAGCATGATCAGTGCATGATTGTGCATGTATCAGCATGATTGAAAGGCGGATTTAGTTTCCTTGTAATATCTTATTTAAGCATAGCAATACAACCAGAAAACGCTGCCAAGTTTCACAGCACTAAACGAGATTGTATCCTGTGTTCGCGTGAGTTGTGTGCGTTCTTCCTGGTCGTGATCTTGCCGGCAACAACGTCTGCGTTCTCTCTGGCGAGTTCCAACATAATTTAGATACAAATTAAATGGGCTACTTTATATTACCGTTCATGATGGAAAATATGAGTAATTTAAAAAGAAATATAGAGGTATTTCACATTATGTTTCATAATGCTAAGGTAGGAAATCTATATATATTTAGAGGTTATTTTAAATTATATTTCATAATGGCAAAAAATGGGTAAGCTCGACCTAAATTTATGGGGTTACTTTATTTATTTTTTATAATCATAGATGTGAGTAGTTTTTTTAGAAAATAGATTGAATTCAATGGCAGTTATGGGTGATGATGAATAGAATCAGAACTTGTTTCATCATAATGAACACAAAGTATCTGTGGGAGACCTTCAATTAGTAATAACTAGATGACACCCACACGTTGGTGCATGTGGAAATTGTGTTGCGTTGTATATTCTATTGGGCTAGGCATCGAGATATCCAGTAAAATATTTTATGAGAATCACATTATTAGCATGTGTTTGGTTTTGGGATGACATGGGTTGGGTTGGACCTGCCCCTGTTTTCTAGGTTGGGTTGGACCCATTTCAGTGTTTGGTTGATAAGGTTGGGTCGGCTCCAATTCTTTGTTTGGTTTCAATAATCTACAGTACTGGGTCGGGAGACTGGGCCCTGTCTGGTTGCCTAATGTCCTCTTCTTCTTCCTTCCACTTGCCAAGCCCCTTCCCGCTGTACCTCACGAACCGCGACCCAACCCCGCCCCGCGCCGTCGCCCTCCTGCTCAGCCCGGCCGCCCCCGCCGCAGCTCCACGGCTCGCTCCGCCCCCGCTGCTCCTCTGCTCCTGCATGCATGCGTGTCCTCCTCCGCGCAAGCACGGCCGCCGGTGCTCCTCCTGTGCGCACGCGCGGTCGTCGGCGCTTCGCGACGCGATGCGTGCTGCTCCTTCCTCCATCTCGCCGCTCGCATGTGCTCGCGCGCCCTACTCTTTCCTCCCCACGCACCCGCTCATCTGGGTCAGACCCCGTCCGCTCAATTCCTAGGAATCGGCTCGACCTGCATCCAAGGGGTGTATTCCCTCTCAGGTTCGTGATGATTTGTAGGGGCAGCTAGTGATGGTTTGTAGGGGTGGCTTGGCCAGCCGCTTCTACGAAACCGTTGCTATAAATCATAGATTTGTAGGGCCGGGTCCAAACCGCCCCTACAAATCTAATTTATAGATGGGCCTGGTCCTGTTGGTCCGTAGCACGCCTACTGTATGAGCGGCTGGTGATTGAGTCGTCCCTAAAAAAAACATGACATTGCTACAAATCCTTTGTGTAGTAGTGGCTACTCATGCACCTCCCTGGAATGTTCCTCTTTCTCTAGCGAAGCTTCTTTGATCCAGAGCCGAAGAATACCCCGCGACAGAGAGGAGGAGGAGGAGGCAGTCGTAGTCACGCGCTTGTTGGGTTCCATAGAGCCAGGAAGGATTAGGGCTAATCTAGGTATGGATTTTTCATTTTATAGAGGGAAGACTGGGTTGCCTCTATCAAAACCGAACATGTAGGTGAAGCGGTGAATGGAGTGCTTTGAGGCAGTGGCGCAGCCGCGCAGGAGGTGAAGTGCAACAGACACATAATGGCCCCTAGCTGTAAGTTTCCACGCCCATAGGGATGCTTCCGTCTTGAGTTTCAGTTGCACTTTAATACTAGATGGGAAGGAGATTGCTGACGTTGCTTCACGAAATTGCAAGAAAATTTGCTAGTGGGGCTCTCCTATTCAGGTATAGTAGATATTAAAATTGTGATTGTATTACTCCAGGAGAAGTAACGTTGATAATAATTGGTAATAGTTCCACAAATTATACAAGAAATGATAATGCACGATCATGGAGTAATGTAATATAAGTTTACAACGTAAGAAAGCGATGACAGACTCGTTGTGACTATGCCAATAATGACCAGATAATCTACTTCTGTTCTGTTGATTCATTGTACTCATCGAGAACCACGCTGAGAGCATTACCCTTCCCATGAATAATAATGCATGCTAATTCCTTGACTTGGTGTGCCTTTTCCTTGGCATCTTTAGGCGCCTGACTGCTGACAGTAAGCACTACCTGTTGGATACTTGAAAGACTAATTTTCCAGGCCATAGACACCCTCCACCATTCTGAACCTTAGCTCAATCCTCTGAAGCACCGGCATTGCCCCTTCCAGGAAGCTCAGAGGTGGCAGCACAGGTGCTGCAAAGCGTAGCAGTTTAAGCTTTTGGAATCCCTCAGGTGGCACAAAGATGTTGCCACCTGACTTGAGTGTGTTATCATGAAGGGTCTTGAGAACACTTGCATTGTTCCTGGTTGAGTCGAGTGAGAAAATGAGAGAGAACAGCTCGGGCAGCTTGGCAAGAACCACCAGAGCATCCGTCGTGAGTGAAGTTAACGACAAGGTTAGCTTCTCAAGATTGTGCAGACTGACAATCCACTCGGGCACTTGAGACAACTTGCCAGAGAGCCCAAGGGTGTGCAGGTGCTCTGGTGGGGCTTGTGAAGCATTCAGTGAGGTGTCAAGGAATCCAGTGAAATCATCATCAATTGCAAGATACTTGAGGGAGCAACTGCTCAGATGCTCAATGACAGACAGCAATAACTCAAAATTGCTCGAGGTACAACTAACCTTATAAATGGTGAATTTCCTCAGGTTGGTAAGTTTCTGCAAGTCTCTAAGCACTTCAGTTGCTAAATCAGTACAGATCTCAACCCCAGATAGTGTCTGTAAAGCCGTCATCTTTGTGATTGCTTCAGTTAATTTCAATGCATGCCGCTTGTTCTTATTGCCAGCAAGTAGGTGCTCCATTCTCTGAAGCTTATCAACTGACTCAGGCAATTTTGTGATGCTCGTCTCCCTTATGTCAAGTACTTCCAGAGATTCCAGCCGGCCAATTTTGGTCGGGACCTCCTTTACGTCCGTCTGGCGTAAGCTCAGGTACTTCAGCTGGTGCATTTTACATATTTTCTTGAGTTGCTTGTAGGACAAATCCTTGCAGCCTTCAAGATCTAGCACCTGCAGTATCTGAAACTTGTGCAAAGTAGAATGAAGCGCTCTCAAACTCCCTAGTGCCGTTAAGGATCTGACGTGGGACAGTCTCATCCTCCCTACCTTTTCACTCTCTTTCCCATCACTCCTCTGAACGGACAGACGACGCACCTTGTAGCTCGGAAATGGCGTTTGCCAGTGACCACCAAACACAGTGATGAAATTCTCGTCGCTTGACTTGGCAACAATGTACTCCAGAACCATGTCATGAATCTGACAGCTCTTCACCTTGCCGTTGCTGCTGTTGTTGACCGGACGGACCAAGTTCCTGTCAATGAGTTCACTGAAACAGTGCTCAGCAACTTCCTCGACGGTCTTCCCGTCCTTCTCGACAACGAACCCTTCGGCTATCCATCTTCTGAGGAGGCACTTTCTACTGATCAAGCAACCCTTGGGAAACATGCTCAAGTACAGCAAGCACGTTTTCAGATCAGCTGGCAAATCTTTGTAGCATTGGTCAAGTATCCGTGTCACTCCTTCCGTAGTGAGATTGTTCCCCAGAACTGCTTGAACTGCACTTAGTTCTTTGTCAACCTTTTCCAACAGGCTGTACAGGTTTGACTCTTGGTTTGCCTTCAGTTTACTAGCCATAAGACCTGCTACTACGATGATGGCTAATGGCAGACCTCTGCACGCTTTCATGATCATCGGACTATTAATGGGTCTTGTAATACAAAGATCATCAATAACAGCACCAGAGATTGTTTCAAGAAACAGGTTGTAGGAACTTTCTTCAAGGAGTGGCTTGTGCTCGTAGGAACGGCCATTTCTTCGGCGACAGGCTTCGGACACAGATTTGAACCTTGTTGTCACCACTATGGTACTGCCTTTCTCATTTTTGGGCAAAGAATCCCTAAACTTTTCCCATGCTGATACAGACCAAACGTCATCTATCAAGATGAGATACCTATTTCAAGCATTATACAAAATAAGCATTGATCCTACAAAGTAATTATTCTCAAAAGCACACTACAACAGTAACATCAAAGAACGATTATAATAGAAAAATTATATATATAATATAAATAGGATTACAATATCGTGCTTATATTATATATATATGTGAAGAAAGGTGAAACATGAATGAGGAGCATTAAAATGGTACAGTACCTCTTCTTCTTTAGTAGATTGTCCAGTTTACTTTTAAGATCCTCTTCTCCCAATTTGTCAGTTTCCTCGATCTCTTCCATTGATGCACCGGACTGCTGCTCTTGGAATGCCTTTATAAGCCTTCCCAAAACTGTTCGGAGATTGAACTTCTGGGAGGCAAGCACGGATGCTCTGCAACCGAAATCGTCTCCGAACTTGCGGTAAAGCGCCATGGCAAGAGTTGTCTTGCCTAGGCCACCAGACCCAAAAATGGCAAGGAATCTGAGCTGATTACCGGTGCTTTGCTGGCTCCCATTGGAGAACCATGGCTCTAGCTCCTTCATGGCATCCTCGAAGCCCACCGGCTCCTTGGTGCCGAAGAGCTGGGGAGGAGGCACTAGACGGTCTTGGGGATCATTGGCTCCCGTGTTTTCGACGTTTCCCGTGTTCTCCACGCCGTACCTGGTGCGCCGCTCGCTGACGTGCTGCGCCCGGGCCTTGAGGTTGCCGATCTCCGTGGCGATGCAGTGGCGCGCGTACAGCGTGGTGAGCAGATACCACTTCTTCCGGAGATACACCAGCGCTCCGCTCCCACGGGGCTCGCTGCTGAGGCGGTGGTCGACGTCGTCCACACAGTCCTCGATGTCGTAGGACACCTCCCGGACCTGCTTCATCCAGTCCAGGCGCTGCTCGTCATGGTCGCCCACCCGCTTAATCTTGTTGAGGAAGGCCTGCATGCTGGCCAGCTCGTCGGTGATGTACTGGATGTCGTCACGGACGCCACGGATCAGGGTGTACTCCTGCGCGAGGAGGCTCCCGAGCTTGTTCACCAGCGATTTCACGGCGTTGTTTGAGGCGCCGACGACGAGATCCATCGTCGCGCTACTCTAGCGCTGCCTCCTTACCAGTGGAGACAAGATGCTTTTGATGTAGTTCTGTGGTTGTACTAAGCTTTTTGCTCACTAGAATGGTAATGGCGAGTATCGGACAAAAGGACACCCTCACCTTGATTAAGCAGAAAACTGATTAAGGACCTCCACAGTGTGGAAATCATAATGGTGGGCATCGCTTGTTAGATCCAGCATAAAAAAAAATGAAAACAAGACATACAATTGTTGGTGCTGCTGAGGTGAGCCCTATGAAACAAGCAGGTTGCAGCAAACAAAATACTTTTTTTGACTTGTTCGCTTCAACTTAAATAGACAGATGGCTAGTGGCTTTACCGTGACGAAATAGATTCCGTTCCGATCAATTCTGGCCCTCTTGAGAAGACTTCGTCTTGGGGCCTGTCATAATCACGCAGACACACACACACACACAGTTCATAATCCACACTGCTGAACGTGCCAACAAAGCAGTAGACGTGTTCGCACGAACTTATCAGCTAGAATATTTCCGTGTTGCAGCAGCGCAAGCCACCAGCAGGCATGCCTACCATCGAACCCGCGTGAAACCTTGCCGCGTGGTGCACGAGTACAAAGCTGGCAAGGGCGAACGATGGTGACCACTTGCTGGTAAGGTTTCTTAGGGACCATGATGACGAACAATAACGAAACGTTGAGAACAACGGATTAATACCAACGTAGGAGTATTAGACCAATGAGTCAACAATGTCTAAATCAGCGCTTGTGTGGTCCTCAAATCTAGACTTGCAGTCGTGGTTTTCGCATGAGGTTGTTGCGCCCTCCACTCTCTCCCTCTCTCCACTCTCTCTCCCTCCCTCCCTCCAACTCTCCATTCCGAGCCCCTCTCCCTCCCGAGCACGGCGGTGGTCCTCCCTTCCCATGGCGCGGCGGCGCTCCTCCCTTCCCTAGGCGCGGCGGCGCCCCTCCCTTCCCTAGGCGCGGTGGCGCCCGTCCCTTCTGCGCTCCTCCCTCTCCTCGATGGCGACCGGCGGTAGACTGAAGCGGCGACGACGGTGGCGTGGTCGAGCAGGCGGCCGCGACGACGGCGGTGGAGTCCGGCGAGATCCAGCCTCGGGGCGCGCGGATCCGGCCTCGGGGCGCGCGGATCCGGCCTCGGGCGACCGGCGGTGGACTAGAAGCGGCGACGACGGTGGCGCGGTGGAGCAGGCGGCCGCGACGACGACGGTGGAGTCCGGCGAGATCTGGCCTCGGGGCTCGTGGATCTGACCTCGGGGCGCGCGGATCTGGCCTCGGGGCGCGTGAATCCACCCACGGATCTGGCGAGCTCGCCGGCGGCAAATCGAGGGCGGGCACGGGCGCGGCAGCGGCTGGATCTGTTGGTGGGGAAGCCGGATTCGGCTCGACGGTGGAGGATGCACCCCGGCGGCGGATCCAGCGAGCGTCGACGGCTGCCCGTGGATGGGTTCGGTGGGCCCATGGGTGGCGGGGACGGCCGGCGGCCTTCTCAGGTGGCGCGGCCGCGGACTGGGGGAGGACACGGCGGCCTGGAGGAGAGGAGGGAGAAGGGTGGTGGGGCCCATAGGGGCAAAATCGTCTTTTCACGGCGCAGTTAACGGTGGCCGGATGGAAAACGCGACGGAGTGTCATGGAAGGAACGAAAGTTGAACTCAGTGTCAAATAGGGAACGAAAATTTTTCGAGGGCCAAGAAAGGAACGGGTCATTTCTTCAGTGTCAAATAAGGAATGCTCTCCAAATCTTTTGCACAGCGTTTTCATTTGGGGGCTCTGAGGCGGTCGGCCTGGTTGCCCGCCTCGGTTATTCGAGGCAGGGCAGCCCGGCCAGCAACCGCCTCGGTTAAGGCGGGCACTGTAATATAACCGTCTCGGTTAATGCCTATTAACCGAGGCGAGCATTATAACACAACCGCCTCGGTTAATACATTAACCGAGGCGGTCACATTGTAAGGCCTGCCTTGGTTAAATAGTGGCCCAGACAACCCATCTAGGCATGGTAAAGGGTATATACCGCGAGCAGCAAATCCTAACTTCCATCCCCACCTCTCACTCCCTCAGTCGCGCCGCACAGCGGCACCCCTCCCTCCTCCACTCTCTCTCTCTCTCTCTCTCTCTCTCTCTCTCTCTCTCTCTCTCTCTCTCTCTCTCTTCCTCCACTCTCTCTCCGTCGCGAACGGCACGGCGATGCAAGCTGGGTGCGGTGGAGCAGGCGCGGCCTCTCCATCTCCCAGCAACGCCCGCCCCCTCCCCTCCTCTCCCAGTGGCGGCGCGGGCGAGTTGAGGCGGGCCGCGCATGGGAGGCACGGGCGAGGCAGCCCTTCTCTTCCTCTGGCGTGGGGCACGCGGCTGCCTCCTCGTGGCACGTGCGGCCACTGTAATATAACCGCCTCGGTTAATGCCTATTAACCGAGGCGGGCATTATAACACAACCACCTCGGTTAATACATTAACCGAGGCGGTCACATTATAAGGCCCGTCTCGGTTAAATAGTGGCCTAGACAACCCATCTAGGCCAGGTAAAGGGTATATACCGCGAGCAACAAACCCTAACTTCCATCCCCACCTCTCACTCCCTCAGTCGCGCCGCACAACGGCGCCCCTCCCTCTGACTCCGCGCGCCTCCGACTCCGCAGCGGCACCCCTCCCTCCTCCACTCTCTCACTCTCTCTCTCTTCCTCCACTCTCTCTCCGTCGCGAGCGGCGCGGCGATGCAAGCTAGGTGCGGTGGAGCAGGCGCGGCCTCTCCGTCTCCCAGCAACGCGCGCCCCCTCCCCTCCTCTCCCAGTGGCAGTGCGGGCGAGTTGAGGCGCGCCACGCACGGGAGGCGCGGGCGAGGCAGCCCTTCTCTTCCCCTGGCATGGGGCGCGCGGCTGCCTCCTCGGGGCACGTGAGGCCACCTCTTCCTCCTCCAACGTGGCCGCATGGCCCCCTCCTCCAACGGCGGCGCCCCTCTCCCCTCCCTCTCTCTCTCTCAGGCCCCTCCCGGACCCCAGATCCGGCGGCGAGGGCGAGGAGGAGCCCGGATCTGGCGGCGCGGAGGCCAGATCCGGCAGCAGGAAGGCCGAATCCGGCAAGCTACGGCGGCAGTGCATGGATGGGCTCGGCGGGCCAGTCCATGGATTTTTCTTTTTTTTTCTTTTTTTAATTGATTAACCGAGGCGGACATTTCAACCACGTCAGGAAAGATCCATTTACCGTGACGTTTCCACCGAGGCGGTTGCGATGCCCGCCTCTGTTAATCACTTTTGCCCGCCTCGATTGATTTTTTCTGTAGTAGAGATGCCGCACCCAAATTTTCCAGCGCAGGGATCGCAAGAACTAAAAACGCTCCCTCCTCTTGGAAGCCAGAAAGCAATAAGATAGATGAGTTTAGGATTGGAAAACCGGCTTGGCAAGGTTTGTTAATAGCTTGAGCTTTCTCATTTAGCTCACAAGCAATTGTAATGACCAAGCAATTGATGCAATAATGCAATTTGGTTTTGCAGTAACAGATTCAAAATGGAAAAAATAAAATATCCCCTCCGTCCTAAAATATAAGGAATCGAAGTAATTTTAAGACAAGTGACGTATATAACCCTCTCTGATTACTATATTTGGGTTGATGATAGACATTAATAGTAGGTATGCATGTGAATATTATCTTTTAGTGTTTGTTCACCTAGAATACCATACATTTTGGTACAAATTTTGAACTCTCAATTCTTTATATTTCAGGACCTAGGCAGTATATGCACTCAACAAGTATAATAGTACTCGTGACATTTTATAAATATATATAAGTAACATACCAAATGAGTAATATAATGACAGACAACAAATATGTAAGTAAATACATATAAGCAAAATTACATAACGTAGAGGCACCAATTGTCATCACACTAGTGTATATGTAAGTGAAATATTATCCAATATATGAGATTTCATGCTTGTCAAGCTAGCTCAAACTAGCTCACCAAATGTATTCTTAAAACTTTGGTTTAGTTCACACTACTATAGAAACTTATCTAAAGGCACTTCCAACCAAGAAACTAGATGATTTCTATCTTCATCATTAATTAGGGTGCATTAGGGTGCCAACTAAGCAAAAAGATGACATGGCACTGCAATTAAAGAAGAGAGATAAGGAAATAGTTTCTTAAAGAGGAAACTATGTCTATGTGAGAACCAAGACATGAAGAGATGTGATTGGTAGATCATGAAGAGAGAATACATGTGATTGGATAAAAAATTATTGTGTAGAAACTATCCATTGGGAACCTAGTTTCTACATGTAGTGTCTACATAAGTTAATTAACATATAAACTACCTGTGGTTTCTAGCATTAGGACTGTCCTAATGAGGCATTGTATTTTATTTTCAGAGACAGAAATCCTGATCTACCATATATAGAAATCATCTAGAGGCCCAATGGCCATGCCCCGCCTCTATAAATCAATTTTCAAAGACTTATGGAACTGTCTCTAGAATTGGGGCTATTTCAAGAGGCTCCCCTCTTGAGGTAAGACCTCTAGAGATCGATTATTAGATCGAGGCAGGCCTCTTAAAGGTTCACCTCTATAAATACTTGTCACACAAAAATTCATAACTTTTTTCATATAAAGAGAAACTTTTATATCAAAATTATAGAGATCAACATGATCTACAACTTTGTAGTTGATAACTTTTTGTTTAGATTAAAGGCCCAAATATACATTTTGACTTTTTAGATTTTGAATACAAAATTTTGAATTTTCAAACAACCTCAGGTGTTGATATGGTGTATTCTAAGCTGTAGTTCTACACAATCTCGAACTTCTTGTTGACAACCTTTTTCTTGCTATTGCTTAGGATCCAAAATATTGGTTACAAACTCTCACATCTATTTCAAAAATATTTTTCCTTTTTTTTTACTAGAGGCAGGCCCTTAAAAAATTGCCACGAAAGACAACAACAACCAACATATGGGAGAGATAACTTGCAATAACCATCCTGTGAGTCCAACGTCATGACTAAAAAAATCAGCAGGGGAAAAAGGGTCTTTTTACATGGGATTTAACACCGTTATACTAGCTAACTGACGGAAATGTCATATAGGAAAGAAAAATTGACAGAGTGGACAAATAAGAAAGATTTCAAGTTTGGATATCAAATAGAAGAGCACAACTTTTTCTAGTGTCAAATAGGAAATTTTCTCTTTAGTTTAGGGTGTGTTTTAGTTTAATCCCAAATTTGTCAATTCATATCCTTTGTGAGATTTTTCACAAAGCCGTCAAGTTCTTTAACAAAAAGACTGTGACTTCATGGAAACTGATGAACACCGCCTTCTTCAACAGTGGGAAATGCTGCCTCTTCATTATTGTTACTGTAATTTCAGTTTAAAGAATGTAAAGTGTGATCAATACTTATTAGTCATGTCATCAATTGTTTATGACAGATCAAATATAATGATGATTGCAAGCGATCGATGATTTATATATTAAATAATGCCATTGAGTTATTATATTGTATATCTCTCAGATGTTAAATTTTGTGGAAAATGAATATTTATAAATTGGTGAGAAAAATAAAATTTGAAAATGGCAAGAAACTTTCAAAATTTTAAAATATTTCAGGGCATTCTTATGAAATAAAAGCGGCTCTAAAACTTAATTTTCAAGGTTAGTTGGATTAAAAAACCTGGTCCTGTAAATCATTTTTAGGGGTAGCTGGCTTGTTCAACCATTTTCAAAGCCAATGCCTACAACCTACTTGACACTAAAAATTACTGATCCAGCTTTGTAAAAGGTGTGACTGTGTGAGGCATTATATTATTAGCTGGCGCTGTTTAATTTTATGGGAGCAGTAGTGTAACCATAAAATAATCGTGCCAGCTGAAATAAAATATGGACATCCATTTATTAATTGGTGTTTATTAGAATGTTGTCAGCGAGATGCCCGATCAGACTTGGTCATAGCAAAAGTTAAGGGTCATCACGGGTTCGATGAGAGAAAAGTCGTTATTATTATTATTTTTCCTACAAGACTTGAAGGACCGGTGTGGTCAGCTTGTACTCTCTTCTTTCCAAATTTTAAGTCATTTCAACTTTCTTGAAGAGTCAAAGCATCTTAAATTTGACCAAAATTCTATGAGGAAGATGGGCAGGCCCATCAACGGGGCAATCTTTTGCTATTCCAACTATATAATGTCACACTTATAACTTATTGAATAATTGTTACATTGGATATTTTTGCTATTATGGATATGGTACAGAATTAAAGGAGGGGAAAGCAATGCAATATTTAGTGATACAGCTTGGACTCGTCATCCAAAACTAGGAAAGCTCACTCATATATTTTGTTCCACTACCAGAAATGTAAACACAAACCAATTAGCTGTTCTACTTCTAAGCGACCTAGGAGATAATATGACGCAACATACTTCAGAGACTGTTGGAGCGTTTCGACCTGCTCCTTTATTGAATGATATTGTAATGACACCGTATTATTGAATATAACATCTTAATACACTGCACTGAGAATATTCTTAAGTACATCCTGAAGGCATTATTAAG